>NC_064615.1:411622624-412265805 GCF_023898315.1 Schistocerca nitens
ATCAGAAAGTAGAGCCTGCAGTTAACGATGCTATAAAAGGTGCTGTATTAAACAGTTGATTAGCAGCAACCCGACAAAACACCATAGCATATAGAAAACAGTTACTCCTTCCAAAATGTTTCACCATCAGTTTACTGTGATGTGTAGGGTATGGATTCCATGGTCCACTTCAGTATTCCCAAATATACTCAGAGCAAATATCATTTAATGTGATGAATGTAAAATCAAATGTGTTGATATGGCAGTCCCTCTTTTTAATGATTTAGATGTTTTTTAGTGGTGTAGATGTTTTCACACAGGAAAAATTACAAGATGACTTGTACAAAGGCCTTCAAAGCAGACATAATGGAATATGGGCCATGAAACACAATGATAGGAGGGAGCAGTGAAGTGAAACTACGGTGATGACCATTGCAATGATACTGCCTCTAGGTGTATGTATTGGAAACTTCAGAAATTACTGGCATGTTGGTATGTAGAAAGTGCAGTCTTAAGCAAAAATTCTTTGTCTGCAAAACTGTTTGCCATCACCGTATTTTGTGCATATTCTCACTTAGTCTTCCATTTGCATACTGTTCTCCTGAAAACCAGGCACAGCCTTTAGGTATTTATGGTATCAGCACTTTTCCATACCATGTCACCTTCCAGCAGCACAATTAATCTAGACTAGTGCTGTTCCCCCACCCCCCCACCCATTTCAATCTAAATTTTCTTTTCCCTCCTCCACTTTTTCCAGTATATTTGGTTAATGTTAATCTGGTTTTTACTTCATGGTGCCTGATTATTTGTCTATCTTTCGATGAGCTCTCCCATTCATACCCTTGCTGTTTTTCAAGTATCAAGTACACTCTTGACTAACACAAATGAGCTCCCTCACTGATAGAGCAAAAAGTGTCAATATTCTCTTCATCTGAATGCTGCTGTTTCCTACAACAAACAGATTCTGTTTGAACTGAAGAGTCCCCGCCCTTCATCCCTCACCACATTACCTCCATAGACTACATTTCTCTTCAGCTTTTATAGACATCATCTGGTTCTCTGAGTTAAAGATTAATTACTTTAAGTATTCTGTACTGCTATTTTCAAAGTGTTCAGCACAAGGTGTTTTTACAATGACTGCCCGTGTGTGGAAATTGGGCACTGATAGGCAGAGGTGGGCTCAGTTGGGCAAACAGCTAGTGCATGGGCAGTCATTTCTATGTACATGACAAATATGGTTAGTGAGATGACTATTACTGAGTTAACACAATTATAACAATGATTGTTTAACAGAAAGATACAATTCAAATATAAAATACTGAAATTATATTACATTCATGGAATATGAGGTTGGCCCACTCAATAGAGACCTTTGTGGTTTTGCAGCAGTGTGATTTCCCTATCACAGTACTATTGTACAATGGTTGGAGCAGTGATTTGATGACATCTTTGTGGACCATGATGTGAGAACATTTGTTCAAAGCTTCATGGATGAAAATTGAGTGCTCACTGTGAGCAAAGCAAGCGGACAACAGATCTTAGCTGTGTGGTCTTGAAGGTGTTGTATCAATTATGGTTGTTCTGCTATGGATGGCAAGTGTGTGTGTGTGTGTGTGTGTGTGTGTGTGTGTGTGTGTGTGTGTGTAGCATTGTCTGCCAGAATATCTGACAGCTCCCCCGCACACCATTTCTGCTAAAGATGTTCCAATGTCCAGCTTTGGACGTTGCTGGCTGGATGTAGCTTCTCATATGATGATGCTGGATGCTGCATAAATTGGACAATTCTTGGAACAAAACAGATTTGAATAGGCGAAGCTGATCTGTAGTGATGTGGAGGGGGCAACTGAGTCATGCTGTCTATATGGTGATGGAGGTCTTTGTTGATGTTTTGACAGAAATGCTGGTGATGTGTATAGGTTCCACATATCGAATACATCTCTTTACAGCTATAAAAGATAACTGTAGCTGTCAGCAGGAAGGGAACGTATGGGACTGATGTGGCCTTGGGAGAATCTTGTTGGAGAGCCCTGAAACCGTCCGATGTCAGCATGTATATGTCATCCCACTATGCATTGGTGGCATTGAATACAGAAGCATGCTCTTTTGTGGGCATCTTTTTCAATCAATGGCCACACAAAACGGTCAGTCAATAACTTGATGGTCATGTTTGCTCCTGGGTGTTACAGATTGTAAAAATCATCTAAAGCAGCTTTGCTGTGTTTGGTGAAATGTAGTGCCTTGGTTTCTGCTAACAGATGTCGCATCACAGCGTGCTTGGCCCCAGAATTTGCGTAAGTCACCATCCTGTGCCAATAAATGCTGCAGCTTTGGATCTGAAATCTGAGCAGCAGCATGTTCTTTGCACTCTATGGTATTTTCCAAACCACAGATGAGAAAGAACTAATTATCCCTAAAGTTTTCTGCTCCTTTTATGTGGCCCACATCTGTCAAACTGGCTGACAAACTGTGTACATCTGAATGTCGAAGGAACACTTGTCAGTGGTGTCCTGGTATGCAAAGACTATTAGTTGGTTGTTGTCAGTGTAAATCTCCAGAGCATAAACTTCCATTTGTGCCCATAAATATTTAACAGCTTCATAAACTGCAAGCATTTCTCTATCATAAGTGCTCCAGCACTGCCACACTGGTTGCAACTTTTTGGAAAAAAAATTAATGCTTGCCAATATTAGTAGATTTGTTGGTGTAGGGCTGCACCTATTGCTGTTAGGCTAGTGTCTCTGACTAATTCCGGGGACACAGATGGCACTGGTGAGATAGGGGCACTAGTTAGGCTCACCTTAAGATCACACAAAGTTCTTCCCATCTATGTGGTCAACTTGAGGGACTGCCGGCCTGTGGTGCCATGTCCTCCTTGCTCATCTGTAAGCTGCATTTATATAGCCTCACTGCTGGGAGGTGGCAGTGATAAAAATTGACCATTTCCAGGAAATATCATTATGTCTGATACTGTATCAGCTTCACATGAGCTTGTATAGCTTCTGTTTTATCTAGCAACAGATGAATGCCACATCCTGCAACCATGTGTCCCAGGAAGGTCACTTGTACTTTGCCAATGACACACTTCTTTTTATCCAGTACTAAGCTGTAGTTATGCAGCCACTGATACACTTCCTGCACTTGTCATTCGTGAAGCAAGGTGATTCTTGAGAATGCTAGAATGTCATTAAGATATGCAAATCAAAATGGAAACTTTTTCAGCACTTGATCTACAAAATGTTGCCATATCTTTGTGACACTTTTGGGGTCAGAGGCCACAAATGAAAATTCAATTACTACCACCTTTGGGATATCACAAAGTGCCACACGTATTTCATTGTATGCTCTGCAGCAGTCTATGACGATGAAAACTTTTGTGCCAGCTAATGCACACATAAAATAATCTTGAATGTTTGGTATGTGATATCCCTTTGGGATTATTCTTGCATTTAAAACACAATAATCACTATAGGGGTGCCAAAACCCATCTTTCTTGTCAATGAGGTGCAAAGCTGATGATCACGGGCTGTCAGAACAGCAGATTATTCTAACTTGGAGCATTTATTCAAATATGACTTTAGTTTTTGTCAGGCACTCAGGGGAAATTACGTGGGCACACTATGAAATGAGTTGGCCAGGTGTGGCACATATATGTTACATAGTGTTGTATCTGATGCTACTGTGGTGTGCTGGTATCCATAAATCAGTCAGACTGCTTCTGTGTGGTGTTGCAGGTGTTGGGCATTCTCTATCCTCTATCCATGCTGTAGGTGAAGTATCCTCATATGCTGCATACTGTACTGCTGATAATGCATAATGAGCAAGGAAGTCAGTGCCTAATATAGGTTCAGGAATGTTAGCAACTACAGATGTCCAAGTGAAGATTATGGCAAGGCATATGTCAATTGGTACCTTGTGGGCGTACGTGGCGGATGCTAAGTGTTTTACTGCTCTCAGGTGTGACTCGTCAACTAGCTATTTTCAGGTGCACACCACGCTGGAAATGTGCTGACATCTGAGCTCAATGTCAAGCAGGAAGGTCTAGCCTAACAAATAAAGAATGACAGAAATTTCATAATACCAATTTATTTTTCAATATAATACCTGTGTACACTAATACACTAGTGGGCACCCTCAGATAACTTCTGCGAACCATTCAAATAAAAGTTCTTCAATTTCGAGTCCAACCAAGCATTCACAGCATCAATCACTGCATCATCAAATCATCATCCTTTGAGGTCTTTTTTTAGGTTTGGGAAAAGAAAAAGTCTGATGGAGCCAAATCTGCAAATGATGTAACAATTTGAACCCACAGTCACACAGTTTTTCCAGTGTTGCGAGGACTTTGTGCACCGGTGCATTGTCCTGATACAAAAGAACTCCGCGTGCCAATTTTCCGCACCTTTTTTTCATCTCTTCTCTCAAACAGTGCAGAAGGGTGCAGTTGTATGATGCTTTGATAGTTATGCCCTTTTGCAAGTGATCCACCATAATTACCCCTTCTGCATCCCAGAAGACCAATGCCATCACCTTACAGCTGATTTTTGCAACCAGAATTTTTTTGGGGTAGGGGATGAAGGCTGTTGTTTTGTCTCAGGATCAAAGTGGTGAACCCACGTTTTGTCCATTGTCACATACCTTGCAAGAAAGCTGTCTTCATCTGCTTCAAATTGGTGGATGATTTCTTCACAACACTGCACATGCTCCCATCTCTGATTTGCATTAGAGTATTTTGGGACCCACTAAGATGAAACTTTCCACATTCCCAAAATATAGTCAACAATGTCATGAGCACGCCCATGGGATATTCCAAATGTGATTTCAATGTGCTGCAATATAGTTCAATGATACTGCAAAATCGTATCATGAATTGCAGTCACTGTTTCAGCAGTGGCAATGATGACAGTCTTTCCGCTCCTTGGTGCATCTTCCACACTCGTTCTTCCACACTCGTTCTTCCACATTTGAAGTCGGACACCCAATTTTTCACTGTTGCATAAGATGGAGGAATGTCCTTAATTGTATTCTGCATGTCAACCGCAATTTCCTTGGGCATCATTCCCTTAATGAAGACATTCAATCGCATCATCATTCTTGATTCTCTTTATATTCACCATTGTTCTTACACTATGATATACAACACATCCTAGTGGCAAAACTAATGAAGCTGGAGCCGTGAAATTTGACTTGCATACCCACAAATGGTCACCATAAAAGTAGGTGGTTTTGTTTGTGAGAGACACCATGGTAACTATCTCAGGCTAAAAACTTTTCGACCACCCCTTATACTTAAAACCACTGTGATACAGTGGGCTTTGTCAGTGGCCATAGTATTAGTGAAAGTTGCATGGATGTCATACTGCTGCCACGGATGTACCAACGGTTATGGGTGGTTTCTTTACTGCTGTGTTATGTTGTCCCACCTGTTGTTGATCTCATGTCCAAATTGTCAACACTTTTTGCTCGACTTCTGATCTGTCACACCTAATCCAGATTCTGATCATTGTTTGGTTAGGTGCATGATATAGTGGATTTTGATGCTTGCCAACTGGAATGAGTATGTTATCAACAAAAATTAATAAATTTGCCCCCAAGTTACTGCTGGAGTCAGACCTGTCTGCCCAGAACCTCAACTGAGGAGCGTAAACTCCACAGCTCCCCAGAAATGTTTGGCAGGAGGTGGGACATGATGGTGGTGCAGACTGATGATGTGTCTTCAGATGGGTTTGGCATCCTTTGGTTGGAGTAAGCTGGTACATTGTTTTTCAATGATGTCACAGCAACTACTGCCGGCAACTTCAATACTGCATATATTCTACCAGCCACATTTACAACTTGAATATTGGTTTATCATCATGCCCTACCACTGCTACTTGTGCTTGTGACAGTAACTACTGTTGCCAAATATGCAACAACAATTTGTCCTAAACTGTAACTGTGTGTATCATAGTTTGTAGGTGCCACCAAAATTCTTAAGGGGATTTGTTACCCACTTTTTTCTTTATGTAGCGCTTGTCTGAGCTTTGGGTCTGTTTATTTGGTACATTAATCAATTAACTCAGGTTTTAAAGCAAGGTAAGCTTGATGACATGGTGGGTGCACAATAATCTTTGATACCAATGTTGTCACACGCTGGTCTAAATTTCTGATCACTAACATAAATTTTTCATGATAATTGGTAACTTGGTAGTGCACAAAAATATTTTCCATGACTATGAATCAAATTTGAGGTTGATCAAGCATTGATGGGGCCCATAACTGCAAAAACAATGCAGAAGAACAACTTGAACCATTGGACAGGCAATTCCTTGGTCTTAAGTGCAGTCACAATATAGAAGGGAAAAAAATAAATAAAAAAATAAAATAAAAAACTAAAAAAATCACCAGAACAGTCAGAATTTTCAAATCTGGCTTAACATCACCTACTATGGCATAGTGTAAAGACTAAATGCACAGTGGGGTGTAGTTGGTATTGGTGTCTGTGTTTATTGGACACTGTTTCAGTGTTCAGTTGTTAGCACTGCTCAGTGTTCAATTTTTGCAATACACCAAGGGAGAGCTCCAAAATCTGGATTCCACTGCAAACTTCTTGAATCTCGTCACTGATGGTGCACAACTGCTTGTGAATGTCTTCCGCTGTCGTGGCACCATATTTAACTGTCCACAAAATAAACTGTCAGCACTTATATTTGTTTCCCTATTGTTGTGTTGGGGTCAACAATTATATGGGTAAGGTATACCCACCACATAAAATAACATACACAGAATTGAAGAGCATGTAATTACTTTTTATTTCTAGCAACACAGGTAAGTTGACACAGTCGCAATGTAGCCATCCTAAGCTGCCATGATATCTTAACACAACTCAGAAATGTTTTCCAGACACAAATTTATTTTAATGTGGGGATACGTGGAAGTCAGTGGGTGATTGCTTTTAAGTAATTCACCCTTCAAATTGCCCCACTTTCCCACTGTCAAACAACATACTTCATGGCCCACCCAATCTGCCAGATCATTAGTGTGTGCACAAAATAATAGCAGTCCTATCACACTTCCCTGGGGCACTCCTGATGGTGTCCTTGTCTTATACTTTTTGTATAGGAGGCAACAGACACTACAGTCAGTTATTGGTTCGATTGTCCCACATATGGATTAATTTATCAATTGCTAATAATCAGTAGACTATTCCCTTGTCATTTTAAGTTATTAAATCGTTTGATTACATCTGAAAGAAAGACTATGTGCACACAACAGAGCAAGGCAGAACCCAGCTGCCACAGGGCCATCTGGCACACAGTCCAACACCTGTGCCCATCTGGCATGCAGCCCAACACCTCTGTCCATCTGGCAAGGGAGCTGCCCCATAGGGCAGAGTTGAAACAGTTTAACCTAGAAAATCATAATGCAATACACTGAGTCACTAATATGTGTATCCTATAGAACTCCCTAGTATCCTGGAGTAAATAATTATGAGAGACATATTATGGCCCACTTTCTGCTATATATAAAAAGAAGGAAGAAAATCTACAACAGCAGTGAACCTAATATTACAATTTTATGACATATTATCCACTTTGTCAATCATGTGAATCAGGGATTGTTTACAGAGCATATCCTGAATCTGCCAAAAAATGGGTAAGGTGTAAATTATCAGACTGGCAGTGAAGCGCTGTACTCTTTAGGTCAATAATACATTTTTTTAGTATGATCCACTTTTAGGTCAAAGAACTTTGTCCAACATTTTTCCAGTGAAGAGATTCCTGCCTGAAATACATTTCTCGAACAGTCGCAATGTAGCCATCCTCAGCTGCCATGATATCTTAACACAACTCAGAAATGTTTTCCAGACACAAATTTATTTTAATGTGGGGATACGTGGAAGTCAGTGGGTGATTGCTTTTAAGTAATTCACCCTTCAAATTGCCCCACTTTCCCACTGTCAAACAACATACTTCATGGCCCACCCAATCTGCCAGATCATTAGTGTGTGCACAAAATAATAGCAGTCCTATCACACTTCCCTGGGGCACTCCTGATGGTGCCCTTGTCTTATACTTTTTGTGTAGGAGGCAACAGACACTACAGTCAGTTATTGGTTCGATTGTCCCACATATGGATTAATTTATCAATTGCTAATAATCAGTAGACTATTCCCTTGTCATTTTAAGTTATTAAATCGTTTGATTACATCTGAAAGAAAGACTATGTGCACACAAGAGAGCAAGGCAGAACCCAGCTGCCACAGGGCCATCTGGCACACAGTCCAACACCTGTGCCCATCTGGCATGCAGCCCAACACCTCTGTCCATCTGGCAAGGGAGCTGCCCCATAGGGCAGAGTTGAAACAGTTTAACCTAGAAAATCATAATGCAATACACTGAGTCACTAATATGTGTATCCTATAGAACTCCCTAGTATCCTGGAGTAAATAATTATGAGAGACATATTTTGGCCCACTTTCTGCTATATATAAAAAGAAGGAAGAAAATCTACAACAGCAGTGAACCTAATATTACAATTTTATGACATATTATCCACTTTGTCAATCATGTGAATCAGGGATTGTTTACAGAGCATATCCTGAAACTGCCAAAAAATGGGTAAGGTGTAAATTATCAGACTGGCAGTGAAGCGCTGTACTCTTTAGGTCAATAATACATTTTTTTAGTATGATCCACTTTTAGGTCAAAGAACTTTGTCCAACATTTTTCCAGTGAAGAGATTCCTGCCTGAAATACATTTCTCGAACAGTCGCAATGTAGCCATCCTCAGCTGCCATGATATCTTAACACAACTCAGAAATGTTTTCCAGACACAAATTTATTTTAATGTGGGGATACGTGGAAGTCAGTGGGTGATTGCTTTTAAGTAATTCACCCTTCAAATTGCCCCACTTTCCCACTGTCAAACAACATACTTCATGGCCCACCCAATCTGCCAGATCATTAGTGTGTGCACAAAATAATAGCAGTCCTATCACACTTCCCTGGGGCACTCCTGATGGTGCCCTTGTCTTATACTTTTTGTGTAGGAGGCAACAGACACTACAGTCAGTTATTGGTTCGATTGTCCCACATATGGATTAATTTATCAATTGCTAATAATCAGTAGACTATTCCCTTGTCATTTTAAGTTATTAAATCGTTTGATTACATCTGAAAGAAAGACTATGTGCACACAACAGAGCAAGGCAGAACCCAGCTGCCACAGGGCCATCTGGCACACAGTCCAACACCTGTGCCCATCTGGCATGCAGCCCAACACCTCTGTCCATCTGGCAAGGGAGCTGCCCCATAGGGCAGAGTTGAAACAGTTTAACCTAGAAAATCATAATGCAATACACTGAGTCACTAATATGTGTATCCTATAGAACTCCCTAGTATCCTGGAGTAAATAATTATGAGAGACATATTATGGCCCACTTTCTGCTATATATAAAAAGAAGGAAGAAAATCTACAACAGCAGTGAACCTAATATTACAATTTTATGACATATTATCCACTTTGTCAATCATGTGAATCAGGGATTGTTTACAGAGCATATCCTGAAACTGCCAAAAAATGGGTAAGGTGTAAATTATCAGACTGGCAGTGAAGCGCTGTACTCTTTAGGTCAATAATACATTTTTTTAGTATGATCCACTTTTAGGTCAAAGAACTTTGTCCAACATTTTTCCAGTGAAGAGATTCCTGCCTGAAATACATTTCTCGAACAGTCGCAATGTAGCCATCCTCAGCTGCCATGATATCTTAACACAACTCAGAAATGTTTTCCAGACACAAATTTATTTTAATGTGGGGATACGTGGAAGTCAGTGGGTGATTGCTTTTAAGTAATTCACCCTTCAAATTGCCCCACTTTCCCACTGTCAAACAACATACTTCATGGCCCACCCAATCTGCCAGATCATTAGTGTGTGCACAAAATAATAGCAGTCCTATCACACTTCCCTGGGGCACTCCTGATGGTGCCCTTGTCTTATACTTTTTGTGTAGGAGGCAACAGACACTACAGTCAGTTATTGGTTCGATTGTCCCACATATGGATTAATTTATCAATTGCTAATAATCAGTAGACTATTCCCTTGTCATTTTAAGTTATTAAATCGTTTGATTACATCTGAAAGAAAGACTATGTGCACACAAGAGAGCAAGGCAGAACCCAGCTGCCACAGGGCCATCTGGCACACAGTCCAACACCTGTGCCCATCTGGCATGCAGCCCAACACCTCTGTCCATCTGGCAAGGGAGCTGCCCCATAGGGCAGAGTTGAAACAGTTTAACCTAGAAAATCATAATGCAATACACTGAGTCACTAATATGTGTATCCTATAGAACTCCCTAGTATCCTGGAGTAAATAATTATGAGAGACATATTTTGGCCCACTTTCTGCTATATATAAAAAGAAGGAAGAAAATCTACAACAGCAGTGAACCTAATATTACAATTTTATGACATATTATCCACTTTGTCAATCATGTGAATCAGGGATTGTTTACAGAGCATATCCTGAAACTGCCAAAAAATGGGTAAGGTGTAAATTATCAGACTGGCAGTGAAGCGCTGTACTCTTTAGGTCAATAATACATTTTTTTAGTATGATCCACTTTTAGGTCAAAGAACTTTGTCCAACATTTTTCCAGTGAAGAGATTCCTGCCTGAAATACATTTCTCGAACAGTCGCAATGTAGCCATCCTCAGCTGCCATGATATCTTAACACAACTCAGAAATGTTTTCCAGACACAAATTTATTTTAATGTGGGGATACGTGGAAGTCAGTGGGTGATTGCTTTTAAGTAATTCACCCTTCAAATTGCCCCACTTTCCCACTGTCAAACAACATACTTCATGGCCCACCCAATCTGCCAGATCATTAGTGTGTGCACAAAATAATAGCAGTCCTATCACACTTCCCTGGGGCACTCCTGATGGTGCCCTTGTCTTATACTTTTTGTGTAGGAGGCAACAGACACTACAGTCAGTTATTGGTTCGATTGTCCCACATATGGATTAATTTATCAATTGCTAATAATCAGTAGACTATTCCCTTGTCATTTTAAGTTATTAAATCGTTTGATTACATCTGAAAGAAAGACTATGTGCACACAACAGAGCAAGGCAGAACCCAGCTGCCACAGGGCCATCTGGCACACAGTCCAACACCTGTGCCCATCTGGCATGCAGCCCAACACCTCTGTCCATCTGGCAAGGGAGCTGCCCCATAGGGCAGAGTTGAAACAGTTTAACCTAGAAAATCATAATGCAATACACTGAGTCACTAATATGTGTATCCTATAGAACTCCCTAGTATCCTGGAGTAAATAATTATGAGAGACATATTATGGCCCACTTTCTGCTATATATAAAAAGAAGGAAGAAAATCTACAACAGCAGTGAACCTAATATTACAATTTTATGACATATTATCCACTTTGTCAATCATGTGAATCAGGGATTGTTTACAGAGCATATCCTGAAACTGCCAAAAAATGGGTAAGGTGTAAATTATCAGACTGGCAGTGAAGCGCTGTACTCTTTAGGTCAATAATACATTTTTTTAGTATGATCCACTTTTAGGTCAAAGAACTTTGTCCAACATTTTTCCAGTGAAGAGATTCCTGCCTGAAATACATTTCTCGAACAGTCGCAATGTAGCCATCCTCAGCTGCCATGATATCTTAACACAACTCAGAAATGTTTTCCAGACACAAATTTATTTTAATGTGGGGATACGTGGAAGTCAGTGGGTGATTGCTTTTAAGTAATTCACCCTTCAAATTGCCCCACTTTCCCACTGTCAAACAACATACTTCATGGCCCACCCAATCTGCCAGATCATTAGTGTGTGCACAAAATAATAGCAGTCCTATCACACTTCCCTGGGGCACTCCTGATGGTGCCCTTGTCTTATACTTTTTGTGTAGGAGGCAACAGACACTACAGTCAGTTATTGGTTCGATTGTCCCACATATGGATTAATTTATCAATTGCTAATAATCAGTAGACTATTCCCTTGTCATTTTAAGTTATTAAATCGTTTGATTACATCTGAAAGAAAGACTATGTGCACACAAGAGAGCAAGGCAGAACCCAGCTGCCACAGGGCCATCTGGCACACAGTCCAACACCTGTGCCCATCTGGCATGCAGCCCAACACCTCTGTCCATCTGGCAAGGGAGCTGCCCCATAGGGCAGAGTTGAAACAGTTTAACCTAGAAAATCATAATGCAATACACTGAGTCACTAATATGTGTATCCTATAGAACTCCCTAGTATCCTGGAGTAAATAATTATGAGAGACATATTTTGGCCCACTTTCTGCTATATATAAAAAGAAGGAAGAAAATCTACAACAGCAGTGAACCTAATATTACAATTTTATGACATATTATCCACTTTGTCAATCATGTGAATCAGGGATTGTTTACAGAGCATATCCTGAAACTGCCAAAAAATGGGTAAGGTGTAAATTATCAGACTGGCAGTGAAGCGCTGTACTCTTTAGGTCAATAATACATTTTTTTAGTATGATCCACTTTTAGGTCAAAGAACTTTGTCCAACATTTTTCCAGTGAAGAGATTCCTGCCTGAAATACATTTCTCGAACAGTCGCAATGTAGCCATCCTCAGCTGCCATGATATCTTAACACAACTCAGAAATGTTTTCCAGACACAAATTTATTTTAATGTGGGGATACGTGGAAGTCAGTGGGTGATTGCTTTTAAGTAATTCACCCTTCAAATTGCCCCACTTTCCCACTGTCAAACAACATACTTCATGGCCCACCCAATCTGCCAGATCATTAGTGTGTGCACAAAATAATAGCAGTCCTATCACACTTCCCTGGGGCACTCCTGATGGTGCCCTTGTCTTATACTTTTTGTGTAGGAGGCAACAGACACTACAGTCAGTTATTGGTTCGATTGTCCCACATATGGATTAATTTATCAATTGCTAATAATCAGTAGACTATTCCCTTGTCATTTTAAGTTATTAAATCGTTTGATTACATCTGAAAGAAAGACTATGTGCACACAACAGAGCAAGGCAGAACCCAGCTGCCACAGGGCCATCTGGCACACAGTCCAACACCTGTGCCCATCTGGCATGCAGCCCAACACCTCTGTCCATCTGGCAAGGGAGCTGCCCCATAGGGCAGAGTTGAAACAGTTTAACCTAGAAAATCATAATGCAATACACTGAGTCACTAATATGTGTATCCTATAGAACTCCCTAGTATCCTGGAGTAAATAATTATGAGAGACATATTTTGGCCCACTTTCTGCTATATATAAAAAGAAGGAAGAAAATCTACAACAGCAGTGAACCTAATATTACAATTTTATGATATATTATCCACTTTGTCAATCATGTGAATCAGGGATTGTTTACAGAGCATATCCTGAAACTGCCAAAAAATGGGTAAGGTGTAAATTATCAGACTGGCAGTGAAGCGCTGTACTCTTTAGGTCAATAATACATTTTTTTAGTATGATCCACTTTTAGGTCAAAGAACTTTGTCCAACATTTTTCCAGTGAAGAGATTCCTGCCTGAAATACATTTCTCGAACAGTCGCAATGTAGCCATCCTCAGCTGCCATGATATCTTAACACAACTCAGAAATGTTTTCCAGACACAAATTTATTTTAATGTGGGGATACGTGGAAGTCAGTGGGTGATTGCTTTTAAGTAATTCACCCTTCAAATTGCCCCACTTTCCCACTGTCAAACAACATACTTCATGGCCCACCCAATCTGCCAGATCATTTGTGTGTGCACAAAATAATAGCAGTCCTATCACACTTCCCTGGGACACTCCTGATGGTACCCTTGTCTCTGATGAACATTCACTTGAGGACAACATGTTATTACTTAAGAAGCCTCTGAGCCACTCACATATTTGGGAACTTATACCATATGTTCATACCTTCATTAACAGTCTGCAGTGGGGCACCATGTCAAATGCTTTTCAGAAATCTAGAAATAAGGAATCTGCCTGTTACCCTTCCTCCAGAGTTCACTTTGTATCATGTGAGAAAAAGCAAACCAGAGTTTTTGCACTTTTTTCCAGTCTCTTGGGACTTTGCACTTGGCAAGAATTCACGATAAATGCACGCTAAGTAAGCAGCCAATGTTGCAGAGTACATTTTGTAAAAATTAATTGGGGTTCCATCTGGACTTTTTGTTTTCAACTGTTTCACTATTCTGGCAATACTCATTACTATGTTGTCCATGCAGGACTGTGTCCAATGGTCAAATGAGGGTATGTTTATAGTCTTCTCCTGTGTGAACGATTTCTTCAATGCGAAATTTAACACATCAGCTTTCATTTTGCTATCTTCTTCTGCCACACCACCCTTTGACCTGATTACCGACTTTACACAGGACTAGAATTTTCTCAGGTTCTCAGCCAGATCTTATGCTAATGTATGCTGGTGTTAGTAGTTGTATGCTTTGTGCATAGATCTTTTCACAGATGCATGAATTCCTACTAACCTTTGCTTGTCATCATTCGCTGAGACTGCAACAGCCTTTGCTTCCTCAGAATTTTCTGAATTTCATTGTTAGATCAAGGTGGGTCTTTTCTGTCCTTAATCCACTTATTAGGCACGAACTTGCTCAGAGCACGACTTACAATCTGTATAAACTATGCCCATAATTCCTCTATGTCCATCATACTGGAACTAAATAATGTCAATTCATTGTCTAAGTGAGATGCTAACAACTGCTTATCTGCTCTTTCTAGCAGAAAAACTCTCCTAGATCTTCTTGACTTATTTATTGACTTTAGTAACCACAGTCACTACGATGACATTATGATCACTAATCCCTGTCTCTCTACTGATGCCATTGATAAGGCCCACCCTGTTTTTAGCCACAAGGTCTAAAACTTTCCATTGCCTGTGGGTTGCTGAACTAGCTCCTCAAGTCAGTTTTCAGAAAATGTGGTCAAAATTACTTCACAGTATTATCTGTCTGTACCCTCTGCAAAGAATGCAAAGGTGTCCCAGTCTACATATACTTGGCAGGTTAGAGTAACCTCCAACAAGTATTGCACGATCTGGGTATTTACACACTTATGCGCTACTGACCAAAGACTTTTTATGAAAGGCTCTAAAACTGTCACAACAGAATATAAAGCCCAGTAAAAACAACTATCTATCAATTGGTTTCACCTAGACCGGTTACACACAACTAGTAACTTCACCGCAACGGATAGAATATTTTTGTCAACTGCAGTAAACACTTACGCTCCTGTGGCATCTAGTCTGTTTTTCCAATTTCATTCCACTGAATCACTAAATATCTTAGAGCTTCCTACTTTGGGTTTCAGCCAGCTCTTGGTCCCAACAACAATTTCAGCTTGGGAACAGATGAATTTGTCCTGATCAGCATTTAACAAATGCAGCATCCATCTGGCACAAAGCTTTCTCTTAGACAATTACTGATGTAAAATTTACTGTACTCTTTTTTTTCTGAAATTCCCATACTATCATGTGTTTCATACATATTTAATTGCCATTATTCAGTATGATATTGGGTATTTTTTCAGAGAGATGTTTTTGTTACAGGTTCATAGCTGATACAATTTCCACAAATAAGTCTTTTTGAACTATAATTAATTTATTTTGACACAACTAGTTTCAAAACTGCAGCTCCACTGTCAAGAGCACTTATTCATAGCAGCCAGACACTACTTGGTATATAAGTGTGTGTGTGTGTGTGTGTGTGTGTGTGTGTGTGTGTGTGTGAGAGAGAGAGAGAGAGAGAGAGAGAGGGAGAGAGGGAGGGGGGGGGGGGCACTGAGAAAGGTGTACTATGATTGTAAAACTGACTCGCTCCACAACATAGTGAGAGACTGCAATTACAGTTGATGGAACATGCAATCCACAGACAGCACTACAATGTCTTTCCCCAGACCTATCCTGCTATCCCTTTCCCTCCCCATCCCGTGCCTCTCCTATACACCCACTATCCACCCCAGCTGCGATTGCTACTCACTGCAGTCAGGCACCTGGAGACGACACTGGTCACGTGTGTACAAGCTGTGATTTCTGTGAATGTGGGTGGGTTTTCTATGTCTGATGAAGGGCTGAAGGCTCTAGTCAGATGCTTGAATGTATCTGTCCACAACTCAAGCTTCTTCTAAGTGGTGAGCAGCAAACTATCCTTTGCATATTGTAATTATCATGTTTGTATGTTATCAGAAAACATACAGGACAGATTTTATAATACATTATTGAACAGCTATGATTCATAACAAACAAAAATAGGCGATGTGCTCAAAAAGTAATGGGGATTTTTTAATTCCACAGGCTTAATATATACTATATTCATTTTTTAAATATGTCTTGTGGATGCACATGTTCCTGATGCATGTTTGCATTTTCAGCTGTTTTGAATATTTAGTTTATTGTTGGTTGTTGAAAAGGTTACATGTATTTTTGGCTGCTCAGCGAATTTTTATGCACAAAAAAGATGGATCAAAGAAAATGCATTAAATTTTGCATGAAAAATGAAATGAAAGCGCAGCACCACATTCAAAATGTGGCAAATCTACTACAAGAAAGACAAGAGTTTACAAGCCCTGGACACCCTAGCACAACAATTACTGATGGCAATGTGGAAGGAGTAATGAAAATTGTCCTGGAAAATCGCTGTATCTGGAAAATCACTGTATCGCTGTCAGAGAAGTTGCTGATCATGCCAAGCAATTTTTTTGGATGTTTTGGGCATGAAATGTGAAACACGACTGTTTGTTTCAAAATGGTTGAATTTCAACCAAAAACATCTTCACATATAGACATCACTCAGGAATTGCTCCATGAAATCACCAACAATCCAGAACTTCTAAAGAAGATTACAACAGGTGACAAAATATGGGTATAGGGGTGTGACGTCAAAAACCGAGGCCTAATTGTCCTCATGGAAACTGCCTGAAGAGCCACAACTGAAGAAAATTTGACAAGTTTGATACATGTGAAGGTTCTTGTCACTGTTTTCTTTTATTACAATGGGATAGTGCATTATTAGTTCCTGCCTTACGGTCATACAGTCAATAAGGAATACTAGCTGGAAGTGTGTGCCATTTGCATGAAGCAATCCGAAGAAAAAGACCAGAATTGCGGCAAAACCACTCTTGGAAATTGCATCAAGATAATGCTCCCTCTTACCCCTCACTGGTTTTTTTGTGATTTTTTGGGAAAAAACAAAACCGTTATGTTGCCTCAGCCACCGTATCCATCAGAAATGGCCCACTGTGACTTCTTTACATCCCTGAGGCTGAAGAAAATGATGAAAGGAGGTTGTTTTTCCATCACTGATGAGATAAAAACAGAATTGCTGAAGAAGCTGAACACCATAATGAAAAGTGAGTTCCAGAAGTGTTTCCAAGACCAGAAAAAGCACTACCATAAGAATATTACATGAGGGTTATTCGAAAAGTAAGGAATGATCGATCGAGAAATGGAAAATACAGTGAAAATCTGATGAACCTTTGCACAGATGAGTTGGGAACTGTGTCTAGTATGCCCGGCAATTGCATCATGTCACTCTTTTCAGTTCTGAGCTCACAGTGAGAATGTAAAGATGGCTAGAAATTAGCGTCTCCCGCCAAGTATGAGGGCCTGGTGAAAGATTTCGCCTAAAGCTATGCAATGCACATAACTTAACTGTCATGCGGTTCGCTCTACACGACAATTCTAAGCCACACTCTTCAGGGCCAATGAAGATGCTCCTGCAGCATTTTCAATGGGAAGTGTTTGATCACCCACAATACAGCCCGTAATTGGCTACCCCGAGGTGCATCTCTGCTCAAATGAACCGCTGGCTATGAAGGCAATATTTTGACACAGACAATGGTCTGCAGTCCAGAGTAGAAAACTGTTGAAAAGTGGCTATCTTCTATAACAAGGGAATTGAAAAGTTGGTACAACGCTACGACAGATGTCTAAGTCTAAGCGGCGACTGTGTAGAGAAGTAGCTGGAACAGTTTTGATTTTCACTGCAGCTTCCATTTCACGACCTATCATTCCTCACTTTCCGAACAGCCCTCATATATGAAGGGGATTACTTTGGAGGGGAGAAAGCTGACAATGAATAAGTGTACTTTAAGAAAAACAAAAACTGCCATTACTTTTTTATCCCACCTTGTACATCACACATAATTTTCACAAATCAAAAACCTGGTCACAGAATCAGTGTGACTGCACTTTCCATCTGTTTTCTCTGTGAAGTGCTGAGACTTATACATTTGTTTTGTGACAAATAATTGATGGTGTGAGGCAAAAGCTTGATAGCTGTGCATGTTACAATGCAATTTGGTTTTACTTTATAATATTGCCATGAAGGGTTAGACAGCAGTAGCTCTGACCAAGGCAGGAACCTTTAGAGTGAGGAAAGCTCAGAAATAAGTTGTCTGTTATTTGGTGTTAACACTGTGATTTCTGACTAACAGATGTAAGGTACCACATTTGTCTAGAGGATAAAAATATTAGGTCTGTCATAGCAACATTATCTACCGTGACAATCACAGTTCACTTTCTGTCAGCTGTAGAGCCACACTGTATCACTTATAAACTGAACTGTTGATACTAATGGCTCCAGCACCCCATTCTTTTGAAAATTGGAATAAAAGTGTTCTAGCAAAGTATTGCTCAGTCAGTTATGATTGTCTTTTAATTAAAAGCATATACACTATGTAATCAGAGAAGAAAGAGATTCAAAGATGTCAATGTTATATAAATCATACGTTAAAGCAAAAGTGAAGAAATTTAATAAACATTTCACCACAAGAACATAAATGTTCGAGAAAGAGATGTCAGTGTTAATGTTCAAATGTAATATGATTGCTATGGTTAACAACAGCAACAAAGATGAAAAAGAATTTTGAATTGAATGGGTAAAATAACTATCAAACTTTTTAGACTGAAACAATTAAAGGAAAAGGTAAAATGTGGTGAATACTGCCAGGTATGACAATAGAAGCTTCTTCAACATTGGGGAAGGTACAGTACAACAAAAATAAATAAGTAAAAGTAGGAAAAGGGATAAAATGAATTTGACATAGTGCGATAAAGGTTACACAAACAGCCAAATCAAGTGAGAGATTCAAAATAGACTGGTATAATCAAAATAAGTTTCCAAGTCTACTGGTACAAACATTAACATGGAATTGAAGTTTCTGAAACTGTATATCTGTGGTACAGTACTATATATAAATGGAACATGGACTTTAGGTAAATGAGGGAACAAGAAACTGGAAACATTTCAGTGTGGAGTTACAGAAGGATGTCAAAAATTAAGTGAGGATGGGCCCATTAATCACAATATAGTTTTCTTTTCTGCTGTTATTTTTCCTCTCCCCCTTCCTCCCATCTGTCACCATTTAGTAGGATGCACTATGAACTGCAAAAGCAACACTTTATTTAAATTCCATGTACATTGGTTCTTCTACTGTTGAAAGAATATATTCATAATGGTCTCATTTTCTGACTTTGATAGGTACAGCTTTTTATATCACCAACAGTTAATTGACAGCAGCTGTCAACATGAAGAATAGTTGCTTCTCATTTGATATTTATCATTGAAATGAAATCTGCATTGGAACACAAACAATATGTCATACTACGTACTCACCTAATCATGTATTCTCCACAGTACAAACATTCTGATGCAATAATGCTGTCGATATCAGCCTTCAATTGGTCCCTTGCAGACATTGTCGCTGAACCCAGAGAAACAGCATCATCTCTGCCAGACATACTCTGCAGCTGTCGCTGTGGAATGCATATAAAAATTGTAACATTGGAATGCTCATGAGGAGATAGGATGTGTCATGTCAATAATCAGTGACCATTAGAATCTGATCAAAATCACCAGTTTGCATGTCACATGTTAGAACTTCTCCAGTCACCTGAACATCGTGCATGAACTTTCTGTTGACACTAATGGGCTGTAACAAGTGTCAGTTTGTGTGCAGTGTTTAAATGTGCATGTGTGTATCGTGACTGGGTCCTGCCCTTTGTTTATTTCACTACCACTGGTCATAGCAGACAATAATATGTTCCCACCACAGTGGCAGTCTGCTTACTATTTCAGTACGCCTTAGCTGAGAAGCAGCTGACACTCACTGCAAAACGGCTGTAGTGGCATGAGACAGACATTAACTAACAAATAATTTTAATTAGTTTACAATGCTAGTTTTGCATTTACTGAGACTGTAATGTCTCACTGCTTTCCTGTAGATAGTTACTGTCAATGATCATATGTACAGTGATAATGAAAGAGTATTGTGTGAAGTAGAGAACTGCACACTTTACAAAGGCCCCTTGAAAGATATTTGAATCCTTGCACTCAGTTCTCAAAACATATCTGTGTTTGTAGATAATAATAAAAATCAGTTCAACTGATCGCAGTATCTGACAAGAAAATACAGAAGGATAACCTGTTGTACTGTGCTGGGCTGCCCAGCACAGACAGAAAAATGATTTATACATACACTTTTCCTACCTTGTCTAAGGTTCAGAGCAATGTTCTGCATTCTGGTGCTGCTCTACAAAAAGTTTCCAGCAAACACGAAGCAAGAATATGTAGATGTCTCTTGTTCTTTTATAATTATTATTGGAGTTGTATATGACTGAATACTATCAAACAATAGAAACTCCAGATTGGAATATCAACAATATAAGAAAAAGATGGACTTTTACTCACCATAAAGGTGACACGATGAGTTGCAGACAGGCACGACAGAAAGGCACCTACAAATTAGCTTTTGGCCAGAGCCTTCTTCAGAAAAGGAAACACATGCACATTCAGACCAGTCCAAGTTGCCTGAGACGACAGTCATACGTGCGTGAGGTGTGCTTGCTTGTGTGAATGAATATGTGTATGTGTTTTCTCTTCTACAGAAGGTTTTGGCCAAAAGCTAATGTGCAAGTCTTATCACTGTACTTGTCTGCAACTCAATGTGTCATCTTTATGGAAACCTATATTTTCCTTATATTGTAAATGCTTAATATAATTTATTCAAAATGTGCATTTACTGTTATTATGAATTAACATTAAATAGTCATGGTACTGAGCTATAGCTATGCAATTTCCGATTTTTCCTTAGGAGTCTTCGCATGACATCTGCATAATGTTTTACAGAACACCATTTTGCAAATCCAGCCACATTTTCTGAGGAAATTCTACCACAAAAATTATTTGATACTAATGATATCTCCAGATACAAACTTTTATTTTATATTAGCATTTTAGTCAACTCTCATTTAGACATGACAGGATGAGTTTTTCGTCACTTTAGAGCTAGTGGGCTAGTCTCTATCAACAGCTTCTCTAATCATCAACATGTAAGTGACCTTGATTGAGCACATAAAATCTGGAAAATCATTTACTTATACTGTATTTTAAGGATTAAGGAATGAAAATCTTGGCGGGAATATAAACAATGGAATGAGTAAAAGACCACCACCCACTGAATGTGGGAGATGTTGAACCAAGGATAGGTTTTTATGCTTGTGTACATGGAAAATAAGTAATATTTATAAATTAATTTGATTTCTGTATGCAGATATGGAATTAGTACTTCTCTAGTTTGTAAATAATTTTTATTTCCAATACACATAAGGCAGCAATTACTTCAGTGCATTCTCTTCTATTACATAACTGACACCAGGTCACAGGAACTGTGATCTCAATTTAATAAGAAATAAAGAATCACTTCTTCTGTTACCGACTACTGGTTTTCATCTGCACAACAGATCTTCTTCAAGTTGGAACAGAAAAAAAGAGCCAACAGCAACGAAAATTACAAAAGTGTGATATTACAAACACTATCATCAGAGATGGCAGAATTAGCAACAATTGATTATGAGATCCCAAACACATCTGTCACCACAAAGTGCAATTGATCAATGAACATTAAATACCGAGGTAGTGGATGGGGTTAACAAAATTTGTATGGTCATATGATATGTGACTATATCTTAGGCTAGTACATTAAAACAGTATGAAACAAATGATCGATGAATCTCTTTGACACATCACATGACCATACAAAATTTTTTTACGCCACCTGCAACTTTATATTTCATGTTATATGACAAATTGTGCTTTGCGGTGACACACACACACACACACACACACACACACACACACAAAAATTGGTGACTGGTCGGGGGTAAGGAGGACGCTGGGGCAGGGAGGAGGAGGGATGGCTGGCTGGGTAGGGGTGGAGGACAGTGAGATGCTGCTGGGGAATATGTAGGGACGAGGTGGGGAGAGGGTAGGGGAGCTATGTGCAGTCGGGAGGTTAGAAAGAGGGCAAGGGAAAGATGGGGAGGGGGGGTTGTGGAAAAGGAGAGATGTAAAACGACTGGGTGTGATGGTGGAATGAGAGCTGTGTAGTGCTGGAATGGGAACAGGGAAGGGGTTGGATGGGTGAGGACAATGACTAACAAAGGTTGAGCCCAGGAGGATTACAGGAACTTCAGATATATTGTAGGGAAAGTTGCCACACGCGCAGTTCAGAAAAGCTGGTGTTGGTGGGAAGGATCCATATGGCACAGGCTGTGAAGCAATCATTGCAATGAAGGATGTCATGTTTGGCAGGTTGCTCAGAAATGGGATGGTCCTTTCGTTTCTTGGCCACAGCTTGTCGGTGGCTATTCATGATGACAGGCAGCTTGTTGGTTGTCATGCCCACATAAAATGCAGCATAGTGGTTGCAGCTTAGATCGTAGATCACATGACTGGTTTCACAGGTAGCCATGCCTTTGATGGGATAGGTGATGTTTATGAACGGAAGGGAGTAGGTGGTGGCGGGGGGATGTATGGGTCAGGTCTTTGATCTAGGTCTATTATAGGGATACGAGCCATGAGGTAAGGGACTGGGAGTGGGAGCTATGTAGGGATGGACTAGTATACCGTGTAGGTTTGGTGGACAGTGGAATACCACTGTGGGAGAGGTAGGAAGGATAGTGGGCAAGACATTTTTCATTTCAGGGCACAATGGGAGGTAGTCGAAACCCTGGCGGAGAATGTAATTCAGTTGTTCCAGTCCTGAGTGGTACTGAGTAATGAGGAGAATGGTCCTCTGTGGCCAGACAATGGGACTTTGGGAGGTGGTGGGAGACTGGAATGATAAGACATGGGAGATTTGTTTATGTAAAAGACTGGGAGGATAATTACAGTCTGTGAAGGCTTCAGTGAGACCCTCAGTATACAACCTCTTACAATAAAGTTCGTCAGTAGTCTTGTAATATTAACGTAGATGAACTATGAACTACAGTTACCTTACCGTCCTTCAAAATAGTCACTTCCCATAACTATGCACTGCTGAGCTCTGTGATACATGTCCTGCAAACTTTGCACCAAGTCTTCCTTTGGGGTGGTGTTCAAAAGCCACATCACATTTAGTTGGATGTCAGGAATATCACCAAATCTCTTTCCTTTCAAAGCAAGTTTGAGTTGAAGGAATAGGAAGAAGTCTGGAGGATTGAGATCCGGTGAGTACAGTGGATGTTCAAGTTGCACCACCCCCTTTTTTGCCAAGAACTGTTTGACGATATAGGCTGTGTGTGGGCGATCATTGTTGTGAACAAACAACTAGGAACACTATTGTGTGTACTGGGATCATATCGTGTGTAGACACTGCATGAAACGGGTCAAAATTTCAATGTACCATGCAGCACTCAACGTCGTTCCCCCAGGTAGAAATTCCTTGTGGATAATGCCTTGACTATCAAGAAAGGTGATGAGCATTGTTTTGATGCGTGATCTTTTGGCTCTAACCTTTTTCTGATGAAGTGATGTCAGAGAATGCCATTCCACGTTTTGCTGTTTCATTTCAGTATCGTACCAGAGACACCAGGTTTCATCCTTAGTGACAATATCGTTCAAAAACTTGGGTGTCGCATCCACCATTTTGACAAAACCCTGTGAAGCCTCTAAACAGGCCTGCTTCTGATCATCAGTCAAGTGATGTGGCACAAGACAACAATTCGTTTTCCTCCCAGGTAAGGCTTTATTGCACAGATTCACATTTCATCTACAGTTCATCCGCTTTCATGAGCACAGTTAATTGATGGTCATTCATGATTACTGTCCTCACCTTCTCAATGTTTTAGTCACTGATGGCAGTCGCTGGTCATCCACTATGGGGATTGTCAGAAACAATTTCCCAGCCTCCTCGAAAACAGGTGAACCACCAGTACACACACTTCATGAACAGGGCTTGATCCCCATAAAATGTACTATCATTACATGCATTTCTTTCAGTGTCTTGCCAACCTTAAACCAACACTTTAAATTGATCCTCTGCTCATTCATTGTCCTATTCTCAGTTCAGAACCACCGCACTAAACAAGCACTTCATCTGACAGGTCTAACATGGAACATACACGATGCTCAAATGTATTACGGTGGAGCCAGATTGTCAACACCGGCCACTATGCAGTTGTAGCATTGTGAGTCACTAGTGTTGCTCAATCGACCGCTCTGACTTCATTCACAGAACTTTATTGTCAGAGGTTGTATTGCGAGAGGGACCACTCGTCACTGCAGGTGCAACAACCATGGGTGGCTAGGCTGTATGGATGGCAGTTCTCGGTATGTAAAGGTGGCAGCTTCAAAGTGGAGGTATTGCTGGTGGTTAGTAGGTTTGATATTGATGGAGATACTGATGAAGCCATCTTTGAGTTGGAGGTCAACTTCTATGAAGGTGACTTGTTGGGATGGGTAGGACCAGTAGAAGCAAATGGGGGAGAAGTTGTTGAGTTTCTGTAGGAAAGTAGATAGGGTGGTCTCATCCTCAATCCAGATTGCAAAGATGTCATCAATGAATCTGAAACAGGTCAGGGATTTAGCGTTCTGGCTGTTTAGGAAGGATTCCTCTAGATGGCCCATGAATAGGTTGGCATAGGATGGTGCCATGCAGGTTCCCATAGCCATACCCCAGATTTGTTTGTACTTAATGCCTTCAAAGGAGAAGTATTGTGGGTGAGGACATAGTTGGTTATGGCGACTAGGAAGGAGGTTGTTAGTTTGGAATCCGTCAGGCATTGGGAAAGGAAGTGTTCAATAGCAGTAAGACCATAGGCATTAGGGATGTTATTGTAAAGGGAGGTGGCATCAGAAGTCACGTGCAGGACACCGTATGGTAAAGGAACAGGAACTGCAGAGAATCAGTGAAGGAAATGGTTGTTATCTTTTGTATTGGCGGATAGACTGGGTTTAACAGGTTGAAGGTCTTAGTCTACGAGAGCAGAGATTTTCTCAATGAGTGCACAGAGTGGTAGGGGTGTGTAGAGAGACAGACTCCAGGGAGAGATTCTGGGATGGGCCTAAGGATTAGAGAAGTGAGTGGAGATCCTGGTGGATTTCTGGAATGGGGTTACTGTGTCAATGTTTGTAGGTAGAAGTATGTAACAGCTGGTGGAGTCCTTCTGCCAGGTAATCCTCGCGGTTCAAAACAAGATTTGTGAATCCTTTGTCCGCAGGTACGATTATAAGGTCAGAATCAGTTTTTAGATGGTGGACTATAGTTCTTTCTGTGAATGTAAGGTTAGTTCACATGTTGAGGGAAATCCCCAAATCCCTCAACATGTAAACTACCTTACGTCAGCAGAAATAACCGCAGTCCACCATATAAAAACCGATTCTGACCTTATTATAGTACCTGCAGACCGAGGCTCCACCACTGTTGTTTTAAACTGCGGATTACCTGGCAGAAGGACTCCACCCACTACCATATACTTCCACCAACAAACCTTGGCACAGTGACCCCATTCCAGAAATCCAGCATAAGTCTCCAGTCACTCCTCAAACCTTTAGGCCCATCCCAGAATCTCTCCCCGGAGTCCATCTCTCTACTCACCCCTACCACCCCTACACTCATACCTTCTACATGCTTCCTAAAGTCCATAAAACCAACCATCCAGGAGGTCCAATTGTGGCCGGTTACTGTGCCCTCACTGAGAGAATCTCTGCTCTTGTAGACTAAGACCTTCAACCTGTCACCCACAATTTACTCTCCAATACAAAAGATACCAACCACTTCCTCCACTGACTCTCTGCAATTCCTGTCCCTTTACCAAACTGTGTCCAGCTCCTCACTACTAATGCCACCTCCCTTTACAGTAACATCCCTAATGTCCATGGTTTTACCGCTATTGAACACTACCTTTCCCAATGCCCAATGGATTCCAAACCAACAACCTCTTTCCTAGTTGCCATGACCAACTATATCCTCACCCACAATTACTTCTTATTTGAATGTATTACCTACAAACAAATGTGGGGTATGGCTGTGAGTACCCACCTGGCACCATCCTATGCCAACCTATTCATGGGCCACCTACCGTATTTACTCGAATCTAAGCCGCACTTTTTTTCCGGTTTTTGTAATCCAAAAAACCGCCTGTGGCTTAGAATCGAGTGCAAAGTAAGCGGAAGTTCTGAAAAATGTTGGAAGGTGCAGCCACAACTAACTTCTGCCGTCGAATACATGTAGCGCTACACAGGCATGCTTTGCAGCCACAAAGATAAATAGTGGCGCCAAAACCTCTGCGTCAGTAAATAATTTTTTTTTTTAAAAAAAGGGGAAGACGATCTTTTTCCTCCGCCCCGAGTTTCGACCACTGCATTTTCATACATTATCCCTCGAAGTAAATACAAATTCCGTATTGTTCATCTTCGAATGTTGTAGTGTTTCAATGTACTACGAAAATCCGACTGGCAAACTATTTGGGATGTTTGTCAATATGGCCAACTCTACGTTCTGAATTTTTTCCTACCTGTGAGAAGAGATGGTTGCTAACAGGAACTTTCATGAACTGTGAATCACATGCAATATTCTCTTCACCATAAGAATAATACGAATATAAACATTTTGCTATGTATTCTTTCGTGTTTGCTGCTATCTCATTTAAATCCTGTCTGCCTAATAAACTACGAAACTAGAGTGAGACAACAGCAAACGCGGAAGAACATACATATCACGTCATGTTTATATTCGTATTATTCTTATGCGTAATAGTGATACAGTCAGAAATGAAGCACAGCAAGTGACTAGATTTTTAAATCTAAGATGACTAATTTCTGTGCAGAATGTAATGTACTAAAGAGGCGTCTGCAAAGATTTTCAAACGGAGAAAATTTTTCGCTTAACTCTCGTTCAGAACATCTTCAATCATACGCAGTCTATTAACTGGTTCTTGTTGATCATTATCAAAGAAAAGAAGCACTGTAACAAACAACAAATAGCGGTCTCTTGCCATTATTTCGCTAATGAGACGATTCCTCCCTTCCTCCCTCCCACCATCCCTCCCTCTCTCTCTCTCTCTCTCTCTCTCTCTCTCTCTCTCTCTCTCTCTCTCTCTCTCTTTTTTTTTTTTTTTTTAAAGCGGCGGTAGCACGCACAAAAGCAAGCCATGCCGCGAGCGGCGACAGGCCGTAAACACATATCAGAATGCGAGAAACAATGCATGACACAGAGCACAGTAATGATGCATCTTCAGCTTAGAATGACGTAAACACCTATAACAAAGAAAACGGCGCTTATCAGATCAAAGAAAAATAAGCAATCAATTCAAACCAGACGAAGCACATGAAAAAGTAAGGGCACCCGTATAAATACGGACGGACCGCCAGACGCATAGCAATGGCTACCTGGTAAGGCTTAACTGCTAAGTTTACGACTGGAACCAAACTACTGTAGCTGTATCGTCATTCATTCGACCTAAATTGTGTCTCATATTACAATGGACCAACATTGTTTAGATTTGGAGGTGCGGCCTAAAACTTTTCTCTCTCCTTGAATTTCGAGTCTCAAATTTCAGGTGCGGCTTAGATTCGGGAATTTTTTTTCCCTTGATTTCGAGTCTCATTTTTCAGGTGTGGCTTAGAATCGAGTGCGGCTTAGATTCGAGTAAATACGGTAGAGGAATCCTTCCTAAACACCCAGAATCCTAAACCCCTTACCTGGTTCAGATTCACTGATGACATTTTTACGATCTGGATCGAGGGTGAGGACAACCTATCCACATTCCTCCAGTACCTTAACAACTTCGCCTCCACTTGCTTCACCTGGTCCCAGTCAACTCAAGAAGCCACCTTCCTAGATGTTGACCTCCAACTGAAAGATGGCTACATCAGTACCTCTGTCCATACCAAACCTACTAATCACCAGCAATACCTCCACTTCGACAGCTGCCACCCATCCCATACCAAGAAGTGCCTTCCATACAGCTTAGCCACGCACGGTCGTCGCATCTGCTGTGACAAACGTTCCTTCTTGAAATATACTGGGGTTCTCACTGAAGCCTTCACAGCTTGTTTTTATCCTCCCAATCTTGTACAAAAACAAATTTCCCATGCCTTAGCTTTCCAGTCTCCAACCACCTCCCTAAGTCCCACCGCCCAGCCACAGAGAAGCATTCCCATCGTAACTCAGTACTACCCAGGAATGGTGCAACTGAATTACATTCTCCACCAGGGTTTTGACTACCTCCCGTCATGCCTTGAAATGAGAAATGTCCTGCCCACTATCCTTCCCACCCCTCCCACGGTGGTATTCCGCCATCCACCAAATGCTGCATTTTATGTGGGCATGACAACCAACAAGCTGTATGTGCGCATGAATGGCCACCGACAAGCTGTGGCCAAGAAACAAGTGGACCATCCCACTGCTGAGCAAGCTGCCAAACATGACATCCTTCATTGCAATGATTGCTTCACAGCCTGTGCCACATAGATTATTCCCACCAACAACAGCTTTTCTGAACTGCGGATGTGGGAACTTTCCCTATAATATATCCGAAGTTCCTGTAACCCTCTTGGGCTCAACCTATGTTAGTCATTGTCCTCACCCATCCAACCCCTTCCGTGTTCCCATTCCAGCACTACACAGCTCTCATTCCACCATCGCACCCAGTCATTTTACTTCTCTCCTTTTCCACTACCCCCCCCCCCTCCTCACCTCTCCCCGGCCCTCTTTCTATCATCCTGACTGCACATAGTTCCCCTAACCTCTTTCCACCTCATCCCTGCCTGCTCCCCAGCTGCACTTCACTGTCCCCCACCCCTACCCTGCTATCCCTCCCCCTCCCTGTGCCAGCCTCCTCCTTGATGTTGTTGTTGTTGTTGTTGTTGTTGTTGTTTTCTTCAGTCCTGAGACTGGTTTGATGCAGCTCTCCATGCCACTCTATTCTGTGCACGCTTCTTCATCTCCCAGTACTTACTGCAACCTACATCCTTCTGAATCTGCTTAGTGTATTCATCTATTGGTCTCCCTCTACGATTTTTACCCTCCACGCTGCCCTCCAATGCTAAATTTGTGATTCCTTGATGCCTCAGAACATGTCCTACCAACTGGTCCCTTCTTCTTGTCAACTTGTGCCACAAACTCCCCTTCTCCCCAATTCTATTCAATACCTCTTCATTAGTTATGTGATCTACCCATCTAATCTTCAGCATTCTTCTGTAGCACCACATTTCGAAAGCTTCTATTCTCTTCTTGTCCAAACTATTTATCATCCATGTTTCACTTCCATACATGGCTACACTCCATACAAATACTTTGAGAAACGACTTCCTGACACTTAAATCTATACTCAATGTTAACAAATTTCTCTTCTTCAGAAACGCTTTCCTTCCCATTGCCAGTCTACATTTTATATCCTCTCTACTTCGACCATCATCATTTATTTTACTCCCTAAATAGCAAAACTCCTTTACTACTTTAAGTGTCTCATTTCCTAATCTAATTCCCTCAGCATCACCCGACTTAATTCGACTACATTCCATTATCCTCGTTTTGCTTTTGTTGATGTTCATCATATATCCGCCTTTCAAGACACTGTCCCACTGTCAATTCCGTTCAACTGCTCTTCCAAGTCCTTTGCTGTCTCTGACAGAATTACAATGTCATCGGCGAACCTCAAAGTTTTTGTTTCTTCTCTGTGGATTTTAATAGCTACTCTGAATTTTTCTTTAGTTTCCTTTACTGCTTGCTCAATATACAGATTGAATAACATGGGGGAGAGGCTACAACCCTGTCTCACTCCCTTCCCAACCACTGCTTCCCTTTCATGTCCCTCGACTTTTATAACTGCCATGTGGTTTTTGTACAAATTGTAAATAGCCTTTCACTCCATGTATTTTACCCCTGCCACCTTCAGAATTTGAAAGAGATTATTCCAGTCAACATTGTCAAAAGATTTCTCTAAGTCTACAAATGCTAGAAACGTAGGTTTGCCTTTCCTTAATCTTTCTTCTAAGGTGAGTCGTAAGGTCAGTATTGCCTCACGTGTTCCAACATTTCTACAGAATCCAAACTGATCTTCCCCGAGGTCAGCTTCTACCAGTTTTTCCATTTGTCTGTAAAGAATTCGCGTTAGTATTTTGCAGCTGTGACTTATTAAACTGATAGTTCGGTAATTTTCACATCTGTCAACACGTGCTTTCTTTGGGATTGGAATTATTACATTCTTCTTGAAGTCTGATGTTATTTCACCTGTCTCATACATCTTGCTCACCAGATGGTAGAATTTTGTCAGGACTGGCTCTCCCAAGGCCTTCAGTAGTTCCAATGGAATGCTGTCTACTCCCGGGGCCTTGTTTCCACTCAGGTCTTTCAGTGCTCTGTCAAACTCTTCACGCAGTATTGTATCTCCAATTTCATCTTCATCTACATCCTCTTCCATTTCCATAATATTGTCCTCAAGTACATTGCCCTTGTATAGACCCTCTATATATTCCTTCCACCTTTCTGCTTTCCCTTCTTTGCTTAGAACTGGGTTTCCATCTGAGCTCTTGATATTCATGCAAGAGCTTATCGTTTCTCCAAAGGTCTCCTTAATTTTCCTGTAGGCAGTATCTATCTTACCCCTAGTGATAAGCACCTCTAAAACCTTACATCTGTCCACTAGCCATCCATGCTTAGCCATTTTGCACTTCCTGTCAATCTCATTTTTGAGATGTTTGTATTCCTTTTTGCCTGCTTCATTTACTGAATTTTTATATTTCTCCTTTCATCAATTAAATTCAATATTTCTTCTGTTACCCAAGGATTTCTACTAGCCCTCGTCTTTTTACCTACTTGATCCTCTGCTGCATTCACTACTTCATCCCTTAGAGCTACCCATTCTTCTTCTACTGTATTTCTTTCCCCCATTCCTGTCAATTGTTCCCTTATGCTCTCCATGAAACTCTGTACAACCTCTGGTTTAGTCAGTTTATCCAGGTCCCATCTCCTCAAATTTCCACCTTTTTGCAGTTCTTCAGTTTCAATCTACAGTTCATAACCAATAGATTGTGATCAAGAGTCCACATCTGCCCCTGGAAATGTCTTACAATTTCAAACCTGGTTCCTGAATCTCTGTCTTACCATTATATAATCTATCTGATACCTATTAGTATCTCCAGGCTTCTTCCATGTATACAACCTCCTTTTATGATTCTTGAACCAAGTGTTAGCTATGATTAAGTTATGCTCTGTGCAAAATTTTACCAGGCGGCTTCTTCTTTCATTCCTTAATCCCATTCCATATTCGCCTACTACGTTTCCTTCTCTTCCTTTTCCTACTATCGAGTTCCAGTCACCCATTACAAATAAATTTTTGTCTCCCTTCACTATCTGAATAATTTCTTTTATCTCATCATACATTTCATCAATCTCTTCGCCATCTGCGGAACTAGTCGGCATATAAACTTGTACTACTGTGGTAGGCGTGGGCTTCATATCTATCTTGGCCACAATAAAGCATTCACTATGCTGTTTGTAGTAGCTTACCCGCATTCCTATTTTCCTATTCATTATTAAACCTACTCCTGCATTACCCCTATTTGATTTCGTATTTATAACCCTGTATTCACCTGACCACAAGTCTTGTTCCTCCTGCCACTGAACTTCACTAATTCCCACTATATCTAACTTTAACGTATCCATTTCCCTTTTTAAATTTTCTAACCTACCTGCCAGATTAAGGGATCTGACATTCCACGCTCCGATCTGTAGAACGCCAGTTTTCTTTCTCCTGATAACGACGTCCTCTTGAGTAGTCTCCGCCCGGAGATCCGAATGGGGGACTATTTTACCTCCGGAATATTTTACCCAAGATGACGCCATCTTCATTTAACCATACAGTAAAGCTGCATGCCCTCGGGAAACATTACGGCTGTAGTTTCCCCTTGCTTTCAGCCATTCGCAGTACCACCACATCAAGGCCATTTTGGTTAGTGTTACAAGGCCAGATCAGTCAATCATCTAGACTGTTGCCCCTGCAACTACTGAAAAGGCTGCTGCCCCTCTTCAGGAACCACACGTTTGTCTGGCGTCTCAACAGATACCCCTCCATTGTGGTTGCACCTACGGTACGGCCGTCTGTATCATTGAGGCACGCAAGCCTCCCCACCAATGGCAAGGTCCATGGTTCACTGCCCATTTGCCACACCCATCATTCACTGGCACTGCTGCTCACAGTGTGGCTTCAGTTGCCAGAGACTGCAGTCGTCTCTCTCTCTCTCTCTCTCTCTCTCTCTCTCTCTCTGTGTGTGTGTGTGTGTGTGTGTGTGTGTGTGTGTGTGTGTGTGTGTGTGTGTGTGTCATCTATTTTTGACTAAGGCCTTACTGGCCGAAAGCTTTATTTGTGACAGTCTTTTTGTTATGCCTGTCTGCAACCCAGCAACTCTGCTATATGGTGAGCAGCAACTTTCCTTTTCATAATATTTTTACATTCCATCCTGGATTTTTCATTGTTTGATTCTCATAATATTTTGATATAAAACAAAAACAATGTACCTGTAACTCATGTAACTTATTTCTCTTTCCTGCAGGTAAGACAGGAGTGACTTCAGCCAGTAGACAATCACCATGGAAACGGTGTCCACATGGAAAAAGGTAAAATGGACGCATCAACAGCTGCAGTTCACATTCACAGCAAACATCTTGCACTTGCACACGAGCATACCTGAAAGATAAATATTTAATATTAGAATGAGAGAGATAGAGACTATACCACAGAGCCCTAGATGAAGAGTAAGTAATTGTAAGGAGCTTAACTATGTTAATGTGAAATTCATATTAATATTTACCTGTTTCGGAAAGCTTGGATTTCTTCTCTAATAACTTCAGCTGATTTGGTTGCTTCTTCCATTTCTTCTTTAAGATCCTGAATATGCTGGTTATATTCCTGCAAACAAAACAGAATTCTTGCTTTGGTACATAGCTCCTTATGAAGCACTGTCACTATCCATCATGTTCTACCCTCCACTTCTACAGTCTCGTTTCCATGAATTTTTTTTATTTAAATTTTATATATGATCAGACACTAGACCATGGAGACAGTCAAAGTAACTAAAGGACAAATTGAAGTGCAACAACATATTGCAAAACTGACGTCTTCTAAGTACTAACATGTCATTACTTAAGGTAATACTTTGAAAACATAATGAATATAGAGCAGACTTACACAGAAAATCTAAATACACTATCTGGAAACCAAAAATATACTTTTGTTCACAACAGAATCAGTTATCTCTATAGCTGCGGTGGAGATAAAATTCAATACACTGTCTGGGGTGTGGTAATGGGTACATAGTGTACAAGAATCATTTCCTCCCTTTGTTGTTCCACTAATTGCTGGCTTTACAGTACTCTTGGTACATGCTTGAACTTATCTATTTTCCTACTTGTGGTCATGCAAATTTTATGTTTATCCATGGGGAATCTGCGAAGCTGATGCTGTTGTTTTTAGAGAAGTCATGCCAGAAAATTGTAAGAAAATGTAGGAAGACCTGCGGAGAATTTATATTTCGTGCATGCATTGCCAGTTGAGCCGGAAAATAAACAAACGTCAAATATTGCACATAAATGTGATGAAAGACTGATTATTGTTTGATTACATAACATGCAACTGAACTTTCATTACCTGGATGGCCTCCGTGAAAACTAGTGTTCATAGAACAATGAAACTTTATAGAAACTTTTGTAAGGTCATGCAGAAGAGAAATACTGAATAAACCTAAATGTTACTCAATGCGATGACCATCTGCTTCCACAACAGCCTGGGCGTTTGTACAGATACCATTTCACAATTGTTCACAGAACTTTACAAATGGTGGACCATGGGAAGTTCAGATGGCATGCAACAAGCTCACGCGCTGCTTAAAGATTGCCCACCCCGTCCATTATTTTCAGCCATGGAAACAATAACTTCTTCTACAATGTGTGGTGCAATTGGCCTTCAGCCTCTCCCAGGAGAAATTCCAAAACCACTAGGTAATTCAAACTTCCAAATCCTGTTTTTCAATCCCAGTGCAAAAAGAGGACCTCTCTGTGATTATTTAATGCATTGACACTCATGGAAAGCAGCAGCACTATTGCTGTTGTTTTCATAAAACAGCTTTATCTGAGTAAGGCCCTGCTAACCTTGTGTTGACTGCCTGCAACTGTAAATGCGCACTGATGATTGTGTTTCAACCTTACATTGCTGTACTGGTGCCAGCACCTAACAGTAGGTCATGACACTAGCCTTACTAGCAACTCAAATCCTGCTGTGCACAGTCTGAATATCACTCCTATAAAGTTGGGTGCCCATATGGTAAATAGATCACCATCTACACTGGCTCAAGTAACATATGTTTCATTATAAACACCCTGTACCTTACAGTATGCATATGGAGCAATTTAAAGTGGAATAACCATATGAAACTAACTGTATGAAAGACAGATGCCAGACTGAATTTCATTGGGGGGAATTCTAAGGAAGTTAACCAAACCACAAAAAAGATAGCTTATAAAACCCTGATTTGACAGATTATTGATTAGTGCTCATAAGCCTAGGGTTGTTGCAAGAGAGTATTAATATAGCTGATAGGGTAAGAAACGTAGAAGAGAAAAGCATTTCATTTTATAACAGGATGCCAGGTCCAGCCTTAGCAGCCAGTGACAGTGGTCACATATGTGTGAGATGTGAAAGAGAGAAAGAGAGAGAGAGAGAGAGAGAGAGAGAGAGAGAGAGAGTTTTATCTACATTAGAAAAAAAGGTCTTTTGGCCGAAAGCTCACTTGTTTAGCAGTCTTTTTGTGCTGTCTGTGATTCAACATTTCCACTATATGGTGAGTAGCAATCTATCCTTTTCATAACATTGTCAGAATACCTATATCAGTTACTTAGCCACTACATCACTAAAGCTGGCAATTGATGTTACATCTGCCTTTACAGTGGTACTGTACCTGCAGTGAAGTGCAGATTGCATCCTTAAAGTGATCAATTGTGACAAAGTCTGAAAAGAATGGAAGGATGTCTTCGATTTTGATGAGATCACATTCCTGAAGAAACTGCATAGCCTGTTGGATATCATTCTTCTCACTGACTACATGCTGAGCTGTAAAAAAAAACAAATTAAATTAATAGACCCATAGAGAAAAACATTTTTCTCAATAACTAAGAAGTTTTCTTTGTCATTAAGTGGAGTATTTGGCTGAGTCATATTATATACCAGCAAGAGAGGTATATCATTTTGTTAACATGTTGTTACTTAGTACCTGTAGATAGGCACAGTGGTAAAACATAAGACTCACATTGGGGAGGATTGTGGTTCGAGTCCCTATCCAATCATCCAGAGTTAGGTTTGCTGTGGTTTCCATAAATCACTTATGGCAAATGCCTGGATAGCTTCTTTGAAAAAGACATGACTTTCCGAATATGTACTTGTATGACCTTTTTCAATATTACGGGAAGTTACCTTGTTTAAAAAAAGGGAAGGAGAGTAAAAATGTTGCAACCACAGAATTCAGCACATGTCCACTGAGTCAGATCCATAATACAAAACACAGTAAATTAACTAAAGAAATATCAAATATTTTTACTGACAGTAATAATATCAATATTATTATGTTGAAAGAGAATGACCTATTAGAGTTTGGAAGTGATGGAGGGTGAGAAGACAGAGAGAGAGAGAGAGAGAGAGAGAGAGAGAGAGAGAATGTGTTGGTCTTTCATGGACTAGCACATTACTTTAAGTCATGAAATATTAGTAGGAATTTTCGTGTTACATGGTGAGCATTGAGCCAGATGTAAATCATTGCCTGATGTTTATTTTTGTACTATGTGACAGTTTAGTATCCGGGTTTGACTACAGTGCCAGGCAGTAGGAAGTTGTTGCAGCTACAAGGTCACATGAAGCTCTAGTAACCTTGGTGGCTGGGTGGGGGCCTAAGCCTCCAAGCAAAGGACGACCCAGCCCAAGTCTAATGCCCTGGGGGCACGTATATAAGACAATTCAGGCGGTGCACAGGCAGTACCCATCCCTGCACTGTGAGGTGGCACAATGAGGCTGCTGGTAAGTACATCACAGGTGTTCACAGTTTACACTTTTGAAGAAGCTGCTTATAAGGAATTTGTAAACTGAATAGCAAAACAAAGTTGGATGATTGTGCAACATAAAGTACATAAACTACCTATGAGCCTTCATTTTATAAAGCCTTGCAGAACTCATACTCATGAGAAAAAATTTAAGTGAGTGAGGGACAACAATTTAGTTTTATAAAACATGTGAGCTAGTGATTATAATTATTTCTTGCCTTGAAAGCTTATCTACAATACTGAGTGGAGATTATATTGTACTTACTTCTTATACTGATAGGATGTATTGCAGATACTGGTAGTACGTGTGTGTGTGTGTGTGTGTGTGTGTGTGTGTGTGTGTGTGTGTGTGTGTGTGTGTGTACATGCTTATTCATTACAGCATTGCATATTAAAAAGGATCTCTAAGAATACATTCACTGAAAGAAAAAAGATTCCAATAATCTGCTTATTTTTAGAGTGTTTATATTATTAGAGGAGATATATCAGTTCAGTAAATATTTTTTTGTCATTAATGTACAGCAGTTGGGTACAGCTAATGACAACATGTTGTCTTTTCTGCTTTATTAAAAATCTGTAGCAATACCTTTATGGTTTAGTATTCACTAAGATATTACCAACTTAAGAGTTTTTCTTGTGACTGCTCTGCTGGCATCAGAAGCAAATTTGCCTCAAATACCACAGTCATTTAAATCTTCAAATAAGATTATTTCCTAATCTTATTATATAAAGTGAAAAATATAAAATATATTCAGTTCATGTTAATATATGTAATTACAGGCTCTGCTGTGTGCCTTGATGGCATTGTGTGCCGGAGACCCTGTAATCCTGCCACCACTGGCGCCATACAATGCACTGGGCTTTGGTGTTCCACACTCATATGCAGCACTTCCTTATAACTACCACGTTCCTCCACCTGTGGCAGCAGTGGCTCCACCATTGAGCCTTAAAACACAGTACCATGCACAGGATGAGTTTGGACAAGCTAGCTATGGCCATACAGAGCCATTCCAAGCACACAGTGCAGTGCAGGTATGAACATTTTTGAGTATTCACCAACATACCTCTTGCATTTACTAATAATTGAGCTGCATTTAACAGCATAATGTTTTGTTAGCTACCTACAATGGTACTGTCACAGGTTTACTAAGAATGAGAGAGAGTGTGTTTTGGAAAAATATGGCTACAGAAATATACATGTTTAACAGTCAGTTGCATTTGATGGGCTGTACAATTGAAGTTATAATGTTGTCAGTGCTCAAACTCTGCAATATATATTTCATCACACAAGTAGAATTCAGTGCAAAGTTAAAACAGCTACCTTTTTAGGGGTGCACAGCTCAAGCAGTAGATCATATTTTGCTGTGGACGTGGAGCAAGAAGACACATTATCAGATGGATGGCTTAACATGTCATTCTAAATCATTATAAGTATTATGTAGGTAACATACATACATGGTCCATCAGTTTATTAAGTACAGATGTAGATGTACATACATGAAGAGTTATGATGATGATGATGATGATGATGATGATGATGATGATATCAATTTATGACTTGCATTGATCTATACAATCTGTGAATGAGGAAAGAGTAAATCACACTAATATTATTACATATCTGTATTTTAGAATTAAGACTGCCATGATGTGGATTGTTCAGTTTTAACAGTTTACTCTGTGGAGTAGTAATGTGGCAAGTAAGAAATGAAGCAATTAACAGTGCATCACAGACTGCAGATAATTAATGTACATTTAGCAGGAGGGCCTATTATGTAGATTATCATATCATCTGATACAGCAAGATGGCATGGAGTTTAAGGATATGACTGGCTGCACTACTCAAGGAATTACTGACATTTAATGGAAACTTCTGCTGGAAATGGCTCTAACCAAGCTTTTGGAGCTCAGAACTGGAGGATGGTCATGATGAAACATGTTTTGGGCAGCAGTGTCACTGTTCTGCTGATTTTATTGACACTTTCAAAGGTTACTGCCAGAAGTATGTGAAAGACGTTGACTGGCTCTCACTTCATACCACAGAGGTATTGTTCTATTCAGATTCTTAAATGGTGGCTGTTTACCAGTGATTCCATCCCATGGGTGCATGTTTCTAGAAGCCAACGGACCAATAGATCAATGCACACTCTAGGAGATGTAAACTTTGAAGAGTTTCTCCAGTAAGTAATTCTTCGCACAGATATTCAAGTTTGAGTCAGCTGCTATTGCCTTATGTTATTAACTCATGGTTTGTTGTGAATGATCACATCCTTTGGAGCTTCTCATGGCCAACAATATCAACTGATGTCAGTTGTACTGAAACACTATGGTGCATTATAATGTCTAGGGCAGTAAGTTCACCCCCCAGCCACCTTTTTCTCTTTGCAGTAATTGAGGAGTCTCCAGTTACATGTTGCTATATGTTAATGACTTGTTTTGATTAGTGAGTACAATTATCTAAATCTTACATAAAATGTTCTTCCTTCATTAGTAATGCAACAGCCACACTTTACAATGAAAGCTATATGCAAGAAACAAGTTAATTACTGGGAGTTGTCATAAACATTTCAGTTTGTTTGCTATACCAAGTACTTTTCATTTAGAATGTTAATTGTGGCTGTTGCATTATTAAAGTATGTAGAAAGTGTACTATCAATGCCTGAACATTCTTAGTGATTAACAAAAACTGGTTGTGCCAACGAAATATTGTGTCATTGGAGCTGATTATTCAGTGTTGTAAATGATAATCTGTGCATAAAAGTTAAAAAGCTGGCATATATAGGTTATATATTTTCCATAACATCATACGAGATCATATTTTGGAGCAACACATCAATCCAAACTAAAGTTTTCCAGGTCCATCAGTGTGTAATATGAATTATTTTTGGTGTGAATTCAAGAATGTCCTGCAAGAAACTCACAACTCTATTGACACATTTCTTAGCAGAACCAGTTATGTATCTATTATTAATAATATCAAATAATGTGAATGTTACATAAAATCTGACTTCTGCACATCTTCACTGCAGTAATGTGCATTGTGTCAGTAGGTGTTTAAAACTATTTTCTGTTTGAGAGGCTACATCAATAGCCTGAGAGTTATGCTAGTCAGAAACAATACATTTAAAAGTTTATGGGGCGTTTCATACTAATTTTTAAGCAGAAATGTGTTCAGATTTTGTACTTGTTCAACATTCATTTCAGTTAGACTCTATGGAAGAAACACTAATATATCTGTTCTTTCCTGAACATGTAGTTTTGTTTTTATGACATTTTTTAGTTCCATAAGGATCTCCTTGCCGTGGATCTATGGAATAAAAAGTACGTTTATCTATTTATCTATGTATCTTCCTACTCATTCAACTTTGAAAATCTGTACTGGTTACACTTGGCACATAATGGAAAAATATCTGTTCAGATCATATAATAATCAGTAGGTGATCCTGTATATTAGTAAAGAAAAGAAAAATGTCAACAGTCAGTGTTACTAGTTCATGAGCGAATGTATATTGCAGAGTAGGTGGATGAAGCTTCCCACACAAAACTGCCAAATCTTAAAGGAGATTTATGCTTCCATTAATCAGTATGCTCTGTTTACAAGTATTTTGTTGAAAGACACACACACACACACACACACACACACACACACACAGGTGCTATTTCCAACTGGGGACTTCCACTGTAAATTGTTTTGCTTCGGAGAGCAAAGAGTATTTTATACTAATTTCCACTCAGCTTTGTTTGTTGTTTACTTTACTTGCAATCAGTTTTTTTAGATCTTTTATGGCTTCACCTTCAGGGAACTTGAAATAATATATATCTACAAGTACATTCTGGATGGTTGGTCGGTTTGGGGGAGGTGACGAAACAGGTCATCGGTCCCACGGGATTATGGAAGAACAGAGAAGGAAGTCAGCTGTGCCCTTTCAAAGGAACCATCCCGGCAGTTGCCCGGAGCGATTTAGGGAAATCACAGAAAACCTAAATCGGGAAGGTCAGACACCGGTTTGAACTGACGTCCTCCCGAATGTGAGTCCAGTGTGGCAACCACAGCACCACCTCACTCGGTTGTATAGTTTCCTTCAGTAGCTCAGTGTCCTCTAATGTGATAAATGTAACATTGTGTCTCACATTTACCATACAGACGACACTGTAGTACTGCAACAGGACATAATTGTAGGTGTCTACTTAATAAGATAACCAAACCAAAGTGCCTGAAGATGAAGTTATAACACTGTCATCAACGTCAAGCTCGGTTCGAACACCACAATGCTTTACTAGGCACAGTCCTATTGAATAGGGGGACCTAAAGTTTAATGTGGACTGTGAACGACAGTACAACTAGGCTTTTTTCACAGACTATTCCAGAGGTGACAAAAGCGACATACAAAAATCCTAGGGCCGATCAAGTATCGAACCCGAGAGCTTCAGAATTACGGTTTTTGGCACTCTATTGTTAAGGGCTGCAAAATCGTGTTCAAGTACAATAGACACAACTGAGGGGAAAATTAGTACGAAAATACCCTTTACGCTCCATATCTCATGGCAGTTTTTGGAAGTCGGATGTGGAAACATCGGTGGCAGTAGAAATTTCAGTCAGACCTGTAGGTGTGGTCATATAGCCTAATGGTAAAGACGAATATTGCATTCTCACTACATATCGACTAAATAATGGGTAAGGCATGTCGGTGTGGCAGGACGCGGCGGGCAACAAGCTGGGCACGTACAGCTACGTGACGCCGTCGGGGCAGGTGGTGCGGCTGGACTACGTGGCGGACGGGCTGGGGTTCCGCGTGGCGAGCAACGCGCTGCCGGTGGCGCCCGAGCCGCCGGGCCCCGAGGCGCTGCCGCAGCCCGTGTCCGAGACGCCCGAGGTGGCGGCGGCGCGCGCCGCGCACCTGGCCGAGGTGGCCGAGGCGGAGGCGCGGTCGCGGTCTCGGCGCGCGCTGCGGCCGCGGCTGGGGCTGGGGGGCCGCGAGACGCCGGCCAGCACGGCGCCGCTGCCGCTGCCGCCGCCGCCGCCCCCCTCCCCGCTGCTGGCCATAGCGGCCGCGCCCTTCGCGCCGCTCGGGCCCGGCTACGGCTACGCCTACGGCCCCGGCCTGGGCCTGGGCCTCGGCCTGGGGTACGGGCTGGGGCTGCCCGCGCACCCGCCGCTCGTGGCTGCCGCCGCCGTCGCGGTGCCCACGGCTCGGCGCGCCTCGCTGTCGCGCGTGGTCAACAACCCCGGACACGCCGTCTCCTACAGGGTCGAGTGAGCTGGCAGCCCGCCACCGCGCACTACGGCTGCTGCAGCTCGTGTCGCCCACCTCCTCAATGTACTCCTTCGGATACCACCCGCCCATATACTCTGCTTTCAAATACATACATTCAAAACCAGTCTGCAGTCTATTTCATTCTCGTAAAAACCTTTGCGAGGTACCACACTCTCATGGCAACCTTCTGTTTTCAAGACCCACTTAACAACAATCAGAAATCTACCTTCCACGAATTCGAATCTGAAACCTCCCTCCTACGCTCCAACTCCCAAAAACTTATTAATATCCCTCAAGATTATTAACTCATTAATAACTTACACCAATATTGATCTGCAAGTCGTATTTGTCAGCCGTGGAAGCAATTACTGCTATTCCGTCGAAAACTGGCGTGCTGAGAAGGTGGCTGCCTAAAAATACTGGTTAATTCTTACAACAATGTAAAAGGAGCAACTAGCCACGATTAATAATAATATTTATTAAGAACAAAGAGCGCCGTTACCGGCTTCGAACTGCAGGTTCATCATCAGACGGTTGTCCGCTTTTAAAATTACGTACCGGGTGATTAAAAGTCGGTATAAAGTTGAAAACTGAATAAATCATGGAATAATGTAGATAGAGAGGTACAAATTGACACACATGCTTCGAATGACATGGGGTTTTATTAGAACCAAAAAAATACAAACGATCAAAAAATGTCCGACAGATGGCGCTTCATCTCTTCAGAATAGCAATAATTAGCATAACAAAGTAAGACAAAGCAAAGATGATGTTCTTTACAGGAAATGCTCGATATGTCCACCATCAATAGCTGTAGTCGAAGGATAATGTTGTGAACAGCACTGTAAAGCATGACAGGAGTTATGGTGAGGCATTGGTGTCGGATGTTGTCTTTCAACATACCTAGAGATGTCGGTCGATCACGATACACTTGCGACTTCAGATAACCCCAAAGCCAATAATCGCACGGACTGAGGTCTGGGAGGCCAAGCATGACGAAAGTGGCGGCTGAGCACACGATCGCCACCAAACGACGCGCGCAAGAGATCTTTCACGCGTCTAGCAATACTTTGTTTTCTTTTGGTTCTAATAAAACCGCACATCATTCCAAGCATGTGTGTCAATTTTTACCTCTCTATCTACATTATTCCGTGGTTTATTAAGTTTTCAAAAAAATACTGACTCTTTGATCACCCGTTACATGCGCAAGGTCGTTTCTACCATTACCCAAGACTTGGCGGCCGCCTAGGGTGGCAAAGGGGGAAAGGGGGAGGGGGGGATTATTTTCCATTCAAACAGCGAACAAATTGAGCAAATGAGGAGAAAAAACAACGAAAAAAAGGAAAAATTAAAATACCGAATTGTTTTCAAAACCATACAGAACAGTTACTCACTACGTCATTGCTTACTTTTACGAAAGTAAACACATTGCCACTAACTACCTCAAAGCTTAAGCAGCCGCTATTGAGTACGAAACAGAAACAAACATGCCCTTAATTCATCTTACGAAACGTATTCGCAGTTGCGAATATGGACATCAATCAGCTGTATAATGGAATGACGAGAACCAAAATTTGTGCCGGTCCGGGACTCGAACCTGTATTTCCCGCTTATCGCGAGCGTTCGTCTTCCCATTTGGTTGTCCGAGCACGACTCACGGCCAGACCCAAACTTCCATACGTCGTCAACCATGTGCCTACATCCTGCACTCGTTCATCCATTGTGTATATTCCCATATAAGGGAGACATTTTACTTGAAAGCCGCTTGCCCTGTGTCGGTGGATAAATGCGATTTGCAGTGCCTGAGTTATTTAGAATTACGATGAAAAGTTCCTTTGGACGTGAACGAGTACAAGACGTCGGCACAAGGTTGACGACATAAGGAAGTTTGGGTCTGGGTGTGAGTCATGCTCGGATAGCCAAATTGTAAGGCGACCGCTCGCGATAAGCGGGAAATTTCCACTGTCATCATTCCATTGTACTGCTGTTGATAGTTCGCCATTGTGAATACATTTCATGTATTTCATAACGGCTGCAGTCGCCGTAGTGCTTGTTCCTTCCGACATGTATCCATCTCTGAAGGAATTTTATCGCTAATTCGGAATAACACAAGCACCGCATTATCGAATTAATTTATCTCCGTCGAGTGCTTGAAATGGGCATGGCTCGCGATCACATGCAGTCCGACTTTTTGTTCTTCTCTCTCCAGATGATTTGTCGAGCATCAGTTGTATTGAGTGGTTCTGTTGATGTTTTTAGTTCTGCCATTATTTTCTGTGGATAATCGATCATGTATTCACAAGCTAGCTTTTGTACTTCTCTGTCATTACGTCTAAATGGAGAAAAAGGTAAGTGCAGTTAATCATACCCACACATAATAATGAGTTGGCGTCTGTAAATCTGTCTCGGACTGATTCGAACTCATACCCATCTCGGGCAAATGATCAGGAGCAGATCGCTTAGAGCACTGAGCCACTGGGGCGGCTAATAAAAGTTGTAGAAATCTCTCAACAGAAAATGCAGACAAGTCGTCATTTATTTATTTAATCGCACAAAAGTGGATGCTCAAAAAAATGAGATCTATTCTTCACTCCATAAATATTTCAATTAAAACGGAAACGAAATACCACGATTATCCAAACGATCTAGTTTGATGCTTTGGCATGTCTCCCATCAGTACAGTAGTGTTTCTTAATTCAAGAAAAAAAATCATTAGCACCAGAAAATAGTTCAACACCTTTATTAGTCAATTTTCTTGCAATAAAATAAAATAAGTAATTGATGGAAAATTTGGTTGCACTGGTATATTCAGCTGAGTTCTACTATAAAATGTGCAGCAAATTTTTCCTATTACAATTTTTTTGGGAAATTTCAAAAACTGAAAAAAATTAGAACAGAGAACATTTGTTGTCTTCAATCCGTTTTAAAGGCATTGAGGACAAAGCATGAAAACTGAGGACTGACGCCAGAAAATGAGGACGTCTGGTCACTTTAGTTTAATGATTAAAAGTATAATAGCAGAGTTACAGTGTTGTGCCGCTGGGTGATGGAGCGGGGGAGGGGGGGGGGAGAGTATGCGATGTTGGCTAGTTTTCATTTCAGTGAAACCTTTGTTTTTTTTGGAGTAGGTGTTCTATACCAAAAAAAAAAAACACGTTTTTTTGGGTAGGTGTACAATAGCAAAATTCCACGTAAGAAGAAGCACTACCTTACTTGAATTGGACCCAATATTTAATTAAAACAAAGTAAACTATCTATAAGAGCTGAGTTAATTCATGACATCGAAAATCATGCGTCTTTTTACACAGCTATCCATTTATTTGGAAGTAGTGCATCTTTCGCCGACTAGTAAGCAAGATTTAACACTTACAATACTGCTCTTGTACGTAGTTAACATTACCTGTGGACTGAATGCAATATGTGATATTTTGGAAGTTATAACTGGTGTTTACAAATATGTAGTTGGAATTTAAAACATTGTTAGGTTAATTTGACTTTGCATTTTAAATATACATACTTTTGCATTGCTAGTGTTAAATCTGAATCCACAGATGAAACTTCAATCTAACAGTAATTATCGCCGAGAAAAAAACTGAAAAGGAGTTTCGGTATTCAAATACATACTCTGCGAAGCAAACAAGTGATCTTTGTGTTTAAATTTCTTTCACAACCTGTGTAAATATAAAGAAACACACACAACACAGGAATAAAGTAAAATTTAGCGTATGTAAACACGTAACAATGCAAGCAGTAACTTTTTTGGATATTTATTTATTATTCCATAAACCAGTCTTAGAACCTTTTCAGGTTCGTCTTCAGATGGTTTTACAAAATTTATATATCTGTTTCTAGCATAATGCCGAATGCCGGCCCTGTGACAATATTATGGAACATGCTTTAATGTATCGCCATGAGTATTGTTTATCTGTTGATATGGATGCAAAAAAAAAGCACCCAGCATTATGCTAGAAACAAACTCAAAAATTTTGCATCCATATTGACAGATAAAAAGATACATTAAGCCATGTTCCACCTTCTTGTCACGGAGTCAGCACCCAGCATTACGCTAGAAACAGATATGTAAAATCCTGAAAATCATCTTAAGATGAAACTAAAAAGGTCTGAAAACCGGTTCATGAAATAATAAATAACTATTCAAAAAAGTTACTGGTTGCAGTTTCATGTATTTACATTCAATTAATAGTCACGTGTTCTAAAATGTATGTGATGGTTAAGCTTAATTTGTAAAATTTAGCGTTCATTATGGAGTACAGTGTGACACAAACTAAAACATGGAGATACATAGCCCATGACACTCACTGGAAACATAGGCTCGGATTGATTTCTTGATTTTCCCGCAAGAAAAATCTTTCATAACGACATAAACTGCGAAAATAGTACGATAAACGTGTAATCTGAATTTTCATCAACTATCTGGTTCTGATCATCTGCTGACTTGTCAAGGACTTTGCAAATCATTTGCTCCAGACGTTTCGCCCGCTCACTTCTCATTCTGAGCACAAAATCAACACAAAGCACACAAAATACACGAAACAGAGAGAGCTTGAAGGACGACAGCTAACAGCTACGAAACAGGAGACGATGACAAAACTTTCAAAAACGACGATAATGCTACCGGAATCTAGCAAGAACTACGAAGCCTGCAGACCTAACAAACGTTTGCGGGAGCCATAAACATATGTTTGAAACCGAGGAAAATGATTATAACTGGCGTGACGTAAATTACGTCATCCGCACATTCCCATTTCCCGCAAGCACCGTAATATTACGTCAGCCGCGTGCTAATAAGTGTCTAATAAGTGTTAACACTTTTCTGGATTCTGCACGTGCAGATAGCGTAGAGCAACATGCACTCGCTAGTGCCCACACACACACACACACACACACACACACACACACACACACACACTATTAGCATGGAACTTCCGCTCCACTCGAGCTCTTGCCAGGTCAACAACTTTTACAATGACTAAAGGAATATCGCTTTTTCGTTAAGTTAAATAAAACAGTTACATTGTGAGTCTGGTCCCTTCAACCCCCACAAACCAGTTACATTTGACGTCACTACACGTAATCGCGGACAGCTTGCGTTTCCTCCTTGGCTAGTTTTCAAGGCTTCAACCAGCTCGGTCGGCGATGTCCGATATCTGCGATTTGGCAACTTTGACCCGTTTTGTTGGTTGCGTGCCACTAGATCCACTGCGTTACACCCTACCTGGAAGGGGACCCCCAAGGCTCATAAAAATAGTAACTACACTAAAACGTCGTGGGCCAGAAATCGAAAATGTATCTACTAATCAGCATAGAAAATTCACGCCAAAGGTTTGTACCGTTACAACTTTTTTCGCTCTTCTTTGCAATATGTGCAGAGACAAGTGTGAGTGTGAACTAAGAAGCACTTCACATTCTGTCAACTTTACAATAGAAAAATATTCATATAAGTTTCTGGAAAATAATGTAAAATCTTGATAAAGGGTACTTTTGGTTGCGTCCCTTATGAAGTTTTCTTAGCCTTCCTTCTGAAGCGTTTTGAAGATGGAACGTTGGGTAAATGGTAATATGCCTCTCTGAGATCAGTTGCAAGAATTTTTTTTTTTTTTTTTTTACCTTCAATTTCCCCAGAAGTTATACAAAGGGCATGTGCAGACAGTTTCTTTGCGCGAATGTTACCGGGTGTTTCTTCGAATGTTTGTCGGTCTGGAACCTGCAATTTTTCAGCTACACTCTACCCCCTCCCCCACCCCCTCCCCCTACGACAACGCTATGCCCATTCGCGATGATCTTCAATAAGTTCACATCTCCTCTTAGGATGTAGCTCCCATATAGTTAAAATAAACCCGATACAACCATCCATTGTGCTACATACTATTAACATTAACAAGTATCATACTAAACTTGTCTTTTAAAGACAATACTTTAATTGGATCACGCTGATTGTAGGGAACAGGTCGCTGCTTATTCAGATGAACTATCCTTGCAGTCAGGTGACACATTATGGAAACGGTGGAAAACTTAAATCAGGGTGGTTGGACGGGATAATTGAGCCAGAGTCCCACAGGGTGGGACTTTATTAAATCAATGCCTTACTTCGTTCAATCCCAATACTTTTGAGCATTATTCCACCCTAGGCACTACATGTGTTTTGAATCTCTGTGCTAGCCAGTCCGAAGTTTCCCTGTCGGAATCGAAGCCTGCCACTTCCCTTACCCCTGTGACCCTTCCACACTATATCAGTAACCCGCCTCATTTCTCTTTCTAGCCGCGGCGCTTGGTATATGATATGGGCTGAGGGTAGGAACAGTTCTCTGCTCAACTAACTTGCGGTTAATTATGACTACAGTAGTGTCAGTTCACACGTGATGTCCGTCTATAGCTTGACTGGACTAAATTGGTCTGGTTGCTAAGGCCTTGTTTAGTTTTATCCAGGGTGCGATTTGTGCTTCTACCAGTGTGCGGGGGGGGGGGGGGGGATGTCTTAGGGGGTTAGTAGAATTATATATGTTACTAGCTTGGACCGTGGTGTTACGCATGGTTAAACAGCTATTTATAAATAGATGTTAATGCCGAAACTCACTATTGACACGTATGCATTATCAGAAAAGCCATCCCTTGTTATATCTTTAAAAGTACATTATAGGTAAAGCTTATTTACAAAATCATCTACATGCGGGTACAGGTATACGAGGGGAATTCAAAACGTAGAAGCACACTTGTGAACAGTTGTACTTATTCTGATGATAGAAAACTGGAACATATTAATAGTGTTTATAATAGTAAGACTTATTAAAAACTTTCAGTGTTCGGCTCCACAAATTTACATTATATGTAAAGTTTTACTCCAGTACGTGGGAAATAAACATCCCAGGTTAGGATACATAAACTAAAACCAGAGGAGGGGATGGTCTGATGCAGAGGGGGGGGGGGAAATCCCCCCATCCCCCCTGCAAATCGCACACTGGTTTTATCAATTCACGCTCTTTTCAGCACCGCAAGCAGAAACGTCTGTATCACTCATCTTTGCCGGGGAACGACAACTGCAGCATCTTCCACAAAACAAAGAATTTACGGTACACCAAGAAAAAGATACCGATAGGAACGGTTGAAATGCTTTCATTTACTACAGAGAAATGCTCCATAGGAAAACTGGCTAGAGGCAGAGTACTGCATTCAGAAACTTCTATTCTTGAATAACGCACACGGTGCAGTTCAGTGAAATGAAACTGAAATTCACGTTCATGACAAACGTAACAAGACAAAAACTCTTCGTAAGTTTCTTCGGAATCATGACACGAGCAGAATACGTGCAACTCTGTAGAATGTATCTGAATGGCACATTTAAAAAAACTGGGATCAATCAACCAATCTCTCTCTCTCTCTCTCTCTCTCTCTCTCTCTCTCTCTCTCTCTCTCTCCGTTCGTGAATTTCTCAGTGAAAGCTACCAGAACTATGCCATAATAGTTTTGAAAAGGGCGAGTTATAGAATGAAATAACAAACCAGCGGTTTTCACAAGTGTCAAAAAGCCTCATGTCTCCTATAATTCCTCCTACGCCTTTCTCTCTGTGTAGCCGCTTTCCCCCATTTCTTTATAGATTACACAGGTGGAGGACTCAAGTGCACCTACAAGTTTCATTTTGTACATGGGCAACGAGTTTATCTTTTCATTTTATATATTTATCCCAGCAACATTAAGTCATTAGGTCCTCTCTTACATCTAACCAGGCATTTTAGAATTCTCGAATCGGAATAAAATACTGTAATGACTTCTGTAGGTGTCAGTATAATCCACAACGTAAACGACTTTTGGAGAGTGCAGAATTGTTTATGAATTACAGACAACAATTAAATGGTTCAAATGGCTCTGAGCACTATGCGACTTAACTTCTGAGGTCATCAGTAATCTAGAACTTAAACCTAATTAAACCTAACTAACCTAAGGACATCACACACATCCATGCCCGAGGCAGGATTCGAACCTGCGATCGTAGCGGTCGGTCGGCTCCAGACTGTAGTGCCTAGAACCGCACGGCCACTCCGGCCGGCCAACAATTAAATAATCCCCATATTAATTAATAATGAAAAATACTATGAAAATATCACTAGGTTTTAAAATCGGCAGTTGGATAGACGTGAGACACGTTAGAGCGTTCGAAGAATGCTTGCAGTATCACCTGAACGTATTCATCTTTATAATTTGCAGATACTAATGTTTCAACCGTATCAGACACAAATTCAAAATAAGTAATGATAACGATGGTATTACCTCTAACAGCAATTAAGGGTTAGTGATATTACAGTGACGTCGGAACTGCCACAAAGCCACCACAATCTGCACTTCTACTGTGTTTCAAAATTATAATAATACGAACTGAAGTACCTTCTACGTTAAAAACAAAGAGAATGCTTGAGTTGTGACCGTGAAACTAGGGTAATGTGAAGTTTGTTCTGCACTGTTAAAACAAGCAACACTCTCTTTTCACAGAAGAAAATCGCTGATGACTTCCTTGTAACATAAATATGACGTTTACTTCAGAAGCGAAACAACAGACATAGGAAAGCAAATGGATTCTCAATTCTCAAACTATACGATCAGATCTTTTTTATGATCACGATACAATTGGACATGAAGTCCTTTTTGAGTTTATAAGTGATAATAATAGGAATATATACCGCACTGTCATTGGACGATCAGCACTTTAATAATACAGGGTATGAGTGTTTTACATGTTTACGGGTCGCAGTGGGTTATCAGGAACAAGTGACTTGTGCGCGAAGCTGCGGCCTGATAGCGTCCCATAATCGTTTTATTGGGTTCAGATTAGGTGAACTATGTGGCCAAGATATCGACATCAGTTCATTACCATACTCCCCGAACCAATGTAGGGCGATTCTGGCCTTGTGACAGGGACAATTATCCTGCCGACGGAAAAGGGGGGGGGGGGAGGGGTGTACTGTCACAATCGGGGAAGCGGGGAAGACATCACGCATGAAGACATGCAGACGGTCAGCAATAAAGTTCACTTAGCCCACGGCTGCCATGGAGTCTTCGATTACTACAACTGTTCCCATGGAAGCCCAGCTGAGTGTCCACCACGGCACAATACTGGTCCCATCGCTCTGCGTCCGTGGCATAGCGTGTCATCCACACACGACCATCGACCGCGGGCAACAATAAACGTGATTCATTCGGCCAGTTGAAACGTTTCCATTGACCCACGGTCCAATATTCATCTACATCTACACGATTACTCTGCAATTTACAATTAAGTGTCTGTCAGAAGGGTCATCGAACCATCTTCAAGGTATTTCCCTAACGTTCCACTCTCGAACATCGCGCGGGAAGAACGAATATTCATATCATTATGTGCTAGCTCTGATTCCTCTTGCTTTATCACATTTTATTACGATGATCGTTTCTCTCTATGTAGGTGGGCACCAACAAAATATTTTCACACTGAGGAGAAAGCTGGTGATCGAAATTTCATGAGAATATTCTATCGCGACGAAAAATGCCTTTGTTTCAATGATTGACACCCTCATTGGCGCATGATACCCGTGGCACTATCTTGTCCGTTTCGCGATAATCCAAAACAGGCTGCTCTCCTTTAGACTTTTTCGATGTCCTTCGTCAATCCCATCCGATGCGGTTTCCACAACGCACAGCAATACTCCAAAAGAGGGGGCTCTATTGGTGCTGATGGGTTTATGTCCACTAGACATAAAAATAAGAGAACAGGTAGCATGGTACTGGGTTTCCAAAGGAAAGGTAGACAAGGCCAGGGACATCTTGGGGGTTCAGGTGGGAGACAAGCTTGCTGTCAAAAGAAGGGGGGGGGGGGGCATGGAGTTTGACGTCACAGCGGCCCCTTGTCCGCTCACCACGTGTATTCGTCGCCTCCACACGTTTCCCGCCAAAATTGTCTCCCTCCGAGCTGAATCACACAACGGTCGGCCGTTTCCCTGCAACACTTTCGGCGCCACGTTCAAACCTGTCGAAGCCGACCTCACACAGCCGTTCACCACGTGTCCCTGTGTGAGCGAGAACGCAGTGCTACACTTTTGGCGGCAAAGTTTGCTCGACAGTGGAATCCGCCATGACTATATAACAGCACCTTTGGACCGCACTAGAACACCCGCTAATTGTCTCGCTCTCGTGCGCGCGTAATAACTGTACAATCGCTGCGCCGCCGCTCCACTCACGTCACACACCCTCCATACACTCGATGGACATAGCCTTCTGTAAATACCTGGAAAATGACTCTTTATTTCAGACATTACTGTCATGCAGGTGTGTCTCAACTGACTTCTCCAAGCTCACACAGCAAAACTCCAGTGCACAGCTGACGTACGTGCGGCCGGCTGAGCACGCTCACTGGCCCGCTGACGTGAAGCACACCCCCACGGCCAGCGCGACAGGTAGGCGGCGGCGAGCGGCACCTGAGGGTCCCGCCACAAACGGTCGGCCGCACCCGCGAGCACTTAACACCGGACACGATGTTTCCTGTCGACCGACAAAGGATACGTTTGGTGCCAGAGTTTGACCGACAGTGGAATCCACCATGACCATATAACAGCGCGTTTGCTCGTCGCGAGAACGCTCGCTAATTCACTCTCACCACCCGGCTATATTAAATAATTGCATTTACAATTCCATATACATATTCAAACGTGTTCAACTCCCTAATATCAACTACTTTTCGAGGAGCAGAACGCCTCCTCCTCTTCCAGTAAACAAAGCTCACTTGCGCTTCCGCCACCAACCTAAGAAAATTGTTTCAAAGTAAGCCACCAGCACTCAACCTCTTCCTACACGTTTCTGGTAAACGGACTCACCCTGCACTAGGTCCACGGACCGAGGAACGAATTTACTTTATTTAGGAATGGAGTATATATATCACACCGACATGTCCCACATCATACAGACCTGCAAAACACTCCTAGATAACTCATTTATAATGTTCTAGACACACGCTTGCTAATTGTAAACAGTTAAAAATAACTCATAGCACAGCCTACAGACATGCGAACCGCTCGTAAATAATGCAAAACATTTACCTCCAAATAGCCAAACGACTGCTAATTTTCGGAAATAATTTCAGTTCATAGGTTGATGGAAGGAGGAACGAGTGTACTTTATTTATTTGTAACATATCTTTTTGAAACTTTTACTTCTCATAGGTTTCGATATGTAATGCTGACATAAGGCAGGTTCCGAACTCCAGTAGTGCACTACACTTGGCAACACAACCACACCCATCAAGATATTCATTCCAATCCAGACCTGTAACTCCTTTACAGATAAATTTGTCCAGTTATTTGTCTACTCACTCACATTCTGACCAGATTGCCGTTACTGCGCAAAAACAGCTCAGACTGCGCTGTGCTGCTCGGGAAGTAAGGAAGGGCTGCACTCTATTTATTTGGAGCCCTTTTATTTAGTCGTGGAGTACATTTGTCAGAAAACACCCGCACTGATCCCACTGTGGTCATCTGACACAGGCCACAAACATGTAAACAACTCCTAATTTCACCACACAATACCAAACAGCTCTTAAATAATGCAGTACACAATATCAGCAGACGAGCGTTGTACTCTTAAACTCTCCAAATAAAGCACCGCACAGTGCACAGACATGCTCGCAAAATAGTGCAACAGACGTGCCCGAACACCACCAGCTGCCAAACTGACCTAAAGTCTCTGCTCGGCCTCCCCCAAACATGACCTCAACACAGTCGCATTCGCACCTATCACCGGAGAAATTGATATCACCTATGCGCCTTAGATTACGCTCCAAGGCAGGCCTCGCGCGCATGCGGTCGGCGGAGAAGGGGATTCCAGAGTCTCGAGCCAAGTTCAGCTTCCGAGCGCTCGTGACAGCCGACCCATGTGAAAGCTGCATTGTTCTTCTCATGTATACCGCCGGCGTCTCAGGTCTGGACCTGCCTTCACGTCTATTCTCAGAATAGCTCACAGCTCGTTGACACACTCGATTAACACGCCGGGAAAACATTTACTACTTGCATGCAACCGAGATGGTGACGGAAAACCAATCACTCTCATCTGCGCTGCAGGCGCGTGTAGTCATTGAGAACACTCTATTTATTTATTTTTGAACAACTTATTTAACCATGCAGTGTATCTATCACGCTATCACAAAACACCAATCCCAGATGTGCCCTGGGCCATGTTGCACAGCCAACAGACACGCACCCAATCATAATTTCAGTACACACTATAGCAAACTGCTACTAAATAATACATAACACAGATGTGTAGATACGCTCAGTACTCGTAAACTATCCTAATAACGCATAGCAGAGCCTGCAGATCCGCTCGCAAAATAACTCAGCAGACGTGCGCAGGTACGCCCACTCTGCACTCTGCCCACAGGATCGTGAAGTCACCTATCCGTCTGATTTCAGACCTCGCACAGCCCCTGCTTGGCTTCCGCAAGCGTGAGTTGGCGCGGTCAACGTGCTCGTCAGAGGTCAAAGCACACACATACGTCTGTCCAGGACCGCGATCCCGAGCAGCGACCACCGAACGCGGGTGAAAGTCAACTTTATATCAATGTAGCATAATTCCAAAGTGAAGCCTCCATACGCTAGACACATCATAGCACCTCCTATGACACTGTAGCACACTGCACATTGCTCCTCACACGACATTACACGGCCCTTTAACTAAACATAACTACACATCCCTGCTCTCGCCTCGTCGCGTGACCAGCCATCTAAAAAAACCTTCTCAATATTATTCTTACTTTACAACATTTTATTAAAAAATAAGATATAATTTACACCTCCCACCGCACCTAACCTCACACCCGTCCCACCATCAACATACACAAACTTCCTCAACCCTATCTTGACACTCATATATCACCCCACAAAGCAAGCCTATCAATCAATTTACCATTCTCATCCCCTCTTTTCGAATTACAAACGTAGCCTCTATCTAAGCACCAATCAACTCATCTTTCTCGCACTTTCAACAGTAAAATTAATTTTACACACACCCAGAAATACCAAATGCAATTAAAGAGTCAAACTTTTATACAGAGCATCAAGCACATACGACAATATTCAAAGCCCGGTCCATATTTACCACCTCCACCTTCAATGTTGTACGCCTCAAACTAGGTACAAGTACAACAGATCCTCAACACCCTATCATTTTTATCCTCTACCATCAAACAGTGAAAAAGTCACGAAGGCACCAATGCGATCCACCTCAGCGCGGACAAACGGAATTCACAATACTCCCCCCCCCCCCCCCCAATAACTCAGAGTGCAGCCATCCAAGAATTCCTAACAGCGCGCCAAATCCAACACCTAAAACTACAAATGCCTATATGAACAAGATCATATTAAATATACACACATGCTGCAGAGACCGCTTTAAAGTTTGATCACCCATACTCTAAGCGAATGAGAAGCTGCCTCTGGCCCTTGTTCAAACAGTGTTTTCTAACACGCTTTTGCACACTGCCGAGCATTTCGTCTTTCTGCCGCGACTTCGAAGTCATTGTCTGATTCTAAACAGACATTAACACGGACTGATGCACGGTCTCTCACAGGAAACTATTCCTTGCACCTTATAAATCATATTCTTACAGTCGATGATTTTAAATAAAGGACACACACCCACAACACAAGGAAAATAGAAGAGCCTGCTGGCGTTGTAGCCACTTCCCTCGAAAGTGATTGACCACCTCTACATTTAAACTCATATGTCGCAGTGACCGAATAGTTTATAACTCTGCATTCAACTTCTAGTGATTGGTCATTTTTGCACACAAGTACAGGATCACCGTATTCGGTGCTAGCAACCCTGGAAGTTGTGATCCATCAACCAAAATTTCTCCCCCAACTCAAGCAAGCGTTGTCAGTCAATCATTATGTCGTACCCAATGCACAGATGCGATGGATAAGACACCACCGATCTACTGTAATATTATCCATCACAGCTGATATCGCGAAAAATTTTACATTAAGTCCAACACTGGCCAATCTTGTGACAACTTGTTTTCTTAATTTCAGTATCATAGATAAACCATACATCCTCTACTTTACAAGTATCATTGCGACCATTCATAGATGACTGCTCAGCACGTCCATTCACACTTAATTCTCGAACAAATAAAGACGATCAAATTATACCAGACAACGCTATACATATTTCTAAGACCTCGCGCATAGTACTCGATCAATCTCTCTGCGTATGGCGGTCACAGAGCTATCTAGTCCTCTTACGTTAAAAGACCATCCTCACCTCGGCATTGACCTACCTACCCCGCAACATCGCTACCCAATTATTCCTCAACCGAGCAGACGAATACAGCTACACTCCACCTCTCTTGACTGAATAGAGCTTTCCTAATCCTAATCCATCCAAGTGCACCACATTTCTCGGAATGTAACCAAGTCTTGGAGCTTATCACACCATATCGATCTATAGTAATAGATCTCAAAGTGTCTTAATTTAATAGCATACAGTTAAGAAGAACAAGAACGGAGCGATATTTATACACAATGTAGTTTGATAGATTTTTAAGCAAATCATCCAATCTATCATGTGTAAAGAATTGTTCTAGAGTCCATGATCGGTGCAGCAAAGGTTCCGGTATGAGAGAGAGAGAGAGAGAGAGAGAGAGAGAGAGAGAGAGAGAGAGAGAGAGAGAGAGAGAACATAAACACACACACACTCCTAAGACTAGAACGTTCAGCACTTAAAAACGGGCAATAACCTTAGATCGCTTACTTTTCCGTCTTGTCAGACATACATCCTTCTCCCCGGTCACCTTACGCTGAGCTATCTCTATCCCAATCGTAAAACTTTTCCTTTCTATGATCACACCAGATCACGAGTCAGAAATAATACTATTACTCCATCAGGTCTATATAAAAAATGATAGTTATTAGCAGCCGGTACATCCTACAAGCAAACAGATACGATAACAGTGTCGGAAGTTCCATGCGGCTTTTCGCGGATGATGCTGTAGTATACAGAGAAGTTGCAGCATTAGAAAATTGTAGCGAAATGCAGGAAGATCTGCAGCGGATAGGCACTTGGTGCAGGGAATGGCAACTGTCCCTTAACATAGACAAATGTAATGTATTGCGAATACATAGAAAGAAGGATCCTTTATTGTATGATTATATGATAGCGGAACAAACACTGGTAGCAGTTACCTCTGTAAAATATCTGGGAGTATGCGTGCGGAACGATTTGAAGTGGAATGATCATATAAAATTAATTGTTGGTAAGGCGGGTGCCAGGTTGAGATTCATTGGGAGAGTGCTTAGAAAATGTAGTCCAGCAACAAAGGAGGTGGTTTACAAAACACTCGTTCGACCTATACTTGAGTATTGCTCATCAGTGTGGGATCCGTACCAGATCGGGTTGACGGAGAAGATAGAGAAGATCCAAAGAAGAGCAGCGCGTTTCGTCACAGGGTTATTTGGTAACCGTGATAGCGTTACGGAGATGTTTAGCAAACTCAAGTGGCAGACTCTGGAAGAGAGGCGCTCTGCATCGCGGTGTAGCTTGCTCGCCAGGTTTCTAGAGGGTGCGTTTCTGGATGAGGTATCGAGTATATTGCTTCCCCCTACTTATACCTCCCGAGGAGATCACGAATGTAAAATTAGAGAGATTAGAGCGCGCACGGAGGCTTTCAGACAGTCGTTCTTCCCGCGAACCATACGCGACTGGAACAGGAAAGGGAGGTAATGACAGTGGCACGTAAAGTGCCCTCCGCCACACACCGTTGGGTGGCTTGCGGAGTATGAATGTAGATGTAGATGTCCAACATGTGAAAATTAAAAGTCATCCCGTCACCGACTCTGTAAACACCCGTCTGTCGTGTAAGTGTGTACACAATGATTACAGCCCCTCACACATACCCACAGCTAACTTAGTTATGACGCTGAAGTCTCGATTTTACACCAAGCAAGCGACAGGGTGGAGATCGCGTAAATCAAAGTGCATTTAGAGGAATGTGTCAACCTTCATCACACATGAGATGGAAGTCCTCTGATGACCGACGGGTTCTCTGCCTCGTGATGGCTGGGTGTTGTGTGCTGTCCGTAGGTTAGTTAGGTTTAAGTAGTTCTAAGTTCTAGGGGACTTATGACCACAGTAGTTGAGTCCCATAGTGTTCAGAGCCATTTGAACCATTTTTTTGACCGACGGGTTCACCGTTGATGATCGCAAGTAGACAGCGCTTTAAACCACATACCGAACACACAGCCGCATACGACTAGAACGCTGGCTATATCACGTGACTAAAGCATCCAAATAGAATACTGGAAAAAAAATCTACCTTCAGCAACTTGTCCTTCTATAGAATAAATGAGTCAACGTTTGAATCGTACCTAGTTGCAGCTCTGTCTCAATCAATCATCCCGTACACCCTCTGTTATGATTTAACACAGATATGAGTAGCTTTAACCGTGAATGATTCTCTGTCCTCCTGAAAAGCATCAAATACAGTATTCAACTCACATGTATCACTGCTACCTCAGTAGACATACACTATAATACGAGAAAAAATTGACTGCCTTCGTTATTCGGCCTCCTTCGAAGTCATCGTTTTCCTGCATTCCTCTTGTTGCCACATACTTGACTCCATGTACAAATTCCCCCCTGCGAACCAGAAGATAAGCAAGTACGTTCTCATTTTCACCGCATTTCGGTGTATATTAGGTTAGTTTATATCTATGTGCTAATCAGTTTTCGCATTTCTTTCGATTTTATGTCAGATCCATCCATGCGACCGCGACATAAGTTATCGTTCTGTGTTCTAAAATTGTCTCTAAATGTAACCAAGGCGTATCCAGTTACCTCCACATTCGGAGAGCGCTTGCTCTGTTATCTGTATCTCTTGGAATTATTTAATATAGTGGGGTGGTGAGAGTGAATTAGCGAGCGTTCTCACGACGAGCAAACACGCGGTTATATGGTCATGGTGGATTCCACTGTCGGTCAAACTCTGGCACCAAACGTATCCTTTGTACGGCACGCGGTCGACAGGAAACATCGTGTCCGGTGTTAATTGCTCGCGGGCGCGGCCGACTGTTTGTGGCGGGACCCTCAGGTGCCACTCGGCGCCGCCTACCTGTCACGCTGGCCGTGGGGGTGTGCTTGACGTCAGTGGGCCAGGGAGCGGGTTCAGCCGGCCGCACGTACGTCAGCTGCGCTCTGGAGTTTTGCTGTGTGTGCTTGGATAAGTCAGTTGGGACACACCTGCATGACCGTAATGTCTGAAATAAAGAGTCATTTTCCAGGTATTTACAGAAGGCTATGTCCATCGCGTGTATGGAGGGTGTATGACGTGAGTGGAGCGGCGGCGCAGCGATTGTACAGTTATTACGCGCGCACGAGAGCGAGTCAATTAGCGGGCGTTCTCGTGCGGTCCAAACGTGCTGTTATATAGTCATGGCGGATTCCACTGTCGAGCAAACTTTGCCGCCAAAAGTGTAGCACTGCGTTCTCGTTCACACAGGGACACGTGGTGAACGGCTGTGTGAGGTCGGCTTCGAAAGGTTTGAACGTGGCGCCGAAAGTGTTGCAGGGAAACGGCCGACCGTTGTGTGATTCAGCTCAGAGGGAGACAATTTTGGCGGGAAACGATTGAGGCGACGAATACACGTGGTGAGCGTACAAGGGGCCGCTGTGACGTCAAACTCGACAACTTCCAGCGTGTCCAGCGAAAACATGTTTACGACATAGGAGCGATCGCTAGGCTCGCCCCCCCGCCTCACTTGACAGGTGTAGCCAGTGTCTCCGCGCGCTGGCCAGGGGATGGCGAGGATTTGAACTAATTCAGTTGGAGCGCGGACGTCGTGGTGACTGCACTGCGATGTCAAAGATGTGTCTGCTGACTGTTGGAGATCAAGTGATGACCGCTGCTTGAAATAAAGTCTTCAGTCCCTTCCCTCCTGCAAAATCAAAGGATGTGAATTACGTTACTGTAAGTGCAGTTTATTATTTGACGCGATTATGATAGGCTACCAGTGAAAAAAGATAAATGACGGAGAAAGCTCGTACATGTGATCAATTATGGTGTTGGGTATTTGAACTTGTGATAGATTTTTGTTATGGATGTAAGGAGAATGGCTTTCTCACCGAGAAAATCCGACATCTTGAATAAATAATAAATGATAATAATACATAGAAGTACAGTTTTCGAGAGAATATCGTGTTGGAATTTGAATTTGGCGCAATTTTCTAGTGGGGGTAGGCCTATAATAATAAATGATAATAAATGACAATGAATGATAATGAATGTTAATAAATGATAATGAATAATAATAAACAAAAGTAAGGTTTTGCAGCCATTATCGTGTAGGAATTTGAATTTGGAGGGAATTTTCTAGTGGAGGCAGGTCAATAATAATAAATAATAATGAATGATAATGAATGACAATGAATGACAATGAATGTTAATGAATGATAATGATGATAATCAATAATAATAATAAAGACAAGTCTTTGCATGCATTATCCTGTTGGAATTCAAACTTCCCGCCATTTTTTTCTTCTTCTGGAGGCCTAGGTTAGTGGATGTAGCACAATTGGACTATTTTCCCGCCAAAATTCAAAATTGCCGCCATTTTTTTCTTGAGGTTAGGTTAGTGGATGTAGCACAATTGACCTATTTTCCCGCCAAAAGCCGCCATCTTGGATGACGTCATGCGATGTTGCCAAGTCTACATTCCGCCATCTTCGATGACGTCATCGCCGCCATCTTGAATAAATTTGGCAACAATGCAGCGTGGCCTGGTGCCCCCTTTGCCCCCTACTAGCGTCATCTGCAAACAACCGAAGACGGCTACTCAGATTGTCTCCCAAATCGTTTGTATAGATAAGGAACAGCAAAGAGCCTATAACACTACCTTGGGGAACGCCTGAAATCACTTCTGTTTTACTCGATGACCTTCCGTCAATTACTACGAACCGTGACCTCTCTGACAGTAAATCGCAAATCCAGTCACATAACTGAGACGATATTCCATAAGCACGCAATTTCACTACGAGCCACTTTTGTACAGTGTCACAAGCCTTCCGGAAATCCAGGAACATGGAAACGATCTGAAATCCCTTATCAATAGAATAGCACTCGGCACTTCGTGTGAATAAAGAGCTAGTTGTGTTTCACAGGATCGATGTTTTCTAAACCCATGTTGACTGTGTGTCAATACACCGTTTCCTTCGAGGTAATTCATAATGTTCAAACACAATATATGTTCTAAAATCCTGCTGCAAATCGACGTTAACGGTATGGGCCTGTAATTTAGTGGATTACTCCTACTACCTTTCTCGAATATTGGTGTGACCTGTGCAACTTTCCAGTCTTTGGGTACGGATCTTTCGTCGAGCGAACGGTTGTATATGATTGTTAAGTATGGAGCTAATGCATCAGCATACTCGGAAAGGAACCTAATTGGTATACAGTCTGGACCAGAAGACTTGCTTTTATTAAGTGATTTGAGTTGCTTCACTACTCCGAGGATATTTACTTCTACGTTACTCATTTTGGCAGCTGTTCTCGATTCGATTATGAAATATTTACTTTGGTCTTCTTTTGTGAAGGCATTTCGGAAATCTGTGTTTAATAACTCTGCTTTGGCAGCATTGTCTTCGTAGTATCTCCATTGCTATCGTGCAAAGGAGGCATTCATTTTTCCTTGCCGCTAACATACTTCACATACAACGAGAATCTCTTTGGATTTTCTGCCAGGTTTCGAGACAAAGTTTCGTTGTGGAAACTGTTATAAGCATCTCGCATTGAACTCCGCGCTAAATTTCGAGCTTCTGTAAAGGATCGCCAATCTTGGGGATTTTGCGTCTCTTTAAATTTGGCATGTTTGTTTCGTTGTTTCTGCAACAGTGCTCTAACCCGTTTTGTGTACCAAGGAGGATCAGCTCCGTCGTTTGATAATTTATTTGGTACAAATCTCTCGATTGCTGCCGATACTATTTCTTTGAATTTAAGCCACATCTGGTCTACACTTATATTATTAATTTGGAATGAGTGGAGATTGTCTCTCAGGAAGGCGTCAAGTGAATTTTTATCTGCTTTTTTGAATAGGTATATTTTTCGCTTATTTTTCGAGGATTTGGAGATTAATATATTCAACCTCGCTACGACAACCCTGTGTTCACTAATCCCGATATCGGTTTTGATGCTCTTTATTAACTCAGGATTATTTATTGCTAACAGGTCAAGTGTGTTTTCACAACCGTTTACTATTCGCGTGGGCTCATGAACTAACTGCTCGAAATAATTTTCAGACAATGCGTTTAGCACAATTTCGGATCATATTTTACGCGTACCTACGGAATTAAACATGTATTTTCGCCAACATATCGAGGGTAAATTGAAGTCACCACCAACTATTATCGTATGAGTCGGGTACGTGTTTTAAATCAAACTCAAGTTTTCTTTGAATCTTTCAGCAACTGTATCATCTGAACTGGGAGGTCGGTAAAAGGATCCAATTATTATTTTATTCCGGTTGTCCGCTTGCCAACAATGACCTCTTCCCATACTAACTCACAGGAAGTATCTACCTCAATTTCGCGACAAGTTAAACTAGTTGTGACAGCAACAAACACGCCACCGCCAACCGTGTCTAGCCTATATTTTCGGAACACGGTTGGGTTCTTCGCAAAAATTTCGGCTGAGCTTATACCCGGCTTTAGCCAGCTTTCAGTGCCTATAACGATTTGAGCATCAGTGCTCTCTATTAGCGCTTGGAGCTCTGGTACTTTCCCAACACAGCTACGACAATTTACAACTGTTTTACCAATGGTTCCTGTGTTCAGCCTGCACCCTTTGTGACTGAAGCCCTTCTTGTGTTTTCCCGAGACCCTCTAATCTAAAAAACCGCCCAGTCCAAGCCATACAGCCCCTGCTACCCGTGTAGCCGCCTCCTGCGTATACTGGACACATGACCTATTCAGCGGAACCCCAAACCCAACCACCCTTTGGCACAAGTCGAGGAATCTGCAGCCTACACGGTTGTAGAGCCGTCTGAGCCTCTGATTCAGACCCTCCACTCGGCTCTGTACCAAAGGTCCGCAATCGGTCCTGTCGACAATGCTGCAAATGGTCAGCTCTGCTTTCATCTTGCAAGCAAGACTGGCAGCCTTTACCACTTCTGTTAGCCGCTCGAAACCAGAGAGAATCTCTTCTGATCCAAAGTGACACACATCATTGGTCACGACGTGAGCAACCACCTGCAGTTGGCTGCACCCTGTGCTCTTCATGGCATCCGGGAGGACCCTTTCCACATCTGGAATGACTCCACCCGGTATGCACACGGAGTGCATATTGGTTTTCTTACCCTACGTTCATTTAAATTTGGCATGCATTTTTCATTGCTTCTGCAACAGTGTTCTGACCTGTTTCGTCGAATCTCAATGATCCCGTGCGCACTGAAATCGAAACAGACTATGTCGTCAACATGGATCACCATGGGTACATGTAGAGGTCGTCTGCTGCAGGGCCTCATGTTCAGCAATGGGCGCTGTACGGTGTGCTCCGAAACACTTGGGCCTGCCACAGCACTGAACTCTGTCATCAGGTATGCCACAGATCGTCGATTATACGCTTCACAGAACAGGCAAGCATCCGAACTCCGTGTCCTGTGATGAGGCGTGGCCGTCCAACACATTGGCTACTCGTGGTTTCACGGTTTTTCAGCCACCTGTCATAGATACTCGCGACAGTAGCAAACCAACATTCGACCAGCTTCGCAATTTCCGAGATGCCCTTTCCTAGGTGTAGGTTCATACCAATCTGCTCTTTGTCAGGGTCGCTTTTGTCACTAAATTTCCCCATTTTCGGCCCGTATCGTCCCTAGAATTATTCCCCATTGGTCTCTGCTTCGCTTCTATACCGTCCACGCCCGCAACGCTATCAGGCGGCATTAAATCTCGCGGTGGGCAGTGCCATGTTCGGGCTCATCAGTGCATCTGAAATGCACGTGATTATATGCTTTCTGTAACTACTTTCCAGTAATACTGGGGTTTGGTTGTACTTACGCTATGTGATCAAAAGTATCAGGACACCCTCAAAAACATACGTTTTTCATATTGGTGCATTGTGCTGCCACCTACTGCCAGGTACTCCATATCAGCGACCTCAGTAGTCATTAGACGTCATGAGAGAGTAGAATGGGGCGCTCCGCGGAACTCGCGTATTTCGAACGTGGTCAGGTGATTGGGTGTCGCTTGTGTCATTCGTCTGTATGCGAGATTTCCACACTCATAAACATCCCTAGGTCCACTTTTTCCGACATGATAGTGAAGTGGAAAAGTGAAGGGACACGTAAAGCACAAAAGCGTACAGACCGACCTCGTCTGGTGACTGTCAGAGATCGTTGACAGTTTAAGAGGGTCGTAATGTGTGATAGGCAGACATCTATACAGACCATCACACAGGAATTCCAAACTGCATCCAGATCCACTGCAAGTACTATCACAGTTAGGCGGGAGGTGAGAAAACTTGGATTTCATGTCGAACGGCTGCTCATAAGCCATGCATCATGCCGGTATGTGCTAAACGACGCGTCGCTTGGTATAAGAAGCGTAAACATTGGACGATTGAACAATGGAAAAACATTGTGTGGAGTGACGAATGACGGTACACACTGTGGCGATCCGATGGCAGGGTGTGGGTATGGCGAATGCCCGGTGAACTTCATCTGCCAGCGTGCGTAGTGCCAACAATAAAATTCGGAGGCGGTGGTGTTATGGTGTGGTCGTGTTTTTCATGAAGGGAGATTGCACCTCTTGTTGTTTGCGTGGCACTATCACAGCACAGGTCTACATTGATGTTTTAAGCACCTTCTTGCTTCCCACTGTTGAAGAGCAATTCAGGGTTGGTGATTGCATCTTTCAACACGATCGAGCACCTGTTCAGAATGCACGGCCTGCAGCGGAGTGGTTACACGACAATGACATTCCTGTAATGGACTGGCCTGCACAGAGTCCTGACCTGAATCCTATGGAACACCTTTGGGATGTACTGGAACGCAAACTTCGTGCCACGCCTCACCGACCGACATCGATACTTCTGCTCAGTGCAGCACTCCGTGAAGAATGGGCTGCCATTCCCCAAGAAATCTTCCAGCACCTGACTGAACGTATGCCTGCAAGAGTGGAAGCTGTCATGAAGGCTAAGGGTGGGCCAACACCATATTGAATTCTAGCATTACCGATGGAGGGCGCCACGAACTTGTAAGTCATTTTCAGCCAGGTGTCCGGATACGTTTGATCACTTAAGGCTATTATTGCATACTGTTATGTGGTATATACGAACCAAGTAGAAGTATTAGAGAAGTAATAAACATTGACCCCAACAGTACCATCACAGGAACAGATAGAAGGAAATCCGTTATTTATGTGATAACCTGCTCGATTTGGTTAATGGACAACTTGAATATTCAGCATGAAAGCAAATATAAATAGGCGGAGAACGTCCCGTCATTCACAACACACTACGCGATCCAATGGGTGTCAACAACTTCCTGTTGACAGTACTCCCTGCTATTGTTTATCACAATTAGGTAATATTCGCTTGTTGAAAGTCGTTTTTCTGCAACAAGGAGAGACCATGAGTGGTTGCGTTAACAGAGTTCCCTCTTTCAACAACTGAAACATGTGAAACGAGCCTTACCTTTCAAGCCAGTAGTTTTCGTACTAGATTACCTCCCACGAAATCCCTTACCTCGCTAGCTGTACGAAGCTGAAGCTCGTGCCTTCAGAAAGCAAACAGCTTAAGAATCCACAGTGGAAGAAAACAGACTGCCGCACACAATCAGCGCCCTATGTTAGCTCTAACGCCAGAATGCCGCAAAGGCGAGAAGTGGTTAGAGAAACGTGACCGCCAGAGGGCCCCTCGTAACATGCGGCACGCCGTTGTAAGGAAAGAATGATAAAATCCCGTACCAGTGCATGAACAAGATTACCTAGTTAATGAAATACATTATATAAACACAGAAGGAACAAGAAAACACTAGTTATGCACACAACGTAAGAAAACGAAGTACGTATGTAAGGCACTCTATACTAGGTGAAACGATCAACAAAATATATTAAACACAGGCGTTCAGTATTTAAAGTAGAACATTGTCAAAGGAGTCAAAGTACGTCGTGGACACGGTACTAAAGTTGAAAGAGTTCCGTCAACTACCTTGACCTTACTATTAGGAAAGTTGACAACAAACATAAGTTTTACAGACAGTATCATCAATGCCAGTTCATGCCATCCTCCCCGGTACAAAAAGGCCCTCTTCACCTCCATGATTCATCGGCTCCTTCGTCTACCTTTGCCGAAAGCGAAAAGTACTCAGCATTTTAAAGCAGATGGCGGTAGCTAACGGCTTTACAACAAACAGCAGACACTCACACAGAAAATAGAACCAGTAAAGAAAGAACGAAAACCTTTCCTATGAAATTTAACGGCAAACTGTCCCTGCAAATAGCAAAATGTTTTAGTAAATCTGATGTCAGATGTGGCTTTCAGGTTAACAACACCCTAAAGCTGCGAGTAAAACGTAAACTGAACAGGACGTATGACTAATCTGATGGCTCTCGTATATACAGGACTATCTGTAGTTACCTGTGAAAAATATGCCGCTCTTTTAACTTAAGGTTTAAAGAACATTCACAGCCACAGAGCAAAGCTGCTTTGGGGCGGTATTTACCCGAAACTGGTGATTCTATAGGGTGCAAAAAGGCCGTGCTCTTACTTTGTTAGAGGATCTTGAAATTTATAAAGCGAAAAAGAAAGAACCAACAAAACTGCTTAATTGACAGAGCGATTTCGTGTGCAGTGTCTGCTTTTCTTCTTTTTTGCATTTTGTTCATTATTCTTTGTTGTATTTGATCGTCGTGGACGTCACATGACATCTGTTGAAATTCGTTGTTGATCCCTTCACTCAGTTTTTTTTTTTTTATTACAGAGACCAGCCAGCTCACTGACCGGAAACGCTGAGCTACTGTGCTGACATTTAGCTGATAGTTTCACCTAGTATAGAGTACCTTACAAACGAGGTGGAATCCACAATGTTCGGGACTGGTGCTGCCATCTGGTAGTAGATCTTTGCACCGCTAGGTGGCGAGAGCTGCATATCTGATGAGTCAGTGTGCAGAGTGGCATTCAGCTGGGAGGACGTTTTGCGTGTACACAGTGATTTCCGTAATACTCTTGCGTTTGGTTAGTGGCGATTTTACGATGGATCTGCGAACAGAACAGCGTGTATCAAATTCCGTACGAATCTCGGGAAATGTGCTACGGAGACCCTTGCAATGATTCAACTGGATTTACGGTTATGACCTAGAGGCAAAGCAATAATCGTTCCAGTGGAAGAGTCCGGGCACTCCAAGACCCAAAGAAGCGAGACATGTGAAAAGCAAAGTGAAGAGCATGATCATCGTTTTCTTTGGTACATAGGGAATTGTGCACAAAGAATTTGTCCCACCCAACCACTGGATTCCGCGTACTACTGTGACGTTTTGCGACGGCTCTGTGAAAACATGCTGCGCCGACAGCCCGAACTTTGGCGTCAAGGGAACTGGCTGCTGCATCACGACAACGCGCCCTGTCACACGTCCTTGCTCACCAGGACCTTTTTGGCAAAACACGACATGGCGGATGTACCCCACCCACCGCACTCGCCAGATTTGGCGCCTTGCGACTTCGCGTTATTCCCAAAACTGAAATTCAAGCTGAAAGGTCGTCGGTTCTACACTCTAGAGAGGATTCAAGAAGCATTGCTGGAGGTGATAAACACCCTCAAAGAACAGGGCTTCCAGAATACTTTTGAATTGTGGTAGAAGCGCTGGGATGTGTGGATGGTAACTACTTCGAGGGTGATGGTGACCATTAGTCCAAAGGTAAGGTTTTCAACAGGTTGCAGCACCAGTCCCGAAAATTTTGGATGGCACCTCGTACTTACTTCGTTTTCTTACGTTTTGTGTGCATAACTCTAGTGTTTTCTAGTTCCTTCACTGTTTATATAATATATTTCATCAACTAGATAATCTTGCTCATACACTGGTACGGAGTTTTATCACTCTTTTCTTGGAACAGCGTGCAGCATGGTACGAGAGGCTCTCTGGCGGTCACGTTCCTCTACCACTTCTCACCTATGCGGCATTCTGGAATTGGCGCTAACAGAGGACGCTGTTTTCCATCACTGTGGCTTCTTTAGCTACTTGTATTATAATTTTTATATTATTCTGTTTAGTCTGAAAGCTGTTTATTATTTATGTCATTATCTTCAATATTGCCACTTGAGCGTATGTCAATTACTGTCTCTTAACTTTTTGCTTTCTAACAATCTAACGTTAGTCGTGTTTTATTTCATCGCTTTTTATTACTGTAACGCTCTGACACCTTATAAGCCCATTACTGACTTTACTGAAAGTATCCCCCCTTTATTTTACGTTCAACAATTAATAATTGAAGAACATGTGTATGCCTACAGTCGCACCATCTGGTGAACCTGCAACACAAACATTTTGTGGCTACTGTACGGCAGTTTGTTTTGAACAGTAGTGCTGCTAACAAGATGACTCTTGCATATGCTATTATTTATATATATTTGACGATGCTGCTGCTGATTTTGTGTAACATTTGACGATGTCACTATGGCCCCAGTATGTGGACATGTTTTTATAAAACGGGTATGCCTCTTAATATCTAAAGCGCACAAATCCACATGTATGTCAGTATTACTTTTCATTATGGTCTATTTTATTGTTTTAAGCTGTAGACAATCTGTGAGTGTATTTGTGTTTTTTTTTCCTATATTTTGCTGCAGATCTGAAGTTGGTCTTTATAGAACGAAACCGGTATCTGTTGACAAAAAATTTGTGAAAATTTGTGACCACAGATGTGAAGTAAAGGAAATTGATTCTATATTCAGGTCACTGTTCGACTTGCGACCATGTCGCATCTTGTGAAACAAAATATACTTACTGCAAATGGATATTTTGCGTTCTAAGTGAAAGCATTATTCGAAATCGGAAAACGTTTACATGCGATCCCGTGTGGAGATTTTTGTGAGTTTGCAACGGTGATCGAAAAGTAAGAATAGACTCCGCGAACTTAGATCCAAGCATTACTGTCTGATTGGGTCTACGGACTGCTTTTTTTTTCCTTAGTATTAAAAACAAAACGGCATTCTCTTATTTCGAGACTCACTGAAGTAGCGTCGTGAGTTTCCCCACTTGCCATTCCATCATTCACAGTTGACTGCATGCATGTTCGGATCCACGACCGGCGGAAAAGAAGACCAATTGGGACACTGAGACAACTTTATAAGACATAAGGTACGCCAACTTCTTAACGGTGAATCAGGGAACTTACAAGTGTGCTAGACGCTTTCTCTTTACGGGTTGGTCTACGTAGTCCTACCTCAACAGTTCGTGAGGAACAATTTGCGCTGTTAGCATGTTGGATGCAGGAATGTGTCATGTCAGGAACATTCCTTATATCTCATTCAGATTAATTAGTTAGGCAGCGGGGTATCAATTTAAAAGGAGTCGTTACACATGTCATATCTTATGTGGGCAAAATCCCGGTATCATCCTCAGCGGTATCATCCTCAAGAACTGCTGCCGAATACAACCAAAATCCACTTTGTGAGGAAGTGCTACACGCCGACAGACTTCACTGTCAGGAGCAGCAGGCAGAGCTAAGTCTACTTGTATACGCAGCCAACTTGGCGCCTCCGCACAGTAGGGTCACCTGATGGGAGAGTAGCTTCTGCCGACGGTCGCCTCCCTGTTGAACTGTGGGTTCGAGCTTGCATCATCTGAGTACCCAGTCGCATTTGCCGCATCCGGCAGCCTGGGCGGGCCTACATTGCTGCTGTCCATCGCCCAGTGGGACGCACTACTGCCATTATCATCATCATCGTCATCATCAGCCATGCCCCGCTGACTCCGAGAACAGGGCGGTGGCCAGGATTGCCTTCTCTTGTCCGTTGCCGGTAGCCGTGCTGCCTTGCGACAGCACTCTGCTACTGTGCTGAAGCACCACGCTGCCGCCAGCCACCGTCACGCACGCACCACCTTCCTCGCGGGCAACCTCTGCCGCCGGCACCCTGCAGCGATCATGTCCGACTACGTCACGAGAGGCTAGTCAATGTCCCTCCAGCTACGATTCCTTCACTGCAACTGCTGTGAGCAAACGATTTTCCTATCCAGGATGTTTTATTGACGGGCCACCATCCGACTCCTGCACTACTACTACTACTACTACTACTACTACTACTACTACCACCGACTGGAACACCACATTCAAACTCACTTAAATCTTGATAAACCGCCATTGTAGCAGCAGCAGCCGATCTAACAACTGCGCCAGACACTTGTTGTCTTATATAGTTGTTGCGGACCGCACCGCCGTATTCTTCCTGTTTACATATATTTGTATACGGATGCTTATACCAATTTCTTTGGCGCTGCTGAACCTGTCTTTACTATTTACACAACATTTAATATTCCAAGCCACAAAGGAACTGAAGGTATTAGCTGCCAGTGGACATTGATTTATATTAATGGAGCAAGTTGAAAGCTTATGCCGGACCAGGATTCGAACCCGGGTCTCCTGCTTACTAGGCACATGCTCTGACTACTACGCCATTCGGACACAGAGGTCACCAAAACCGCACGTAATAAAAGCACGCCTCTCGTCAGAACCAATTTCTCAACTTATACCACACACTACTGATGCAGTGCCCCTGCTCATTAGCATCATTAGGTACTCGCGGTATCTCGCCGATTCCCGAAAGAGTTTGAGCTTGGTGTGTACCTGCACTGAAGGAATATATATATATAGTCTATTCTGTCGGACGTGTGCGAAAAAATGGTTGAAATGGCTCTAAGCACTATGGGACTTAACATCTGAGGTCATCAGTACCCTTGACTTAGAACTACTTAAACCTAACTAACCTAAGGACATCACGCACATCCATGCCCAAGGTAGGATTCGAACCTGCGGCCGTAGCAGCAGCGCGGTTCCGGACCGAAGCGCCTAGAACCGCTCGTCCACAGCGGCCGGCGTGCGAATAGACACCTGTGGCTGTGTGATCAAAGTGATGTCTGTTCTTTCGGACATTTAATATTCCATCTCAAGCTCACGGGAAAATGTAACTGTTTATTGCTCATCTGGGACACAATGAGTAACACACTGGTCGTCGAGAGACGTTTTGCAACATTCTACATAACACGAGTCGCTCCTATTTCTCTGAATCGCTTTAATCGAATCTTATCTGCACGCCAGGTCGACAAAAGGTGCGGGCTAGCCCTACATACTGCGTAACAACAATAAAGAACGTACGCTCAGAAACGGGCTTCTTATTTTCGTATTTCATACCAATTTAGTTTCCAATCTTGTCACGTAACATTTCATGCAAATATCAAGAAGAACTGTACAGTGTTCATCAGTTACGAGTTGTTGCAAAAAAATAACGAGACTGGCATCAATGGAAATACTAAGACTTTAATCTTCCCCACAGTTCCATACCAGTCCATTCTTGATTTAACCCTATATTTTAGCTGCGTAGCTGCACAGCGCGGCGTAAGTACAGTTTTATTTTTGTCTGTGTCACGAGAAATGGAAAAGCTATTGAATACTAGGTTTTGAGGACTTTCGGATAACTTCTAGCAATAAATACCTTTACGGGACATATCTACAACGCACTTACAACTTCGACTACATGAAACATTTAAGGGCGCGTTACCTGCATATATGACTGCTACCTACTTTCGTTGGTGATCTAAGCACAAGACACGAGAATAACAGCGTGAGAAAACCGGAGCTTGGGCCCGCCGCAGCGCCGTCAACGGGATGCCCACAGTTCTCCTCACCTCTTATTACCATTCAAGAAAAAGATTTACAAATGAATTGCTTTACATTACAAAATAGCCAACACTGATGTGAGGTTAAAACTTTGCGTCGTGATGGCGTTATTCATTTCGGATGGTGAAACTCCATTCGAATTTCTGAACATTTTCAGAATTCTCACACCAGATGGCAAGGACAGAGGTCAACGTATCATCATCACTGAGGTCATTAGAGATATACTAGTAAACCCACGATTCTTTAAGGGGTCCTGTTCGTGAAAAATGCCAAAAATTTAAATGAATTATTTCTGGTGTATGAAAAAAGCATTTCATGCCAATTACAAAAATCTATAGTTTATGGACATTTTCATTTTCCGTTTGTCCATAAACGTAGTTTGAATGCAATGCTGAAAAGGTACCACGCCACTCTCTCATTTTAAAGTGTCTACGAATGCATGATGTATTTTTCTTTTCTTTACTTTTTTCAGCTTTTAGATATGGATCGTAAACGTATGTGTATTCTAGAAGGCTCTGACTACTGGGATCTAAGTACTGGCATATCTAGAAGGCTGTGGCTTAGCTGCAACCAATGATCTTATGTTTGTTTACTTCTTGCTTTCGAAATTTGAAACAAGTTTGGTTAGTAGATAATGCTGTGTTGTTCTATTTCAGCGTATGTGTTTTCTGGATTAGAAATGCCGAGAATGAAGAAATTTAACACCAAGCGCTGGTTTTCTTAGGGGTATTCTCTATGTCCTCTCCCAGCATCCCTAAGAAATCTGCATAGGGCAGCGAGTATCGAAAACAATATTTGTCGGGCTAGCAGTGTTGAAGGTAAGGTATTAGATACATTAATAACGTTCATTGATGGGACGATTTCTAAGATTCATGTTCTGGAAAAGTGCGAAATCCAGATTGGAAGGAATATGGTTTATTCCCTAAATGTTATTGTTCGGTTGTGAGTAACCAAAGCTCTTACCAAGGAGGCTAGGAAAAACAAAAACAACACACCGCTCTCCCGCCCGTATGTCAGTATACGAGACCGGACACGCTACTTCACAATCTAGTAGCTCCTCAGTTTGCCTCACAAAGGCTGAGTGCACCCCGCTTGCCAACAGCGCTCGGCAGACCGGATGGCCACGCATCCAAGTAATCGCCCGGCCCGACAGCGCTTTACTGCGGTGATCTGACGGGAATCGGTGTTAGCACTGCGGCAAGGTCGTTGGCCGATGTGTGGGATTACTGATCCGAATTTTTAAATATACTTCATAGTAAAATAAGGTATATTTTTCACAGATTATCATCAGAAGGGGAAACTGGAGGTATAACACATTGTCTTGAATGCTTTCTGCAGCCTGATTGGTTTTCTGAGCTGAGCAGTCAGTGGTGCCAAAGGAAATGGTACCTCTGTTAAAGAGTGTTCTGGTTTTTTTTAAGCCTTTTATAAATTTAGTTGTCGACATCACAATATAATAGATATCTAAACGATTTTCTCAGAAATACTTCGACTGTTAACCCTAACTGTATGTACAAATTCTGAGCTACTTCTGCTTTATAATAATAATGCGAGGGCGGAGAGACTGTTAAAACCATAGCCTGTTCAGGGATGGTTCGCTTAAAAGATCGAACTCCCATGTATAAAACAGCTTCAAACGTCTGATTACTTTACTAATGTGTGAAGCAATTTTCTTCAAGCAAGTAATCGACGAAAAGTTCAGGAAAGGTTTGAAATTATGCTTAAAGTCGTTTGGAACTCACTAAGTGCTCTCATTATCAAACACTGGATGAATATAGTCTGGGTAATTTTTGCTCTATTTCAAGGAAAAACCTAGTTTTTCACGCTTTTCAATGTTTATGATGTCATGTCTCGTGAAATGTGTGTCGTAAAAAAATTCATTGATTTATGTAGTAGATACTGCCTGTAAAGCGTGTTGCGAATAGAATTAGTAGTAGAGAAGTAATAAACGTCATGCCTAATGCTGATGTTTTACTGCGCATCGCTATAAGTAAAAGCTAGTTTTGCAAGCATCCGTATGTTTATGACGTTTTATCTCCTGAACTATGAGTCGTACAAAGATATAACTTTGCCGGTAAATTCAGTGGTATGTGTGGAAACTGTCTGCAAACTGCGCTGCGATTAGAGTCGGTCGTACAGAAGTAATAAATTAAAACGTCATTTTACTCCATGGACGGCGGAAGTGTAGTAAGCGATGAAGTAAAAGTGTAGTAAGCGATGAAGTTATTTCCTTTCATCATTCTGAGGAGAGGTGGGAGGGGGTGTCAGCGAGGAAAAGTTTCAGTGAGGTTTGAAATTATATGTTAAGTTTGTTGGAAGTCGCTAAGTGCTGTCATTGTCAAATACTGGATGAATAGTCTGGGTATTTGCGCGCCGTCAGTTATGCTGCCTCAAGACAACACACAGTTTCTAATTGTAATACTTATTATGTTAAACATTTAACGTAGGATTACACCTCATAATGAGTAGATCATGACAGCACTCTTAATGTCTAAATTCGACCAATAATTACGCGAAACATTGAAAATCAAATTTTGCTTGCCCCTGGAAGCTGTTAGATATGCAACCTGCAATTCCCCGACATTACATCACGATGTGCGTGATTCTTGGAAATCGCCAGTGAACAACACGTTAATTCCGTTCCTTGTATTTCAGTGGTGAAGCCAGTATCAATTATTGAAAGCTGGGTTATCACGAGGTTGGTACCCAAAGTTTTGACTACGTCCATTAGAAACTTGAAGGAAACAATAGCTGATCTTTTGAAGGACTACAACTCGGAAGGCCAGAAGCTATCACTGAACGCGTGACGAGATCTGAATTCATTCCACTGAAGAGGCCAATCTATGGCAAGGCGTCATGCACATCTGCCGGGTAATAGCTAAAGAGGACTGAGATGTCAAAGCCACTGCCACAAGCTCTCCTTCCGAACAACAACAACAAAATTTCTCCTGACACCACGGACAACATTGGACCACTGTATTGTAAGGTTTTGACACATCCAGACATAATTCTGAATCTACTGTGACCTAGTTGTCACCTACTCAATTTGTTAACAGCGAACCTTCGGAAAAATCACTTCCAGCATCAGAGTTTGAGGCAAGATGGTAAGGGATTGATTAGGAAACGAGACAAGGATTTGTCCTCTGTAGATACCAGTGGCGTATTTCAACAACGGTATGAAAACCATACGGAATGGAGGGGATTGCATCCAATGACAACGCATTCACAAACAAGATTATCGAAAATTTCGCGCAAATTCAGCACATTTTTTCAGTGAAGCAAAGGATGTTACTTTCTGAGAGACCTTACTGCTAATAATGTCAAAACCATGAGTACCTGTTAGCGTTCAGCAGTATTTTATGAATGTGTGGAGGGATGTGAAATACTGTTCAGTGGTTTTATTTGCTTTGAAAATAGGCCAAACAGTTTATGGTGTTACGCAAACCAATGATCCGACGAAAGGCGCGTGTCCTCGGCTGTAAAAAAAAGAGTCGGTGCAATACGGCACGACTCACCTGACGAGCCAGCAGCATGTTCTCTGGTTACGGCCGACTGCAAGGGTCGAATTACGCAAAGTGGGCCGCAGCCGTTGTCGGAGATCACTAGCAAGGCAACACCCCAATGGTATACGGTTTCTTCCATAACCGGAATCGATGGTCAATATTGCCGTGGCACGGACAATCGCGAACAATGCCCTGAACGCTGGACGGAGGCATACAGACTGATGGAAGCATTCCTTCTTAACCCTTTATTTACTGCCGGGACTTTGAAGCCTATTCCGAAGCCTATTCATCAGCCTGAAATCTGAACGGCTGTATTGCAAATGGCTGTTTGGTGTGTGAAACAACGTTTCAATGTTGCATAAGTAATAGCAGCTATATGTGAACTGAGGATAGCGATAACTTCTATGTAGTTACCTTTATACATAATACTGTTAATTTGGATAAAATACCAATACAGCATTCTCGTAACATTTAATTATAACGTACAAATGATTTGGACCTAACAGTCCCGTCAGATACCGGGCAGTGACTTCACAAGTTGAGGTTACATTGACTTTTGGTTGCTTAGCTTTGATATTTATAGCTTTTTCTGCTTTAATGACCTTTTGTAGATAAAAACATATCATTGCTTAAGATTATTGACGTTTAATTTGATAAAAAACAATAGTAACAAGGCGTGAGTTGTAAAACATTAGTGAACTTCGTTAGATTTTGTTTTGTTTCAGGCTTTGGCTGCATATTACGGAAGAGATCTTACAGACGAAGAAATCGTACTCAAACAGAAAATCCTCCCGATGACATTGGTACATCGTATTAATGTAGTAATGACAGTGAACATGAAGTGCTGTGTAGCACTCCGCGGAATAATAATGCAAAAACTCTCCAGGCGTGTGCTAGGACTTCACAAAATATTACAGAACCTGAATTAAGTGCTAATGATGACCAGGTAGATAATGAAGAATGTGCTAACTATAACTCTTCCGGCATGTGCTATTACTTCACAGAATATGGATGGGCAATCGTGCATTTCGCTTTCTTTCAGATTATCGTGGAAATGAAGTATACAATGTACCCAGAACCAGAAACATGAAACCGAGCGAGGTGGCGCAGTGGTTAGACACGGGACTCGCATTCGGGAGGACGACGGTTCAATCCCGCGTTCGGCCATCCTGATTTATGTTTTCCGTGATTTCCCTAAATCACTCCAGGCAAATGCCGGGATGTTTCCTCTGAAAGGGCACGGCCGACTTCCTTCCCCATCCTTCCCTAATCCGATGAGACCGATGACCACGCTGTCTGGTCTCCTTCCCCAAAAAACCAACCAACCAGAAACATGAAACAAAGATTGACAGTTGTACAAGATTATAATGACATGAGTGGCGTAGATGAAGCTGACATGTAAGGTCTGTTTATGAAACAGACACAGGGTCAAGAACTTAGTGATACAGGCTGTTTTATGCATTGGTGGAACTAAGTCTTGCGAATTCCTATATTTAATACTGTGGAGTAAAAGGGGCACTTCGACTGATTAACTTCAAACATAGAATTATATCTGGTCTACTCACAACTCGAAAGCAAGTGCCCACAGCATGGATACTGCCCAAAAGGGTCGAAATTTCTCTCTTTAATTTCCGAAGAGAAGAAAGCAGAATTTTCGGTACCCAACGACGTATGTTTTCGGAACAGAGGTTCTTACTGGTCAACGTTTCTCAGTTCAAGAGACAGATGTGAACTATGCTCATATACAACGGTACAATTTAGATCAAATTCAAAATTATCAGAGCGTATAAAATCTTTTTGAGTATTAATAGAAAAACGAACTGTTTTATAAGTATTACCAGCAGTAATAACGCTAGCTGTATGATTCTTTTGGGACTTCTTAGTCCCTTAATGTACTTCGCCTGTATAATCATGTGGAGACTTACAAGTCCTCTGAAAATTTTATGCTTTTTAATGGCTTCGTATCGTTTTTGGAATAACACAGTTTGCTATTAATTCAATAAAAAGCATTAAAGTAAAATTTTTGAACTCTAATTTTATATTTCTTACAGTTACAGTAAATAAAGGATTAATGATAGCATCAGGCTACAGTGATTCTGTGGATTGGTGTTTACCACTTTCATTTCTAGCTCCTTTTATTTCCGGACGTTCACATACAATTGAAACAACGTGAAGATGGCATGCAACAAATGTCAAATTGGGACGAAGTGTTCTACATGCTTGGCTATGCTAATGAGCAGCGTTTCAATAAAACCACACAAGATAAGTGGCAGTAATGCCATCTACATTCTGTATATAAGGAATGGTTACGTAGCGGGTTTGCCAGTCGAAATTGCATTTGAATGTTGTTTGTGAGAAGATCGTGTTACGACTCATACAAGGAGACATATCTGCCATATGTGTCAGAGTCCAACAATAGTGTCGTGATCTATCGAGATCGCAGTTTATCCTTCCACAATATTGCTACTCGCATTGGTCGAGGTACCGTGACAGTCATGCAAATACCAGGTGATTATAATCAAAGTGCAGCTACTCACATAAGTCAATTGTGGGCTGTAATTATCGCGTGGAAGCGAAATATGTCAGATATTCTAATGCGTTACGAGGAACCGATTTACGCTGCAAAAAATTAGCTACAATTTTGGCCACCAGGTGCAAATCTGGCGCTGTACAGCATCTCGTTGACGTCTCCGGTGCCCGTATTGAACAAACTGTGTAAGTGGGGGTTAATAACAACATCAACATTATGCCATTCTTACTTGTTTGGCCTTCTCTGCCCTCACCCCATTCCTAATCCATTAGGTATGGAAACATTTCTATACATCTGTCTTGCATTAACAGCGCCAGATTTGCACATGGTGGCAAAAATTAGAACTAATTTGTTTCCAGCAAGTCGGTACTTCACTAGGATACCTAACATGTTTCCTTTGCTATACGATAATTACAGGCCACACTGGACCTCTGCAATTGATCGATTTAGGAGAGTGATATTCAGCGCCATGAAGGGTATCGACTACCATGCGATACTAGCGCCCGAGAGGACAGGCATATTGTTCCCTCGGTCGTGTAGGATCGTACAGCTACGTCACGTAATCTGAGTGAGGAAACGGGATTGTTTGCAGGAATAAAAAAAATGGTTCAAATGGCTCGAAGTACTATGGGACTTAACATCTGAGGTCATCAGTCCCCAAGACTACTAAAACCTAACTAACCTAAGGATATCACACACATCCATGCCCGAGGCAGGATTCGAACCTGCGACCGTAGCAGCGGCGCGGTTCCGCACTGAAGCGCCTAGAACCGCTCGTCCACAGCTGCCGGATATATTTGCAGGAATACAAGAATCCATATGGACAGTGCGGCTCTCCTGAGGCACCACGGACAGTCAAGCACGGCGACTATCGGTGGGTTACCACCTGACGCAGCAGCAGAGAGAGGTGCACCGTCAGTGGTGCGTCTAATGACAACATTGTCACTGATGTCGTTTTTACAGATGAGCCTCTGTTTTGCATACAGCGTCACGATGGATATACCCTTGTGTGGAGGCTCCCAGCAAAACGAACGTTGCCAGACTGCATTCGTCATCGTCATCCGAGCCCAGCACTTGGCATGATAATATGGAGTGCCACCGAATAAACAACACGACGTGAAAACTTTTTTCAGAGGCCGGTACCTTTCACAAATTTTGTTGATTTACTTAGGATATTTAATAAAGCAATATGTTTCGAAGTACAAACCTTATCTTCAGGGTACAGCTGCAATACAAAAAAAATTTAACAAAAGTAGCCATGTATGGAAGTGAAACATGGACGATAAATAGTTTGGAGAAGAAGAGAATAGAAGCTTTCGAAATGTGGTGCTACAGAAGAATGGTGAAGATTAGATGGGTAGATCACATAACTAATGAGGAGGTATTGAATAGAACTGGGGAGAAGAGGAGTTTGTGGCACAACTTAACAAGAAGAAGGAACCGGTTGGTAGGACATGTTCTGAGGCATCAAGGGATCACAAATTTAGCATTGTAGGGCAGCGTGGAGGGTAAAAATCGTAGAGGGAGACCAAGAGATGAATACACTAAGCAGATTCAGAAGGATGCAGGTTGCAGTAAGTACTGGGAGATGAAGAAGCTTGCACACGATAGGGTAGCATGGAGAGCTGCAACAAACCAGTCTCAGGACTGAATACCACAACAACAACAACAACGCAAAGATATTTAAATTGTTCGTTACGGTCTTGGCGTGTGCTGTGGCCATCCTGTCCACAAAGAGAAGTATAACCTAATATGGGGCATTATTCGCTTCGGTTGTTGGTTTGTTGATCAACCTCCCCCCTTACCTCAGCCAAAAGGACGACTGTTCTTGGACAGCGTAACACTTGAATCTCTTAAACAGTATCTCCCCCACCCCCCCCCCCCCCCCCATACGTCTTTTTCGTCTCCAATACCTCAGTGCCATAGGTTATCAATGGTATAATGTCTGTTTTGTATACATTACTTTGGTTCGAATGGGAGTTTTTTGATCATGTAAGACTCCGGTGAACGTGTCCCTACTGTTCGTAGACATCAATTTTAACAACCAATCGCTGTGTTCCTCAGTCGCTACGCTGTGTTTCTCATGCACTACGGCGGCCGGAGTGGCCGTGCGGTTCTAGGCGCTTCAGTCTGGAACCGCGTGACCGCTACGGCCGCAGGTTCGAATCCTGCCTCGGGCATGGATGTGTGTGATGTCCTTAGGTTAGTTAGGATTAAGTAGTTCTAAGTTCTAGGGGACTGATTACCACAGATGTTAGTCCCATAGTGCTCAGAGCCATTTGAACCTAAGGCACTACGCCTAAAAATATATAAGCTGTAGTTTGAAAACAGCGCTCGTTACAGATAAGATTGCAGGATCCACGTGGAGACAGTATAGCCACATCTTATGCAGAAGTGATGACTACGCCGTGAGGACAAGATTTTCCATTTCAACAGGTATGAGAGGAAGATGCAGGCCTCTGGCGATCTGGTCGACAACAGTAGAAAGGGAGGTGAAAAAGCTGAGTCATTGAATAATATGGGCAATGGCGCCTCAGGGAAGGCGATATCGTACAACGTGACAAAGAAAGAAGGAAGGTTGGTTTAGGGTTTAACACTCGATCGACAGTAAGATTATTAAGGACAGAATACAAGCTCGGATTGTGGAAGAAAACTGACCGTGGCCTTTCAAAGAACCATCGCGGTATTCATCTTAAGCAATTCGATCGGAATGGCCGGCAGAGGATCTGAACCGTCGTCCTTCCGGATGCGTGTCCAATGTTGTGCGACAGCGCCACCTCGCTCGGTTGTAACGCAACAGTGCGAAGAACAGGAGGTAGCAGCTTCATCCTGGCGAATGACAAATTCTAATTCACAGAGGCCAGAATATGCCAAACAGACGAAACCCGTGTTTGAATCTTTTCGACAGGTCTGTTGTCTGTTCCGACTCTGCCAGTGTGCGAGGTCTTACGAACAAGCAAGAAGCAGTGAGCAGCCCCGCACGTCAAAGTAAATGAGCTGGCTGGCCGCGTCAGCGCCGTGTGTGGCGCGTGCCGGAGAGACTTGTATAGCGGAACTGCGCCGTTCCGCTCCGCCACAGCATACGGCAAGGCAAACTGTTTTTCGGCGACGCCCTGCCTCATGCCTGGGCGGGGCGGCCTCGCCCTGACTTGTGACGCCTGCTCATTGCGAGGCACGCGGCCTTGTCACCTGCCAGCTCCCTGCTATAGGCCTCTTTTCAAGTTAGCAGGTGGCAAGGCTCGCTCCAAAATCTTCAGTTTCATTACGTGGTCTGCCCAACGAGTGGGGCATAGACTAACCAGAGTTCTCAGAATGGAACTGAGAAAAACGAGGCTTAAGTCTAGATCGCCATGTGCCTTTGCTACATGCACACTGAGGTGACGAAAATCGAGGGATACTTCCTGAAATCGTGTCGGACTTCCTTCCGCCCGGCGTAGTGCTGCAACTCGACGTAGCACGGGCTCCACAAGTCGTTGGAAGTCCTCTGCAGAAATACTGACAAGGGAACCTCCCCATCGCACCCCCCTCAGATTTAGTTATAAGTTGGCACAGTGGATAGGCCTTGAAAACCTGAGCACAGATCAATCGAGAAAATAGGAAGAAGTTGTGTGGAACTATGAAAAAAATAAGCAAAATATACAAACTGAGTAGTCCATGCGCAAGACAGGTAACATCAAGGAGGGTGTGAGTTCAGGAGCGCCGTGGTCCCGTGGTTAGCGTGAGCAGCTGCGGAACGAGAGGTCCTTGGTTCAACTCCTCCCTCGAGTGAAGAGTTTGATTTTTTATTTTGAGACAATTATTATCTGTCCGTCCGTCCGTCCGATGCGAGGTAACTGCACCGTAGTATCGGGCAAGGTAGAAGAATCTTTTTACCCATTCGCCAAGTGTACAAGTTAGGTGGATCGACAACATATTCCTGTCATGTGACGCACATGCCGTCACCAGTGTCGTGTGGAATATATCAGATGTGTTTTCCTATGGAGGAATCGGTTGACCTATGACCTTGCGATCAAATGTTTTCGGTTCCCATTAGAGAGGCACGTCCTTTCGTCTACTAATCTCACGGTTTTGCGGTGCGTCGCAAAACACAGACACTAAACTTATTACTGTGAACAGAGACGTCAATGAACGAACGGACAGATCATAACTTTGCGAAAATACAGAAAGTAATCTTTTCACTCGAGGGAAGACTTGAACCAAGGACCTCTCGTTCAGCAGCTGCTCACTCTAACCACGGGACCACGGCGCTCCTGATCTTACCCTATCCTTGATGTTGCATATCTTGCACATGGACCACTCAGTTTGTATATTTTGCTTATTTTTTTCATAGTTCCACACAACTTCTTCCTGTTTTCTCGATTGATCTGTGTTCAGTTTTTCAAGGCCTATCCACTGTGCGATGGGGAGGTTCGTTTGTGAGCCATTCTCCCTCTACAGCCGTCCATAATTGCGGAAGTGTTGGCAGTACAGGAGGTTGAGGTTGTGCACGAGCTGACCTCTCGATTATGTCCCATAAATGGGTTGGGGTTGGGTTATTTAGGGGAGGAGACCAAACTGTGAGGTCATCGGTCTCATCGGATTAGGGAAGGATGAGGAAGGAAGTCGGCCGTGCCCTTTCAAAGGAACCATCGCGGTATTTGCCTGAAGCGATTTAGAGAAATCACGGAAAACCTAAATCAGAATGGCCGGACGCGTCCCATAAATGTTTGATGTGATTCACATCGAGAAATCTGGGTGGCTAAATCATTCGCTCGAATAGTTCAAAATTTCCTGTGGCCTGGGAACAAGGCGCACTGTCATCCATACAAACTCCATCATTGTTTTGGGACATGAAGTCCATGAGGGCTGCAAACGGTCTTCAAGTAGCCGAACATAGCCATTTCCAGTCAGTGGTCGGTTCAATTGGGCAAGAGGACCCAGTCCATTCCGTGTAAACAGGGCAAACACACTATGGAGCCACAACCAACTCGCACAGTGCCTTGTTGACAACCTGGATCCATGGCTTCGTGGGGGTCTGCGCCGCACTCGAATCCTACCATCAGCTCTTGCAAACTGAAATAGGGACTCATCTCACCGGGACTCAGTTTTCCAGTCGTATATGGTATGACCGATATGGTGAGGAGCCCACGAGACGCGTTGTAGGCAATGTCACACTGTTAGCAAAGGCACTCGCGTCGGTCGTCTGCCAAATTTCGCCCCACTGTCCAAACGGTTGGAGTCGGAGTCGTACGATCGTCGTTTGTTGCATATTGATTTCTGGAGTTATTTCACGGAGTGTTGTTTCTCTGTTAGCACTAGCAAATCTACGTAAACGCCGCTGCTCTCGGTGAAGGACGTCGGCCACTGTGTCGTCCGTGGTGAGAAGTAATGCCTGAAATTTGATATTCTCGACACACACTTGACACTCAGTCAGCTAGCACCCGCCGACCAAGACAAAGCAGTAACACGGCGGTAACCGATTTTGTGAAACTTTACGAGTTCCTAACCAAGAGCGAATTATAGAGTTTCATCTGCGTGCTTTGGTAGTTGAGGTTTTTAATTTCTGCGTGTTAATATTTACTAGACACAGTTCTCGGGTTTTCGTTTGTGTCGGAAAACAACCGATTTTGTGACATTTTACAAGTTCCTAACCAGGAGTGAATTACGAGGGTTTTTCGGAAAGTAAGGAACGATCGGTCGCGAAATGGAAACCACAGAGAAAATCCGATGAAGTTTTGCACCGGTGTGTTGGACAGTGTCTCTAGTATGCCCGTCGATCGCGTTACGTCGTTCTTTTTAGTTCTGAGCACACAGGGAGCACATAAAAGTACCTAGAACAATCGTGTCTCTCGCCAAGTACGAGCGCCTGGTGAGAAATTTCGCTTGAAGCTATGCAGCCAACATTACACAACTGTCGTGCGTTTTCTTCTTCAAGACAGTTCTCAGCCGCATTCTGCAGGGCCAATTGGAAATGTTTGATTACCCACAATACAGCCAGTAATTGTCTCCCAATGAGTTTCATCTCTTCTCACATGAACCGCTGGCTATGAAGACAACATTTTGGCATAGACAACGAACTGTAGGCCAGCACAGAGAATTGGCGGAAAGCACAGGCGGCTGCCCTCTATAACGAAAGTTGGTACAACGCTACGACAAACATCTAAGTTGGATCGGCGACTATGGAGATAAGCAGCTGGAATTATAGCTAACTATTGCAAATAAAACAGTTTTGATTTTCACTGTGGTTTCCATTTCGCGACCTATCGTTCCTTACTCTCCGAACAGCTCTCGTATTTAGTCTCATTCGTGTGCTCTGGTAGTTTAGTTTTGAATCTCTCTGTAGTAATCTAATTTACTAGACACAGTTCTGGCGTTTTCGTCAGTTTCGTAGCGCGTGTCGATAGTCGTTTGCTGTCTGTCTACTGCTGTTTTCCACCGTCTTTACTCTGGATAGGGACTGTGATTAGCATACGCGCATGCGAGCTGAGTTGGTGACACTTCACTCTCTGTTCCAGGCTGTGTTGGCTTCGGTTTCACAGCTTGAAGCTGCAGTGTTACGGGCATCACTGTTGTGGACCGACCGTGGGGATCCAACGGACGTCCAGCACGACCCACGAGTCTGCCGATCAGTCCTCACAAGCGGCCAGGCCAGCTAATGCTCCTGATCGAGTGGGAGGTCGCTTCAAGCCGTGACAGGCTGCGAAAGACCTTCAGTGGGGCCGAACGTAAGGCCTCACCGGTTAGTCTGACAAACAGGTTTCAGGTGCTATCTAGGGCTGACAATGTCTCTCTGCCAGATGCTGTCGCTTGTCCTGTTCCAGAGGAAACCTCTCATCCTGCAAGATCCGGACAGCCACAGAGGGAGGGATTATTTGTAGCTGGGAGCTCCAATGTTAGGGGCGTTACGGGGCCTCTTAGGGATATGGCTGCCAAGGAGGGGCAAACGGCCAACGTACATTCCGTGTAAGTACTGGGTGTTGTCATTCCAGACGTGGAACGGGTCCTTCCGGATGCCATGAAGAGCATAGCGTGCACCAAGCTGCAGAAGTCGTTAGGTTAGGTTGACAGGACTAATTGCGGATCTTTGGTACACAGACGAGTGGACGGTCTGAATCAGAGGCTCACACGGTTCTGCAGCGGTGTAGGCTGCAGATTCCTCGACTTGCGCCATAGAATGGTGGGGTTTAGAGTTCTGCTATACAGGCCAGGAGCCAGACCTACTACTTAACGAGCAAAGTGATTTTATGCACAGGAGTTATGAGATTTTTAAAGACATGTTTTAGGTTTACTTCTGAATACAACAGCACTCTCCAGTAAGAACCAGCTGCAGCGGAACGGCCCTCAGCCTACTGGCGGCGAGGTGAAATGGGCGCAGCTCCAACATCTCTGGGCTAAAGTCACGTGAATGTTGGCAAAACATGGTCGTTTCGTGTTGCGCTTGTGGCTGTACTCAGCGTTTTGTCGGGGGAAATGGCACTGCATTTTACGTGTAAGTGTTTCTATGATAGTGCAGATGCGTTTATTGAAATCTGCTGAAGTAAGTTTTATATGTTTTTTACATTTGAAATAGAGTATCACGTAAATTAAAGTGTTGAAAGTGATGCCTGTAAAGTCAGGCTCATATTACATTTTGGAAAGTATCTGTGATAATTCGGTTACAGAGGTAGGCATAACAGTTTCTCGTTCCTACTCATAGGTTCCCTAAGGATGAAAACCGAAGGCAGCTTTGGATACAGGCCCTGAAACGGAAAAATTGTAAGCCATCTGCACATACGCGCCTTTTTGTATATACAAGTGAGATTATAATAAGGTAAGAGCACCTATAGTCGACACATGGAGAATTTTTTTCTACCTTCTAATACTATTAAATAAATGTAGGATCCAAAATTATTTTCTGAAACTTCAAAGTCTCACCTTTCATCTAAAATATCTTTTTTTTTAACTGATAGTTTAAACTTTTGTAAAAATAGTAGGAACTGAACCTATGAAGTGCACCTAAAATTGACACTCTAAAATGGACCTGCTCCTAAAGTCGACAATTTTGGCACCTATAGTTGACATAATTCCCATATCCCGTTTTCTTTTATAAGTGACTAGAGCTCATAACGCGGCAAATCCAATGTTTAAAGTTTTGACACGAGCCCACTCTTACTGTTTAAAAGAATTTTAACGACATTTTACTATAATTGATAGTTTATAGTAATTTCGTCCCGCTGCCCACCAGAGGGGCGTTCGATGTATTTGTTAGATTTTATAAATGGTACTATGAACAAATCCAGATCAAATGTAGTTCTGACATAATTTTTCGCAAATAAAAAAGTAATTTTTGTTGGCAGCGTTTGGCAGTCAATTGAGAAATGTCGGTAAAATGCGATACAAACGTAGGATGGCAGACCGCTGATTTGAAATCCCGCCACGTTTTGCCAACAGTCACGTGGTTTATGTTGGAGCCACACCAGCCCTGTCGCTTCTGCACAGCAAGGCCAGTCTACTAGTATTTATGGTCGAAGGGCGGAAGAGGACTTGGCGTGGCGCCGTATACGTTCTGACGTAGGGAAATCCTCTCCACCACCAATCAATACAAAGAAGAGGTAATGTTTTAATTATATTTTTAAATTACTTTAAAAAAATTTTAATTAGCGTAAATTATTTCAGTGCAAGGTCCATTCAAAAAAGATTATTTAAATGTTATTTCTTTAAAAATTGTCTTACTATTAAAAAGTATATCCGCCATTAATATGTATGGTGAAAAATTGACATCTTAGTACATATGCACAATTCTTAGAGATAGAGGGCACTTTTTACTTTTACCAATCAGGTTTCTCCAAACTGTGACATAAGGTTTTAATAGATTAAAGATTACTTTAGTTATGACAGAGAACCAATAGTTCTGTACTGACAGGTTACCCTGTAACTGTAATATATGGTATGCTGGCATTTAATACAGTCCAAAATTTCTTTTTGTAAACTAAGTTTTATCAGTAACTATATCTCTCTTGTTAATTATATTTTTAACTTTATCTAACAGATCTGAAGATGGACAGCTAGCCGAAACCGGCTATTAAAAATAAAAAAATAGCGATCAAAGACTGAAATGCCATATTTTCATTCAAAGAACGATCGCGGCAATCCAAATAACATAACCATGTCTAGTTTTCATAAAGTTGTAGGATACTCTTAGCAGTGCCAGTTTTGTTGACAGTTCGAGCGGCGCGGTCTATTGCCCGACGAATTTGTAGCAGTTCTGAAGCGAATGTCATGAAGCGTTTCCTTCACTTTAGAAATCGAGTTGAACTGACGAGAGCTTAAGTCCGGGGAGTGCAGTAGGTATAGCACTTAGCAGCCCCATCAGTAAAACATCACTAACAGCTTGAGCTTGCACTGTACGTGCTTGAGCATTGTCCTGCAGAAAGTGTCATCACTTCTCTCTCTAAGCTGGTCGTAGGTTGTGTTCCAAAAATGAACAGCATAGAGACAGAAGTGATGACACTTTCCGCAGGACCTGACCATCATGTTGCAGGACAATGCTCAAGCACGTACAGTGCAAGCTGTTACTGATTTGTTTCACTGATGGGGCTGCTAAGTGCTATACCACCCATTGCACTCCCCTAACTTAAGCCCTCGTGAGTTCAACTCGATTTCTAAACTGAAGGAAACACTTCTCGGCATTCGCTTCAGAACTGCTACAAATTCGTCGGGCAATAGACCGCGCCGCTCGAACTGTCAACACAACTGGCATCGCTACGGATATCCGACTCCCACATCGCTGACAACGGGTTATACACAATGCTGGTGACTACTTTGAAGGTCAGTAAAACTTTGAAACACCTATCTATTTTGTACGATCTGTAAATAAATAGTTGCCATTATTAAAGTTCCAACCCTCGTATGTAAACAGGCAGAATACGGCACTGCGGTCTGCAACGCCTATATGTGACAACAAGTGTCTGGCGCAGTTGTTAAATCGGTTATTGCTGCTACAATGGCAGTTTATCAGGAATTAAGTGAGTTTGATCGTGGTGTTATAATCGGCGTATGAGCGACGGGACATAGCATCTCCGAGGTAGCGATGAAGTGGGGATTTACCCGTACGACCATTTCACGAATGTACCACAAATATCAGGAATCCGGTAAAACAGCTCTTCAGTGTAAGTTCAGGCAAAAATTTTGCGAAGAACCTTACAGTGTTCAGAAAAGATAGGCTAAATACAGTTGGCGGTGGCATAGTGGCTCTGAGCACTATGGGACTTAACATCTGTGGTCATCAGTCCCCTAGAACTTAGAACTAATTAAACCTAACTAACCTAAGGACATCTCACACATCCATGCCCGAGGCAGGATTCGAACCTGCGACCGTAGCGGTCTCGCGGTTCCAGACTGAAGCGCCTAGAACCGCACGGCCACATCGACCGGCGGTGGCATATTTGTTGTTGTTAGAAGTACTTTATCTTGTTGCGAAATTGAAGTCAATACTGTAGCTCCTGTGAGCTAGTATGGGTAGAGGTCATTACAGGTGGTGATTACTTCAATTATCCTCGATACTTCGGTACGCTTAAAATAGCATGCGAAATTGTGCTAAACGCATTCTCTGAAAATTATTTCGATCAATTAGTTCGTGAGTCCATTCGAATAGTAAATGGTTGTGAAAACACACTTGACCCCTTAGCAACAAATAAGCCTGAGCTAATAACGAGCATCAAAACGGATGGATGCAGGGATTAAAGAACACAGCGTTGTCGTAGCGAGACTGAATACTGTAACTCACAGATCCTCCCAAAATAAAAACGAAAAAGATACCTATTCAAAAAAGCAGATACAAATTCGCTTGACGCTTTCCTGAGAGATGATCTTCACTCATTCCAAATTAACAAAGTGTAGACCAGATGTGGCTTGAATTCAAAGAAATAGTATCAACAGCAATTGAGAGATTTATACGAAATAAATTAACTAACGACGGAGCTGATCCCCTGTGGTACACAAAACAGCATGCCATTTTAAACGAACACAAGACGACCCAAGACTGGCCATCTTTTACAGAAGCTCGACATTTAGCGCTGACTTCAATGCAAGACGCTTATAACAGTTTCCACAACGAAACTTTGTCTCGAAACCTGACACAAAATCCAACGAGATTCTGGTCGTATGTAAAGTATGCTAGCGGCAAGACACAATCAATACTTTCTCTGTGCGATAGTAATGGAAGTACTATTGATGACAGTGCTGCTAAAGCAGAGTTACTAAACGCAGCCGTTCTTAACAAGTATGCGACCATCACTATACGGCAAGTTGAAGCAGGACTCTTCCAAAAACACTCCATTTTGACACTCAGCACGCCAGTGTCGGCGTTTGTAATATTTCTGGTTTTATAGCCATCATATTCTGCTACAAGACTCTCTTCTTAGAGCAGTTGAGAGGGCCGCAGTAGGAAGACGACGTATGTGGTGAACGGTGACAGGTTTATTCGGTATGTGTATCGTGAGAAAGACTGTCTAAATTGTGGTCCTTTTCCGCGATTGGCTGCTACGAGGGCCATCCACAAAGTACATTACGTTTTGGAATTAAAAATAAATAAAGTATTGGAAATTTTTTTATTATATACAGATGAAAGCCACACTTAAATACTACTTTTCTACATAGTTGCCATTTAAATTAAGGCACTTATCGTAGCGATGGACGAGCTTGGAAATTCCTTCGTCGTAAAATTCGGCCGCCTGGGCCTTCAACCACGTGGTTACCTCTTTTGGGACAGAAAAGGTGTGCTTTTTGTGGATTTCCTGGAAAGAGGAACAACAATAAACTCTCAAAGGTATTGCCAAACTCTGCACAACCTCAGAAGAGCAATACAAAACAAGCGCGAGGGAAAGTTGGGCTCAAAGATCTTGCTGATTCACGACAACGCCCGGGCCCACACGGCAAATGCCACTCGTGAAGTTCTCGAATCTTTTAAGTGGGAGTTGTTTCCTCATCCGCCGTACAGTCCCGATCTGGCACCGAGCGACTTCCACTTATTCCCAGCAATGAAGAAGTGGTTGGCTATGCAGCGTTTTGATGACGACGCACAGCTTCAAAAGAGGTAACCACGTGGTTGAAGGCGCAGGCGGCCGAATTTTACGACGAAGGAATTTCCAAGCTCATCCATCGCTACGATAAGTGCCTTAATTTAAATGGCAACTGTGTAGAAAAGTAGTATTTAAGTGTGGCTTTCATCTGTATATAATAAAAAAAATTTCCAATACTTTATTTATTTTTAATTCCAAAACGTAATGTACTTTGTGGATAGCCCTCGTATATTCTGAAGTAGCGCGCTAAAATGATAAAGTGTTGATTATCAGTAGAATGATAAACAATCGCTAAAAGAAAAGCAGACGAAGCACCCTCTAATTTCCATGGCGGACGAAGTGGTTCGGCTGTCACAACAGAGCCGGAGATGCAGTCTCGGAGGACAGGAATGTTTTCTGCCGCGGTCGGTATCAGCTAAGTCTCAATAAGCAATCTCTGGTTTGTAAATGTAAGAGCTCGATCAGCAGTCTCGGAGGACAAACATGGTGTCTGCCGCGGTCAGTACTGGTTAAGAACTTAATTAGCAATCTCTGGTTTTTGGACATGTAAGTAAGAACTAAATTCATAGTAATTACGCAGACATGTAGTTCATTATTTTGTTTAGTCTATGAAAGTATGAAGGATGGAAGTGATTTGTGACCCATAGAGTGGACTATAATTGTGCAGTTTCTCGTATTCTGCTAATAAAAAGCGAGTGGCATTCCGTTTAAACAAACCAATTCAAAATTTAATTATCTACACAATACCAGCTCCTCGTTAACAGTATATTACAGTCTCAAGATGGATTCACGACCTACGTGCCGTTTTCTGCGCAGGGGACAAAAACTACAGACGACTGCACGTCGGTGAACATTATTCAGAATTCATGCATTCCACTCAGGGTGGTGGAGGAAGCAACTAGCCATCTCTTGTGTACTGCAATCTTAGGAAAATGAGATATGTGACACGTCATCTGAGGTAACACAGAGGAGATATGAAGGAAGGAAATTTTCCAGAAAAGGGATTTAAAACACACACACACACACACACACACACACACACACACACATTTTTTTTCTGGTCAATGAAAGCCAATGCAATGGCTGCGTGCCACCAGTCCAGCCTGCAGAAGACGGCATCGAACTATCAATGCAAACGTGTCCACACCACTGCAGTGCTCCAACGTTGTGCCAACACCGTGAACATTCCGTCAGTTACGGCCAAGCGGACAAGATAGTCGTCATCTCACGCTGTGGTCACATCGTATCGTCCAGTACCCTGTCCGCGCTGTTTACGGCCCTCTTCTCTCCACTGGTACCATAAACACCTCACTGTTGAGGCAGCGTGCCCTGTCACGGAACAACAAACCTGCCTCCCGGAGAGCAATCATTCGGCCCCGTTCGAACACACTCTCTTGCCGATATTCCACCTGATGTCGGCGAGCCATAGTGGCACTTGGCTAGACGTTTCCGCTTCGTACGACAGCTCCGCCCTAAATGAGCGTTGCGTAACACTGACCCGCCCGGTCACACAAATTAGGGCGCTGTTGAGCGTGCGTAAATATCACCCCTCTGGCATTTAAATCGCTTATTACGGTTCCGCTGCTCTACAACTCGTCTTATAGTGGCGTGTTGCAGACCACTTCTTCTGAGTGTTTCAATTTTTACGAACAGTGGTGTATTTCTTGAGCCGAAAATGGAACGATTCTCTTCTTTCCTATTGGATTCGAGGATCTTTACTTTCCTACAGGGTTTTGGCGACGGACTGATCTGTAGCATAGCCCCCGGTACAGGTTAGATGGAAAGGTGACAGTTTCGTTGTAAGTCGGCAAAACCAATAATGTGTCACGTAAAAAGCAGCATTGTCTCGGAATGGATGCTCTGGTGACATATCTGTAGCGTAGCTCCTCGTGATCTGGATTTGTGAGTTAACTACGTCAAGGAATGTGTATGTAGAAAGCAGCTTTGTCTCGGAATACAAGGCGAATTTCGCATCTATATTGACGTGGGAGTGACAATATTCTTTCGTCACTTGCTACGAAATACCTCGTCTGCTCGCTGCTCTTTCACGTCCGATTGGAGTTGTTTTCACATAAATAATCGATAAAGTTCATGATATTGTAAGAGAACAGCATCCCTTTTAGATTCCTGAGGTTGTAACAAAGCGAGCAGCAATAATAAAGACACTGGTATCACCTATGGGAGCGAAGTTCAGTATCCCGTCCAGTATTCCAGATTTATAGTCAAATGTGTGTGAATTCCTAAGGGACCAAACTGCTGAGGTCATCGGTCCCTACACCTACACACTACTTAAAATAATTTAAACAAATTTACGCTAAGAACAACACACACACACACACACACACACACACACACACACACACGTCCGAGGGAGGACTCGAACCTCCGGCGGGAGTAGCCGCGCAATCCGTCACATGGCGCCTCAAACCGCGCGGCCCAGATTTATAGTCTCCGCGTTTTATCAAAATCGGTCAAGGCAAATGCAGGGATGGTTAAGTTGTACAGAGTAAGGCCAATTTCATTCCCAATCCTCATTCTATTACGGTTAATGATATAGCCGTTGACGAGACGTTAAACCGTACACTCCTTTCATTCTTACTGAGATGATTGCGATAGTCATCATCTCATAAGAATGGAAACGTAACACCCTGAATTCATGAAGGCAGTTTATCCTGTTTCACAAATTAACTACCAGTTTCTGGATCGATGGAGGCGGCTTTTGTTTCCATTCCGCTGATGCATTTGAACTGGTTGAATTGATATGGTACGCTACATGTGGTACGCCCTATTTCATCCCATCAATGTTCCACAGGAGTCACTCTGGTCTTTGATGATGGCTCAAATGGCTCTGAGCACTATGGGACTTAACTTCTGAGGTCATCAGTCCCCTAGAACTTAGAACTACTTAAACCTAACTAACCTAAGGACATCACACACATCAATGTCCGAGGCATGATTCGAACCTGCGACCGTAGCGGTCACGCGGTTCCAGACTGTAGCGCCTAGAACCTCGGCCACTTCCGCCGGCCTTTGATGATGTCACTCTAGTAAATTCATTCGATTATTCTAGTAAATTCAATCGATTTCCTTCGAGTAACGGTGTAATGGTCCAAGATGAAACACAAAATGTCTAATTTTAAAGTGTTGGCACAGTCTACGAAGCGTAATTTTTTAAAACAGGTCTTCATGATTGTCTGCTTTCATTTGCTACCAGTCGAAAACGAATGGTTTGGGGCCAAATCACGGGAAACAGGGAAACACCATCATATTAACTCCACTGAATTTCATTTGGGTTAATACCATTAGCCAGGTCCACATATATTGATATCAAGATTATGTGACATTATTCATCACTCCATGAAAAGTTCCTTCCAGTCTTCCCAAATGCTGGACGCCCATAAACTGTTGTTTACAGCTTAAGACTTTAATAGCTTTAAAACTATACTAGATATTAACAAATACTTTCAACATGTCGTAAGACAATTCATAGAGTTTTTTATAGTTTCCAGCTCACGTGATTCTGACGCAAAATTTAACTTGAAAACCAGATAAAATGTGGACGCCATAAGAGAAAGCTCAGTGTGTGGCCTAGTACAGATGACGTCCGCTATCCAAGTGGAACGAAACGTTCGAGTAAGGTATAAAAGGCAAACACCGTCCCGACAACCATTTGGGGTCGGCATATATCATTTATGGAAACAGGAAGCGTTCCCCACAAAATGGGGCGGGTCGTCCATAAGTTTCAGACGCCAATGTGAACAAGGTACGGCAGGTGTTTGCAACGACGAGATCGGTACGTATGGCGGCCAGTGAGTTGGAAATCAGATGATAAAAGTACACAATGTCTTAAACAAAGGTTACGGCTACACCCCTACAAGGCGCAGTTGCTTCAGGTATTAAAACCTAAGGACAAACATCACCGCGCAGACTGCAGTAGATATGCTAGGCAACATTGACGCAAACAATGATTTTTTGAAAAGATTTGTTTCTCCGATGAGGCAACTTTTCATGCATCCGGCAAACTGAACCGTCATAACGTTTGCATATGGGGCTCACAGTGTCCTCACGTTATATGTGAACTGGAAAGTTTGGTGTGGAATGACGCACAATTTGCACAGTTCCATCATTCGTCCTTTCTTTTTCATCGAATCTGCCGTCAACTGTGATGTTTACCTGGATGTGTTACAAGAGTTTGCTGTGCCAGAAGTTGGAATACCTATAACCTGATGTCCTACTCCTGCAGGATGGAACATCACCCCGCTGGTCCCTAACTGTCCGTTCATTTATAGAGGAAAAGTTTCCAGTCAGGGTGGACTGGACGAGATGGTCCAGTATGATGACAGCCACGATCCTCTGACATCACACCACTAGACTTGCTCCTGTGGGCTTTTGTAAAGGATCCGGTGTACCGAACCAAGGTTAGACACCTACAAGACTTGATGGCATACATTCGCAATGCATTTGAACATGTCACCGTGGATATCTTGAATCGTACGTGTAGAGAATTGCAATTCTGACTAGACATTATCCGTGCCACTTTTAAGGGTCCACATACTGATGAAACAAAGCTTTATGAGGTACCACATGCTGAAAACCATCTGTTAATACCTAGTATTGTTTTAAAGGTATTAAAGTCTTCTTAAGTCCTGAAGATAATTTATGAACATCCTGTATACTTGTATACCATTTTAGAAGACGCTGAGGTATCAGTCTTGCGATCACTAACCTCTGAACAACGGCATTGCCGTGGAAGAGGCAACAATCGTTTTCCACTGACTGACGTGTCATCCATCTCTGTACCAGAACTGCAAGGGAAACCTTCTGGAATAGCTGACACTTGTTTGTAAATTACGCTTCAGAGATCTGCGTTCATTTCCTGATACTTTCTTCGGTCCACCGGATCGATTTCTCAACTAACTGTTGACTTGGTCGCATTTAACTAGATTTCTCTGAGGGATTATCTGGATTTGCGAGCCTCTGCAAGTATGCCACGTTATACTCCACTCAGTTCTTTATGTTGCTCCCTTACGACGTCAAGAAATACTGCATCTGCTTGACTGATCTGTGGTTTTCAGAAAGTCATATGAGAAAAGAGCCAGTTGGGTTTCAGTAGTACCTAAAACGACATCTCCCGATGATGGTTCCACGACAGGAATGTTCTGGCGTGGTTGCGGTCGTGTCATGTATACTATGGGCGTGGTATGGGGTGGTGGGGGGTGTGAAGGAGGCGGGGCGGGGCGGGGCGGGGCGGGGGTAGAGGAGGCGTAACAAGCGGGCAGCCGACGCTCTGTGTAGGGCAGGCGGCAGCTCCAGTTTTCAAGGACGGGCGTCGTCGCGTCTGCGTCTGTGCAACCACGTGAACGCTGACCCGCTTGGTCTCCGAACACTGCGCAACGGATTCAAGAATTGCATGCTAGCGCTGCTACTAACGGTTGTTCTACATCGAGCAGGAGAAGTAAGGCCTCTGAGCTGTCCGATAGTACGGACAAGTTTCCAGCCCCATTTTCATTCCTTAACCCTAGCAATACCAATGCATTTTCCATAAATCACATTGCCAAGAAGGGCAGGTGGGCTACTTCATTCTCACCCGAAAAAAATTTTAAAACAGTAAAATTCTTTAACTGTACCTGAATTGTCTTAACAGCATACTTTTTAAAGAGGTACTGATGTGTGAGAAGGGTCCATTGCCCGAAAATACCTTTTAGCTCACTCTTAGCAGTATCAACGCACTTTCAATAACGGGTTTACCAGCTTCACGGTAAACACAAAAAATTTAAAAAACGTAAATTTCATTCACTATTGTTGACTTTTACTCTCAATATACTTATTAATGTGATACTGATGTGTAACTAAAGCTCCAAACGTCGAAATATTGAATACGACATTTTGGGGAAACTGACATTGCTACGGGGACTTAAATTTTTGGGTTACGCTTACCTGAACAATGTAAAACAGATATGGAATCTCGTACAAGAATTCATTAAATACAATAAAATTTTTTCTTTCAAAATTTTAAAATATAAAGTAACTGACTAGATTACAATTTTTTCAAAAGGTGGCACAAAGTACCCCCCTTCCCAGTCACTCCTTGGTACTCCGAGGGTTAACCATCAGTTTTTTAGTGTACAGTATACAGTTGCCAGGCATGACTCTTTATTTTTATCAAACGTGACACGTATCAGTGACATAATGTCACAGAACTCAAGACGGAAAAACGAATGAAAATAACCAAACATGGAACTACTAACATCTGAAATGCAAACAGCCGGCCGCGGTGGTCTAGCGGTTCTGGCGCTGCAGTCCGGAACCGCGGGACTGCTACGGTCGCAGGTTCGAATCCTGCCTCGGGCATGGGTGTGTGTGATGTCCTTAGGTTAGTTAGGTTTAAGTAGTTCTAAGTTCTAGGGGACTTATGACCTAAGATGTTGAGTCCCATAGTGCTCAGAGCCATTTTTTGAAATGCAAACAACGTTGGTACAAGAACAACAAAAACAATTCACTTCCGTTTACAAATTTTAATTACGGAAATTGATGTGGGAAAGTTTCGGCAATGATCTATTAAAGGGAACCTTCCAGCATTCCTCTGGAACGATTTAAAAAAAAAAGCACACACACAGATTGAAAACCCAGATCAAGGCTGTTTGGTTAAGGTAAACGGCCCTATATCCTTCTCACGTGAAAAACTATGGGCACAAAATCCATCAAATTGACAGTACTGTCTGCTAGTTGATTCATTTTAATGAATACATTCTCATAACACAATTAAGCAGATCGAAAATATTCCTGCAATGAACTATACGGGTTTGCACAGCATCGATTTGTCATTAACTGCATTCAAACTCATGCGTAAGCCTCTTGCAATGTACGCTCAGGGCTACGTACTTTCCTGAATTTTTCGCAATATGAACATCATTCCTCTATCTTTTCTTCACTGAGCTGAACCTTCTGCCGACCAGAAATACGACACTCTGGTAGACGTACCGAAAAGTTAAATACAGCCCTACATGACTTGATGATTTAACACCGCACATGGAGATGACACACTTTCGGCTAAAGAATATTCTTCCCAATTCAGCTGAGATGGCTTAAAGTATCATTCCAAATGACGCCACGGAATGAAATTATGCAAAGTGTACATGTTTCGGTGTATCACTTAGTGCTGACTGTGAACAACATTCTGATCGTAAAGGCCGCTGTATCAGCTTTGGCAAGAGCTCGTGTATATATGCCCGTCTACCTCAGTCCCAGAAAACGGTCTCCTGCTTCACTACTCGTGCTACCACTGTAATAAAATTAAACGTCAATACGAACACTATTGTATGAAACTAGATGCACATGTTTCATTGAAATTAAGAGACCGGCTATCAGCTGTGACCAAGAATTCCTTTTCTGTGAAATTAGATTTTGTATGCTATTTAATTTCTGAGTTGAGTCTAAAACAATTATGCTTTTATGCTTGTGAGCTCCACTCACTATCTTCAAATGACAAAATAGCAATATGTAAACTTAAATAGCAAGAGTGAACTACAAATAAAAAATGACAATCGATAAATAAATCCACAGCAAGCGGAATACCAACATGCAAAACAAAAACGCTACGAATTTATGCACCAACCTAATATTGTTGTTGTTGTTGTTGTTCGACATATGTGCACTACCTGCTGTTGCAAAGCTCATACTTTTAGCTTCTGTAACAACACTTACATATTTGCAATAAACGTAACTTTAAATATATGAGCATTCCTATTTCTTCAAGATGGCGTAGCTACACTGTTGGTGCCACACTGAAATTCACTATTTCAGTACCTCAGCAACTTAAAACCAGAATTCGACAGGCACGAATGATACTGAGTCCGAATTACTCATACCTAGGTGGAAGGGAGGAACAATGGTTCCATTACAAACAACCTTTTCCAATTTTTTACCAGTGTCCGTATCAGAGATCGCTAACGCACGACTGTACATTGCCGCTTGACTCGAAGGCGTCTAGTTGAAATCCTGGGAGTGGAAGTAATTCTCTTCAAGGGGGGTGGGGATGGGGGGAGGTGATGGTGGACTGTGCATGATCACCATACTTTGCTCGAATGACCTCCACAGCGTCTCTTGGAGGGCGCGTGTGGCTGACGGTGATCCCATATAGCCTCCTTAGCGTTATTCCAGGGGAGTGAGCTGTGTGTCGGTAGCGGGTTTCATCCTCTCCCTTCTCACATCATCGCAGAACACAAACATCGAACTAAAGTCTATGCGCACTCATAGTCTCTTTGGAGAGATACACTACAGGCACAAACGTACATTTCGTGAGACAAAATTTGCCACAGTGCGCAAGGAAACAAAGTCTTTTCCTATTACGTGGCTCAACAACCGCTCGTGGGCATCTCTGTTAACGATGTCATGCGACTTTACTTTTTTCGAGTTCGTTGGCGGAAATATTCCTTGCAATTATGTTATTGTGGTCTTCGAACTGAAAGCTGGTCTGATGCAGTTCTGCAAGTTAACCAATAAAAACAAGCCACTTCTTCTCTGCATAACCACTGCATCTTGCATCAATTTGATCCGGCTTACTGCACTCACGTCACGGTCTGTCTGTACAATTTGTGCCACTCACATTTCCCTCCATTACCAAATTTGCTATTTCTGCATGCCCCAGGATGTGTTCTCACAACCGATCCCTTGTTAATAATTTATGTACGCAACTAACTACAGCAGTGAAATATTAATAGAAAAGCATTTTTATTTACCAGTCAGCTGTATAAATTATATTTATTCGATCGTTTTTGGTTGTTTCAATTATCATCAACTGGGAGATCTCAATATCCACACGAAACTACATGTACTACACGCAGACACGAACTAAAAAATTACGAGTTGTACTTCTGAAAACCACGATAATATGCAGTACTTAAAAAATTATAACATCTATATTTCTCACAGAAGACACTTTCACGTACCAAATGTAGCAATGGCAACACGCACAATGCAACACAATCAGCTTTTGACGAAGTCGTAAAAAACTTTAGAAAAATTATAAATACACTCCTGATAGTAAACACGCGACTGACTTCTCAGGCCATGTGGTGCTGTGAACAAGCAGCATGTTATATTACATATAGTTTCTTCTGTTGGTTCAGTTGTTCCAGCTGATGATGGTTGAAAAAACCGAAACCGGTCCAATAAATGTAATTTATACAGCTGACCGGTAAATAAAAAAGCTTTTCTATAAACGATCGCTTGTTGCAGTTATTTGTGCCAAACATTTCTTTTCTCCTAGATTCGATTCAGTACCTCGTAATTAGTTATGCGACCTATCCATCTAATCTTCAGAATTGTTTTATGACACCGCATTTTAAAAGCTTTCATTCTCTTCTTGTTTACACTGTTTAACGTCCACGTTTCATTCCATATAAGGCTATACACCAGTAAAATACGCCCTAACACTCAAAATTGCATTCGATCTTAACAAATACATCATTTTCAAAAACGTTTTCCTTACTATTAGTGGGGCGGCTTTCATGTCGTCTCTCCCTCGACCATGGTCAGTTATTGAGCAAGCCAAACAGTAAAAATCCTCTACTAATTTGCTGCTTTAATTCGATTTTTCTACATTACTCTTGTTTTGCCTTTGCAGATATTCATGTGATAACCTTTTCCCACGACACATTTACTGAGCTTCTTGCTCCTTTACCGCCCCTGACAAAATGACAATGTCTTCTGCAAAACTCAAATTCTTCACGTCTTCTCCGTAAACTTTAATTCTCTTTCCAGTTTGCTCCTTGGTTTTCTTTACTGCTCGCGCATTGTACAAGTTGAATAAAATGGTGGATAGCCTATAACCCAGTCTCAGTCCCTTCTCAACAATTGACTCCCTTTCATGTCATTCGACTCTTATAACTGCTATCTGGTTTCCGTATACGTTGTAGTTAGCTTCCCGATCTTTATATCATTGAATTATTTGCCACTTTCGAGAAATTTATTCACTGACAAATACTGATTGTAAATTAGAGTTGGGAGCGGGAAAAAATGTAATTTATTTTTGTCTCTCGTCTGTTTGCTGACGGCAGACGAACTGCGGATAAAAGAACAGTTAATTGTAAAATAATCGGAACATCTGCTGAGAACAGCGTCTGGAGCGGAGTAGCGGAGGCAGCCACGCCCAACCAACGCCCGAGACCTTGACAATGGCCGCACGCAAGCAGTCACAGACAGACCGACAGACCGGCTGGGCTGCCCGCGTTCCGGGACAAAAGAGAAGAGAATCGGCCGCAGTGCCCCGCGGCGCGGCAAGAAACAGTGGCGACACCGCTCTCCGGGGCGCACTGTTATGATCGTACTGGCAACGTTTCACGAGTACGCTTTTATTTACGCGGAGCTATTCACTACTATTTACTGTCTACACAGAGAATTCCATGGAGGAACTCTCGGAAACTGACAGCAATCGCATAACAATTAATGACGAAAGTTTCAACAAGATACGTCTTGCAGATAACATTGCGCTATTGGGCAAAAATGTAACGACCAGCGGAAAGCGCTTTACCTCCCTCTCCCCTTCCTCCTCCTCCTTCTTCAGTGCCTCTGCAGTTCATTGTGAACCTTGGCCTCGTCACCTGTTCCCCGCAACTTATCACGATCAACCGCTCGAGGTTTCCGTCCCCTGCAGCACATTTCTGCAGGTCGCCATGTCTCCATTATCCATCTGTTCGGTCCATTCCACTTCTTTGATCCCATGGATTTCCATCTAATAGCATTTTTGTTACTGCCACGTGTAACGCCCACCTCAATCTGACTGACTTCACTATTCCTATAATAGGTGGATCTTTATACAGTGTGCATCTCCTCTAACCCAGGTTGGGCCAACGACGCTTCGACGTACCTTCATCTCTAAGACATCTAGCATTCCTCTATCTTACGATGTTAATAATCAAATTTCCGAGGCACGCGTAAGCCCTGGTCTTATAAGTGGTGCTATAAATGGTTAATTTGGTGATACAAGTTGAGGAAAACAGTTTTTTAAATGCAATATAAGCTCTGTTGGCTGCTAGTAATCTCTGCTTAATTTCATAAGATATGTCATTCTAGTCGATGACTACTGATTGCATATATTAAACTGCGCATCTCTCTCAAAAGTATAATTGGCCAAAGTCACTGCGGACGGCGCTCTCTACTCACGTCCTTTCTCATCAGCCATATATTGTTTTCTGCTGGCTGATACTCGATTCCCTTTCCAACTGGCCTACTCAAGTACAATGAAGGTCTCCGCCACTGCCTTCCGATTCTTGTAACTACATAAATGTCATCGAAGGTGCTTTACTACACGAATCATATCTTCATAGACAACTGCGAGTGAAACAAAAATCATGAAAGTGGCATATGAATGGAAAAAAGAACTCGATCCTGCAACTCGAAAAGTTGGCAAAAGTGGCTTCCTTCATGTACCTCGAAAGCTGTTATCACAACGGATGGCGCATGTTAATTACATTCTGTAGTTAGAAAAAGCTGACGCAAACGAATCATTTATCTGGGAAAGATCACTACTGAGGTAAACGAGTGCCAGGAACCTATTCCTAAAGAGCTGTATTGGGAAAATAATCTTGTATGAGGATGAAATTTGGTAGATGGGGGTGACGGAAAATAAAAGACTGCAATCTTTCGAGAATGCTGAAGACATCATGGACCGAAAGCGTCTTGATCCACCACGTACTAGAGAGCAGAAGGGACAAGGAATCTACTGAAAACAATCAATGCTTGAAGGAAAACATTCATTCCCGTTCACTGCTCTGGAGGAATGATAGGGGGGAGAAGACAGGGAAGACGACCGAGACAGGACTTCACGGATGAAATTAAAGCTGACAAAAAAAACAACATAAGCAGACTAGGAGGAATTATGAGTGAGCCCATCGACTTTCGGATTGAGAAGAAAAAGATTTTACAACTTATGAAAATGCGTCATATAAGACAGCTACGTCTAGTCACAACCTCTAGAATTTATTATATTCTCGAACTCAGACTAGTCTCAGTTTGTAATACGACCACACACGGCGCAAAACGTACAATCGTCCGCATCGTTTTCATGAATAAGAAACCAGAGAAACTGCAATCTCTCTACGAAAGAGGTCGCTAATTGAACATTTTTACGCTCCGCAGCTGGGGTCACTAATGCACGCCAGTGAGATGGAGGTGGTGACTGATGAATTTAGAGCGGATCGAATTTGTTCAAGCCTAGATAGCGGAGAAAATTTTCGTCGCCAGTATTTGGTCTGCAGGGGGAAGATAGGTAGCGGTATGAAGTTTAGGATGATCAGACATTACCCCAATATCGTGTATTAAATTTCCGATCTGTCCGCAGTGAATCATAGTGACGTTATCCAACACTATTGAGGTTCAGGTCCTTCCACCACGTCACTCCTTGGGTTATTGCAAAGCAGCAGGTTATGTGTCAGGTTTCTGCGTTTCTCTTCCTTTCACTCCACACTCATCCGTAATAATACAAACACAACACAACACAACACTACAAAAGCACTTGCCACAGGCATCCACAATTTAGGGATACAGGCTTGAGACTTCATATAGATCGCAGGAAAGCAATGCGAAACAACCTCCACAAGGACCTTGTCAAGGACAGCAAGGCGGGATTCTCGCATCGTCCAGTAATCTTCGTTCTTGTGTGGAACCAACATCGACTAGCTGGACTAAGACATCGAAGGAAAAAAATACGCAGGCCCTATATAAAGAAGAGCGGCGTAAATTATCATAGGTTGGTTTGACTCGAGCGAGTGGAAAGGAACTTCGGAAATATCTGATATGGCGTACGCCTGAAGAGCGACGTGCAATACCTCGCGGAAACCTGCTTAGACATGAAGTCCTTTAGGGAATCTGCGACCATGTTCAATACTAATAAATTACTCTTGTCTTGGTCGCCAATATTTATTTCTATTTTTTTACTCCTTATGATAAGTTTCGTTCTCAGCATTATCAGATCTGTGGTATAAATATAACGTCGTTGTAATTAAACTTTCGCTGCTTAAGAGGACACCCTTGAAAAACAAGTGATCGCACGACAATCGAACTTTGTGGAAACATTTGTAAAGACATGCGGCAAAGGGATAAAGAATAAACCACCCAAAAGAAACACATTTTAATTTCCAGACGAGAGGGTAACATTTGTTAATTGTTTACGTTTCAGGTTACATACGTTGCTCATTTTGATGACCATCTGCATTCAAGACAGCCTGGAACCGCACTAGAGCATCCATTTCACAACTGTTTGCAGCACTTTTCGAACAATGGACCATGGAATGTTCACCTGTCGGTACACCGCTCGTGTACTGCTTGAAGATTGCACACTGCATTCTCAGCCATGGCAACAGTAACTTCTTCCGTTATTTATGGTGCAACTCGCTGTCGGCCTCTCCCAGGAGCAATTCTCACATCGCTAGCCAATTCGAACTTTCGAATCATGTTGTTCTACCCCGGTTCAGAAAGAGGACCTCTCCGCATTTCTTCAACGCGCGCTACTCGCGAATAGCAGCCGCATTATTGATATTGTTTTGCTTTTGAGTAAAGCCCTGCTCTCCTTGTTCAGACCCGTGCTCACTGCCTGCAACCGTAATTCACATTGATGCTTGTGTTTCAGCCCTACCGCCTCGTAACAGCAAGTGATGACACTAACAGTACTAACGACGCAGATCCTGCAGCGCACAGTCCGAACATAATTCCTATCAAGCTATGTACTCATACGGTACATAAGTTTTCCGCCTACACTGGCTCAAGCAGTGACAGGTTAACTATAACCGCCCTGCAAAACACGGGAAAGTATGAAAAACAATTCTCTGTACAATGGCGCAATATAAAAAATGTAACATAAGTTAGGTGGAGAAACAATTGTCTGTACAGGACACAATGCCTTAAGTTGCATACCTTAATGGATACATAGGTATCACTAATCAATTGTAAACACTCTTCCTTAACATCAGTGGCCAAACTGGCTCGTGCCGTTCGTCATATTACAAAATAAAAATATTTTGCCACAAGCTAGCGTTAGAGGTAACATATATATACCAGGTAGCAAAGTATCTGCGACATGTGAGTGCTTAATTACAATTAATTTGTAGCCCACTTCTGCGTATTCTACATTGTTTACCTAATGCATCACATTTTTCAGGATGTGTGTATACATGTGCGTACGACTCTATACAAACTGTGTAGCTAACCTACTTGGGGAATGACAAGAACCTGTTTTGTAAGGGGGTTACAAAAATTCATAAGCTACCTCGGCACTTACATTGCGCAGAGCCGTTGTAACAGTTTTCCCTGCATCAGTAATGAAGAAAACTTTAATTACATTGCACATTAAAAAGTATTTTCTGACATTCATATTAAGATACTTTTAAGAGCAAGGGGCACAGCAATACTATAACTATATCTTTCAATCTTTTCACTGGCACACTATACAATTCTGCACTGAGGTGATATTTATTCACATTTGGTTCTATATTTATACAGCATTTATGGTTTTCGCATGAATAAAAGTTATTTATTAATGCCATTCGAAAAAGTGTGAAAGAAACAGGTGAAAACGGAGAAGAAGCAAAATGCATACTCTGCGATGGGTTAGAGCTGTAGAACATTCTCTAGTATGGCTGGCTTTAACACTTATGCAATGAACGCTATTATCACAAAAACGCACGTACATGGTTGCTCTGTTACTAAAGCGCGTGGTTCGTAATTTTAGAATATTTCTTTAATGGTAGTTGTTAACCTTCCTTTTTTTTACCAGTACAATAATATCTAGTGCAGCTGAACTATAATTAATTCTTTATGTTTCCCAAATAGAAGTCTAGTGTCTTCAGAAGTAAGAAAGATTTCAGTAGCTTACTTTCATCCAGAATTTAGTGTCATGTAGTATGAAGGGAAGGAAAAGGAGGATTAAGGGAAGAAAAAGAAGAGAGTAGTATCTCGAAACACAACGAAATCTTAACACAAACCGTCCCCATAGCCCCCCACGTAACAAAGGCCGCTTATATGCACATTAGTTGATTGGCTCTAGAGCAGGATGTAAGCAATTGAATACCGATAACGGAATTTTATCGCCAATTTTGGTCAGCAAAGGAAGGAGAGTTGGTAGCGTGCAGTACTCCCTCCCCCCCCCCTCTCTCTCTCTCTCTCGTCAACAAAAACACAGCCCGAAGTCCACACTCTACATTACACAAAGCAACTATGGTTAGTTTCATTGAACCACAACTTCGATAGTTTCCGAGAAAAAAGTCGGACTTCATATAAAGATAGCCATTTAATTTTGCTCGGTACCCGAGCTGTGCTTTCTTCAGGCACGCCCGATGTCGTTTCGTTCCCGTGGATTTTCATGTCCTGTACTAACCAGTTAAAGGATCTACCAGAGTGTCTCGGAACACGTTCAATGGCTCCTGCCAGGCGTCCAAGACAAGGACGCCAAACACTGAAGCAGTACTTGAGGACAGGTTGCACCAGCGTACCGTATGGAGTTTTCTTACGAAAAGCATCGCCCTTTCCCAAAATCCTACCCCAAATCTAAGTCTTCAATTCGCCTGCCTAACTAATTTCACGTGTTCACGTCTTTCGCAACGCTGTACGGAATTACTTGTATGTACTTATACGGTGTAGGTGTACGAGCTTATAGATGTTTATCAGTAAAGTTGCTATCAGATATTATCGAGATTTTTTCTCTTATTTATCGCCATCTTCTTGCACTTCAGTCATAAGGGACTTACCAGGCATTCACTAACTGGATATACTGTTCTTTCAGTTCAGCGTTTCCTTTCAGTCATCCAGTAACGATACTTTTCCATAGACAAAGCCTTATCAGCGAACAGTCTGAGAACGCTACTGACCCTCTCTGATAAATCAAATAAGTACCGGGTGATCAAAAAGTCAGTATAAATTTGAAAACTTAATAAACCACGGAATAATGTAGATAGAGAGGTAAAAATTGACACACATGCTTGGAATGACATGGGATTTTATTAGAACCAAAAAAAAAAAAAAAAAGTATTGCTAGACGCGTGAAAGATCTCTTGCGCGCGTCGTTTGGTGGTGATCGTGTGCTCAGCAGCCACTTTCGTCATGCTTGGCCTACCAAGTCCCCAGACCTCAGTCCGTGCGATTATTAGTTTTGGGCTTACCTGAAGTCGCAAGTGTATCGTGATCGACCGATATCTCTAGGGATGCTGAAAGACAACATCCGACGCCAATGCCTCACCATAACTCCGGACACGCTTTACAGTGATGTTCACAACATTATTCCTCGACTACAGCTATTGTTGAGGAATGATGGTGGACATATTGAGCATTTCCTGTAAAGAACATCATCTTTGCTTTGTCTTACTTTGTTATGCTAATTATTGCTATTCTGATCAGATGAAGCGCCATCTGTCGGACATTTTTTGAACGTTTGTATTTTTTTGGTTCTCATAAAACCCCATGTCATTCCAAGCACGTGTGTCAATTTGTACCTCTCTATCTACATTATTCCGTGATTTATTCAGTTTTCAAATTTATACTGACTTTTTGATCACTCGGTATACTGAGAATGTCAAAGATCCCTCTAAGCTTTCTTGCGGCACGGCCGATGTCAATTTCGCTCGTGTGGAATTTTCAGTGTCCTGTACACATTACTGTCAAACATTCAGCACTAATCACACATTAGTGAAGATACTCTGTGCGACTGTATCTATATTATCAGTCGACAACTGGGTACAGTACCGAAAGGTTGTCAGACATCTAGGCAGACTGAATCGACCTGTTCGACTACGTTCACAATTTGCAACATTTCGTGTTTGCGGAAACGGTACGTGCCTCACACACGTGATTCTTTCGTACTCATCATTTGTCCGGAACTCGTGCTGGATGTTTGGTACAGACATGTTTTACTACCGCAACTATCCGTGAAAACTCTTTAACTCGCACCATACTTTTCCCCTGTATTTGTTTTCAGATTAATAAGGCGATTAGTTAAATTAGCACACCGACATTAGCAAGCCGAAAGACGTTTAGTTAAGGGTAGAACAGCCCAATACCATCTAGTCAGTTTTCTACACACAGCTACCATAGCGCTGCAGATTACGTATTATTTCAGCGGTTATGTAGTCCAAAACACAGCTCTCCATTGTGTTTCCAGGAACTCCAGCATCTTTAGTTCGAATTTCATTCACAGCCTATCAAAAATGGTTAAATGTACGCCGTCTCAGCAGAAAACCGATAGCTAACATACTTACTTGTTCAAAGTAATGAAACGCAACAAAGCACTTGCAAATATTTAACTCCTTCAATGAAGAAGACAAAGTGGAACGACAGTACGGAAAGTGAAGTTACGCTTCCAAGTATGTCGTTTCTGCAGTAAGAACATACCGCTGCATGACGCGCGAGGGGCAGGACGGAGGAGTGGGGATCTGAATTCAATCCGCCAGGTCCAGTTCCAGCGGGGGGTCCCTGAACTCTAAGGAAGTCTCTGTTTCACTGCAAGGTCCAGCGGCCGACCTTGGCGTATGGGTGTGGACTGGATGCTACTGGTATATAAAGGTGTGGTCAGCCGAATGTGAGGCACTTTACGGCAGCAAAGTCCACCACAAAACACACCATGAAGCTCCTGGTAAGTGTCGTCGCTTACGCTGTTAAGTTTTAAGCTTCGTCATATGTATCGAGTAATTAACATAGCACGGACATCCACGGTATACTCCATGGCTTTTGATTGCCAGTGTGATTACATCTCACTGAAGTTGGAAGTGAAGTTCTCTTAAAGTTTATGCATATTCGTAGAGGGACATCATTTACACCGATGGGAGCAGCTTCCGCGAAAAGACAAATTTAGGGGTCTGTCAAGTATTTCAGCAAATTATTATAATAGCACGGCAAATGAGTCTTTTTGATTTTCCGAATTCTTCGCCATAAACAACGAGTGTAGAAGACACGAGGAGAAATTAAATGTCACACACACCTAAAAAAAACTGCAGTATCACGTAGTTATTTCAAGCAACGTCAACTAAATGTAACAAAACAAAATAAAACCTTTCAGGTGCTTATAGCACTTTCAGTGTAGTTTTTCGGGTTCAGTACATAAATTTCGGTATATTATCTCAACAATGGAGCATACTCATCCGAGAGAACTTCAGCTGGATAAATGGCTTAGTAAAAACTTTGCAAAAACAAGAAGTACGGTATCTAGCGCAGACCACTTCAGAAACACTTAGACACTTTTAGTGCACTGTGTGAGAGTCAGTGTTTAAGACCATGTACTGCTCAACCAATACCACGCATATATTCCTAGTAAAGGAAATACACTGAACAAACGTGAGGCGACGAATTAAATTCGTAAGGACCACACGTTAGAGACTAACCGAAGTCTTTGAGTATTCGAGTCTACAATCATCATGCAACGTCTTTTTTTTTTGTCCTTACTGAAAATATTTTGCTACTATCTCTCGCTTGGCATCGCTACGAGCAAAAACGCTAGTCAATGTAGGACAAGCATAGTGCTTGTTCTATGTAAGAGTTGAATTTACATGTTTGTCTGACGCGCATTATGCATAAACTTATTGTATAAACATCAAGCAACAAACTTCGAATTGCCATGGAGTTTAGATCGGAAACCTGTGCTCAATGCTTGTGGCAATTTCTTGTTTGGAAAGCACAGTACAACGTGGACGCCAAAGCACGGTATACTACCGGATTTTTTAAATTAAGAAATCACTGCCAGAGGTGAAAGAATTAATAAGTAACAGAAAAAACCCTAGGAGCATCAGCACAACTACTGAGCAGATCTTGATAACATTTCAAGTGGTGCAGAAATTGGTAACTAACTTTAAAAAAGCAGAACTGTAAAATTTTTCTACAATATCAGTGCGTCACAGATGGAACGGGCGAAGTCGTACGAATAACTGGATGCATGAATTTGTAGAGCTGTGAAAAGAAATGATCACATAGGTTCACTCGTAACTAAAGCAGGTGGCATACTTCGGTTGATCCGCAGAATGGTAGGGAAATGCGGTCATTCTGTAAAAGAGACTGCTCACCAAACACTGTTGATCTGTCCTAGAATACTGGTCAAGTGTGCGGGACTCATACCAAACAGACTAACAGGGCATATTGACGTATACAGGGAAGGGCAGCACAAATAGTCACCGACTTCTCTGACCCAATAGAGTCACAGAGCGGCCGAAGAAACTCAAGAGACCCTCAGACCTTCAATTATTTTGTCAAACCATCAATATTTTGACCGTCTCAGGGCGCGTATCTACATATTCTCAATACTAGAAATACTGAGGAGCAGTACTGATGTCCCGCGAAATATTCTTAGTATTGATAATATCTACTGAATACGCGATGTCGAGTATTGACAGTCTGACAATATTCTCCATTCGGGTATTGACAGAGCTTCATGAACCAGCCACACGGCGTTAGTGTGCACTGTTTATCTTTTCAGTTCGGCTTTGTGCATATCATACCTCAGATTCAATTATTCAAGTTGTCTTTCAACACAAAACAATTTTAATGGACTTCTGTGAGTAATCATTGTAGACACCACTTTAGGATAGTCAACGGAGGATTCTCTATGACACCGCTTACTTTACTTATTTGAAATGTAGTATAGGTTGGCGAATCAAATAGCAGCTTGGAGAAATGCTTCCACTTAAAAAAATACCCCATATATCTGCACTGCTAGTAAGAGGTCTGAGAAATATTTGTCAATTTCACCAAATTTTTTTAGAAAACGTAAAAAAATGTTTTACGTTGATTGCTTCAACATATCCTTGCCAGGCAGATGTTGTTATTGCTTCGCAGGTTTCCACAGAATTTTATTAACTGTGTTTACTAATATTAAAGAATTAAATTTCGAGCATTCGAATAACCTGCCTGTTGTCAGAAATCTCATTATTCCTAATGCCTCGTCGACTGCAACTGCCTCTCACATTAACGTATTTTGCTTCTCTATTTTATCTCTTATCATCATTAGCAATTTGCACGAAATCTTTCGGGTCCGTGGTTCTGATCTGCCAGTAAATTAACATTTGACCTGTCGCTTCCTTTCTTCAACCATTATCGGACAGAGTTCCTCTTTCCCGCAATTTTTCTGTTGGTTGCTAGCTAGTAACATAATTGCACCACACGCTTTCTTTTGAATGTTCGGCATCTTAACCTTGTCAAATCGCGCTGTCATCTGTCAGTTTTTGTCAATTTCATTCATGGCGTGCGGTTGCTTCAAGATACTGAAGGTTCGACAGACTACCATTGTGAATAAATACTGAACGTGTGCAGCTCCCTTAAACTCGCAAACGCCTGAAGATAGACGCAAACAATCCCGTGAAAGCTTACTTAGAAATTATGTAAGTTGAAGGTGGGGGGGGGGGGGGGCGGGGGGGGGGGCGGGGGGGGGGAGTAAAGGGAAGAGAAGGAACTAAGGATATCAGCTGCATTGAGATTTGTGGACGTGGAATCAGCGGCGAGTGAAAATGTGTACCGGACTGGGACTCGAACCTGGGTTCTCCTGCTTACTAGGAAGTCAAGTTAACCAGTGCACCATCCGGACAGTGTTTATCGCAAACACAACGACTATCTCGACATGTTCAAAGGCTGACCAACACTCCCACCTAGCGCCACCTATACGCAGTCACCGTCCACAGCGTCCATTTTAGATTCCCGCTGGAGGTCTACGTAAATGTGCATCCGCACTGAAGGCTGTGGATTCATTGCCCATCGAGGCGAATCAATTAGATGAATGTGTCCTGTCCGTTCTTTCGGACATGCCCGAAAGAACAGACATCACTCATTCACACAACTTAGAAAATTTCGAGAAGCAACTTTAAGTCACGAATCAAGGAATGTACTACAACGCCCCACGTATCGTTTATGTAGGGATCGCAAAGACAAGATTATACTAATTACAGCGCACACAGAGGCATTTAAACACACATTCTTTCCGCGCTCGCAACACAGATGGAACAGGAAGAAGCTGTAATAACCGGTACAAAACGAAGTACCGTTTTGTGCAGAGTATGGACGTAGAACTCCAGTCGTTTGTTTTCTACTGAGCTATGGAGCTACACAATGGAGCCATTACAAGTTGGGAGCTGAGTGGTGTGGTGTGTGTTGTACGCAGGTGGTCCTCTCCGCTGTGGCCGCGTGCGCGCTGGCAAAGCCCGGCTTCGTGTCGCCGGTGGCGTACAACACGCTGGGCTACAGCCCGGTGGCCGGAGTGCTGGGCTACGGCGCGCTGCCGTACGCTGCCGCCTACCACGGCGTCGTAGCCGCCGCCCCCGTCGCCGCCCCCGCCGTCAGCGTGGTAGCGCCCGTGGGCCTGCGCACGCAGTACCACGCGCAGGACGAGCTGGGACAGGCCAGCTACGGCCACACGGAGCCCCTGCAGGCGCACGCCGCCGTGCAGGACGCGGCCGGCAACAAGATCGGTAGCTACAGCTACGTGGCGCCCACCGGTGAGGTGGTGCGCGCCGACTACGTGGCCGACGCGCTCGGCTACCGCGTGGCCAGCAACGCGCTGCCCGTGGCGCCCGCGCCCGTCCACACCGCCGTCGCTGACACCGCCGAGGTGGTGGCCGCGCGCGCCGCCCACCTGGCCGAGGTCGAGGCCGTCAAGTCGCGCTCCAAGCGCGGCATCGCCCCCGTCGTCGCCCACGCCGTGGCCCCCGCCGTGGCCTACAGCGCGCCCGCCGTCGTCGCCGCCCCGGCAGTGACCTACGCCGCCCACGTCGCCGCCCCCGCGGTCGCCTACGCCGCCCCCGTCGCTGCCCCCGCCGTCGTCGCCGCCGCCCCCGCCGTGAGGACGGCGACCCTCACCACGGTGGTGAACAACCCCGGACACGCCGTCTCCTACAGGGTCGACTGAACCCGCTCCCCTGCCCCGCCCGTCACTGACTTCTCGATACCGGCTCTGCGTTGACTTACCTTCGACTTCATTTGTGTGTATGTGTGTGTTTTGGGTTTAATAAATAATTATACACTACAGTAGCGCACTTCTTTTTATTTCTTTGTTTGCTGCTTAAAGTTCGTCGATTCCAAGTCGCCTTGTTTACTTCTCATTGCTACTATCAACTACGCCACGGCAAAAATATTGCATCAGGGCTACAGTTGTATGGTATATGAGGTATGTAAGAAAAGTGATGATACTGATTTTTTTTATCTACCAATCATTATTTTTGAAACAACAATATTGTCTCCTTCAAAGTACTGTATTTCCCTTCGGCAGCTATAAACCGACTTGCCGTCTTTCCCAGTCAAGATAGCAGCATTGAAAGGCTTCAAATGGTAGGGCCTTTAACATGTCGGTTACATTATTTTGAATGCTCTCCAGAGTCCCTAAACTATGTTCAAATGTGTGTGAAATGTTATGGGACTTAACTGCTAAGGTGATCAGTCCCTAAGCTTACACACTACCTAACCTAAATTATACTAAGGACAGACATACACACACACATGCCCGAGGGTGGACTCGAACCTCCGCCGGGACCAGCCGCACAGTTCATGACTGCAGCTCGGCGAATACCGCGCGGCCCTAAACTATGTCCTTTTACAACATTTCTATTTTGGGAAAAGAAAAAAGTCAAAAGGACTCGTATCAGGCGGATGGGAAGGGGGAGGTGAGGGGGTTAACAGGAAGAATGCCTTTTGAGGTCAAAATTTCCGTGATGGAAGTGGCCGTGTGACATGGAGCGTTGTCATGATGCAGCATCCACTCGTCTGCAATGTCCGGTCCCACTCGACTCACCTTCTTCCTGAGCTATTCAAGGACATCTTTGTACAACACTTGACTGACAGTTTGTCCTGGAGGAACAAATTCTTTGTGCACGATACCCGCACTGCGAAAAAAGAGCAAGGTTTTGAAGCTGAAGGTCTCCCTAAGCGAGATTCACCTTCAACGTGATCTCGGCCTTCCAAAAATGTTTTGTACCAACGACAAACTTGTGTTCTTGATAAGGAATATCCCCCACAGACCTGTTTCAATTTTTCAGTGGTCACATTCGCGGATTCCTCAAGTTTTATGTTAAACTTGATGGCATAACGTTGCTCTACATACCGCTGTTCCATTTTCCTAACACGCAACAAAAACACCATTTCACTAATGGCGCTATCAAAAATCACGTGATGGCTGGGTAAAGCTGAAGCTCACATTGAGCACCTGGAAGGGACGAACACAACGGTCTACACGAGTACAAAAACACAGCGTTGGCAGATCAAAATGGCTCTGAGCACTATAGGACTTAACATCTGAGGTCATCAGTCCCCTAGAACTTAGAACTACTTAAACCTAACTAACCTAAGGACATCACACACACTCATGCCCGAGGCAGGATTCGAACCTGCGACCGCAGCGGTCGCGCGGTTCCGTTGGCAGATCGCTCGCAGTGTCGTCAGTCTCATTACTTTTCTCACACACCTCGAACAATGTGTAAAGGCTGTCGCTACAAATGCCATTATTTGAAATGTAACTATGACCAACTGTATCAAAAACGAAGTGCTTGTGATAGATCATCACTGTGCCGCAGCACTGAAACAGTACCCTCTCATAGCACGCAAGTCAATAAAACTGAAAGCATGAAATATGGCAAGCCTTTAACTACAGACATGTAGTTTGCTCTCATTTAATTATTACAAATCGTACCGAAAACGACGCATTTTCCAGGTAACATCAATGTGCTGGTGCTTTGAAAAAGCTTATATTCATTCCACGTCCGCTGTAATACAAAAACCACCAAATACCAGTTGAACTCTATATGCTGCAATACAATACGGCGTCTCCAAAGTTTTACTTGTGACGTAAAACTGATGCTTCATCCGACTGGCCACCAGGATGAAATCTGACATGGAAGATTCTTCCTTTCACACTTCGCAGCGTAGCGGAGCGTGGAATTGCACACTATGACGACATCAGATCCTCGTCCACGAATGTTTTCGTCCCGTGGGAGGATGCCTTTCTACTTTACGCAAACAGACCCAGAGGACCGCGCATACCTCCAAGACTTCTCTTCCACTGAATTCTATTTCCTGCTGCCTGCCGCCAGTCACCCTCTACTTCGACTTGCACTTTTCGTTGGCCTATTTAACGGTTTTCTTCTTCAGGAAATGAAATGAGTGGATTTCGAAGGCCATCGACGTATGTCCATACGAGTCACATGACTTGCCTATACAAGCCGTTTCGTTCTCATCAGGACTACAACATCTGGGCTGTTGTAGGTCTCATCCAGCTCACAATTATGCCAGATCCCCAATTCCCCAGCATCTGATGTTATACCGAACTACAGATCTTTCTTAAGCATCAAGACTTCCCACTCGAAAACGAGAATACACTACTGGCCATTAAAATTGCTACACCAAAAAGAAATGCAGATGATAAACGGGTATTCATTGGACAAATATATTATACTAGAACTGACATGTGATTACATTTTCACGCAATTTGGGTGCATAGATCCTGAGAAATCAGTAACCAGAACAACCACCTCTGGCCGTAATAACGGCCTTGATACGCCTGGCCAATGAGTCAAACAGAGCGTGGATGGCGTGTACAGGTACTGCTGCCCATGCAGCTTCAACACGATACTACAGTTCATCAAGAGTAGTGACTGACCTATTGTGACGAGCCAGTTGCTCGGCCACCATTGACCAGACTTTTCAGTTGGTGAGAGATCTGGAGAATGTGCTGGTCAGGGCAGCATTCGAACATTTTCTGTATCCAGAAAGGCCCGTACAGGACCTGCAACATGCGGTCGTGCATTATCCTGCTGAAATGTAGGGTTTCGCATGAATCGAATGAAGGGAAGTGCCACGGGTCGTAACACATCTAAAATGTAACGTCCACTGTTCAAAGTGCCGACAATGCAAACAAGAGGTGACTGAGACGTGTAACCAATGGCACCCCATACCATCACGCTGGCTCAAATGGTTCAAATGGCTCTGAGCACTATGGGACTTAACTTCTGAGGTGATCAGTCCCCTAGAATTTAGAACTGCTTAAACCTAACTAACCTAAGGACATCACACACATCCATGCCCGAGGCAGGTTTCGAACCTGCGACCGCAGCGGTCGCGCGGTTCCAGACTGTAGCGCCTAGAACCGCTCGGCCACTCCGGCCGGCCATCACGCTGGGTGATATGCCAGTATGGCGATGACGAATACACGTTTCCAATGTGCGTTCACCGCGATGTCGCCAAACACGGATGCGAACATCATGATGCTGTAAACAGAACCTGGATTCATCCGAAAAAAAATGACGTTTTGCCATTCGTGCACCCACGTTCGTCGTTGGGTACACCATCGCAGGCGCTCCTGTCTGTGATGCAGCGTCAAGAGTAACCACAGCCATGCTCTCCGAGCTGATAGTCCATACTGCTGCAAACGTGGTCGAACTGTTCGTGCAGATGGTTGTTGTCTTGCAAACGTCCCCATCTGTTGACTCAGGGATCGAGACGTGGCTGCACGATCCGTTACAGCCATGCGGATAAGATGCCTGTCATCTCGACTGCTAGTTATACGAGGCCGTTGAGATCCAGCACGGCGTTCCGTATTACCCTCCTGAACCCACCGATTCCATATTCTGCTAACAGTCATTGGATCTTGACCAATGCGAGCAGCAATGTCGCGATACGATGAACCGCAATCGCGATAGGCTACAATCCGACCCTTATCAAAGTCAGAAACGTGATGGTACGCATTTCTCCTCCTTAAATGAGGCATCACAACAATGTTTCACCAGGCAACGCAGGTCAACTGCTGTTTGTGTATGAGAAATGGTTGGAAACTTTCCTCATGGCAGCACGTTGTAGGTGTTGCCACCGGCGCCAACCTTGTGTGAATGCTCTGAAAAGCTAATCATGTGCATATCACAGCATCTTCTTCCTGTCGGTTAAATTTCGCGTCTGTAGCACCTCTTCTTCGTGGTGAAGCAATTTTAATGGCCAGTAATGTATTTTCTCCGGACACTTCAACTTTCGCAATCATAAAGCACTACGGGTTGGATCAGTGTTTTGTACAGCTGGAATTTCAAGTTCCTTGACAGAATGCGAGACTTAAAAAGCTGACTGAGACGGAAATACAAATGATCTCCGGCTTGTATCCTCACTTTTATCTCTGCTCCTCCAGTGGACACCTTAAAGTAGCACTGCCCATGTGGGCAGAGAGCTTTGCTTCCATCAATGCGCTAGCTGGCAAGAACACTGACACAAATCAAAAATACAATAACTACTTGAGGAAACACGACTTGAAAAATTAATTCTACAAAAGATTGAAATAATGTAAGCTTCCTCTAAATGTCAAGTAAACATTGTTGGCAGTAAATTACATTACATTACCTACAAGTTGGGGCGCTCCACACGTGTGTTTCACGGATATAAACTAAAGATGCCGTTTTTCTTGCCGGGGTGGATATGATGCTAAAAGTTATGCCGGGAGAGAGCTTAGCTACTGGTATGTCCCAACCCGAGCAGGGCTTCGCTGGTGAAGAAGATGATGTATGTCTCACAGAACACTGCCATTCCACTCCGCATACTTCACCTTTCACATTTTTAAAGAAAGGGGACGTGAACGTTGACAGCTGCAAGGAAAGCAATTTATCTACAGGAAGGTTATCCCAAAATCAAAACTACTGGACCTCCAGTTTGGTGGTTAACGAATGGTTGCCACCCCATCACGAAAACTTGATAATGATGAACAAACTACAAGGAAACCTCACAGTTTCAAAGCACTCCTCTTCGCTTAGCCTAATGAAATACAGAAAGTGCAACTGAACAGTATTCTGAGATATAATGGTAAGCATTAATTCAATTACTAGATTATTTTATCGTAATAATTTAATGTAGCAAGTTCCTTCAAAGTTTTAAATTAATCTTTCTCAGAAAGTTATTTTTGGACTTAACACTCTTGACGCAGCAAACACAGATTTTCTTCGACGTGCGTCGCCATATCCCATTAGATTAAGGTAAAACTGTTCCCATCCACGGCGTTGACTAGAACACTGCAGTACTTTTACTTGCGAAGGCCCTGTTGAGGTGAAACGTCGCTGAGGTCCTCCGACTTTTGAACTGACTGACCCAACCAAGTATAGGGTGACCTACAGTTTAAGGTGGACTCCGAACCACAGGATAACTTCGTGATTTCCACATATAAAAATAATTTCCAGAGATGAAAGAAGAGATAAGTGACAGAAATAATCCTAGAATCGACAGGACTGAGCCGAAGATCTTTGGATTTTTGGTCCTACGACTATCTACTTAAGCACTGAGCAACAATTATCACGAATTGTTTCAATTAACATTATCATGGGCCGCTTCTAACATTTATGCTAGGTAAGAACCTCATGAACTAGGACCTTACGATACTTGGAATTCTCCGTGAAACCAAACATACTCGATTAAGCCCAATGTATCATCTGCTAATTGTGGCAGATTGGGAGATATGCTTATCCCTGAGGTGACCTGAAAGTGTTGTCATTGACTGACCGCCACAGCAGTAGCAGTGTAGTAACTTCACACATTTTGTCATCAAAGAAACAATCCCGCTCAAGTAACTTTTTCGACTTTCCGGATTTCGATATATTGGCATACTTCATTCAGCTCACTTTCCATTACCTCAGGAATGATGAATATTCAGTTTTTTACTATGAAAATAAATCTGAAGCAATACTGTGTAAGTCACACAAGGTAAAAGTGGTGTAATTTCCACGTACTTTCAAATTAATTAAATCCCGCGTAACTGGAGCGTGGGAAGGTACGTGAGGTTGTTCGCCGACGATGCTGTTGCCCATAGAGTGGTTGTAAAAGTAGAAAACCGTGGCAAATGAAATGAGACGTGCAGAGGATCAGTTACTCGTGCAGTGGCTGACAGCTGTCAATCAATCTCAGAAGCATGTCACCACTTTCATATGCTACTTTCAAGTGAGCACCGATTTCTTTCTCGGTGAAAAGATCGTCTTGTGAAACACAGTCCATTTCTATCAACTGATGTCTTCACTCAAGAACTGATTTCCACCATGAAGGTAACAGGTAGAGTTGTAAAACTACCGTAGGCTACTGTAGACTATGAAAAGTAAGCGTAGACCACGTAAGGTTTTCTAGTAGCCTTGGTCAGTAAAGCTCGTAACCTCATTATCTTAACGTTAGACATGTTGCATACCTATCGGGTGTTATCTCCCTTAGATCCCTTTGTTTGCGGATGGATCAGTGTCTTACTAGATTCCCCCAGAAACCAGAAGTGGTTAACCGTCTAGAAACTGAATGAGGATCAATAAAGAGCTGCGTAACCTATGGAACATTTTGTTATACATAATTATCCTCTTGTCTGTTGTTCGAAAATAAACTGTGTTTATGGCAAAGTTGAAAATTTTAATGTTTAGTTCTGGTTTTATTCGAAAATTGTTGATTTACAACATCCATCACAGATGTATTAAAAATTATAAAGAATTCAGGTTTATCATATAGTGCTATAAAACACAATCCCCCAAACAAAGTTAAAATTTAAAAAAATCCGCAAAATAGAAACATATCAGATATCGTTTCAATACATCGTCGAGATTATATAAAACATGTTTCTGTTCTTCATAAACAACTTTCGCATTTATCAGCTATAACAGAAAACTTGCCTTTGATGAAGAGCGTTCTATTGGATACAAAATAACAACAAAAATCATATAGATTTTTTTATGTTTGAGCATGTAAACAGTATTTTCATCAAAAATAACTGCTTTGGTTACATAAAAGCGTAAAATTTACGCGATCAACTCATTTCTATCACTTATAAAACGTAATTTATATTTTGCAGGGATACAGACTACACACTGGAGACCCGCCAAGATAGCCGAGAGCGCTAACGCGCTGCTTCCTGGACTCGGGTTTGCGCGCCGGCCCCGGATCGAATCCGCCCGGCGGATTAACGACGACGGCCGGTGTGCCGGCCAGCCTGGATGTGGTTTTTAGGCGGCTTTCCACATCCTAATAGGTGAATACCGGGCTGGTCCCCACGCCCAGACTCAGTTACACGACTCACAGACATTTGAAACACATTCACACTATTTCACGATTTACACTCGACGCAGACAGCTGGGGTACACTAATTCCGTCCTGGGGGGTACGGGGTGGCGGCAGTGAGGGCATCCGGCCACCCCTTAAAATTACCATGCCAAATCCGGTTAACCATGGCCGATCCTGCGTAACTGCGGGACAAGGCGCAAGCGATAGATAGATAGACTACACACTGGACTAACACTGAACGATGTGCGGTTTTAATTATGTGGAAAAACAAATTTTAAAAAATAAAGAGAAGTCGTCGACTCTCATTTGCTTCACACACATTATTTACGTTCTTTTTCCTACCAATGCTACCAGTCCGACCGGGAATCGTAACATTTGCTACGTCATTTACATACTGTAGCAAAACTACTAAACCGTAGTTTTGGTAGAGCGCAACTGTAATAACAGGTGATGCGCTGTGGCTGTGCGCGGCACATCGACACAGAGTCAGTCACGCGGTATTGTTTTTTCAACGTCGATCTACAAATCTTTGCCAGGAATGAAAGATGCGATAAGTGAGAGAAAAAAATACTCCGGTCGCATGATGACTGAACCCACATACCTTTGAATTCGTTGCCTGACACCCCCTACCCACTGAGACACTCATTCACTTGTGTCACTAAAAAGTAAAACATAACGCATCGAAGCGCTGTCACTGATAAGTAATGACTGCGTTGGTGTTTTTGCACATAAAAATGGCACAACATTGCAAGATAATGTAACAGCAGGTACATTCTTTTACAAAACGTGGTTGAAAATGGCGGCAATACACTGAAGCGCCAAAGAAATTGGCATAGGCATGCGTATTCAAATACAGAGATATGTAAACAGGCAGAATACGGCGCTGCGGTCAGCAACGCCTATATTAAGACAAGTATCTGGTGCAGTTGTTAGGTCGGTTACTGCTGCTACAATGGCAGGTTATCAAGATTTAAATGAGTCTGAACGTGGTTTTATAGTCGGCGCACGAGCGACGGAACACAGCATCTTCGAGACAGCGATAAAGTGGGGATTTTCCCGTACGACCATTTTAAGAGAGTACCGTGAATACCAGAAATCCGCTAAAACATCAAATTTCCGACATCGCTGCCGCCGGAAAAAGATCCTTTATCAGAGAGACCAACGACGGTCGAAAAGAATCGTTGAACGTGACAGAAATGCAACCATTCCGCAAATTGCTGCCGATTTCAATGCTGGGCCATCAACAAGTAGCAGCGTACGACCCCTCAACGAAACATCATCGATGTGGGCTTACGGAGCCGAAGGCCTACTCGTGTACCCTGATGACTACACGACACAAAGCTTTACGCCTAGCCTGGGCCCGTCAGCACCGACACTGGACTGTTGCCGACTGGAAAATTGTTGCCTGGTCGGATGAATCTCGTTTCAAATTGTATCAAGCGGATGGATGTGTACGGGTATGGAGACAACCTCATGAACCATCGTCCCTGCGTCTCAGCAGGGGACTGTTCAAGCTGGTGGAGGCTCTTTAATGGTGTGGAGCGTGTGCGGCTGGAGTGATATGGAACCCCTGGTACGTCTAGATACGACTCTGACAGGTGACACGTACGTAAGCATCCTTTCTGATCACCTGCATCCACTTAGGTCCATTGTGCATTCCGACGAACTTGGGCACTGAGCAGGACAATGCGACACCCCCATGTCCAGATTTGCAACAGAGTGGCTCCAGGAACACTCTTCTGAGTTTAAGCACTTCCGCTGGCCACCAAACTCGCCAGACATGAACATTATTGAGCATATCTGGGATGCCTTGCAACGTGTTGTTCAGAAGAGATCTCCACCCCTCGTACACTTACGGATTTATGGGCAGCCCTGCAGAATTCATGGTGTTAATTCCCTCCAGCACTACTTCAGACATTAGTCGAGTCCATGCCACGTCGTGTTGCGGCATTTCTGCGTGCTCGCGGGGGCTCTACACGATATTAGGCAGGTGTACCAGTTTGTATGCCTCTTCAGTGTTTCAGTGAACATACGTTACGCCTCTAAGTTTCAAGTACCAGTGTATCACACAGCAATATCCTTCCATCTTACGACCACACAAAGCTTAAACTCTGTAGTAAACAGAAGTAGTAAGTGTTCTGTGCCTTATCGAGTGCAACAGTGTGTACAGCTTTGGTGCAGTTTCCCCTTGCTCCGACACTAGGAACGATTCGTCAGACGATTTATGACACTGTGTTGTCAAACCCAGCGGCATGAGATGTACTGACTGACTAGTGCTTCCTTCATCTTCTGCCACGGTCACTGTGTGGCGGTTCTGGGAGTACTGGATGCCGATGGTGTCGGCATATTTTCTCCTCTTGTCGTTAATATCAGGTCCGCCACACTTTTAAATAGCTCCTCATTCCTCCTGCTCACAGTAAGGTGACCACGCCCCAGATGTACAAAGTAAAAATCGTTTGCTCCATTTGTCAGCCTGACGTGCAGACAGCTCAGCAACGGGAACAGACCTATCAGTCTCACGCTACAAGATGGCATTTCTGAGAAGGTGTTGCGCTTGTGGCTGGCTACCAGATTCCTCTTCTGCACTAATGTAGACTCATAAGAATCCCGTGTTTCCCCCTCCCGCCCTCCCCCTCCGCCCCCTCTGTCCCAGTCAAACTCTCATTGTTATATGCCTTAGTAATTTCAGTATTTTGCTGCTGTAGTGGTCTTCAGCCTGAAGACTGGTTTGATGCATCTCTCCACGCTAATCTGTCCTGTGCAAACCATTTTTTTCTCTGGGTAACTACTTCAACCTACACCCATTTGAACCTGCTTACTGTTTTCGAACTTCCCTGACTACTGAACTGACGATTACTTGATGCCTCAGGATATGTCCTATCAACCGATCCCTTCTTTTAGTCAATTTATGTCATAAATCTATGTCCCTCAATCTCTCAACTCGATTTAGTACATCCTCACTAGTTATTCGATATAGTCTACTAACCATCAGAATTCTTCTGTATTACTAAACTTCAAAAGCTTTTATTCTCTTCTTGTTTAAATATCTTATCGCCCATCTTTCATTTCCGTAAACGGCTACACTCCACACACGTATCTTCAAAACACACATCCCAATACTTAAATTGCTATGATATGTTAACAGATTTGTCTTTTTCAGAAAGACTTTTCTTGTTATTGCCAGTCTACATTTTATATCCTCTGCACTTAGGCCCGTCAGTTAATTTGCTGCCAAAATAGCAAAATTAATCCATCACTTTAGTGTCTCGTTTCCTAAGCTAACTCCCTCAGAATTGCCTGGTTTCATTCGACTATATTCCATGATCCTTGTTTTGCTTTTGTTGATGTTCATCTTATATATTCCTTTCAAGACACGTCCAATCCGTTCACTGCTCTGCTCTGCCCTTTGTGTCCCCTAGTAGCTACCCTTTTTATGGAAGACTTCGAGGATAAAGCACGTTAGTCAGCGTTGTTGAAACCTTAATATTTCCGTAGATATGTGGACGACACTTTTGTTGTTTGGCCACACGGAGCAGCAACGCTTCCTGCATTTCTGGAACATCTTAACTCCGTCCGTCCCAGCATTTGCTTCACCATGGAAGTGGAAAAAAATGGGAGAGATCCCGTTTCTTGATGTCATGGTCCACAGAAAAGAAGATGGTACCTTGGCTCACAGTGTGTTTCGCGAAGGCTCACAGTGTGTTTCGCGAACCAACTCACAGCGACCTATATATATACAAGCTACGAGCTGCCGTCACGCATCCCAATGCAGTGGCGTGTTGCGGACTTCGTTCTTAGGGCCAGAATTATCTCTGATGCAGGGAGCTTATCAGCAGAGCTTAGTCATCTTCACTCCTGTTTGCACAAAACGGGTACTCCGATATACAGATCCGTAGTGCATTTAAACCTGCGCGCACTAAAGCTCTAGAACAGCCAGAAGAAACGGAAAACTCCACGAGGATGGTTTTGCTAGCCTATGTTGGCGGAGTGTCCTTTAAGATAGGCGGGCTGTTCAAAAAACATCAAATAAAACGTGTCTTCCGCCCTCCAGCACGAGTACAAACTATACTGGGTTCTGTTAAATACGACCTAGGTCTAAGGAGACCAGGGATATATAAAATCCCGCTCCAGTGTGGGAAATCATACATTGGCCAGACATTTCGCACTGTTAGGGATAGATGTACTGAACATAGGCGTCACACCAGCCTGGGTCAGCCAGAAAAGTCTGCTGTGGCTGAACACTTTCTTGACATGAGACACAGCATGAACTACGGAGAGACAAAGATCCTTTCGTCCGCTTCCACGTACTGGGATTCCACCTTAAAGAAGCAGTCGAAATTCATATAAGTAACGACCTGATCAATAGAGACAAGGAATTTTAACTCAGCAAAGCATGGGAACCATCACTGGCGGTAATAAGGCATCGTCGGCCGCAGTCAAACGAATCCGAGTCAACATATACGGATAAACAATGTCAGCACATTTAAACTGGGCGCCAACACACTGCCCGCACGCGCGCTATGCCGCTACTTGCGACCGTGCTTTTCCCGCGTCGCGAATGAGAAGCCCGTGGCCTGTTTGTACGGCAGGGGCCACTGGAGGTCGCCGTGCTCTATGATTCGTCTACGATGACGTTATAGCCTTAACCCTTGGCGCCTGCGCTTCTCTAGCGAGCCAGCGTATATATTGGCGAGCCATTGCAGTAACACCTAGATCTTCTTTCCCAAGGTGGCTTCCATCAACTCCCCCTCCCAGATGATGCCCTCTCTCCCTCCATTTATCCCTCCTATCAACTCTGATCCTCACTCCCCCTCCTTTCCTCTGTCCTTTTCCCAGGCTCCCTCTCCCCCCCTTCCATCCTCTTTCTTCCCCACCTCCCCTCTCTTTGCCCCCTTCTCTCCCCCGAGTCCTTTTACATTTCCCTCCTCTGCCTCCTCTCATTCCGTCTCGCGTCTGCCCTTCTCCCCCTTTATTAGTCCTCTCCCTCCTTGGTTCCCCCCCCCCTTTTCGTTTTTTCCTCTCCTCCCTCCTTGTTTTTCCCCCTACTCCCCCCTACTCCAGGTCCCCCCCCCCCCATCTGCCTTGGATCGGGAGTGCCGTCTTTGTGCCGCCTTTTTCGTGCAGTGTTTTACAGTGTGTTTTTCCAGTGCGTGCTCTGTGTTGTGTCTTTCGGGAAGTGTAGCGAACAGCCATCATACTGTCGCTGGGTGTGCTTTTTTTTTATCACTTGCGAACAGAAACCAGACTGTCGCCATGTTTTTTAATTGTGTGTCTACTATGTTACTTGTCTGATTCCTGTGTATTTTATCAACATTGCCAACCCCTTTTGCTTTCTGTTTTTAACTTTCCGCATTTTTACGCCATTTTACACTTTAAATCCCCATTTTATCGCCTGTTTTTCCTTGTTTCTTTCTTCTTCCTTTTTTAAACAAAAGTCTGTAGGTTGTAGAGCAGCATAGTAAGCTGCTGCCAGCCCGCCCCCTTAGGGGGGGGGGGGGGAGAATCGAAAATCAATAAAGAAAACAAAAAAAAACAGTAACACGTCAGTCAGCACCTGAAGACGACGAGCAGCTGTCTCGTGAAACACTGTGCAGCTTCCACAACATTATCTGACGTGACGCCCGCGAACCAAGGAAGCAGTTACTACGTCGAGAAAGTTTTAAACAGCACAAGTGTACAACTGTTCGGGTAAAAAAAATTGCTGATTGCACATTCATTTCGCCTACCGAATATAAGCATATACAAGAATGAGATTTATCACCCTGCAGCGGAGTGTGCGCTGATATGAAACTTCCTAGCAGATTAAAACTGTGTGCCGCCTCTCGCGGGCAAGTGATCTACCAACTGAGCTACCTAAGCACGACTCACGACCCGTCCTCACAGTTTTAATTCCGCCAGTACCTCGTCTCCTACCTTCCAAACTTCGCAGAAGCTCTCCTACATACGTAGGAAAGCCTTTGCCTTTCGCGGGCAAGTTCTCTATGAACTGAGCTGTGAGGACAGATCGTGAGTCGTGCTTGGGTAGCTCAGTTGGTAGAGCACTTGCCCGCGAAAGGCAAAGTTCCCGAGTTCCTGTCTCGATCTGGCACACAGTTTTAATCTGCCAGGAAGTTTCATAACCACATACGTCTTTGGAACACCACCTCATCATATATGACAATTTGGTAGTAATGATTATATACGTTTCGCTATTAGTAACATGCCGAAATAAAAAATAAAATAGTGAGGGGGAGGGGATATCGAAAAAAAGACTTTTTCGACAAATCTTGGTGCACCGTTGTAAGGTACGTTATAAAATATAGAACTTTTTTAAAAAAAAATCATATTTTTTTCCGTCTCAACGGTATTCACTCAGAAATATTAATTTTTTTTTCCTTCTTCAAGGGATTGTTTCGTCTCCTTAACGGTCATATGGACACACACAAAAACTGTCTCTCTCTCATCTTGCTTTACACTACAACGTATTAAAAGCCGATAATCGAAGTGTATCCCTTGGGTGGATTTACTTGTTCGGTTCTCAACTTTTATTAGGTTAGTCCACCAATGATCACCTGTTTTCCCTTTTTTGGTGTTTGTGGATGTGTATCTCTATGAGAGGGGTTTCTGTAAATTTTGTACCCTAAAGTTTCGCCATTTCTGCCGAGTACATGCACATCTGAAAACAAAATCGGATCAACGACAAGGGATTTTGGCATAAGTAACACAAAAGAAGACATTTATCCACTTACAAAGCTAGTTATGCACTTCCAGCTCGTCATTAGGTCTGTTAAAAATGACAAATCCATTTCCCAGTATCGGTGTTTGCTGTAAGGCACCGTCATCAGTTGCAATAAAGTTTTACTACAGACAGAACCGCCAAAATCTTGTGAACACCACAATGTAGATGATACAAAATGAACATGAACAGTCGTCTGAAGATTAAAGTGTCATTTCAAAACTTGTAATGGGATTATTTCTTACTAAGTAGGACAAGCAACACTGCTTGTTAGTTCATTTTTACTTTCAGTAAGAATTCACCTGTCAACACAACTCCAACAGAACTAGAAAGCAATTAAGGTCTGACTAGGAGATGCTGTGGGCACCCAACCTAACCTAGCAGATTACGGCGCTGCAGTCAGCACTGCCTATATAAGACAAGCGTCTGGTGCAGTTGTTAGATCGGTTACTGCTGCTACAATGGCAGGTTATGAAGATTTAAGTGAGCTTCAACGTGGTGTTATAGACAGCGCAAGAGCGATGGCACACAGCATCTCCGAGGTAGCGATGAAGTGGGGATTTTCCCGTATGACCATTTCACGAGCGTACCGTGAATATCAGATATCCGGTAAAACATCAAATCTCCGACATCGCTGCGGTCGGAAAACGATCCTGCAAGAACGAGACCAACGACGACTGAAGAGAATCGTTCAATTAAGTACAACCATTCCGCAGGTGATGGGCGATCAACAAGTGTCTGCGTGCAAACCATTTGACGAAACATTGTCGATACGGGCTTTCGGAGCGGAAGGCCCACTAGTATTCCATTGGTGATTGCACGACAGAAAGCTTTTCGCCTCGCCTGGGCTCGTCAACGCCGACATTGGACTGTTGATAATAATTGGAAACATGCTGCCTGGTCGGACGAGTCTTGTTTCAAATTGTATCGAGCGGATGGACGTGTACGGGTATGGAGACAACCTCTTGAATCCATGGACCGTGCATGTCAGCAGAGGATTGTTTAACCTGATGGAGGCTCTGTAATGGTGTGGGGCGTATGTGCTTGGACTGATATAGGACCCCTGATACGTCTAGATACGACTCTGACAGGTGACACGTGCGTAAGTGTCTTGTCTGTTCACCTTCATCCATTCATGTCCATTGAGCATTCCGACGGACTTGGGCAATTCCAGCACAACAAAGCGACACCCCACAAGTCCAAAATTGCTACAGAGTGGCTCCAGGAACACTATTCTGAGTTTAAAAATTTCCGCTGGGCACAAAACTCCCCAGACATGATCATCATTGAGCATATCTGGAATGCCTTGAAATGTGTTTTTCAGAAGATATCTCCACCCCCTCGTACTCTTACGGATTTACGGGCAGCCTTGCAGGATTCATGGCGTCAGTTCTCTCTAGCACTACTTCAGACATTAGTAGAAGTCCATGCCAAGACGTGTTGCGGCACTTTTGAGTGCTCTCGGGGGCCCTACACAATATTAGGCAGGTGTACCAGTTTCTTTGGCTCTTCGGTGTAGATGGACACGTAACTTATGTCTGAGGATGATAACAGCAAAACATTCACGCTAGTATCTCCCCCAACCATGAAAAACAAAAGAAAGAGCTTGGTAGAGTTAATATAAATACGAAGGCTTCCGCGAGTGGTGCCTATCTCACTAAAACCCTTCTGGTTGAACTACAGCGTCATCTCACAAAATACTAAAATGGCAAAATAAACCTACGTTTTGGCCAGGTTGCGTAGGCCTTCCAATTGCTGCCTATTGTCAGCAAGCCGTGTAAACTACAAATAATCTGCCACATAGCCATTCCCTCTCTCCTACCACCCATCAACGTTATTTAGGAGCAATAAATTACGAAAGATGCAACGTCAGTAGTCTACTGTCACCGTTATAAAAACGACGTATTGCAGCATCCACTCCTCTGCTAATTGGTCTTTGCCAGTAGGCGGAGGGCCGCCGCAAGACTGCTGAAACATTTAGTTGATTTTAGTATTTTATAAGATGACGCGGCATTACATCCGGAAGGATTTTAAGGATATTGACAGAGCTGGTTTGAAACTGGTCCTGAAAATAAATTACAATAAGACCAAAATAGTTTGTAATTTACACATCACTAAGATAATTTTACGAATTACCACATATGTAAGGTACCTGGCCGACATCCAACATTGATTGGAAGGTCGCTGAAGCACGCTTGTGCAGCTCGTAACTCCCAGTTAAGCTGCAATCACAGTGGCACCGATGTCAGTGGATTCCGCCGACGACCAACATCGGTCGATCTTTTCACATTAATATGTCACTACGTGCGCGGTCACAATGTAGTCTATCTCATCGCACGAGCGTACAGATTTCGGACGACAATCGGTGAAATCGTCATAATGGCAGATACAACACGAAACATGGACTGTGAGAAACTGACACGTTTAGTCAAAAGAGGAGTTTATGGAATATCGAGGATGAAAAATATAATAACTGGGATAGAGTTCGCAAACTATGGACTGAAATCGTAGGTTTATTGGAAACCACAAATAGGAAAAATCTTTATCGGAAATTTCAAGTGTACATATAACCTTGGAAAAAAAAATTGTTCTGGTGACAAGGATAGCGAATTTTATGCTTAAAGTTACTGCAATGGATCTTTTTAGGTTGTGGCAGGTGGACATTAGCTGTCTACAAATTATTAATACTACTTACTCTCGCTTTTACAAACTTTGTCTTTGTCTTCCACAATTATACTGAATAACAGTCATTGAAAATTAATTGACGTATGTCTGCACAACTTCAAATTAATTCAGCAAAACAGATTACAAATACTTGTAGAGGTGTGATTCGAGCTCTATTTAAAAAAATCTGAAATTCACATTAAAGACGCAGTTCTGCCTTAAGTAAAACTACAAGTGACATACTGATATTTGACGTATGGCGATTCCATCTTCCAATAATTAGTCCTATACGACGTTCTGAAAAGCACAGTTGCGAAGTTTTTGTACGATATTTTGGATGCTGTTTACGATGTCTTAAAAACTAATTTAAACGTTAATATTTTCTCTCTTGCACCCCAAGTACTACGAAATTTTTAATTTATTCTACACAGAATTTGGAGCTATGCGTCGTGCAAGTGCACTATAAGACACTGTAATATATTTGATGTTTTTTATTGAAAGCTTCGCTGAATCTGAAATAATACTGTCACCAGAAATTTTGTTACTTCCTTTCTCAAATCCTCTTGGCAAGAGTTAAAGAACAGTGAAGTTTCCGGTACTAGAATCTGATTATCTGCATATACTGCCAGTACTATACTAATTTTCACCATTTTTAGAATAAAGTGAATCACTGTGAAACTACGAATCTACCTTTCATTAATTAAATAAAGTTGTTTATTCACACAGAAATTTTATCCGTGCACCATATAATGGAAACATCTCCTTTCACCATATAAATAACCATTATGTGCTCACAGCCTCATTGGCAAAAACTTTGTGCACTGAAGATGCACATCCTGCCACTGTAGCATAATAAACCATACTCTGGGCAGCGTATTTTTGAGAGATCCTTAGTGTGGTGCATCACTGAAACTACACGTTATCATAATATGCACATATAGATACGTATGTAAGACATCAGTTACGGCATGTTAACTTCAAAGGTGACAGCCCCTTCTGACACCAATCGGTGGTGAAAAAGGAAGGTGGCTTCACAAAGTTAAAGCGTTTTTAACATTTGTAGCGCGGTATTTTTTCCTTCATCTCATATATTTGTAAAACTTGCCTGGTAATTCCAAAAATTGAAGACAAAGTTTATAGTACTCGTCACATTCTTTTCGGGGCAGATATAACTCATTTACATGCATTCGGCATATTTTTAAAAGAATTGCAACACTCGTCTCCAAGCACAGAGGCGTCGTGGTGTCCATCCCACAGCTGGAAGTTAAGATCGAATCTGCTTCACACTTAGGATAGATTTTAACCTAACCTAACCTTACCTCCTCGACCTCGCCAAAAAGAAACGAATGAGATCGGACGCACCATGACCAAGCTGCCGGCCCAGGGTGTATACGTTGACAAGGAAAAAAAATTCCCGGATTTTTCCCGGTTACAAATACACTTTCTCCCGGGTGAAAATACCTTTTTTCGTGTTGAGTGACAGTATACTCTTCCTCGGCACTGTAAAACTCATCAATTCTTTGAATATTTATGGTTTTATATACCGACGAAAAATTTCGCGGCACTTTAGAAAACGAAACTCAGGGGGGAAAAACACGTTTTGAAAGACCTTTGATGTTCAAATGGCTCTGAGCACTATGGGACTTAACTTCTAAGGTCATCAGTCCCCTATAACTTAGAACTACTTAAACCTAACTAACCTAAGGACATCACACACATCCATGCCCGAGGCAGGATTCGAACCTGCGACCAGAGCGGTCACGCGGTTCCAAACTGAGAGACCTTTGATATGCAGCAACATGTACGCAGGTATAAATCTGAATTCCACCAAACACCACATGTCACTTTCCGAAGCACTGAAATCGAGATTGCGATGCGCTTTTGTAAGCCAGTCATAGCTCATGTCACGTGATCTCGCCGGGTGATGACAGCATAGGACTCGTGATGTAGTCAGCCAATAGCAAGACCAAGTAGCGCGAACACACAAATAAGAAAAGTTAATGGTTTAAATTAATATACATAGCATTCACATGTAATATTGGTCTCGAAGATTAATACGCTGGAAGAGAACCTAAGTTTCCACATATGTTGATCTTTTTGCGCGTGTTACACTTTAAGATACATCACACAAATGTGCCAGTAAAATTTTTAATAACGACGTAAATGTCTGATCTTCTGGGCTCTAAATTTTTCTAAATGGTCGTCCTCAAAGAGTTGATTTTTAAATGAGAGTCAAACGCTTTGTGATTTAAGAAATTCATCGTACATTCTCACACATAGTTCATCTTGCGTAAAAGGAAATTTGGTTTGAATGTAACGCTTTTCAAACCACCATCCGCAATATTTTCCTGCGACCTGTTAGAAATAGGTTCGTTTCAGCAATTGGAAGAGAGCGCCAGATAATAGGTGTCACCACACTTACGCAGCTACTATGGCGTAGGAAGCCAATATGTTCGTACGTGTAAAACATTAAAAGAGCTTACATTATGTCATAAAAGAAACAAGATATCAGAGAATACTTCAAGAGCATCGGAATTTCGTGAACCATACTAAAATGCATAATTCGGCTTAAAATGCACATTCATACGTCCAGATTCGTATGTAAATTTTCTTGGAGTACCAGTACTGTATTATCTCATGTTTGGTTCCTTATTATAGCGTAATGCCATACGTGCACTTGAAATGCAGCGAACAGTTGAAACTAGCAAATAGTGTGAAATTAAACACTTCGTTTCAAATAAGGCAGAAAGGGTTAATGAAAGCCAAATCTCTTTAGCAAACCGACGAAAATAACTTCATTGTTCTGCAAGGTGATTAATGCTTGACTGTGAGGAAGGCGCAAATAAAATCTAAAACTAATACCATATTTTAGCCTTCCGTAATTATGCGAAAGTATTTTAATTCATTTGATAACTCCCGGCCGCGAAAATCCGTTTGTTATCATTTAACGTGAGAGCAATAAACGAAGAGGAAACAACCAAATCACTGAACGTAAACACAGGTCACGTGGAGACGACCCATCTCCCCACAACAACTCAGACTGCTCTGGGCACCATCGCAAGATTTACTATATTTCCGAACCGGGGCAATATTAAGTAGTGGCGTCCAGCCATACGAGGTGCATTCAAGTTCTGAGGCCTCCGATTTTTTTTCTAATTAACTACTCACCCGAAATCGATGAAACTGGCGTTACTTCTCGACGTAATCGCCCTGCAGACGTACACATTTTTCACAATGCTGACGCCATGATTCCATGGCAGCGGCGAAGGCTTCTTTAGGAGTCTGTTTTGACCACTGGGAAATCGCTGAGGCAATAGCAGCACGGCTGGTGAATGTGCCGCCATGGAGAGTGTCTTTCATTGTTGGAAAAAGCCAAAAGTCACTAGGAGCCAGGTCAGGTGAGTAGGGAGCATGAGGAATCACTTCAAAGTTGTTATCACGAAGAAACTGTTGCGTAACGTTAGCTCGATATGCAGGTGCGTTGTCTTGGTGAAACAGCACACGCGCAGCCCTTCCCGGACGTTTTTGTTGCAGTGCAGGAAGGAATTTGTTCTTCAAAACATTTTCGTAGGATGCACCTGTTACCGTAGTGCCCTTTGCAACGCAATGGGTAAGGATTACGCCCTCGCTGTCCCAGAACATGGACACCATCATTTTTTCAGCACTGGCGGTTACCCGAAATTTTTTTGGTGGCGGTGAATCTGTGTGCTTCCATTGAGCTGACTGGCGCTTTGTTTCTGGATTGAAAAATGGCATCCACGTCTCATCCATTGTCACAACCGACGAAAAGAAAAGTCCCATTCATGCTGTCGTTGCGCGTCAACAAAGCTTGGCAACATATCACACGGGCAGCCATGTGGTCGTCCCTCAGCATTCGTGGCACCCACCTGGATGACACTTTTCGCATTTTCAGGTCGTCATGCAGGATTGTGTGCACAGAACCCACAGAAATGCCAAATCTGGAGGTGATCTGTTCAACAGTCATTCGGCGATCCCCCAAAACAATTCTCTCCACTTTTCGATCATGTCGTCAGACCGGCTTGTGCGAGCCCGAGGTTGTTTCGGTTTGTTGTCACACGATGTTCTGCCTTCATTAAACTGTCGCACCCACGAACGCACTTTCGACACATCCATAACTCCATCACCACATGTCTCCTTCAACTGTCGATGAATTTCAATTGGTTTCACACCACGCAAATTCAGAAAACGAATAATTGCACGCTGTTCAAGTAAGGAAAACGTCGCCATTTTAAGTATTTAAAACAGTCATTCTCGCCGCTGGCAGTAAAATTCCATCTGCCGTACGGTGCTGACGTCTCTGGGACGTATTGACAATGAACGCGGCCTCATTTTAAAACAATGCGCATGTTTCTATCTCTTTCCAGTCCGGAGAAAAATAATCGGAGGCCTTAGAACTTGAATGCACCTCGTACTTCTGTAACCAGAAGCGAAAGAAGGTACTACTCATACGCGACTCAACTGCGCATGCGCAAGAGCCCGCCCGCAACTGCTCAAACGAATCTAATTTAAACAGTTGTCACGTCACGCTCATCAGAGGCAATTTGTTGTTATGAAGCATTGCATAGTCTTCCTAAAGCCTTTGACACACTTTGCTTTGGCAGACGCTTGTATGAGCACTGTGTTTTGTTGTTGTATACGGCGCATTTCCTTTGCAACTTAACTTTTATTTTCGTTTTTTTTTTCTCTCGTTCATGTTTTGTTGCTGCAGTATTATTCTGCAGTAGCGGGATACAGTAACATCCTTTGTTAGAGTATTGGTTCTTACCAGTCAAAATCACAAAAATTTAACTGAAAACTAAAACAATGAAAAATTTCCGGAATTCTAAACAATTCCCGGGTTTTTCCCGGTTTTCTTCCCGATGAAAAAATTACCGGGTTTTTCCCGATTTTCTCCCGGTTGTACCGGGTTGTATACGCTCTGCGGCCGGTGCTACCGAGCAACCACTGGCGACGGCGTCTGACGACCGTTGCTGATGCTACTGTGAACGCAGCCTTAGACTATTCCAGCTCTGAAGGCGACTGAAATTTTTATTACCAGTATTTGATCGAATAAAAGAGGAGAGCTGATAAATAATCTACCGTCGCTGATCACCAGACCGCGCGGCCCGGTCGTCACCGCAGCAGCAGGAGCATAAATTTGACATCTATTTCTGGACAAAGACTTCCTCTTGACTTCGCGCACGGCGTTCTTCATCTTTACGCAGCCATATTGCTCCAGTATTTTATCTAATATCAACAGAATACCTTCCCCTGGATGATCGTCTCAGTATTCTATTACCTGTTGGCATCCATGTACCATCCATTCGCCTGGCTACATGCCCGCCCACCCAGTTCAATTTCGTTACAGATATACGTAATTAGGTCTTCAACCGCCCTACTCTACAATTCTACTGAGCCGGGGCGCCGTATAGAGAGGAAGCACAGGAGCACGAAATATGGCGCTGAAGCAGAAGTCCTGGGGCCCATTATGCAAGCCGGACGGACGGAGTCTCCGGCAGCGTGTCCTGGAGCGGCCGGTATTTCCACGGCTAATTCCCAAGGTGAGCCACGGGCGTGGCTGGGCCAGCTACGCCGACGCCGTTACCGGCCTGGGGACCCCACTTTGTCGCGTCGCGACGCCGCTACTCCACTTGCTCCTACAACGCTTCCAACGAACAATCGCCACCTCTTGTTCCTGGCAGACAACTGCCCAGTACGCAGTTGCAACAACACTGACAGTGTGCGCAGATAGTACGTGAGAAAAGATTAGGTTCTCGGCCTGGCACACAGATGGTGCTGATATCAATCACGCTGGTAGGCATTGCCAATTACGTACGTCAAGTGTTCGCTTGAGCCGCGGAATTGCTTCGTTTACAGTGAGTCCAAAAAGTATTCGTCTACCTGTATACATTTTAAACACTAATTCTGTAGCACGTGAAAAGAAGCGAATATAAAGTGGAAAGCACCTCAGCAAATCATTTTTATTGAAAAACAAGGTTAAAAATTAAAAAAATTCTATACAAAGCTTCCACCATCTGAATAGTCTAAAATTTTCGCCCTAGTGTTGACAGACCCACGGCATACACTAGCGTCAAACCCCCGCAGCCAGAGACGGCCGCATGTTTTTAGCGGCGCCGGGATAGTACAATTTGCATTATGGTCCGTAAGGGTAGTGAGACGATTCTAACTGAAACAAAACTTATTCTACGCTTGCATAATCAATGCAAATCCTCTTACGAGCAATCGGCAGACCTAGACTGACAGTTCAGTCGGTAATATATCGCTTCTGCATAACCGAAACATTGAGAAGCCAGCCACAAACTGGAGGTCCTCGCTCGTTGACCGATAAAGGCGTGAAGTTTATCGAGAAGGAAATGAGGAAAAATCAGTGCTCCTATGTTGGCTGGGGGGTTAGAGTCGAGGGGCAAGAAGTTATGCATCGCCACAGTCACGAATACCTGCAAGGAGTACCGATATATTGACCTGGTATGGTATCTCGTAAGAAATTTTGGCTCAGTGAAAAAATCAGAAGGAAAGTCTTGATTTTAGTTTTATTTTCTGATGAAAGTAAATATAACATATTCCACTCGGATGGGAGCGAATAGCGTGGGTTTAATAGTGGCAGATATATGTGTGTCAATATCTTAAAGGAAAATACAAATGATAGTGTCGAAAAAATAGGTCTCCAAGGAAATTATATCTTTCAACAGGACAAAAACGCGAAGCGTATGGCTAGAAATACGAGGGTGTGGCTCCTGTACAACACACCAAAACAACTCAACAACCCTCCTTAGAGCCCAGATATTAATTTCATTCAAAATCTTTGGAAAGTGCTGGAACAGAACATCACAGCAAGACCCACTTCTAACAAGAAAGGCAAGCAAGCTCTTCAAGAAGAATGGGACAAAATTCTATCCTCTGCCACAGCAGATTTAGTCACCTCTATGTCCAGACGACTGCAAGCAGTTAATTTCTGCAACTTAAAGCATGCGAAAGCTCTAAATGTCAAAAACATGAGTTGATTAGTACTTTATGAGATAGTTTTTGCATGTAATTTTCCATTTTGTTAACCTTTATTTGTCACTAAAAATCATTTACTGAGGTACTTTCCACAGGACTGGCCAGTCAGATTTTGTATTCACATCTTTTCACATGCCACATACTTACTTTACAAAAAAATATACAGCTGAATGAATACTTTTTGGAGGACTCACTGTACACGGCTTTTCAAACTACTCAAATTGTACATGATTAGTTCAAATGGATAAACTGAATGTTCATATAAGGCATGCTCAGAAAATGCGCAACACTTTATTCGGCAAGCGGCGTTAGAGATGTATGAAAAAGCTGGTGAAGTTGGCTTATTGAACGAGAAGAATTAATATAGTATATTTTTCCTGAGGAACTGTCTTTGATAAAGCTTTTCCCCATAGTTGTGGTGGTCCAGTGGGTAGAGCGATAGTTCCATTCCTGAATTCCTGTGTAGGAGCACGGATTTTTCCTCATTCCAGCCCCTCCAAGAGGGTCCCAGGTCAACCCATGTGCTGGAAAAGTCATGGCAAGTGTTTTCCAATTACCTCACAACTGGTTAAGCACTAACTAGGAAATATTAGGCAAGGTTTCTGCTGGAATGGTTTGGAGACTGATTGGTGACTAGCATGGTACAAGGCATGCACCTAGAGTCCAACTTCAGGTGGAACTCATGCACTTTATGGAGCAGTCCCCGCTGGACAGGCACGACATAACTATGTCATATGGCATGCCACATTACTGCTCGATAAATGCAGCATGCTACTGACAGTTTACAAACATTTCTGCTTTTGGGTGTGTGACTGTCTCTGCATCCAGGAAAATGATAGATGATCCTGAATTGAACACTCATCTTTGCCGGTGTATTGGAAAAATTTTCTTGTATCTATGATCACAGCAGTGCCGAATACAGAAACAGGAACAATCAAAATAAATCCTGGGAAAGGATTGCAATTGAAATATCATAGATGGATGCGGTAACGGAAATTAAATTGTTTCTTGGCAAGACAGAAGATATAGAACCAAATACAATTATCTACGATAATGATGGAAGCTGAAGACATAAATTAAAATTTGTGCTACAGCAAGGACTTGAACCTGGGTCTACCTGTTACTAAGCAGCTGTGCTAGCCATTACACCACCATAACAGTATAAGTAATACAGCCGCATGGACTACCTAAGTCCAAAGCACTCCCTAACACAAACTTCAATTCACGTTTTCAGCTCTCTTTGCCAGCCATTGCACAAATTTTAATTTCTTTTTTCAGCTTCCTCATTATCATAGATAAAGTTGAGACCCATATGTCTCAACAACAATGTAATTATATCAAATCTATAAATACAATTATGTAAGGTGGTTTCCTTAAAACATGTCTTCAAATTTTTTACTGATTTGTTGTATCTAATGTAATGTTAGATCCTTTTGGAATGTAACTACATACTTTGTTATAACAAGACAATGCTCCACTTGGCCTAAAAAACAAACTACAGGGCTGATAACTCTCCTCTATAACATTGTTTGTAGTTCGCTGTTGGTTTTATGGCTTTTGATGTGCGTTCTCAACAGGAACTTCTACACGGTGCTGTATAGATGAATTAGAATATACAACATCATGAGTCCATATAAAATTATGAAAGAAACAAAAAGCTTGAACAACCACTTGGGTTTTATTCATATCACAGTTTACTGAAGTATCCAACACCCGGATCTTCGACACTAGCATATCAAAACAACATCCTACAGACCTCCTTCACCTGGATAATCTCTAATTAAATACATGCCTTCCATTAGTTCATTTTCTACACGTATATGGCCACATAATGTGATCTGTAAGAGGAAAAGCTTCATCTGCAGCAAAATAGAAAGGAAATCTGCTGCTTCTTCTGGTAAAGGTTTAAGTTTAAAGCAATTTCTGTCAGAGGTATCAGTACAGTTCCATATATTGCAAAGTTCCCAGTAATGATCAGCTGTTTTAGTTCAGAATTATTGAGTTAGTGTTGGTAAGCAGTCAGGTGGCAGCTGTTCTTGTGTTGTCTTTCATGTTTCAGGCACAATTCTTTGAGTTCTAGTGTGTCCTAATAAAAAATAAGAGAAAAGTGGGATACATATTCAGCTCTTTAAACATCTTAAAGCTGAGTTCACATGAGTGGAATGTTTATGGAACACCAACTGTGTGGTAAAATTTTGAGATATTGTTGTTGTGGTCAGTCCAGAGACTGGTTTGCTGCAGCTCTCCATGCTAATTTTGAGATACACCTATATTAAATCTTTTGTACGTCGATCCTTTTGACTGGAGTTCTGGGGGACCACGGCCATTCACTAATGTAAGAAAATGAAATATAAGAATATACAGCCTACAGTTGCAGTTGAACTTTACCGTTTACCTAGGTTTCAACATTAGTAATAACGTCTTCTTCAGAACCTGCAAAAAGTTAATATTCTAATGTGCTAGCACTTTATAATATTAAATAAATAACGTTATTACTAATGTTGAAACCTAGGTAAACGATAAAGTTAACCTGCAACTGTAGGTTGTATATTCTTATATAAACAATATCAGTTGCTGTCGCTGCATAAAAATGTTAAAAAGAAAATGAAATGCCTATAGCTGTCCTTGCGATCTTATTTATTGTCAGTTTCAGCACTTCGATGTGCCATCTTCAGGCCTTAGTTGATGCTGAAGGGGTTATCACAATCCATACATACGATGCATCAGTAGCCAACATAAAAGGTTTATGCAGACTATCCGTAAACTGTGATGTCATATCTCCAACTATCAACTGTCAACTGTTTTGCCTGAAGGTGGTGCACTGAAGTGCTTAAACTGGTAGCTAACAGAATAAATATGATCATAAGGATGGCTGTAGGGGTTTCATTTTCTTACAACCTAAATTAAAGTTTTGACAGTAAGTAATGACAAGTTTGGGAAACCCATATATTTCTCCTATTGTTGACATTTTACACTGTGCTTCTTTCCAACACAACCTAGCAAATAGACAAGTTTAACTGCAATTTTGAAGCAATCCGATAACAAGTTTTTGTTAAATGCAACTAGTCAGACAACATAAGTAAGTAGGCTTGCGTGGTCAGTTTCATGATGATTAAAATTCTTCTGGGTGTTGTACCGTGCCATTGGGACAAGACTGGTTTTTGTGGAGGAAAGGTGGCTTTATTTATTGCAAAAGATCAGTTTCAATACACCTAAAAATAATTACATAAATAAATAAATAATAAAATAACCAACTTCATTGGCCCTAGAATATAATAGGCTAGTCATGACAGCAGGGAGAAGATAGGAAAGAAGCTTTTCGTATGCTACCCAGCTCGTCAGTGATTGGCGACAATTGGCATATAAGCACTTGGCTTCTGGTGAGCAAATTTCCTTCCTGATGTGTGCAGAAATGCACTGAATCCCCTACAGTTGTTTGTTTGGGCTACTGTGTCCATGTCCTGTGAGCCTTCTGTCCCACGACCACTCGCAGCCTATTGGACTGGGATAGCTAGTACCCAGGATGCCGAAAGTTTGTAGCCGTCTTCTCTATTGATCTTGTCAGGCTGCTTAATAATTTCATTTGCCTCTTGAATGTTATGTTGCGTAGTCCATGACTTTTTCATCAGCACAATGGCTTCCTGGAACAAGACAGGCCACCCACAGTCACAGTGGTGTTCTGCTATCGCCAATTTATTATGCTGTGCTAATCCCATATAGTGTTCCTGTTCTGCTACTTGTGTGCTAGCTGGTCTCCCTGTCTCTGCTATGCAGGCAGCTCCACAGTCACAATGTAGTTCATATACTCCTGCAATATTTAGTTTGTTGTCTGCATCCTTGGTGGAAACTATCATGTTGTGGATCCTGTGGCTGCTGTGGTAAGTAGATTTCAAACATCGTCAATGGAGTACACTGCATAGCCGTTCATTGACACCTTTCACACATGGTAAGTGCAGTATTGCAAGGTTCTCTTCCTTGCCAACTTCTCCCATTTTATTTCTGTTGGCCTTGGTTGCCTTTCTTACAATATTGTCATAACTGTTGGTGCAGAACGTGTGGTGCAGCTACCTCAATTCTTCTTTGATGTTGCTAGTGTCACTTAAGCGGTGGCACAGGCAGTCAGTGTGTGTAGAAATGAATCCTTCTGAGCTGGGTGATGTTGGCTCTCTGCATGCAGCACCAATTTGTATGGATTGTCTTCCAATACACTTTCTGTCCCAGTGCACCATTCGCGGTTCTATAAACCTTCAGGTCCAAAAATGGTAATGCATCATTGTTTTTAATTTTCTGGTTGAGCTAAATATTCTTATGCAAGCTGTTTAAATACTGAAGGAAGCTTCCCAGCTCCTCCTCCTCCTCGTGTGGCCAGATAATGAATGTGTCATCTAAATAATGTAGCCAGAAATGGGGGTGTGAAGGTGTGGCAACTAGGGCTGTTTGCTCAAAAGCTTCCATGAAGATGTCTGCAGCAACTGGGGAGAGGGATGAGCCCACTGCCACCCCATCTAATTGCTCTTAACATTTTCCCACCAGCCGAAGTACATTGATCGGGCATAAGCACACCAAATCATATGTATATGGTGATACCTGCTCCTGCAGGATGCAAATGGTCTCCTCTACAGCTTTGTTGGTAAAGAGAGACTTGATATCGAAACTAATCCTAGTGCAAGTTGACTGTACACACTGCTCCTTAATTAGTTGTACAAAGTGGGACGAATTCTTCACATATAAGTCTGTTTGTCCAACAAGATGGCACAGTTTAGATGCCAGATGTTTCATTAGTAACAGGTAGATAAGTCGATTCTGTTCATTAGAGGACTCAGCTGGTAAAACTCTATTTATCGAGCTTAAGCACTCCAAAAATTCTACAGGGCACAGGAACTTTGATGATGAGCCTCTTTGTTGTGTTAGGACCAATTCTTGAGTTCTTTATGAGGGCACAATCTGCAGCTGTTTGCTGACAAGTGATGACGTTGCAGTGTAGGGGAAGGTGTCGTCATTGATTGACTGTAGGAGAGTATAGGATGAGCTAGATGAATTTCTGGTTGGTGGCAGACAGTTCTATATGAGGAAATATGCAGATAAGTAGGAAAAGCAATCCTGTAATATTCACATACAGTATTAGTGGTGTGAAACTTGACATATTCACAGTCACCTAGATATCAAAGTGTAACACTGCAAAGCAACATGAAGTGGAACAAGCACATAATGTCAGTTGTAGAGAGGACGAATGATTGACTGATTTATTTAGAGAACTGAAAGAAAGTGTAGCTCATCTGTAAAGCAGGCCACAAATAGAACACTTATGTAACCCTTCCTTGAGTACTGCTTGAGTGTGTGGGGTCCCCACCATGGTTGGAGTAAAGGAAGACATTGAAGCAATTCAGAGGCATGCCAGTAGATTTATTACTGGTAGGTCTGACCATCATATTAGTGTTACAGAAATGCTCCACAAACTCAAACGGGCATTCCTGGAGGGGAAAAGATGTTCTTTTTGCATAACACTATTCAGAAAGTTTGCAGATGAAGCTTCTCTTCTTGAGAGAATTTTGCAAATCCATTAAACAGTATATTCCAAGTGTATCCCAATATGTATGGAACTCACTGCAGTGGTGAGCTCAAGCCTATGATCTAACAGAAGATAGACACTTTGAACAATATGTGCAAGTTGTTGTGAACCATTTTTAAAATGTAGCAAATGATGATTGTAATAAAGAGTTCTGTAAACTGGTATGTTATGGTGGCATCTTCACAATTTGAAACTAAGCATGTCTGGACACAGAATGATAAAGTTTTCTTTTCATTTTTATGCGAGGAAGCTGACCCCGAAAAACTGTTCACCACATTCAAGACATATTGTAGATTATGTTGGTAGCTCTTCAAGGCTGTTTATAAATGATTCAACTGCCTACAGGAAAGTCACATCAGTGGAAAACTGATGATGCATTCAGAAAGAACTTCAGATGATCAGTTCCTGGCATAAACACTTGCAGTTAATCCTCAAATAAGCACATGTAATGCATCTAAATAGCCAAAAAGACCCAATATCACTTTTATGTATACTATCACCGATTAGTCACAGGAATCTGCCACTCTTGTCAAATATCTACTGGGCAGCAGTCTCAAGCAATTGAAGATAGAACACCTATACAAATATAACTATGGGGAAGGCCAATACCAAACCTTGACCTAGTGAATGAATCCAAAGTAATTTATGAATGAAGGATACTGATTCCACAAACCATTTATTGCTGATTTTTGGGCATAGTTCAACAGTCTGGGAACCTCCCTAAGTTGGTTTAACGTATGATAAAGAGGGAACGGAGGAGATCAAGGTGGCAAAATTTGATTCATTCAGTATTATTCAGATGTATCGACAATCATTTTCCTTTGTGAATGAAAAACTGTGTACTGCACTTTTGTTATGCAGATTTCACTGAAAGTTTTTAGAAAAGTACAGAAATTCCCACTTTTCAGACATTATCTACATGTCTTCACAAGTTGCATTCACTAGTATAACCTCAAAAATCACTCTGTGAACATCTCCATTTTTGTATTTAAGCATATATAAGCAGGCAGAGCCACTTCCTACTTATCATGTAGTGGAGATGCAGAGTCGCAGATAGGCACAATGAAAAGACTGCCACAAAATGAGCTTTCGGCCAACAAGGCCTTTGTGAAGAATACACAACAGACAGCTAGGTGCACGCACCCACCCACCCACCCACCCACCCACACACACACACACACACACACACACACACACACACACACATGCACATGATCGCAGTCTATAGTCAGGTAGGAGCTATAAAATGGATGTGGATGTATAAAAAACAAATAGGTCACAATTTAACTTACTGCCACAGTAAGTGCAGAAGCAACACTATCTTGCATTGGCCAGAAAATTGGCTTCCACGTTGTTTGTGGACCTATCCAATTACAAAGATTTAACGAAGTCCTGGAGAATCTATAAAAGAGTGGCTGCACGGGGATTTGAATCCCGGTTCTTCCAAGTATGTGTCCAACTGTGCCTCTTCCTTAGTGAGTACAGATGCGTGTCCATTCAGGATTCCACAAAAAATGTGTGTGTTGCGTCTACCTTACAACGAGGCGTACTGTCATTGTAAAACAATACCTCAAACTTCAGTTGTTTCTTCCAAGTTATATTCAAAAATCTTATGAATGCATATTGCATCATTCTATGCCAAGATTACTGTCCAACCTTCTTCATGTGTGATTGCGGAAGTGTGTACACCCTAAGCAATTCAAGCATACAACATTCTGTTGCTCTTATTCTTTGTGCTAACCACTTTCATTGGTGAAGCATCCCTGAGGGAAGCCAGGTGCATGACTGTTGATTGCCTTTGAGTCAAATACAAACAGCCATGTTTCACTATAACATGTGTCACTGAATGTTGATTTTGGCATACCAGAATTAAACCTACTAGGTTTCTGCTGACACAACATCAAATGCAAATATCCCCAACATAAGAACCTTCAAGTAGGATACAAGATGCAACAGCTAATGAAAACCCCAAGACTCGAGTGAATTTCCAGGCAGGTTTGTGTGTACCACTTCTGTAACACACTGAAGATAAAAATGTGATTTCTTCATTAGTGACTGCTGCTAGGTACTTGAGAGGATTTTGGTCATTGAGAAAATTTCTTTTTGCCTTCATAGACCCAATAAACGATGATATGGGAGAAGTACAACCCCTAAATGCCAAATTCAACTGCATAAGGCACTGATTCTCAGTTAAACTCATTTTTAAACCACAAAAAAATCATCACACAAAAATTTTTATATTTGAAATCCACAGGTAATTGTAGCTGCACTGTCTGTCTGCACTAAGCACAAAAATGTAAGTTCTTCCAGCACTTATCTGGTATAAGTGCTGACTTATTTATTAACTTACATAAGTATGCTATCTGGTATAATGTATCACTGACATTTGGAACAATATAATTCTGCTAACAGCTACATTTCTTTGCAGTACAGCAGTGCACCACATGCAAAATTTCTCAAAACTTCCTGTTGCTTATAAAAAGTCTTAAGCAAACATAGCATGAATGTGTAACTTATGAACTATGTGTTGCTTACCACACACAGAACATTTAACACGCTGCAAATTACAAAGTTGTCAACATTACACTAAATAATAAAATGTGGCACAAATTCTACAACACAATGGAGACCAACATTCATGTTTAGAGATGACATATTAACCAATATGCTTCCAATGTTTACCTGGTAGAGCAACTGGATGCAATAAGTATTACATTTATAACATTTTCATTTGTATTTGTAAGTAATATGTTTCTTTACTCACAACAGAGGAGGCCCTAGCAAAATTTTAGCGCAGTCTTTTTCCATGATGCACAATGGCTTCTGTATACATTTGTCCTACAAATCTCTGTTGTGACACTCTAGTTGTGCTAAATTAACATGTTGACAGGCCATGCAAATTCTCTTTGGATCTGTTATATTTATCTAATTAATGCCGCTTTATGGGTTTCAAACCGATGAACTATGTTCAAGAATTAGTCCCTTGAGGATTTTGTAACTTCTTTCAGTGAGATGAACAGCCACTGTGAAACTGTACCCAAGAGCAAAGTAGACCATTTTGTGGCACAACATGCAGCTGAACATAATACACTTGATTTCAATGGCTGCTTCACTACCCAAGCTATCTGGATCCTTCCCTCCACCACCAGCTTTTCTGAACTGCACAGATTGGAGTTATCCTTACAAAATATTCTCCACGCCTGTAATTATCCTGGCCTCAATTTATAGTAACATATTGTCCCCACACTTTCCACCCAACAGATCCCACACCCCTCTGTCCTATCACCTCATCCCCACTTTCTTTTCCCACTCTGTTTATTTGCAGCCCTCTGCCAATGCTTCCACCCATCTTTCCCAGCTCCTCTCCTTTTTTGTTCCTTTTTCCCCCCTCCCTGCCACACAAACTCATGATGCTGCACCTGTTTGCAGTCTAGTCCCTGCACGCTCCAAAAAACAGGATCCATCTCTCTCCCCAGCCGTACACTACTATCCCTCCCCCTTATCCTTCCCCACCACCTCCAGATTGTTGCTTGCATCCCACATGATATTGCATTCTGGCCCGAGATGGTGGGTGGAGTTGGTGGTCATGTGCACAAGATGAATGCTTTCTTCTGTGTGTGTGTGTGTGTGTGTGTGTGTGTGTGTGTGTGTGTGTGTGTGTGTGTTTACAGACGAAGGCTGTGGATGAAAGGTGTATGTGAATGTCTTTTAATCATGCCTGTCTGCAACTTGACATCTTCTTTACAGTAAGTAGCAATCTACCTTTTCCTACATTTTCAACTATAAAATTACATACACACCTGAGCGTTGGTTAAATAATCTACCTATACAGTGTGCACAGAGCATCAAGGTAAAAAATAGGCACTCTGGTTGGCACTAAATTAACTTGACCCTCTACTACTTGTAAGGTATTTAGGCTGAAAGCATTAGTAGCAGTAGGGGAGCACACAACTAGGAAGGTTATTACATGCTCAAAGTTTTTGTACTTAGCTGCCAGTGAAAGTTGTCCAAGGAGAAGAATGTCCATGAGGTAGTAAGACAGGACCAGCCTGGCCCAGTGCAGTGGAGATGAACGGAGCTGGCTATCTCTCTCCTCTCTGATTAGAGATACTGTGGCACCCCTCTCTGATTAGAGATACTGTGGCACCAGTGTCCTGCTGGAATTCCAAGGACTGGTCAAGTAGTGCCAAGTCCAAAGTGAGCTTTCACAATGGGTGGCATCATATCTCCATCCCTGATGACATGGACCTCACTGTTGTTCTCATGCTACAACCAAGCATGCTGCCAGTAGTCACTTGCTGACACATAATGGCCCAATGACTGCACTTGCTACAGGCCCAGCAGTCCACTGCACAATGTGGGTGCAGGATTCAGTTATGCCCAATGGCGCACTCAAAACAGGACTGGAGTTCCTTCAATTTATGTGAGTGATAATGTGACACCAAGGAGAGAGAGTGTTTCTGATCCACCAGCTAATGTTACAAAAATGGTCACCCTGCACTGAAGAGGAAGCAGAATGATCCAAGTGCTTAGGTCCCTAACAAGATGCTGATTATCTGTAAACCTGTGGACTTGGTTGAGACTTACAGGCATAATTAGATGACAACGAGTTGCAATCATCAGTTAACTGTTGTTTGTGATAGTAACTAACAACTTGTTAACCTGTGATCTTAGTAATGAAAGCATGCTGAGCTGCCACAGCAACCTTGAAAGATTTAGCAATTTTAAGCACTTCACCAAGCACTAGCATCAGACTTGATCAAACGTTTTGCTGTGACCTCTCTCTCGGGGGCAAGGCAGCGATTAAACTGTATAATCTTGCCACAATAAGTTTTGGTGATAATAATTGTAGTATTCAGTTAACAGAGCACATAGGTCACTGAAAGACAAACCTCTAGGGTCGACAAGAGGTTGTAACTTTTAAATAACTTTGTATAAAAGACTGTTAGAAGACAAAAGTAAGTGACATTCCCCCTGACCAGAAATGAGATAAGAAACTAATGAACACTGGATTGTTACTGACGAGACAGAAGCTTCAGAAGAGCAACCTCCTGTTCTTGTTGCAGCAATAGTTGCCACTGCTTCTGCTGCTGCTGCTGCTGCTGCTGCTGCTGATGATGATGATGATGATGAAGATGATGAAGATGATGGTGATGATGGAAAATAGCTGCTGCTGCCACCGATGCTGTAGCAACATATGTTGCTGCTGAAGTTCAAAAAAACTTGGTCCCTATGACACTAGCATAGAGTGTGAATGTGTACTGAAAACATGGTAGGGTAAGAACTCATCACCACTAAAGTGTTTATGCCTGAGACTAATGCATAATCTAAAAATAATGCCAAGGTAATCATGAGCAGAGAACTCTATAAAAACCAAGAACGTAAGTCAACAAGTTAATGCCCAAAGCAGTGTCAGTATCAGTATAGAAGCTAAACGTGATCTGCCAGAGCTCATGTGGCGTGCAATATCAGACTGAGCTGTTGCGGCTGGTTTAGCCTGTGGCTGTCAGTAGCTCAGGCCAAATGACCCACCTTTCACATTTCTGTCGAAGTTCCTCACCCGTGAGCTGCAATGTCACAGATCTGCTTTCGATATCTTACTCTGGTGGAGATATTAAAATGGTCAATGTATGTAGTTCTGCTTCAGTTTTTCCATCAGTATGAGAAACTGCACTAGCAGCACTTGGTGCTGTTATACGAGGGCAGTTCAGAAAGTAACCTCCGATTGGTCACAGTGCGGGTTGTGGGGGAGTAGCGACGCCATCTGTGCGTTCACGCACTCATCAGGTCAGTCGGCATCAAGCCGTGGTCGAGTGAACGTCGTACCTGCGCTAGTTTAGTTTTTGTGGCAGTTTGAAATGTGTGCTGCAATAGAAAACCCCACCAAATGTGAAGTGCGTGCTGTCATAAGGTTTTTTACAGCCAAAGGATATTCTGCAGCAGCTATTCATCGTGAGCTTTGTGCTGTGTACGGACCAAGAGTTATGAGTGAAGGAGTTGTCCGTGAATGGGTACGTTTATTTAAAAGTGGACGAGAAAACGTTCATGATGAAGAGAGGAGTGGTAGACCATCATTGGTGACTGACGAACTCGTTCAGACAGTTGATGCAAAAGTTCGTGAAAATCGACGTTTCTCAATGTCGGAGTTGTCTACTGGTTTTCCACAGATTTCTAAGACTCTCTTGTATGAGATAGTGACAGCAAGATTGGGTTACCGTAAGTTCTGTGCACGATGGGTGCCCAAAATTCTTGCCGACCACCACAAAACTCAAAGAATGGCCTCTGCATTAGACTTTCTGTCACGTTATGAGGACGAAGGAGAACCACTGTTAAACAGAATCGTGACCGGTGACGAAACCTGGATTAAGTACGTGAACCCTGAGACAAAAGAACAATCAAAGATGTGGGCACATTCAAATTCACCTACCAAACCAAGAAAAGCCTCGCAAGATTTTTCTGCCAGAAAACTGATGGCAACGGTGTTTTGGGATGCCAAAGGGGTGTTGTTGGTTGAATTCATGGAACGTGGTATGACCATTAATCAAGACGTGTACTGTGAAACAATAAAAAAGTTACGACGGGCTATACAGAACAAACGCCGTGGTATGCTGACTTCCGGTATCGTTTTTTTGCACGATAACGCCCGTCCTCACTCTGCTCGCAGAACAACGGCCCTTCTTGAGTCCTTCAAGTGGGACGTTATCAACCATCCACCTTACAGCCCAGACCTGGCGCCAAGTGATTATCACCTCTTCATGCATTTGAAGAAATGGCTCGGGTCACAGCGGTTTGATGACGACGAAGAGCTCAAAGATGCGGTCACAGGCTGGCTCCAGGCACAAGCGGGTGATTTTTATGCAGAAGGAATTTCAAAGCTTGTGAAGAGATACGATAAGTGCCTCAATCGCTATGGAGACTATGTAGAAAAATAGTGCAAAGATGTAGTTGTAAGATGTATATATTAAAATATTTTTATTTAACTTGGTGTATTTTTTTAAATCAACCGGAGTTTACTTTCTGAACGGCCCTCATAGAAACAATACCAGGAATAGACATGGCTTTTGTTGTTTCGCTGCTCAGTGGCACCATCTCTGCCTCCATTGACAGTTGTCCTATTTCCTGAAATGACAGAGGACTGATACATCTATTTATAGCACCTTCAACACCATTCCCAAGTTAGTCAGGTAATCTCTCACAAATACAATGTTTCTTGTTTCTGTCTGGACATTCTGTACTTGTTGCATAAGTTAAATAACTTATATTCCCCCTCACTATTTACAACAGTCTGCCAATTCTGTGGTTACTTTTTGTTTCCGCAAATGTAGAAATCATGTGGTTTCGGGATGAAAACTTGTCAAGCCATGTTCAGAATGCAGTTTCATCTGGAAAGGAAGTTTCTTGACAGTTGTTCAATAGAAAGTGGAAAATGTGAAAGGTGAAAGTCTGAGTGTGCAAGATCAGGTGAATAAGGTGGGTGCAGAATTACTTTCCAACCCAATTCCTCAACAGTGTTTCTTGTCACTCTAGCAGAATGTGGGCAGCGTTATCATGTAGTAGCATCATTTCATATAGTCTTACTGGTCATTGCTCTTGGATTGTCTCTGCAAGATATCACAGCTGTTGACAATAAATGTCATCAGTGATGGATACACCTGGGGGGAAGCAATTTCTAGTACACCATACCGACACTGTTCCACCAGATGCATAACATTATCTTCTGTGGATGTGAACCAGGTCTTTGTACAGGCAGTAGCTGCCTTTTCTCCTCCCCCCCCCCCTCCCTCAGCCATTCACTTATTTTCCTTATGTGAACATAAAGACACCATTTCTTGTCACCAGTAGTGGTACAAGATAGGAATGGACGGTGTTGCTCATGAGCCAATCCATGATGAGCAAGCAGGGATACACATGACTACCCACTGATTTTTGTGATTTTGGCTTAGAATGTGCTGTATTCATACACCCGATTTTTGAACCTTTCCCACTGCATGTAACTTGAGTATACTGACATGCATCATTGTAGATTAATGTGTTTAAATGATCTCCATCAAACCCCGAAGTTCTTCCTGAATATGGGGAATAAGTAACATCAAAACCGTCGTCTTAAAACGAGAAAACAATTTTCTTGCTGTGTTCTGTCCAGTGGCATTATCCCCACCACATATTTCTGACTGAATCTGCTTCTGTCACCCCTCTACTGAACTCGAACAGAGGAAATCTTCTGATTTCTCAACTTAGCACTCCAGTTTCTTGTGTCCACTCTCTATCTCCAAATAACAAAATGACAACACAATCTCAAGTAGCAACAGTGAACTACAAATAGAAACATGACAATCTATTTATAAACCCATAGAAATCAGAATACCAAAATGGAAAAGAAAAATGCTAAAAACTTATGCATCAACCTAATAATTATACTGTTGCTGGAAAGGAGGTTCACATTGCAGCATACAAACTATCACCTCCCTGTTTGGAGGACATTTTGACAATTGCTCAAGATTTTGAAGATGCCCAAGGTCTTGAACTGCAAGGTAATGCAGAAATAGGAACACTTTAAATTGGGTAACATCCAATGTCATGGAAGTCTGTGGATGTAGCAGATCTCACAATGATCTAAATGGGCTAACATACAACATGATGGAAGTCTATAGGAGGTATCAGATCTCACAGTGATCTATGGCAGAAAACACCAGTGATCCACAGATACCTAAGAGTGAGGAATCATAGCATTGTTCCAATTCATCCACATTATTCACTGAATATTCCTTCCCACCAGTACAACCAGCATTTTTTCCATGAAGAAAGAAATATCCCCCAATCAAAACGCCTGTCTTGCTTTACTGTTCTTTTGAAGTGCATTGCATGTGAATACCAGTAAAAAGATGTGGGGAAGGAGGGGAAAAAGGAACAAGCAAGGAAAAAGAAGGAAAGAGTAGAGAGAGAATGCACATAGTGCCGCAAAACATTGCACTTTGTGCAAATAACACACACCATCACAAATCGAATACATGAATAATCTATTTACAGATAAATCTAGCTGTTTGTTCTGTTCTATATAAGCACATGTGTGTGGTCTCTCTATTTACTAGAACCCTGATTCTGAGTTGAATCAGAATATGATACAATAGTTGACAATAGAGTGAAAGTAAACAATGTAAATAAGCCCACATTTCAGTGTCAGAGTCAGTGGTGGTCATTCTTATGAAGATCACAGTATTCAATTTCTGCACAACATCTTAAATGCAATACTTCCAAGTAAGCTTTCCACCTACCCTCAGTCCTAAGAATTTAAAATGACTGATCACTAACTATTTGGTCACTTTGGGACAGCAAAATTTTACTTTTTTAAGAGTTCTGTGTCAGAAACTGTACGTTTTGTTCTCTGTTGCAGTTAATCTGTTCTCTGAAAAACCACAATGTTGATGTTACCAACCTGCCCTGGTAGTGAGATCTTTTAAATTACATGCGTTATCTGTCATTTTTTTGAGACAGTGTGTGTGTGTCTGCACTCTAGCTCCAAAAAGAATTCATCCGAAAGCAAATGAAGTCTTCAGTCTTGTTTATGTGCCTACTGATGACTCAATGCGTCTACTATTCCATGAGTTGACACATATAGTCCTAAATTATTTATTAGCTGGAATAAATATATTAATGTTATTCATTGCATTAATCAGTTCACTTAAGTTATTACAAGACTGGCTATTACCAAAGAACAAAATAAGCTCCATTTTTCTCATTAATAATTTTTCAGTGCTGTAGCTATGATGCTGAGCAGCTTGCCACACAAAGTTTTGCCGATTACTGTGATTTAAAGCATGTAGTGAACAGCCAGCAGTCATGTTACAGAACATATGTTAGGAGAAATTGTTTCATCTTGAATATTAAGATAAGTTTTTCAAATGCATCTGTAATTTATAAATTGTACACAACATTAAGGTGAGAACTGAGTTGGTTTCTTTGTTTACTGGTGATGGTTTGAAAGTCTGAATGTCTCTGTAAATGAACTGCCAAGTCCTAGTAGCACTGTTCCCTTAAATGTGATGGCCACTCATTTGGTAACAGCAAGAATATCACAGTAATTAGATACACTGTATAGTGAAATGGGAGAGGGGGGGGGGGCATTCTTCTCAGAAGAAAAAAGGCAATTCACTAAGAAATAATAAACAGAGCATACATGCCCCAAGGCAAGTAACGCCATCCAATGAACGCTGAGATCACTTAATTACAATAATCCAGTGCACCAGTCACAAATTTGTGCTGACTGACTGGCTGCAGCAGGCCTGAAAGTTCTTGAGCACCCTTGAGAAAATTTTATACACAGCATGAAGCATTTCTGCAAGGGAAAATCACCTGCTTGTGAGGCATGACAGGTGATCACAGTTGCCAGAAGTTATTTGTAAAAGTTGTCTGACTAGTGATTAAGAAGACTAGAGAGATTCACTGTGTGTAGCAGGAATTATTTTGAAAAAGTATAATAATCGGAGTTGTGTTGTAAAAATTTCCCAGTACACTTTGTACAATATTTTGAATCCCACAATCAGCTTTAAGACCAAATCAACTTCCCCATTTCTCTGCATCAGATTTTGGCACATTCCAGTAATTTGTGGACTTCTGCAGATTCATCTTCATTCTTAATGTTATGCAGAAGTGACAGTTCACCCCAAAATCACAGGCATCCAAAGACAATGAAACTGGAGTTGTGAAGCAGGGAGCTCGAGCTGCTCTTTGCTTCTCTATTCTTTAAGTATTTGAAATTTGTCATGCACACACAATTTTCTGTGGTTTCATGGAAGTAAACCATGGATGCAAAAAATAAAACATAAAAATAGAAAAAAATAAAAAAAAAACGCAGGGCAGTTTAGATTTTAATGTCCCGTCAACAATGAGGCCATTTGAGAGGTAGACAAAGGTCAGACTTAGGGTGTATAGAGAAGCAGTTGTGTCCTTTTCATAGTAACTATCACAGTATTTTCTTACATGATTTAGGGGAACTGTAGAAAACATAAATTGGGTTGGTTGGTTGGTTGATTTGGGGGATGGGACCAAACAGCGAGTTTATTAGTCCCATCGGATTGGGGAAAGGATGGTGAAGGAAGTTGCCCATGCCCTTTCAAAGGAACTATCCCGGAATTTGCCTAAAGTGATTTAGAAAAATCTTGGAAAACCTAATACAGGATGGCTGGACGTGGGTTTGAACCATCTTTCTCTCGAATCTGAGTCCACTGTGCCACCTTGCTCGGTAAATTGGGTTGGCTGAACAGAAAATGGGATCTTGATCCTCCAGGACAAGAGTCCAGCATCTTAACAACTGCATCAGTTTCCTCAGCCATGTAATCCGAAAAAATAATGAACACTGATCAATGACCTACTACTGAGCAGTTTCTAAAATACAAGCACATGATCATACAACTACAAGATATCAAAGTAAAGACACTTACCAATTTTAAGCCACAACTTTTTACGCAGCTCACTGTCTGCCTGAGGTAAATTCGCAGTTTGCTTTGCCAGTCCAACATCCACAGTGAGTGCGAGGTCTACTGCTGCTTCCCACAGGCCAAGCAGTGCTGACAACTGGACACAGGCCTCAGTCAGGTGAAGCTCACGACAAAGCCGTAAGGCGTAGTGAATATCATAGCACACCATACTTGGTTCTTGACCTGTTTTTAGATAATGAACATATTTTTTGTCGTCAAAGCATGTATGGTATAATAATATGTAGTGTATCATTGTGTCTAAGAAGTCTCCATACAACCATAGACTTTTTACATCTGGGGAAATAAGTAGTTATTTTATTGGTATCCTGTATTGCACTGTTTCAGTTGTGAAGCCATGGCTGATGTAAACGGACAGTTACACTGTTGAAGAGTGATTAGCATGTGCATGTAAGGCTGTACTGAGGTGATCCTGTGACCCTGGCAGAGCTGCCAAAACTGTGACTCCCACCCCCCCTCCCCCCAAAAAACTTCAAAGATTTAGTAAATTTTATAACTTCAAAAGTAGGTTTAACAAAAACTAAAAATTACTGAGAAAAATATTACACATATTCATGACACTGCACATAACAACCAAAATGTATCATTGTAGTAAATAAATTACAAATTGTATGCACTTTCTAAAAAGATTGCAGTAAAAGAACATATGAATCTTATTGTTTATGGCAGCTACTGTAAACTGTTTTAGTATGATGTATTATAAACAACAGTTTTCATCTGCTCCTCATAAATTATTATTACTGGATAAATTATTAAATATAAACAAAAATAGCTATAATTAAGGGTTGCAAAAATATTCCTTTTCCTAAATTGTGTTTTTATTATAATTCTGCTTTGCATTTCCTTGCTTTGAGTGCTTTTACCTCACTGATTATACCACTGAAGTTCAGTTTAGCAACTTTGTCTCATTTTATCAACAAGATCACTGAATCCGACAGTCTGCTTCCACCTACAAAGGCTACCAGCTCTTAACCCGTATTTTGGGAAAAAAACACCTTCAAAATATCCAAATGTGAAGCTGTATGAAAAATAATAATAAAAAAAATTCAAAATATCAAAATGGGAAGCTGTATCAAAGCTTTTCAACAGCTGGCACTTGAAAGCAGCTATTTTGCTAATCACTTCTGCTGTTTCAATGTCTGCTATTTGGCTCCCATAGCAGTTCATTTTTCACGATGTGATACAAATTTTTATTTTAGGCATTTCCTTAACCAAAATATCAGGTCAGTTGAAATGGTGTGAAATATGTGAGATCTGTTTTCCATTTCGTGTATTATTTTATTAAATATTTTGAAACACTCTAGCTCAAACAGTCTCATTCCAGTCCTCATTCAGCATAAATCGGAAGCCTTTGGCCATGTAGCAGATTAGCTTCAGTACCACCTTGCCAACCTCTGAGATCCTACAATACCACAGTGAAGTAGCAGCAAGAATTTCAATGTGGAACATGAGTGAGCTGTGTAGGTGGCACCTGTGTGAACCAAGCATATTGTTGCAAATCATATGAGGTCGGTTCAAAAAATTCTGAAACATTCATAATTTTGCACCAATGGATGTGTTGGGGCAAAATGTGGTAGGCATCCCTGCACATGCCTGTGTTTAATGTACAACTGCCAGACGTTTCATCATTGTATGTCTGTTAGTTATTGTTCAGTGCTGTATTGAATAGAACATTGTGTTGCGCAAATTGCAAATTTCACAATGGAAGAGTTAGAGGAGCAAGGCGTCTACTTTAAAGTTTGCATGAAACTCAAGATGAAGATGAGTACATAAACCATACTCAATGTTACAAATGGTTCACACAGTTTAATAATGGCCAGACAGAAGTTAAAGATGACCCTCATTCAGGATGTCCTTCTACATCTACCAACGAAGATCATGTCAGGAACATCAACAAAATTGTGCATTCCAATCAAAGACTAAGTGCCCAAGACATTGCAGAAGAATGTGACATTTCAGTTGGATCATGTTATGAAATACTGACACAGCATCTCGCAATGCATCATGGCTCATGAGTCAAGACAGAAAGATCTGCACCTTGCAATCTGTGAAGAGCACAAATGAGAATAAGACATTCCTTAAGAGAATCATAACTGGTGATGAGATATAGGTCTATGATTATGATGTTCAGACCAAGGTTAAGTCTTCACAATTGGTTGGGAAAGATTCTCCAAGATCTAAAACAGCAGGCCTTAATAATATGTGTGAATTCCTAAGGGACCAAACTGCTGAGGTGATCGGTCCCTAGACTTACACACTACTTAAACTAACTTACGCTAAGAACACCACACACACCCGCGACCAAGGGAGGACTCTAAGCTCCAGCAGAAGGGGCTGCACAATCAGTGACATGGCGCCTCTAACCATGTGGCCATTACATTAATATATATATCTACCTATAACTAACACATTTGCTGCAAATGATATGCAATTTGTCTGTACTTACCCTGTGAGGCAAGATAATGCATAAGCTTATCTGGCTTCATTCTAGCATAAAGTGACAGCAGATAGTTGTGGATAGCTTGTTGTTGGCAGTGTAGGGTATTAACACAGAATTCAAGATATCGTATAGCCTCATTAGCCTGAAAGGAGGAAAAATACATTTATGTCCACATTGTCCTGTTACTAGCATAATTCTATGTACTTACTTTTATTAATGGAAAAAAAATCTACATATGAGCATGTGACATTTCGTACTTAAAAATAATTCCCATTTATTTTTTTTATTTGCTATTCATTTCGTGACATGGTTTGGTTATTGCCATCATTGTATACTTTTCTGTGGCACTTGAGGATACATTTTCATTGAAGACCCTTTGTTTTGACTGTTCTATGACCTGCATCCAATGATGGGTAGCAACTGCAAAATAATTCCAAATTAAATTTTTTAAATCTTTCATTTATATAAGATTATTTTGAAAAGATATGATCACTTTAGCCACGAGTCCTTTATTTATACACACAACCAGTTTCGTAGTTTACGCCCCCCCCCCCCCCCCCTCCCACTAATCTGAAAATGACTGGATTTTGTAGTATTTTCATCCTGTATATACTTTTTCATTTTATTTATGTTTTCTTGCTACCTTATGTGAGTATTTGTCTACCAGTTTGTACAGATTACACCCGATGATACAGAATACACCTCATGATTCAGCTAAAATGCTGTGAAATTGGTTCTTTCCAATAATGGTTTTGTTTAAGTGAAAAACTCCTCAAAGCAAACAATGACTGCAATGACAGCACCTACACAACCTTATAAAATGATATACTGTCAGTGACAAAGTATAATTATGTCTTTCACAGACATTTCAGCTGGAACTGCATCATTAGTAACATAGGTCAGCAGAATGAGCAAAGTGAAGATGGGTCACACCATGCAATATACCGCCACGAAACAACTATCACCAGAATAAATCGACAGGACCACTTAAAAATCCTTCACGGTGAGTCAGAAACTTTTATTTTTATTTGATTTTCTTCTTTTTTAAGTCATCAGTCTTCCTACTGGTTTGATGTGATCCACCATGAATTCCTCTCCTGCACTAACTTCTTCATCTCAGACCAGCACTTGCACTTTATGTCCTCAATTATTAGTTGGATATGTTCCAATCTCTGTCTTCCCCTGCAGCTTTTACCCTTTATAGCTCCCCCAAATACCATGAAGCTTATTCCCTGATGTCACAGCACATGTCCTATCATCCTGCCCCCACTTTTTGTGAATATTTTCCATATGATCATTTCTTTGTCAATTCTGCGGAGAACCACCTCATTCATTATCATATCAGTCCACCTGATTTTTAACACATTCTATTGTAGGACCATATTTCCAATGCTTCATTCTTAGAAATTTCTTTGATACTAGTAGACTTCCCTTGGCCAGACATGCCCTCTTTGCCTGCGCTAGTCTGCTTTTTATGCCCTCCTTGCTTAATCTATCATGGGTTAGTTTCCTTCCGAGGTAGCAGAATTCCTTATCATCATCTACTTCATGATCACCAATTTTGATACTAAGTTTCTCACTATTCTCATTTTTGCTACATCTAATCACCTCTGTCTTTTTCCTGTTTACTCTCAATCCATAATCTCTCCTCATTAGATTGTTCATTCCACCCACCAGATCCTGTAATTATTCATCACTTTCACTGAAGATTACAATGCCATCAGCGAATCTTATCATGGATATCCTGTCGCCCTGAATTTTAAATTCAGGGCGACAGGATAGCCATGATAAGATTCACTGATGACATTGCAATCTTCAGTGAAAGTGATGAATAATTCCACTCTTGAATCTTTCTTTTATTTTCATCACTATTTCCCCAAAGCTATAGGTTCGACAGCAAGGGTGAAAGGTTGTATCCCATTTTAATCCAAGCTCTTCTGATCCCCCAATCTCATTGTTCTCTCTTCGTTCTCACAAATATTTTATATTACCTGTCTTTCCCTACATCTCACTCCTATCTTTCTCAGTACTTTAAACATCCCGCAGCATTTTACACTTTCAAACACTTTTTCTAGACTGAAAAATCCTATGACCATATCTAGATTTTTCTTCAGCATTGCACCCATTACCAGGCGCAAGGTGAGAACTGCCTCTCTCGTGCCACTGTCTTTCTAAAGTTAAACTGATTGTCATATAACAGATTTTCAATTTTATTTTCCATTCTTCTGTATATTATCCTTGTCAGTAGGTGCAATGCATGAGCTGTCAAGCTGATTGTGTCATAGTTCTTGTACTTATATGCCTTGTTAGCTTCAGAATTGTGTGGATGGAATTTTTCCAAAAGTTCGATGGTATGTCACAACTCACAGATTCTACACATTAATGTGAATAGTGATTTGGTTGCCTCTTTCCCCAATGACTTCAAAAATTCTGACAGAATGTTACCTACCCTTCTCTCTTATATTATGTCAAGCCTTCCAAAGCTGTTTTACGAGGGAGTGTCAAACAAAAACCTTAAACTTTTTTTAATATTATTTTTTGTGCAGAAGTGGTACAAAGCTGTATCACTTATCAACATAATTCCCCCCCCCCCCCCCCCCCACTCAATACAAGTCCTTCAGTGCTTACAAAGTGCATAAATTCCTTTAGAAAAAAATTCTTTTGTTAGTCCGTGCAACCACTCATGCACCACATAATGTACCTCTTCATCAGAATGGAACTTCTTTCCTCCCATTGCGTCTTTGAGTGGTCCAAAAATATGGAAATCACATGGGGTAAGGTCTGGTGAGTATGGTGGATGAGGAAGACACTCAAAATGCAGGTCTGTGATTGTTGTAACTGTTGTACGGCAGTGTGGGACCTTGCATTATCATATTGCAAAAGGACACCTGCTGACAGCAATCCACGTCGCTTTGATTTGATTGCTGGCCGAAGATGATTTTTTAGGAGACCTGTGTATGATGCACTGGTGACAGTGGTCCCTCTAGGCATGTAATGCTCCAAAATGATGCCTTTTTCATCCCAAAAGATAGTCAGCATAACCTTCCCTGCTGATGGTTCTGTTCAAAACATCTTTGGTTTTGGTGATGAGGAATGGCGCCATTCCTTGCTCGCTCTCTTCTTTTCCAGTTGATGGAAGTGAACCCAAGTTTCGTCCCCAGTAACGATTCTTGCAAGGAAGCCATCACCTTCTCGTTGAAAGCGCCGAAGAAGTTCTTCACAAGCATCAACAGTTCATTCTCTCATTTCAGGAGTCAGCTGCCATGGCACCCATCTTGCAGACACTTTGTGAAACTGGAGCACATCATGCACAATGTGGTGTGCTGCCCCATGACTAATCTGTAAATATGTTGCAATGGCATTCAGTGTCACTCAGCAGTTTTCCTTCACTATGGCTTCAACTGCTGCAATGTACTGTGGGGTCACAACTTGTTGTGCCTGACCTGGACAAGGACCATCTTCCACTGAAGTCACACCATTTGCCAACTTCCTACTCCATTCGTAGACTTGCTGCTGTGACAAACATGCATCACCGTTCTGAACCTTCATTCGTCGATGAATTTCAATAGGTTTCACACCTTCACTATGCAAAAACCAAATAACAGAACGCTGTTCTACCCTGGTGCAAGTCGCAAGTAGGGCGGCCATCTTTACACTGATACTGCGACGGTATGTGTGCATCTGCACTATGCTGCCACCTACAGGCCATTCTGCATGCTGTTTGTAGCACGCCTACCAACTTACAGGATAACGGTGCGAAATTTCCATTTGTTATTACAAATTTAAGATTTTCATTTGACTCACCCTCATAAATTCTGGACTCTAATTCTGAAACACCCATATCTTCCATACTGACTCCGATTTCTTCTTCTGTCACATCACCAGACAAGTCCTTGTCCCTCATAGAGGCCTTCAACGTATTTTTTCCACCTATTAGCTTTCTCTTGTGTTTAACAAGGGAATTCCCATTGCACTCTTAATGTTACCACCCTTGCTTTTAACTTCATTGAAGGCTGCTTTGGCTTTTCTGTATGCTGAGTCAGTCCATTTTTTAATTTCTTCCCATCTTTCCTGCAGCCATTTCGCTTCGGCTGTCCTGCACATTCTATTTATTTCATTCTTAATGGATTTATATTGCTGTATTCCTTTCATTCCTTGAACATCTGTGTACTTCCTTCTTTTGTTGCTCTATTGAAGTATTTCACCTGTTACCAAAGGTTTCTTTGCCGTTATCTTCCTTGTATCTATGTTTGTTTACCCAACGTTAGTGACTGCGCTTTTCAGAGATGTTCACTCCTGTTCAACTGACAAGGGGACTGCCAGACCTATTAATCACAGATTTTGATGAGTCTTCGGTATCTTGTACAGAGGCCTATCCTGAGCAGATTTTCATGTTAGTTTCTTTCTTTTCTTTTTCCATCAAACAGAACATCATTAAATAGTAAATGTCATGCAAAATTATTAAAATCTAGTCATTTTTACCATAGTAATTATTTTAATAAATCAATAACTACAAGGAACTTTCTTCAATGTATTTCGTTTGTTACAGAATCGTGTCACTTGCTGTCGCTTGCCATGCTAAAACAGAAATAGAAGCAACCATAACACCAATCTGTAGAACACCATGCACATTTAATGAAAGCTACTGCCTTGCAGGAACAAGAATTTTTCAAAACCTATACTGGAAAACACAGTTTGTTTATTTTCCAAAAGATTGTTCTTCCTTTGATGTGACTGATGCATACTTGAAGATTACTATGAAAACAGGTGTACCAAATTGATGCAGAATCAAAGAATGAATTAAAGGAATCTTCCCTCCATCCATAGACAAAGCTCGTGGAATGTAATGACTGAATTTGGTTTCCAAATTAAATTGATAAATCTCTGCAAAGTATGCATGGATGAAAGTACAAGCAGGGTTTTACTAAATGGATTAAAGTCTGATCATTTTAAAAATAAAACTGGGTTAAGACAAGGATATGCTTTGTCCCCCCCCCCCCCCTTCTCTTCAATATAGCTTTAGAAAGAGTTGTGAGGAAACTCAAACTGGTACCTGCTGGGATCCTCCAAGAACGCAAAATTAACATGTTAGCATACGCAGATGACATAGTGCTCACTGGAAACAGTGAAACAGAGATTAGGCAATTATTTGTGGAGCTTGCAACAGAAGCGTCAAGACTTGGCCTGAAAGTAAATGATGAGAAAACGAAATACACGATAGTTCAAAGATGTAGAGATCAATGGGATAACCAATCACATCTAAAAAACTCAGTAGATATGTCATAGTTGTTGGAGACTTCAATGCAAATTTCCTAACAAATTCCAGAGACAGAGCAGATCTTGAGAACTTGATGTCCTCATATAATCTTGCTTTTGTTGTAAATTTTCCCACCAGAATAACTTCATGAACAAAATCATTAATTGATAATGTATTTATTGACATAACCAAGATTGATGATATAGCTGTCAGGCAAGTCCTGAATGGTCTCTCTGACCATGATGGACAAAGACTCACCATTAACAATTCAAGTATTTGTGAGATTAATAGTGGTCCCAACTGGAGAATTACCAGGAAATCTACTGATGAAACTATTGAGATCTTTAAATCACATCTCCAAAATGTAGATTGGAGTCCAGTATATAATGTAGAAAATGGCAGTTCCAAATACAACCTTTTCAGTAATGAAGTGGCTCTAATATTTAAAAGTATCTTACCAAAAACAATATATAAAACCCACACTAAAAAATCCACCAACAAGCCTTGGATTACCACCGGAATTAGGATTTCTTGCATAAGGAAGAGAGAGTTGTACATTGCCTCAAAAAAAAAAACATCAGATGACCCTAACCTTTTGAAGAACTATAAAAAATACTATAAAATATTGAACAAAGTCATTCAGAAATCAAAAAATATGTATCTGTGCTCAAAAATTAATAACTCCACTAATAAAATCAAAACTATATGGGAAGCGATACGAAATAAGACTAGTGCAAATTACATCAAAGAGACTCTTAACAATGAAGGTAAGCTAGTTCAAAATCAAGATATTGTAGCTAAAATCTTTAATGGGCACTTTTTAACTGTTGCTGAGAAAACAGCATGCAAAGGCTCCTCAGAAAAGGCAATAAAAACTATGAAAGAACTTTTCCCTAACTCTATAGACATGATGGGTATGGCCCCCATAACCGTGCAAGAAGTAAGAAAAACCATAGTGTCTCTAAAAAGTAAAAATTCATCAGGTGTAGACAATATTTCCAGCAAACTGCTAAAAGCCAGGTGTAATCAACTCTCTAAAGTTGTAGCTCATATATTCAATTCCTCTCTAAATCAAGGTATCTTCCCTGACAGAATGAAGTATGTTACTGTGAAGCCCCTCTACAAAAAAGGTGATCCCACAGATGTTTCCAACTATCATCCTATCTCTCTTGTAACAGCATTTTCTAAAGTCTCTGAAAAATTAATATACGTCAGGATTGTCAATCACCTTGAAAAATTTGCACTAATTAGTAAACAACAATTTCATTTCAGATCAGGCATATCTACAACTGAAGCAATTTATACACTTACAAATAATGTTTTAGAATGCCTTGACAAGAAAAAATTACCCGTTGGCATATTCTGTAACCGGACTAAAGCTTTTGACTGCATCAATCACACAATACTTTTAGGAAAAGCAGCCCAATATGGAATCCATGGAGAAATGGGTAACTGGCTCAGATAATATCTAGAAGACAGAAAACAAAAAATAGTGTTAGGTGTTAACAATCCCCAAGTAGGAGAGGTGGAGTCTGACTGGGGAACAGTACATCATGGAGTTCCACAAGGGTCAGTCCTTGGTCCCCTCCTAGTTATTATATATATTAATGACCTACCCCTGTCCTCAAATAGTGCTAGCAATATCACAATGTTTGCAGATGACACAAGTATAGTGACAGCCAGAAAAACCTCCACTGACGTAGAGTTAAATGCCAACCAAGCACTTGCAAATGCTCTGAACTGGTTCACGGCAAATTCTCTAGCAATAAACCTCAGTAAAACAAATTACATGCAGTTCCAATCCAGTTACACAAGCCCAGAAGAGATTAACATTGCACACGAGAGCCAACAGTTACAGAGCGTTCAGTGCACAAAGTTCCTAGGCGTTCACATAGAAAACTGGTTCAACTGGGAATTCCACATATGCACTGTGAATGGAAAAATCTCTTTCTGGTACAAAATGGGGTAAAGTACAAAAGTACAAACATCTTTAACACACTCCCAAGTAATATAAAGTGTCTAAAAGAAAAGAAAATGCTACTAAAAAAAAGCTAAAGGAATTCCTACTGGAAAAATGTTTCTACTCTTTAGATGAATTCTTCAACAGAGAGAAATAATTTGAGTAGTAATTTGTATTATTTCCTTTGTCATTGTTATCTGTATTGTTTTTTATCACTATTGTATTTTTGTATTGTATTGTTTATTATCTTGATTATATTATTGTATTGTACCAGTTTTGAATCATTCATCTACCATGTGTAATATACCAGTATGTATTGAATTGTATGATATCTATATTGTATCTGCTTTGACTCGTTCCACATTCATGTGTAATCACACCATACTGGATCTATGGAATATGTATCTCAAATAAATAAGTAAATAATAGTTGGTGAACACAAATTTGAGTGTGTTGAACAGTTCAAATTTCTGGGCTCAGTGTTAGATGAACAAAATCAGAGACATATAGAAATAAAAGCGAGACTGCAAAATACTAACCAAGCCTATTATGCAATATAAAATTTCTTAGGGTCCAAACTGCTGACTAGGAAAACTAAAATAAAGTTATATAATACAATCATTAAACCAGTTCTAATCTATGGGGCAGAAACATGGAGCCTAACAAAAACAGACCACCACCATTTACAAGTGTTTGAGAATAAAGTTTATAGAAAAATCTTTGGTCCACATTATGACAATGAATCACAATGCTGGAAGAGAAGACACAACATAGAAATCCATGAGCTATCACAACAACCAATAATAGTAAATATAATAAATGCTGGAAGACTGCAATGGGCTGGACATCTGATGAGGATGAAAGAAGACCAAATTGTGTTAAGAATGTACAGGGAGAAGCCATATGGCAAAAGACCAAGGGGGAGAGCCAGGAATACTTGGTGCAATGAAATTTATTGCACATGCAAAAGATTTGGAATAAATAACTGGCAAGAGGCAGCACAGGACAGGAGCATCTGAAGGAATCATGTGAGATCGGCACAGGAGCTTCGAGTCCCTTAGAAGCCTCCTACTACTACTACTACTACTACTACTACTTCCCTCAAAGCGATTTACCTGTTAGCCTTTAGCAAGTCAGAAGAATTTTGAATTTTTTTTGTGAAAATTTTAACTGCCTGTAAAAGTAAACATTACAGGGTTGACAAATGAGTACCACAAGCACGGTACCTATGAACCTTAGCCGCAGCAGTACTCTCGCTTGGTTTGAATGTGTCAAATGTTGCAAATATAGGAGGTACTCATAAAACACCAACATTGATTTTCTAAAGAACTAGGGGCCATGGCACGAAAACCCGCTAGCCCTCTACAACATACCGAAGACTCACCAAAATCCCCAGTTCACAGGTCTGTGGTTCCGTTGGGAGATGTCCACTCCTCTTTAACTGAACTGCCTACTCTGGTATCTCTTATTGCAGTACCCACAACTTTAGTGAACTTCAAAATGTCTTTATCATTCCTCAGTACTTCAGTACCCCACTTCCTTCAACACTGATTCTTCCAGACGATTCTCTTAGACTTCAACTTACTCTTCATCATTACTAAATTGTGATCTGAGTCTATGTCTGCACCTGTGTTTTCCTTATAATCCAATATCTGCTGTTGGAATCTCTGTCTGGTCCTGATGTAATCCAACCAGAATCTTCCTGTGCCTCTGGGTCTTTTCCAAGTATACCTCCTCCTCTTGTGACTCTTGAACAGAGAATTCACTATTATCATCTCAAATTTATCGCAGAACTCAATTAGACTTTCTCCTCTCTCATATTCTCCTCTCTCATATTCTCCTGTAACCCTTTCTTCTATTCCTTCACCTACAACCACTTTCAAGCCCCCCATGATTATTAGATTTTCTCCCTTTACATACTGGATTACCCATCCAGTACCCTCATATACTTTCTCTCTCTCCATCTGCTGCCTGTGATGTTGGCACATATACCTGAACTATTATAGTCGGCACTGGTTTTCTGTTGCATCTGGTGAGAACAACACTATTACTGAGCCGTTAACATAACTCACTCTCTGCCCTAATCACAAATCCTACTCCCATTATTGCGTTTTCTGCTGCTGTTGATATCCCTATGTTTGTCTGACCAGAAATGCTTATCTTCTTTCCGTTTTACATCACTGACCCCTCCTATATCTAGATTGAGCCTCTTCATATCCTTTTTTTTTATATTTTCTAGCTTTCCTACTTCATTCAAACTTCTGACATTCCATGCTATGACTCATAGAATGTTTTCGTATCAATGGTCAGTTACTTTTCTCCTCATGGTCACTTTCCTATTGGCAGTCCTGCTCCAGAGATCCAAATGTGGGACAGATCCAGAATTTCTTACCAATGGAGATATCTTCATTACACATTTTAAATTATGTGTCTATAATGCAGTGGTTCCCACTGCCTTATGTATCCTCATGCCATTGTTAATATCTGATTCTTCGACCTTTTAGGGTCAATTTCCCACCCCAAGAGCAGTGAGTGACCTGGGCCTCTGTCAGCTGCTTCACCCTCTTTGATAAGGCTGTTGGCATAATGAGGGTGACTTCTTAAGCCAGTAATCTTTGGCCATCATTGTCGACGATTTTTATTCAAAAGTTAAGAAGTGGCTGGCTTTGAATCCAGTACCCAGGATTAGCAGTCGAAGATAAAACACCTAGACCATGGGTAAACCCGTGATGCTTCTATACGCATTGTGAATTATTACACAAATAATCTTGATTATGTTGAGCACTGCAATAGACATTAATTTAATGATAAATGAAAACTACCTTACTTGAATAACGAAACATTTATTGTGGTATGGCCAGTTTTGTTCTTGGAGTATCTTCAGGTTGCCCAGTTGTGCTGAAGTCATGATATAAATGGTCTAGTTGTCATTTGTAGGCTGAACCCGAATCCAGAAACAATAATCACAAACATTCTGCTGACTGCCTGGTGGTAGTACGGTAAACACACACAGCCTGCTGCGTCGTTCTGTTGTGCCTGCTCAGCATACTTTTGCCAGGCAGTTGGCAGAATGTCTGTGGTCCTTGTTTCTGGATTTGGTTTTAGCAGTACGTATGACAAGATCATTTATATCAAGACTTTAGCACAACTCAGCAACACAAAGATGTTCTACGGATGAAACCGGCTGTAACACAATAAATCCAGAATGAAATTTTCACTCTGCAGCGGACTGTGCACTGGCATGAAACTTCTGGGCAGATTAAAACTGTGTGCCAGACTGAGACTTGAATGAGAAAATGAGATACTGGCAGAAGTAAAGCAGCGAGGACAGATCGTTGAGTCACGCTTGGGCACCTCAGTTGGTAGAGCACTTGCCCACAATGGCAAAGATCCAGAGTCCAAGTCTCAGTCCAGCACACAGTTTTAATCTGCCAGGAAATGTTTATTAATACAGGTGAGGTAGTTTACATTAATCATTAGTATTACACAAATGTTATTTCTAAGGTTTCCCATGTCATCCCACAGTTGAAAAGACTATATTGTCATTCTTTATCAATGATAAGGCATTCCTTATCAATGATCTCTGAATGCAACAAAACATTTGCATCCTTAATACAAAAGTTACATACAGCTTCATCTTAAACAGTCAACAGTAGTCAGTATGCACTGGTACTCTGTTTGTATTCAGAAATCCCTGGCAGTAATGAAAATGTCAAAAAGCTAACCCCGACCTTACCTCTGCAGGATGAACAGTACCAGCAACTAACACCACTGGTCACCTCAAGTGGTATTGATGCAACCAGTGGTGGGGTATCAGTTCTAGTCAACCTCCCTTTACTGTCACTGTGGAGGCACAAACTACTGTTAGTCGTGTGTGTATTTCAGTGGGGAAGGGTTGTAATATCTAAATATATTGATCTCAGTCACATGATGCAAGTAGCACAACTATGGACAGAGCCACTGCAGCATTCATTTCTCGTCTGTCAATCTCACAGAAAGACATACCTGCCACTTCAGTTTCCTCACAGTAATAACTTACAATACTAAGTATGTGCTTCTGACTGCTTGTCCCACAAGACCATAATTACATCTGGGCACTGATCATACCTTTTCAAGGGGATTGTGTATGAGCTGCAGAAGGACTTCTGGTGTGTCCCTGTACCCTCTGCCTAACTAGTATCAAGCAGTGTAGATATTATGTCATAGTATTCCCACTGTCATAACTTCACTTCTGCAATTTCTAATTGGGTTCTATGGTCTCCACATTTCTTGTGTCCAATAAAACTTTGACTATGGCAGGAGGATCATTCCAAGCTGCATTTAATTATCACAGTGTTATGCTAGTTGAGTTGCTTGAATTGCAGCATCATTTATGAAAAAAAAAGGTGACAAAAAATTCTCCCATACCAAAATGAGATATTCACTCTGCAAAGTGGTTGCTGAATACTGGCACGCAGTGACAGTGAGGAAGAATGGGAAAATAGAGAAGCAATGCGGGATGGAGAGGAAGACTAGGGGGCAAGAACAAAAGGGAGGGGGAGAAAGAATCATAAAGAAGGTGTGTGTGTGTGTGTGTGTGTGTGTGTGTGAGAGAGAGAGAGAGAGAGAGAGAGAGAGAGAGAGAGAATAGTGAAGCAATGAGATGGAGAGGGAGGGTGAAGGACAAAAACAGAATAATAAAGAAGGTATGTGTGTGTGTGTGTGTATTTAATTTCCAAGAAGAAGTTCTTTAACAATACTTGTAATACCATAAGCTATGTATTTTATCTGTCATTTTGTGTGTTATGTGTAGGATAGATTCTTTCATTTTCTTTTAACTATAGAGACTATTTCAGTTCCGGTAAATTTAAGCCATAATTTCTGGCCACTACTTCCCTCCAGGAAATGAAATTTTGTTGTACTGCTGACACATATAAGAACAGAAATGACACTACTTCTATCCTCAATACAGGTGGTTATGTCTCATTCTGGGGTATGAGTGACTTTCTTTTTAACTTCCTCAATCTGCTCTCTCTTTTCCCAAAGGAAGGAATTATTAGTTTCTAAAGCTAGGCAGTGTGTCATTTCTACTTTTTATGTATCTACAGCCAGTAATACATATTTCTTGTCCTGAAAGTTCTTGCCAGCAGTCCTGTCTCAAATTTATTATTTTCTTGATTGGATATTCCTTCAGTACCCTGATATTTCATTTTAATAAATATTCTTTCAATAACGAAGAACTTTCAGTTCTACAAACCTGCTCACGATCACAGCTCACAAGTGCTGGCAGTAGTTTAGTTGGACTAAGGCTTCGACCTTTTTCAATGAGGACTTGCACTGTTTCTCGAGGAATTGCCTGTATTAGCACTGGTGTAAACTGGTAAAAGAGTTCCTTCCTGTTTTGAGTCTTTAATACATCAAGTGCTGGAAGAATGAGTTATGTAATTAACACATTGAAAAATAAAATTGTATCACGTATATTCTGCATATGGTAAGTAAATTTTGTACTTACGTTCATTCAAACAAAATTATTATAGGACAAGAAAACATCACTTAACAACATTTATAGAATAGTTCTCGGTGCTAAGGTTTTCACAGACAACATCAAAGATGGATGTGTATGGCTGAAATACAATTTACTGCATTTTTCCCCCTACCAAAACATAATATCGCAAAACAAAACAGTCCTACTTTCCAACATACACTATTGTTTGTTGTGAAAATTTTAATACACAGGAAGGATGGCCCAGATCACTCCCAATTCACAGGATGTGCTGATCAGTGTACCAGCAATAAGTAATTAAAACTGCAGAAAAATGATAAATGATCTGCACACAGGTGCTAGTGCCCTTTCTTACATGCCTAGAAATATCTGTTACAGTAGCTTATTTAATAAAAATCCAAAAAATAATACAGAAACGTAAAGCAAGTGATGTCAAAGTCTGTGAGATGGGTTTTTAATATCACGATATGCTGCTTAGCAGTCAGGCGAGTGGAACCAGTGGGTAGAAAAGGGTTGTACACATTAACAAGCAGGTATAACAACACGCACTGCGATCACAGCACAGCAGATCTCTCTGCATCAATTGTCCCATTTTATCTACTGTGGGCTGGGATCATAACATGTATGCCATTGTGTTAGTTTACATTGTCCCAAAACAGAGAAGACATTCCACAACAAAGTACACTTTACATACTGTTCCTACCAAGCTGGTTGGCAAAATCTTGGTACAACTTGTCCTAAAATGATGTACTTGGGTGTTACATGTAAGTGTGGTGATATCAATATTGCAGCCTCCATTGCAGAGTGACACAGCAGACAAATACCAATGTGGTTGTTTAGGAGGCCATTATACAAAGCATGTAATCTAGATTCATATGTATTGAGAGCTACGAAGACAGGAATCACTGCTATTATGGCCTGAAAGTTCACTTGCCCTATCACCCACCAAATATTTCTAGGCCATAGTTCATCGTCAACTTTTTCACTGCAGTCCTCCAGCAGTCATTGTTGGTGTTGGTGGCCTCTCTGACAAACTGTGTAGAGAGCAGTTCACCAGGAACACATCCAGCCCATCTTTCGTGACATACTACATTTGGAGGCTCTGGCTGCTGCACATGTTAGCTACTCTGAGGCAGGACTCATGTTCAGCTCTGCAGTACTACATGTTTATGTATTAGTATATATCTAATGCACTGACAAAACTCGTTTCAATCATTGTTTCCTTCACAGTGTAATAGATTACATTAACTTTTGTGACAATTATGTGGTTTGCTAGACAGTCAGCTGCAAATAAAGATTTTTTAAATTTTCTCAATTGTTTCTTGCAAAAACAATGTCGTCTTTCCTCCAGGATCTCCCATTTGAGTTCGCAAAGCATCTCTGTAATATTTATGTGTATATTGAACATAATATGTACTAGTAAATTCAGCAGCATGCCTCCCAACTGTTTCAATGTCTTCCATTAATCTGATCTGGTGGGGATCCAAAACACTCAAGCAATATTCAAGGATGAGTCACACTAGTGCTCTGCAGAACCTAAGAATGAGGCAGATAAAGTAACATAATATATTAACTCCTCAGTAAAAATGAATGAAAGTGAGGGGCCTTGCTGCCAGAGGTCTGCGAGTTGTGCACAGAAAGCTCGGTGTCACACGGAACGAGGTCAGCGAGACTACAGCACCAGATGGGGCTGGTCCTGCAACACAAGGCAGCTGAAGGAATGGGGAAAGACTGTATTTGTGTATCAGCAGGCCATTACAGTGCACTATGGTGGTGTACTTCATTACAGCATGATCTGGAGACAAAATATGGATAACTACACATGGAGAAGAATCATCATGAAACAGGGAGAAAGACGAAGTGTACCAGTGTAGCTCAAGAGTTCGTTATTGCTCACAACATTGTTTCGTGTGCATGGGCAGCATTCCAAACCACAAGCACTGCTGCTTGAAGGAGAGGTGGTGGTTCACCATGGTCAACTGCAGCAGCAGTTGACAGCCATATTGTGCAAGAGGCAAGAATGTTTCCAAGTCAAACAGCAGATGCAATTGCAACCACATTTAACAGGATTGAAAGGCATACAGTCTCACACTCAACAGTGGCACAGTGACTGCATGGCAGTGGTCTCTTTGCCTGATGACCAATAAACTGTGTTCTGTTAACACCCACACAACAGCAGCACTATTTGTGTTGCAAGAGCAAATGGATTGGATGATCAAAGAATGACACAGTCAAGGAAAAAGAAGGTGTATCAAAAATGGCTACATAATAGAACTCAGGTAGACAGAGAAAGTTATGTTGAAGAAAGAAACAAAGCCAAACAGATAATTGCAGCAGCCAAGAAGAAATCTTGGGAAGACTTTGGAAACAGGTTGGAGACTTTGGGTCAAGCTGCTGGAAAACCATTCTGGAGTGTAATTAGCAGTCTTCGAACGGGAGGTAAGAAGGAAATGACAAGTATTTTGGACAGGTCAGGAAAACTGCTGGTGAATCCTGTGGGTTGCTTGGCCAGATGGAGGGAATATTTTGAAGAGTGTTCAATGTAGGTGAAAATACGATCAGTAATGTTTCAGATTTCGAGGTACAATGGGGTAGGAATGATGATGGAAATAGGATAACATTTGAGGAAGTGGAGAAAATGGTCAATGGATTGCAGTGCAATAAAGCAGCTGGGGTTGATGAAATTACGTAGGAACTCATCAAATACAGTGGAATGTCAGCTCTTAAATGGCTACACAGGATAATTGAAATGGCCTGGGAGTCGGGACAGGTTCCATCAGACTGGACAAAAGCAGTAATCACACCAATCTTTAAACATGGAAACAGAAAAGATTGTAACAACTACAGAGATATTTCTTTAATCAGCGTTGTGGGTAAAATCTTCTCAGGTATTGTTGAAAGGAAAGTGCAAGTATTAGTTGAGGACCAATTGGATGAAAATCAGTGTGGGTTTAGGCCTCTTAGAGATTGTCAGGACCAGATCTTTAGCTTACGGCAAATAATGGAGAAGTGCTATGAGTGGAACAGGGAACTGTATCTATGCTTTATAGATCTAGAAAAGGCATATGACCGGGTTCCTAGGAGGAAGTTATTGTCTGTTCTACGAGATTATGGAATAGGAGGCAAACTTTTGCAAGCAATTAAAGGTCTTTACATAGATAGTCAGGCAGCAGTTAGAGCTGACGGTAAATTGAGTTCATGGTTCAGAGTAGTTTCAGGGGTAAGACAAGGCTGCAACCTGTCTCCACTGTTGTTCATATTATTTATGGATCATATGTTGAAAACAATAGACTGGCTGGGTGAGATTAAGATATGTGAACACAAAATAAGCAGTCTTGCATATGCCGATGACTTAGTTGTGATGGCAGATTCGATTGAAAGTTTGCAAAGTAATATTTCAGAGCTAGATCAGAAATGTAAGGATTATGGTATGAAGATTAGCATCTCCAAAACGAAAGTAAGGTCAGTGGGAAAGAGATATAAACGGATTGAGTGCCAAATAGGAGGAACAAAGCTAGAACAGGTGGATGGTTTCAAGTACTTAGGATGCATATTCCCACAGGATGGCAACATAGTGAAAGAACTGGAAGCGAGGTTTAGCAAAGCTAATGCAGTGAGTGCTCAGCTACAATCTACTCTCTTCTGCAAGAAAGAAGTCAGTACCAAGACTAAGTTATCTGTGCACCGTTCAATCTTTCGACCAACTTTGTTGTATGGGAGCGAAAGCTGGGTGGATTAAGGTTACCTTATCAACAAGGTTGAGGTTACGGATATGAAAGTAGCTAGGATGATTGCAGGTACTAGTAGATGGGAACAATGGCAGGAGGGTGTCCACAATGAAGAAATCAAAGAAAAACTGGGAATGAACTCTATAGATGCAGCAGTCAGGGCGAACAGGCTTAGATGGTGGGGTCATGTTACACGCATGGGAGAAGCAAGGTTACCCAAGAGACTCATGGGTTCAGCAGTAGAGGGTAGGAGGAATCGGGGCAGACCAAGGAGAAGGTACCTGGATTCGGTTAAGAATGATTTTGAAGTAATAGGCTTAACATCAGAAGAGGCACCAATGTTAGCACTGAATAGGGGATCATGGAGGAGTTTTATAAGGGGGACTATGCTCCAGACTGAACGCTGAAAGGCATAATCAGTCTTAAATGATGATGATGATGATGATGATGATGATGATGATCAAAGAGGATTGGTGTCATGTGCTCTTCTCAGTTGAGAGCAGATTCAGTCTGATCAGTGATTCTGGATGTACCCTCATACGCTGAGAGGTGTAACATATAATGCATCCATGACCATCGTTCAACAGGATCATTTTGGGGGTCCAGGTGTTATGATGTAGGGAGACATCATGGTGTATGGGCGTACCTTCAAATTTTTTACCTTCTCCTCTCTGATGGCTCCATCCACACCTCTGTCCACATTAAACTCACCCCCACCAACAGTACCTGCATTTTGACAGTTGTCATTCCTTCAGTACCAAAAAATCTCTCCCATACAGCCTGGCCACCCGCGGATGGAGTATCTGCAGTGACGGGAGCTCCCTTGCCCAGTATGCTGGACATCTCACAAAGACCTTCTAAGACAGACACTATCCCCCAGACCTAGTCTACAAACAGATTTTCCATTCCATATCCCTACATACCACAAATCCTCCCGCAACCCCAAAGAACCAGGTACAAAGGGGCACCACTTTCGTCTTCAAATAACACCCAAGAATGGATCAACTGAATCACATCACTCATCAGGACTTTGATTATCTATCACCATGCCCTGAAATTAGGAATACCCTAACCAAGATCCTTCCCACCTCTCCTGAAGTGGTGTTCCATTGCCCATCCAACCTCCACAACATCCCAGTCCACCCCTATGCCACTCCCAAACCCAACCCATTGCCACAAGGATAATATCCCTGTGGAAGACCCATGTGCAAACCCAGCCCAATCTACCCATGCAGCACTCACTATCCAAGTCCTGTCATAGGCTCAGTTTTTATGTTGGTATGACTACCAACCAGCTGTCCCCAGGATGATAGCCACCACCAAATTCTGGCGAACAACAAACTGGACCACCCTGTCGCATAACACGCAGCTGTACAAAACCTGCATGATTTCAACAGGTGCTACACAATCCTGCCCATCAGGATCCCCCCCCCCCCTTCTACCATCAGCTTTTCCAAAATGTGCAGATGGGAGTTATCCATAATCCTTACAACACATTCTGTGCTCTGGAAAACATTCAGCCTCAACCTACAGTAATCTGCTGTGCCCACAACCTCCTCCCAACTGTTTCTGTCCCCTCTGTCCAGTCACTTCCTCACTATTCTCTTCGCCTCACCCTCATTGTGCACTGCTCTCTGTTGGCATGCCTTCTAATCTTTCTTTCTCCCCTTCTCTGTCCCTCTCCTTTTCTCTGCCCCCCCTCCCCCCGACTCTCTCTCTCTCTCTCTCTCTCGCTCTCTCTCTCTGTCTCTCTCTCTCTCTCCTTCCCCTGCTGCCTCTCAATGCTGTGACTGGTAGCCTTGTCCTGCTACTTTTAGTCCCTGCACACTCTGCCAGGCAGTGCCAATTTCTTTTCCCCCATCCATACCGTGCTACCCTTCCCTGCACAGGCCCGGATTGTTGCTCCTGTTTGACGCGTTTCTTTTGCAGTCTGGCTGGAGTGGTCAGAGATAATCATCATGTGTGTCTGAAGTGTGCTTGCTTGTGTGAATGTGAGTATATTTTTCTTTTCTGAAGAAGCCTTTGGCCAAAAGCTTATATTTAACATCTTTAAGGTGAGCAAATTTTCATTATATTGTTGATATTCCAATATCAATATTGTTGATATTCCAACCTGGGATTTCCACTGTTATGTATTTAATCAACATCACTGTGTCCAGCAGCACACTACTAATACTGTATGCAGATATTAAAGAATTGTTTTGTGATTCATCTGCTTTAACTCATATGCTTCTACATTTAGAACACTGTTCATTGCACAAAACAGAAATTCTTTCTGCATCATCCTACATCCTCCTACAGTCACTCAACAGTGACACTTTCCCTTATACTACAGTATCATCAATAAATAGTTACAGGTTGCTGCTCACCCTATCTGCCATATAGTTTATGTACATAAAAAACAAGAGCTGCCCAATCAATATTCCCTGGGGCACTAGTGACGATATTCTTGTCACTAATAGAGACTTGTCTTTCAGGGCAGTATACTGACTTCTATTATTTAAAAAGTCTTTGGGCCACTCATATATCTGAGAAGATATTCCATGTGCTTCATCTTCACAAACTGTCTGCAGTGAGGCACTGATAAAACACCTTCCGGAAATCCAGGAATATGGAATCTACCTACTCCCCTGCCTCTATGGTTCATAGGATATTGTGCAAAAAACGAACAAGCTGAGTTTTGATGAGCTATGCTTTTTAAAGGTTTGCTGACTTGTGACAGAAGCTTTTCTGTCTCGGGGGAATTTACTATAGTCAAACTTAGAATACGCTCACAAATTTTGCAGGAAACCAACTTCAGGGACATTGTTACATAATTTTGTATGTCTTTTACCATTCTTATAGACAGTGGTCTCCCATGCTTTTTTCCAGTTACTTGAAACTTTGCACTGGGCAAGAGATTTGTGATAAATGGCAAAGAGTACTTTCTGTAAAACCGAAGTGGGATTCCATCTGAACCTGGTGACCTCTTTGTCTTTAACTCTTTCAGTTGCTTCTCAATGCCACAGACACCTATTTCTATCTTCTCCACACAGGAGCCTGTGCAATGGTCAAACTGGTGTATCTCTACAATCCTACTGCTGGAATGATTTTTAAGTGCAAAATTCAAATCTTTAGCTTCCTTTTTGGTGTCTTCTATTTTCACAGCGGACTGCTCAACACATGACTGGATACTGGCTAGGAGCCTTCAAACCACTTAGTGATACTTTGTAGAACCAGAATTTTCTATGGTTCTCAGCAAGATCTTTTGCTGAGGTATGACAATGGAAGTTCTATGCGTAGTGATCTGATCTGTTTAGAGATGCAATACTTTCTAATGAGGTTTGCTTGTAAACATTTCTTCATTCTTTTTTTAACCAAGAGTGCAACAATCCCTGCTTCTTCAGCTTTTTCATAATTTTGTTACTAAACAAAAGCAGGTCTTTTCCATCCTCAATCCACTTACTCAGCACTTGTGTCTCCATGGCTATAAGAAAAGGCTGAAAAGTTCCTGACTGCCAGTAGAATACTGTATTTTTAGTTAATAAATTTATATTTCCTCCCCAATACAGTCCACTTATAGGCCAAAGTTGTTTGTCCAACATTTTCTCAATGAGTAGATTCCACCACAGTAATGCAATTCTGAAAGTACCGCAAAATACCCAACAACAGTTTTCATAAACTTTACTTGGACTCAAAACATTTTTGAGTCATAAACTGTTTTTAGATTTGGGGAGATGAAAAACAGAGGGTGCAAGTTTGATCAACAGAATGAATTTTCCAACATTTCATATTTTAAACTCCTCAGTTTTCACACTACCAAAATACCTTTATGTGTAGTTGCATTGACATGAAGAAACAGAGTTCTTCAACTTCTCTTTTATTTTCTCACTCAGACAACAACCATAGTATTTGCCTGTTACTGTATTTGTTACCCATTGCAAGGTAATAGTAGCTGTTTACTGAAACTGGACGAACAGTAATGTGAAACTGAGTTAATTAGCTGTCTGCTGCTGTTTCCCAATTAGCTGGAAAATTAACTTCACATGCCAATCTTCTGTTCCCTCAACTGTGGTGGCATTGGGCTGGTTCTTATCTAGCCAGGATTTCAATTGCTAAATGAAAACTCATTTATATAGGGCAACAGAGGAATGCTCTAGACCAGCAAACAGACAAATCTGGTACACAATTCAGATATATTCACCACAAAACACATGAAATGTAAGGTAGCTTCTTGTCTTCTACATGAAACTGATCACTTACAATTAAAGAAACGACCTGGCATGCCGACATCTTGTTGCAGGTCAAGACGAAACAATAAACTTTCAAGAACTGGAATATGAATTACTTCCCCAGCCCATTTGGGAGTTTGCTAAAAGAAAGTCATGAAGATACTTTAGAACTTTTAATCAAAGGGGAAACAGTTGACAACCATGATATCTGCATTTGAACTATAGTGCAGACAGAGGTGGTACAAACTAGCTTATCGTATCTGCACAGAAAAAGTCATCCTGCGTGTTGATCTTTGTGCAAAGAGTTGCATTGCTTCGAAATAATGACTGATATTAATTAGAGCATTTTATTCAGAAACTGTGGTAGTAAACCCAACTGCTCTAACTATGGCTGCTACCAAGTAAGGTATTCAAGCACACTGGCTCTGAAAATGGTGCAACACCCTCACCGCTGCTACCACAGTAGGGTGGTCCCATCTAAGAACTGCAATGAAATGAGGTGCTGAGAGCACCCCTTAGCACTTCTGTAGATTCGGGCACCTCACATAGACTCGTGCACTTCACCACATACGCATCTGACAACAGAGAGAGGGTCCTGTAGCCAACCTCTAACTACTGTTGGGAGACTGAAGTGGTGCCAATTCTGCGAGGGTCTGAAAGCCTTGTATCATAGTGCTCCAAAGTAGCCACAGCTTGAAATTCAATGTAACAGCTTGGACCCACTACAGAATTTTGCCATCTTGCAAATTATTAGCAATAATTAATCCAAGATCCTGAAAATTTCCCTGCCCCAACCAGTCAATAGCCCTCTATTCTATTCAGGCAGTTACCTTTCAAAGAACACCTGTTAAAGAATCTTTATCAATCCAAATTTGTGATTGGAAATGTAACCTAAACTGAATTAGCAACTCTCTCCTTGTCACGGACTAGACTGGAGTCATGGGTTCTCTGCCAAGGGGCGGCCCGTTATCATGTGCTAATCTGCCACAGCAAACCGCAAATATCACACTAATATTATGCCATTTCTCTTCAAATGTGAACCAAGTATCACACTAAATTTACACTATTTCTCTTTTAATTTATGCTAGTACACAAATAAAACATATGAAGATATGTTTTGTGGTGTTCTCTCCACAATAATTAGAAACCAGTGTTGAGGGCTGAAATGACGGTCAGCCATGCTGTGATCGTCTCAGAGAAGGAAGCTGCTTTCTATTATGTATGCTCTGATGTGACTTCTGGCAAAAGAGCAAAAGGTCAGTATTTTTCTTTCAAAGTGCATGTAGCATACTGTGCAAATGCAGATTATGAGGGATTTTTGAGTAGCAGTTGACCTAACAGTGATGGGGCCGAGTGGTCAAGTAGATTCGGGCCAATGTGGAGGGTGGCCATGTGGCATCGCCCGCTCTCCCTGTGAGTGGACATGTGGCCACTCCTTCAGCAAGATCCGAGCAGGCACGCGGGGGGGAGGGGTTTATTAGTGATTGGGAGCTCCAACGTTAGGTGGGTGATGGAGCCCCTTAGGGAAATAGTGGAAAGGTCGGGGAAGAAGGCCAGTGTTCACTCTGTCTGCTTGCTGGGGGGTCTCATCCAAGATGTGGAGGAGGCCCTGCCAGCGGCGATAGAGAGCACTGGGTGCACCCAACTGCAAATTGTTGCTCATGTTGGCACCAGACTCCTGCCGTTTGGGTTTAGAGGTCAACCTCAGTTCATACAGGCAGTTGGCGGAGCTGGTGAAGGCGGAAAGCCTTGCTCGCAGGGTGGAATCTGAGCTAACTATTTGTAGTATCGTTCCCAGAACCGATCGTGGTCCTCTGGTTTTGAGCTGAGTGGAAGGCTTAAACCAGAGGCTCAGACGATTCTGCGGAGATCTGGGGTGCAAATTTCTCGACCTCCGCTATTGGGTGGAGAAATGTAGGGTCCCCCTGAATAGGTCAGGCGTGCACTACACGCAGGAAGCAGCTACAAGGGTAGCGGAGTACGTGTGGAATGAACATGTGGGTTTTTTAGTTTAGAGAATTCCCTTCCCTAGGTCCGACAAGACGCCTCCTGAAACGCGGCAAGGTAGGAGTAGGCAAAATGCAACAGGGAATAACAATATTAATCTGCTAATAGTAAACTGCAGGAGCGTCTATAGAAAGGTCCCAGAACTGCTCTCATTAATGAACGGTCACAATGCCCACATAGTACTAGGGACAGAAAGTTGGCTGAAACCAGATGTAAACAGTAATGAAATTCTAAACTCAGATTGGAATGTATACCACAGAGACAGGATGGACAGTGAAGGGGGAGGCGTGTTTATAGCAATAAGAAGTGCAATAGCATCGAAGGAAATTGACGGAGATCCGAAATGTGAAATAATTTGGGTGAAGGTCAGGGTTAAAGCAGGCTCAGACATGGTAATTGGATGTCTCTATAGGCCCCCTGGCTCAGCAGCTGTTGTGGCTGAGCACCTGAAGGATAATTTGGAAAATATTTCAAGTAGATTTCCCCACCATGTTATAGTTCTGGGTGGAGATTTTAATTTGCCGGATATAGACTGGGAGACTCAAACGTTCATAACAGGTGGCAGGGACAAAGAATCCAGTGTAATTTTTTTAAGTGCTTTATCTGAAAACTACCTTGAGCAACTGAACAGAGGACTGACTCGTGGTGATAACATATTAGACCTTCTGGTGACAAACAGACCCGAACTATTTGAAACAGTTAACGCAGAACAGGGAATCAGCAATCATAAAGCTGTTACTGCAGCAATGATTTCAGCCGTAAATAGAAATATTAAAAAAGGTAGGAAGATTTTCCTGTTTAGCAAAACTGACAAAAAGCAGATTTCAGAGTAGCTTATGGCTCAACACAAAAGTTTTGTCTCAAGTACAGATAGTGCTGAGGATCAGTGGATAAAGTTCAAAACCATCATACAATATGTGTTATATGAGTATGTGCCAAGCAAGATCGTAAGAGATGGAAAAGAGCCACCGTGGTACAACAACCGAGTTAGAAAACTGCTGCGGAAGCAAAGGGAACTTCACAGCAAACATAAACATAGCCAAAGCCTTGCAGACAAACAAAAATTACGCGAAGTGAAATGTAGTGTGAGGAGGGCTATGCGAGAGGCTTTCAATGAATTCGAAAGTAAAGTTCTATGTACTGACTTGGCAGAAAATCCTAAGAAATTTTGGTCTTATGTCAAAGCGGTAGGTGGATCAAAACAAAACGTCCACACACTCTGTGACCAAAATCGTACTGAAACAGAGGATGACAGACTAAAGGCCGAAATACTAAATGTCTTTTTCCAAACCTGTTTCACAGAGGAAGACTGCGCTGTAGTTCCTTCTCTAGATTGTCACACAGATGAAAAAATGGTAGATATCAAAATAGACGCCAGAGGGATAGAGAAACAATTGAAATCGCTCAAAAGAGGAAAGGCCGCTGGACCTGATGGGATGCCAGTTCGATTTTACGCAGAGTACGCAAAGGAACTTGCCCCCCTCCTTGCAGCGGTGTATCGTAGGTCTCTAGAAGAGCGTAGCATTCCAAAGGATTGGAAAAGGACACAGGTGATCCCCGTTTTCAAGAAGGGACGTCGAACAGATGTGCTGAACTATAGACCTATATCTCTAATGTCGATCAGTTGTAGAATTTTGGAACACGTATTATGTTCGAGTATAATGACTTTTCTGGAGACTAGAAATCTACTCTGTAGGAATCAGCATGGGTTTCGAAAAAGACAATCGTGTGAAAACCAGCATGCGCTATTCGTCCACGAGACTCAAGAGGGCCATATACACGGGTTCCCAGGTAGATGCCATGTTTCTTGACTTCCGCAAGGCATTCGATACAGTTCCCCACAGTCGTTTAATGAACAAAGTAAGAGCATATGGACTATCAGACCAATTGTGTGATTGGATTGAAGAGTTCCTAGATAACAGAATGCAGCATGTCAATCTCAATGGAGAGAAGTCTTCCGAAGTAAGAGTGATTTCAGGTGTGCCGCAGGGGAGTGTCGTAGGACCATTGCTATTCACATTATACATAAACGACCTTGTGGGTGACATTGCAAGTTCACTGAGGCTTTTTGCGGATGATGCTGTGGTATATCGAGAGGTTGTAACAATGGAAAATTGTACTGAAATGCAGGAGGATCTGCAGCGAATTGACGCATGGTGCAGGGAATGGCAATTGAATTTCAATGTAGACAAGTGTAATGTGCTGCGAATACATAGAAAGAAAGATCCCTTATCATTTAGCTACAATATAGGAGGTGAGCAACTGGAAGCAGTTAATTCCATAAATTATACGGGAGTAGGCATTAGGAGTGATTTAAAATGGAATGATCATATAAAGTTGATCATCGGTAAAGCAGATGCCAGACTGAGATTCATTGGAAGAATCCTAAGGAAATGCAATCCGAAAACAAAGGAAGTAGGTTACAGTACGCTTGTTTGCTCACTGCTTGAATACTGCTCAGCAGTGTGGGATCCAAACCAGATAGGGTTGATAGTAGAGATAGAGAAGATCCAACGGAGAGCAGCGCACTTCGTTACAGGGTCATTTAGTAATCGCAAAAGCGTTACAGAGATGATAGATAAACTCCAGTGGAAGACTCTGCAGGAGAGACGCTCAGTAGCTCGGTACGGGCTTTTGTTGAAATTTTGAGAACATACCTTCACCTAGGAGTCAAGCAGTATATTGCCCCCTCCTACGTATATCTCGCGAAGAGACCATGAGGATAAAATCAGAGAGATTAGAGCCCACACAGAGGCATACTGACAATCCTTCTTTCCACGAACAATGTGAGACTGGAATAGAAGGGAGAACTGATAGAGGTACTCAAGGTACCCTCTGCCACACACCGTCAGGTGGCTTGCGGAGTATGGTTGTAGATGTAGATGTACACTGACTGGCAATTCACTGGCTCCAGTTTGATACCCATTGCTAACATCATCTTTTTTATTCCTCGCAATGTTAAATTATTAATTGTCAAATTTAAATATATTTAAATAGTACAATTTCGTGAAAAGGAAAATTGCTACTCACCATATAGCGGAGAGGCTGAGTTGTAGATAGGTACAACAAAATGACTGTCCCAAATAATAGTTCATCAGAATTAGATAGCAAACACACACATACACACTCACGCAAATGCAACTTACACACACGACTGCAGTTTCAGGCAACTGAGGCCACACTACAAGCAGCAGCACCAGTGCATGATAGGAGTGGCAACTGAGTGGGGATAGGAGGAGGCTGGGGGGAAGGAGGGGAAGGGATAGTAGGGTACGCGTGGCCAACAGTGATGTGCCATTGGGGAGCGCGGAGGGACGAGGTGGAAAGAGGATAGGGCAGCTATGTGTAATCGGGAGGTTAGACGGAGGGGTCGGAGAGGTGGGGTGAGGGAGTGGGGGAGTGGGGGTGCCTATCTACGACTCAGCATCTCTGCTATATGAAGAGTAGCAACTTTCCTTTTCACAATATTGTTACATTCCATCCTGGATTTTCCAGTCTGATAAACAGTTCAATTTATATACATAAAATTAATATATTCAATTTAGTTATGATTACTGCCCTTGTAAGTTAAAAGACTTCAGGCCACCACATTGTTGCACATTGGTGAAATTCTCCACAAGCTGTCACTTATGTCTATGTTTCTTGTACATCAGAAAAAAGTCTGTTACATAATCAATAAGAAAAATCTTTCTTATCCCAAACAACAGTAACTTTTTTTAAAATTTGAAATCAGTCTCATCTTTTCAGAGCAAGGCCACCATGTATTATACACAGTAACAACTTGGCAGATTTAATAATTGTGATAGTTTAATCTGCAATTGCAGTTTTTTATGTCATTTGTTACGTTATATTCAAAAGAATATGGTCACAACTGAATTCAGCCACCATTTTTCTTAACTCTTGAACAGGAAGGAACAGATATGTTATAAATCTTCATCAATTTTGTATGTCAATTTTTTTTTATGATGGATCCATTTGAATCTCTCTCTCTCTCTCTCTCTCTCTCGCACACACACACACACACACACACACACACACACACACACACACACACACAAACACAACAGAACCAGGAGAAAAAGCTCTGTATACAAAACTATTCCCAGATCAATCTGATACCTGTGCTACTGCCCAAAACATTTAATTGATGTCAACACTATCTTTTTTGTACAGTTCCACATTTTAAACTGACAGGCAGCCTGCATTTTTTTCCAAAAGCATGCAGCAACACACAGAATTAATGGTCTTTCAGTCTTTGGCAAAGTTAATAAACTTTGCTTTTAAAACCAAAGAAACTAATGACCCATCTTTGCACATTAACAAACAAATTTCACATTGACTGGATCCTGTTCACCTCCTTTTTCATCGTCTCTTGCTGTTTCTTTTTGGATCTGTTGCAGATTTATTCAGGTAACAACTTTTTTTATCCCCTTCCATATCATAGTGATCACAAGCCTCTGACAAACTTTGATGTCAGTGTAATTATACAGTCACAGCTGAGTAATTTCTGCAAATTTCATCTCTTTTTATGGATAGCATATTTCAGAACTACTGTGAACTTTCCGTTTTATGGCCGTAACCATCAACTAATGACTGCTCCTAATCAGGATACTGTTTCAGTGTTACAGTGAGTGATACAGTCATTGAGCTGGTGACGATGGCTCATTTTCTGTACAATGTCTGGTGCACGGTAAAAAATTTTATGATTAAATTTGACTTGAGATTTTGACAACACTGATTTTGAGTATTGCTGTCTCTCCCCCAAATTTCCTTCAACCCAACATTTGTCTCCACGAGGAATTTTATAACTATATGGTGGGAGCCTCCTAATATGCCCGACTAAATCCGAGGGTCCAGTTCCCCTTGTAGGTCACTAGAGCAAAAGAAGGCCAGTTTATAGTTGATGTACCTTCATATAATGATCTGATTTTGGTAGCTGAGTTTGGTACATCAAATTTCTATTTCATACCGGGCATAGCATTTCATCTGTAGTTACGCTGGACACCTTAATATATTCAGTGTTTCTCCTATCATCAAGTAATGAGCAGTTGTCAGAAAACTGTTACACCTTGTAATGTCCCCACAGAAAATACCCTCTACCACGCACCAATTAATCATTGTCAATCAAACCATCCACATTCATTCACTTTGGAAAAGTATCTGATCTGATTTTCTCGTAACACATGCGGCGACAGCTGGACGACGCCAAAGTATTTTCTAGCGTGTTTATTCCTTGAAATAACATAGATGCATAGATGCATTCTCCATGGTTGTTAGAGAGAGTAACTAGGACAGCTTCTGGAGTATGGGTTGAGGGATTGACGTGTTTCTGAGAGATACATATTCTGATTTTCTTCTCACTAAATCGAGCAAATTAACTTTTGTGCCACTAGCGGTTTGTTTGAATAGAAAGAGAGTGTAAACGGAAAATAATTAAGACGTGGAATCACCGGAGATCTGGACATGTAATGGAGATGGATTTAATACACAATTTCCTTCATAAATAAGGTTTATGACTTTTTGTTCTGGAGTGAACGAACGAATGAGTTTTTTTCTGAATCATTTGATGATCATGTTGGCCCTGTAATTAGTGGGGAAGTTTCAGCTGTGTCGAAGAGAACCTGCAATCACTGAGTCTGTGTTAAATCGTCCAAAAAGGCTTCGTACACATCTGGAATTCGCAATCTTTCGTAAAAGGAACAAATTGTCCACACGATTGATTCTCCCGACTGAATACAGTGTTTAACAGTAATAATAAATGTAAAGATCTCTTACAGCAAGTCAGCCAACAAATGGGAGGCCCCTACTTTACTGTATAGATTTATGTGTGAAGGTGAAGGGATCTTAAAGGCAACAGATACACATCTATACAGACAAGACATTACACAAAGTTAGCGGCTAGCTGCATTCATCATCTATTCATAGAGAAGGAAGAGACAACTTATTATTATCTTGTTAAAATGGCCAATCCATGACAGGACACGTTTTTGGACGTTGCTAAAATAATTTTGTTCTCAGTTTCATGTCAACTACGACGAGCTAACCTAACTGACGCTTGGAAAATAGAGGAAAGACTCGCAGGTGATATAAATGGATCTACAAATAAAGCCGAAAGACAGCACGCTGGGCGCAGAGAAAAGGCCAGATCTATATTTTCATTATTAAAGCTTGCTAGAATAGTTGAAGTATACGCTTTTTTGTTTAGTGTTATTTGATTTTTGAACATTGATTAACTGTGTTCATGTTAGAAGTATTTTCATTGACCTGTCCCAGTTGCATTTATCTGTATATGTACATTAAGAAGGTAGACACAGAAGTACTTTTGTGTGAACGGAGTTACATATAGTGACAGTAGAAGGGAGTTATATATATTGACAGTAGAACATTTATATGGTTTTAACTAGGGCAATGTTTAGGATGAGTCAAGCAGAGCAAAGCAGCACGCAACAGCCTTCAGCTGTTAGCACTGATGATAATGACGTAGTAAGAAGTGTTGTAGGACCGATGGCTACAGATAGCGCAATAGAAAGCCCTGTAGATACGGCTGGAGGTGTAACAGCAAGTATACAGCAGGGGTTAGATCCATTGGTAATTATTATGAGACAGATGCAGATGATAACCGAGAGCATGAATACTTTAAAACTGATATTAACGCGAAATTGGCCTCAGTTACTGAAGGGCAGGAAAATTTGAAAACCGATATTAAAGCACAATTAGTGACAGTCACTCAAACTCAAGAAGAAATGAAATTAGTCCAGACTGAGATTAAGCAGCAGTTACAAGACAATTTTTCCGAATTAGAGCAGTGGATGGAGGCGAAGACCAAGGAACTCAAAGATCAGGCCGAAGAGACGGAATGAAAATTAACTGCACAGATAGAATTTGTGAAAGCACAATGTGAAGAATCTACTCACCGCGTACATGTCGAAATGAAGGAGTATGTGGCTATTAAGATAGATACTGTACGGGAACAAGTGGAAATGGTTCCGCAATTAGTACAAAAGCAAGATGCCATGTCATGTGCAATTGCGTAACTTCCTGAATTGGCGCGTACACAGACTAATCTAAAGGAAAGCGTTGAACAACTGACAGAGCGTCAAGATGTTATAGACCACCAAGTTAACGTATTAACGGGTAAATTATCCGAAATCACATTAGAAAACAAAAGGCTAATGTGTGAAAACGTTGAGCAAAATGTTAAGGCAGTATTCCAGAGTTTATCTGGCAAACAGGAAGAGAATTTGTTTGCGAAAGGACTTGAGGAGGTGCGACAGCAGTTACGTGCTGATTTGGAGCATTGGAAACAAACGATAGAAGAGTCGATGTGCGCTTCACAACAAAGTTCAGCACACATGAATACAGGGCAGCAGCAGAAGTTGGCAGCGACTATAGAGGCAGTTACTGCCCATTCGCACACAATACCGACTTGTGTAAGTAATTCAAACATTAAATTGCCACAAGCGGGCTGTTTGCGTGAATTCTTATCTAACGGAGATTACGAAAGCCTTTGCCATGCCGAAAGAAAAATGATAAAGCATAGGCAATTCCAGATTTTTAACCCTGGCAAAAGGGGGGTCCATCCAATTGTTTTTATTCGAAGTTTCAGAGGAGTGTTACCCAGAAATTGGTCGGAGTGGCAGAAGATCAGTTTTGTTACAGGATATATACAAGGTTCGGGGGCAATCCGGGCCTCAGACATGACTTCTGTTTGCTCGACATATGACGATTTTGAGAAGGCATTTTTAGCAAAGTTCTGGTCAGAAGGGGTACAGGAACACCTAAGGCAGGAGGTACTTTACCCAGAGCCTTTCTCCTTTTCGAAAGGAAGCCTTAGAAAGTATTTCAAAAAATATATAAATAAAATGAGATACTGGGACAGACCTATGCCTTTGCCAGACATAATAAACATACTTAAGGCAAGACTACCAACTAGCATCCTGAATCAATTGATTTACGGCAACGACAAAGACTTGGAGTCGTTCCTCACGACGTTAGACCATATAGATATTATCGAAGAGAACAACCAGAAAGCCCGTAACAACAGATTCCAATATAGGGAGATAGAACCTCCGCCAAACGGTAGGCAAGGCGGAAGTATGTGTTATGCCAATGGCGATCAATCAACACTTAGAAGGAATGAACAGAGATCGTTAAGTAATGGAGAAACCCCTCAAAATCTCAATAGTAATCCCGGCAATGGTCTTGCGAGGGGCTATTCAAGGAATAACAGGAATGGGAAAAGATACAATCCCGTATGGGGAAACGAAAGGAATTTTAGACCGCAAGCTTGGAACAATAACGGTAATAGAAAGTGGAATCAACCGGGGGGAATAAACTCAAATAACCAACATCAGTGGGGACGGACATCTACGAATCAACCGGTAATTACCGAAGTAACGGACGATGTCAACCACCAGGCGAATCAAAATCCAACAAACTTGTAAGGACCCACTCGTGCACCGGAGGAGCGGTCAACAATTGGTTGAGGGGCAACAGGATATGTGTACCCATGTTAACGTATAATGATGGACGATTACTGGCAGATGAACTGACCGAGGACTTAGAATCACAAGATGAGGATAAGGAACAGGTGGCAGTAGCCGAAGTGCAAGTCATTATGGAGACCGTACCTATAGTGGCGGTTTTAGACACAGCTGCAACCACAAATGTTATTTCGGAGGCACTATTCAACAGGATCAGAAATATAAGAAGAGTACCAATTTTTCCAGTTCAAAATTGCAGAATAATAGGCGCCGTTGGGGCTCGATCAGCTAATGTAAAGGTGCAGTCACTACTTGGTGTGGAAGTCGGAAATGTAGCAATATTAAGCACATTCCTTGTTGTGAAAAATTTGGTGGTAGATTGCATTATCGGAGTCGACAGCCTACGTCAATACGGATGCAGAATAGATTTTAAAACAGGAAAAATTTGGTTGAATGTTAATAAACAAGAAATTGAGTTGGAGTTGTTGAGAAAAAAAAGCCTTACGAGAAAATATAATTGTGGGATCAGTGTGCAAGTAATCAGGACGGCCCAAAATTCTAAAGAGCACATAATTAATGAGTTCCAAGTCAAAGAAGATTTCGGTCAATTAGTGGTTGAAAAGTTAAATGAATCTGACTGCATTATCGAAGATCAGAAGAAGCAGCTCAATGAATTCTTATTCACGTATGAAAACGTTTTTGATGAAAGGCCAGGAGTTATTAAGGGATACATATGCCATCTCTACGTTAAGCCGCACAAAACGTATTGTAGAACTTTCTATCCTGTTCCCTGGAGGTTAAAGGCTCAAGTTCAAAAGGAAATAGATCGCATGTTGAAATGGGGTTTGATCGAACCCTCTGCAAGCCCATACTACTCCCCATTGCGAGTGACAGAGATGAATGCTCGTAAAAACATAACAATAAACTCTGTGTGTTTAGTGTTAGAAAACTTTAAACTGAAATAATTAATCAGTGACACAGATTGTAGAAATTGTGACTAACTATTACTATCGAGTGCTGCAAAGAAGATAGTGGAGATAGGCTCACCTGTGTTTGGGTAAACACGGAACTTTAGCCTTGCTAATGTCATCAAGAATTATAAAGGATCTGAATGACCTTCAAGAAGAAAGAAATCTTTCCCGAAAATGACGCTGCATAATCAAAAGAGGTTCCCGGTGAATGTTCATATATAATTTCAAGTGCACGCTTAGATGTGTAAACGTGTGAAGTGATGCGTTTAGGCAGTGAATCATGAGTGACGGTTAACGCTGCAAAAATAATTTCCCGCGCAAAACAATTGACGCCGGCGCGAGAGTTAGAATCGATATAGACGACACAGATATGCTTTGTAAGAGACTCGCATCAAACGCGAGGGGAAACTGATTGATGTTGAACTTCAAAAAAGTGTCATAATTAGACGTTAAGAGTTCTTGATTTATTGTTGAATGTCAAAAGAAAGTAATATTCATAGAATTAGTAGTTATTTAATGGGTCTTGTTCACTTTGGAATTTTGTTTGAAAATCCATTTCCATATATGTGCATGTATGAATGCCGGATGAATCAGAGAATAAATGAAAGAAGAGAATCCACATTCCTCACTACTAATAACTTTTACATTACAGCAATCAAGCGGAGAAATATATGTATTTAGGATAAAATTTTTATGAGTATAGATAAATGATATGACTTTTCAAGGAAATGATGGATTATGTCTTTGTATAAAATGAACCACACTTTCCATTATTCGATGATTTGAATCCAAAATCTACTGCAAGTTGCATGAATCCTTTAAATTACGAAGAACAAATCATTGACAGAAAATGTGTCAGAATTTTTGGACTTACCAGCACAAATGGTGATGCGAAGTCCAAAAGAAAATTCAAACTAGAGTAAATATTATGATGTTTTCGGCAACAGTGTTAGTCAATGGATAAACGGAAACTTTAAGTCAATGGCTAAATTCCTTGCAGTACATCATAAGAAAAAGGATACATGAAGCTATAGGGATTTTGTTTTCAAAAAGGAGAATCTTGGACGGTGGAACCTAACCAGTTCTTTTACAGGAAGAGTTTCCCTTTCGGTCATTGCTAATTCTTTTGGAATGAAGGTTGCATGTGAAATCTGGTATCCCTGTTCCTTCTACTCTTCCCATTGTGGGCCGCGTAGAAGACCGACTACAAATGTGGACGTCGGGGACATGCAAGATCCGGGGGAGTTTCAGCATAGCAAGATATTGTCCTGGGAACAAGATTGTAAAAAAAAGAAACTCGAGTTATTTATTGTGAATTTTGCTTTTCTAGAGGCACAAATCACTCTTCTCCAAATCGTTATATAAATCGATCCCTATCTTTCCTTTAGAGATCAATTTCAAAATTATTTTTTCTCTTCTGTAGGCTTTCCTATCTTCTATGTACCGAAGGCTGGGGGTCTAGGCTTAAGAGGTTTTCCAAGGTTTCCCTGCTTAAGAAAGTTCCCGAATGGGTAGACCCTGATAACAGCCTCATGAAAGATCATCTTCCTTGGTTGTGCACAGCAAACATAACACCTTGACGCACGTAAAAGAAATACAGCCGCGGTACCTGTCTCTTCATTTCTTATGTTTCCAATGTTTATTTTCTTCGTCTGTCTTAAACATAATTATTTCTTTTTCAGTCGGAGGACTGACACTCATCACTTCCGGGCTACCCACAATAATAGATAGATCGCGAAGTGTGTTCGGTAAATCAAAATTAGACTCACAAACTTCGCTCGCTGCGAGGGGCATTGTAATGTCCCCACAGAAACTACCCTCTACCACACACCAATTAATCATTGTCAATCAAACCATCCACATTCATTCACTTTGGAAAAGTATCTGATCTGATTTTCTCGTAACATATGCGGCGACAGCTGGACGACGCCAAAGTATTTTCTAGCGCGTTTATTCTTTGAAATAACAGAAATGCATAGATGCATTCTCCATGCTTGTTAGAGAGAGTAACTAGGACAGCTTCTGGAGTATGGATTGAGGGATTGACGTGTTTCTGAGAGATACATATTCTGATTTTCTTCTCGCTAAATCGAGCAAATTAACTTTTGTGCCACTAGCGGTTTGTTTGAATAGAAAGAGAGTGTAAACGGAAAATAATTAAGACGTGGAATCACCGGAGATCTGGACATGTAATGGAGATGGATTTAATACACAATTTCCTTCATAAATAAGGTTTGTGACTTTTTGTTCTGGAGTGAACGAACGAATGAGTTTTTTTCTGAATCATTTGATGATCATGTTGGCCCTGTAATTAGTGGGGAAGTTTCAGCTGTGTCGAAGAGAACCTGCAATCACTGAGTCTGTGTTAAATCGTCCAAAAAGGCTTCGTACACATCTGGAATTCGCAATCTTTCGTAAAAGGAACAAATTGTCCACACGATTGATTCTCCCGACTGAATACAGTGTTTAACAGTAATAATAAATGTAAAGATCTCTTACAGCAAGTCAGCCAACAAATGGGAGGCCCTTACTTTACTGTATAGATTTATGTGTGAAGGTGAAGGGATCTTAAAGGCAACAGATACACGTCTATACAGACAAGACATTACACAAAGTTAGCGGCTAGCTGCATTCATCATCTATTCATAGAGAAGGAAGAGACAACTTATTATTATCTAGTTAAAACCTCTGAAGACGGTCAGAAGATGTGTAAGTAGCCTACCACTTTGATGAGCTGCAAACACACACATCAAAAAAAGTTTTGCATCACTTCGATTCCGTGAGTTCCAGAACCTGTTCAGAAAATTGGAAAAGAGATCAACATAAACATCATTTCTACTCTTTTTACTGCTCATGAAAACCACACATTGCATGTTGTACCACCATACAGTAAGACCTCCAGAGGTGGTGTTCTAGATTTCTGTACACACTGATACCTCTAATACCCAGTAGCACAACTTCTTGCACTGATGCACGTCTGTATTCATCATGGCATTCTATCCCCAAGTTCATCAAGACACTGTTAGTCCAAATTGTCCCACTCCTCAACGGTGATTTGGCATACATCCCTCAGAGTGGTTGGTGGGTCACGTCGTCCATAAACAGCCTTTCTCAATCTATCCCAGGCATGTTTGATAGGGTTCATGTCTGGAGAACATGCTGGCCACTCTAGTTGAACCATGTCATTATCCTGAAGGAAGTCATTCACAAGATGTGCATGATGGGGGCGCGAATTGTCATCCATGAAGACGAATGCCTCACTAATATGTTGACGATATGGTTGCACTATTGGTCGGAGGATGGCATTCATGTATTGTACAGCCGTTACATATTGTATAACGGCCTATGTCGGCCCCACATAATGCCACCCCAAAACAGCAGTGAACCTCCACCATGCTGCACTCATTGGACAGTGTGTCTAAGGCACTCAGCCTGACCGGGTTGCCTCCAAACACGTCTCCAACAATTGTCTGGTTGAAGGCATATACGACACTCATCAGTGAAGAGAACGTGAAGAAAATCCTGAGCAGTCCATTCAGCATGTTGCTGGGCCCATATGTACTGCATTGCATAGTGTCATGGTTGCAAAGATGGACCTCGCCACGGAGTTGGGAGTAAAGTTGCACATCATGCAGCCTATTGTGCTCAGTTTGAGTCATAACACGACGTCCTGTGGCTGCACGAAAAGCATTATTCAACATGGTGGTGTTGCTGTCAGGGTTCCTCCGAGCCATAATCTGTAGGAAGTGGTCATCCACTGCAGTAGTAGCCCTTAGGCAGCCTGAGCAAGGCATGTCGTCGGCAGTTCCTGCCTCTTTGTATCTCCTCCATATCCAAACAACATCGTTTTGGTTCACTCTGAAACGCCTGGGCACTTCCCTTGTTGACAGCCCTTCCTGGCACAAAGTAACAATGCAGACATGATCGAACCGCAGTATTGACCGTCTAGGCATAGTTGAACTACAGACAACATTAGCCATGTACATCCTTCCTGGTGGAATGACTGGAACTGATTGGCTGTCAGACCCCCTCCATCTAATATGTGCTGCCCGTGGGTTTAGTGACATCTCTGAACAGTCAAAGGGACTGTATCTGTGATACAATACCCACAGTCAACATCTATCTTCAGAAGTTCTGGGAACCGGGGTGATGCAAAACCTTTTTTTGATGTGTGTATGTGATTAAAATAACTAAGTCACACCTGGCATGCATTGGAGTGAAGAAAAGTTCTAAATTCATTATAGGAATCAAAATACTTTTTTCTTACTGCAATATAATATTTATTTACATTACAGACACATTTTGCTGTTCATATTAAATGCGTATCAGTGGGTTTTTTTTATCCTACCAAAACCTGCACAGATTTTGGCATGACATCTAACAAAAAAAAAATCCAATAAAGATGCCTTGAACATAAAAAGGCAAATGCATCTAGAATGAAAACAAATTTTATATTGCAGCAAGAAAAGATATTTGAATTTATAAAAGGAATATTTATATATGTTACAGAGAATGGTCACACCAACAACTACGAACCATGAATCTTGCAGTGTTCAGACATGCCCGTGGTTCCTACAGAAGAGCACAGCATCCACTCCATTAATCTCAGAGGCAACAGTCTGTATGACTGACTAATTTGGCCTCAGTCACCATGGCCTTGCTATGTGGTGCTGAGAACAGCTGCAAGTAACGAGAAACTACAGCTGTTATTTTTCCTGTGGATATGCAAATCTGCTGTGTGGCTTAATGAATGGCATCCTCTTGGTTAAAATATTCCTGGGATAAAATAGTCTCCATTCAGATTGATGGGTGGAGACTACTCAGGACGACATTGTCATCAGGACAAACAAAACTGGCATTCTATGTGTTGGAGTGTAGAACATTAGAACCTTTAATCTGATACATATCTCACAGAATTTAAAAAGGGTGATTGATAGGTTGAAGTTAGATATAGGGGAAATAGTGAAGTATGGTGGCATGAAGAAAAGGATTTTTGCCCGGGTGAGTAAAGAGTCAATAAAGACAAAATCAAATACAATACACAAGAAGGTCTAATCTGTGTGTGTGTGTGTGTGTGTGTGTGTGTGTGTGTGTGCCACCTAGCCCCCTTTGGGGATTGGTTGACATAGGGGAGGAGGATGAGATGGGCAGAGAGAGGGGGAAGAAAAGAGAGAGATAAGGAGGAGGTGGACAAAGTGAGGGTGGAAGGATGAGATGGACAGCGAGGGGAGAAGGATGAGATGGACAGAGGGAGAAGAATGATGAGATGGACAGAGGGGGGAGGAGGAAGATGGACAGAGAGATGGGGGAGGAGGGGAAGGACAGAGAGATGGGGAGAAGGCGATGGTCAGGGAGATGGAGGAGGTGGGGATGTACAGAGAAGTGGGGAGAAGGGGACAGAAAATTGGGGGCAGGATGGGTTGGACAGAGAGGGGGGGGGAGGAAGAGCTGGAAAAAGAGAAGGGGGAGGAAGAGCTGGAAAAAGAGAGAAGGGGGAGCAGGAGACATGTGCAATATATGTGACAAACATATACATGATCGAAGCCATGGATAAAAAGCTAGTAATGAAAAAAAAAAAAAACAGGAAAGCTGGTAGTAAAGCTACATGAAATTATGATTGTAGCCAAGACAGACATGAAGCCAACAGGTTTCACTGTAGATCAAGTTTGTATGCCAGTTAGCTCTACAGATGAAGAGACTGAAAGAATGTTTGCTGATATAAAAAAATATTAAGGTTGTTAAAGGAAAGGAAATTTTAATTGTGATTGTGGCAAGTGGAACAGGAAAATGTGCAGAAGGAAAAATACACTGGAAAGTTTCAGGTACATTACACAACAGTAAGACAGAGATTTCAAAACCAAAATCTAAATAGCAAAAACATTTCCAGGAGCAGATAAGGAGGAGGAGATTAGTGTTTAACGTCCCGTCGACAACGAGGTCATTAGAGACGGAGCGCAAGCTTGGGTGAGGGAAGGATGGGGAAGGAAATCGGCCGTGCCCTTTCAAAGGAACCATCTCGGCATTTGCCTGAAGCGATTTAGGGAAATCACAGAAAACCTAAATCAGGATGGCCGGAGACGGGATTGAACCGTCGTCCTCCCGAATGCGAGTCCAGTGTGCTAACCACTGAGCAGATAAGGGCTCTTAGTTACGGATAGCAGATTAATACTGAAGAAACTGTAGAAAGGTAGGAATGTTAGCAGATGGGTCACAGATAAATTGTAAAGATGAGAGTTTGTCGAACATTTCAAAGAGAGTTTTATGTAATCACTGACTGAAAAGTGAAATGAACACAATAGATGGTGAATAGGTAGCTTTAAGAGATGAAATAGTAACGGCAGTCAAGGATCAAATACACAAAGAGACAAGTTCCAGTAAACATCCATGGATAAGACACAAGAAATACTGAATTTAATGAGAAAATATAAAAACGTAGCAAATGAAGCAGGATAAAGGTAATACAGAATGTAAGATGTGAAATTCACAGAATGTACAAAAGGACTAACCAGGAATGGCTAGAGCAGTAATGCAAGCACATACGCCTGTGGGAAAGATAATTACAGAGACCTATTGGGAAAAAGAGAGGCAGCTGAATAAAATGGTATTATTACATTCTTCTTGATTTATGCAAGTATTTTTCCTACCTCATATAGCCTGCACACCAGGGGGAATAGTTTTGTTATGTCTAGCTCAGATGGCAAGCCATTACTAAGCACAGACGGGAAAGCTAGATGATGGAAGGAATATATAGGAGGGCTATACAAGAGAAATGAACTTCAAAACAATATTATACAGAAGCAAGAGGGAGTAGATGAAGATGAAATGGGAGCTAATTGCTACAAGCTTTTGAAAGAACACTGAAAGACCTAATTCAAAACAAGGTGCCTGGAATATGTGGCATTCCCTCAGAATTACTCATAACTTGAGCCAGCCTTGGCAAAACTATTCCACCTGGTGCGCAGGACATATGAGACAAGTGAAATACCCTCAGACTTCGAAAAGAGTGTGATAATTCCGAATACGAAGAATGCAAGTGCTGACATGTGTGAATGCCACAGTACAACAAGCGTAATGGTATGTAGTCAAATAAAATCAGGCAATGCTTGTGGAATTAGAATAGAAAATGAGATACTAAAAGTAGTAGATGAGTTTTGATATTTGGGCAGCAAAATATGTGGCGAAACTGAAGTAGAAAAGATATAAAAAACAGACTGGTAATAATATGAAAATCATATCTGAAGAAGAGGAATTTGTTAACACCAAATACGGGGAAGGCCTTCTGGGAAGGAATTTGCACAGAATGCAGCCTTGTATGGAAGGGAAATGTGAATGATACACAGTTCAAACAGGAAGAGAAAAGAAACTTTTGAAATCTGGTTATACAGAAGAATGCAGAAGAGTAGATGGGTAGATTAAATAACTACACAGGAGATACTGAATTTCATTAAAATAAGGGATTGGTTAATATGACATCATGATGGTGCACCAACAAATTGTCAATTTGATAATGAAGGGAAGTGTGTGGGATAAAAATTTCAGAAGGATATCAAGGATTGAATATAGTAAGCACCTTCTATTGTATGTAGGTATATTTATGTATTTAAAAGGTTCCATGGAATCATGCAAGCCATAGCTATTTGGTCATGAAATGAGGCAGTACATAATTTACAGAATGCTGTTTAGAGAATTTGTAAACAAAGAATTAAAGTATTAACAAAACACAAAAAACAGAGAGTACATATATAAATAACGCATTACATAGGAGAGTCCTCAACTACTGCAAGAAAGTCATGTACACGACAGAAGTAGCATCTCATAAGGAAACCTTTAAACTTGGATTTGAGTACTTGTCATTTACCAATTAATTTTTTCAGTTCATCTGGAAGTCATTTGAACATTAAACATATTGAATATTGTGAATCTTTCTGTACACTGCTGGAGGAAGCATTTTCAATGTATATATGGTATTTTCATTTACTGTTCACTGAATGAATGTTGCAGTTTCTTCTGAAAGAGTCAAAAGTCTAATCAACAAATTCCAAGATGGAATATACACTGAGGTGACAAACATAATGGGAAAATGATACGCACACATACACATGGTGGTAGTATTGTGTGCACAAAGTATAAATGGGCAGTGCATTGGTGGAGCTGTCATTTGTACTCAGTCGATTCAAATGAAAATGGCCACACAACAGGAATTAACAGACTTTGAACACGGAATGGTAGCTGGAAGTAGATGCAAGGGACATTCCATTTTGGAAATTGCTATGGAATTCAATATTCCGAGATCCACAGTGTCAAGAGAGTGTTGAGATACTAGATTTCAGGCATTATCTCTCACCACAGACAACCCAGTGGCCGACAGCCTCCATTTAATGACTGAGAGCAGCGGCGTTTGCATAGAGTTGTCAGTACTAAGAGACAAGCAACAATGAGTGAAATAACCACAGGAATCATTGTGGAATGTATGACAAATGTATCTGTTAGAACAGTGCGGCAAAATTTGGTGTTAATGGGTTATGGCAGCAAATGACTCATACGAGTGCCTTCATTAAAAGCGAGAAATTGCCTGCAGCACCTCTCCTGGGCTTGTGACCACACTAGTTGGACCATTGACAACTGGAAAACTGTGGTCTGGTCAGATGAGCTCAAATTTCAGTTGGTAAGAGTTGATGGTAGGGTTCAAGTGTGTCACAGACCCCACAAAGCCATGGACCCAAGTCCAAGACACTCTGCAAGTTGGTGGTGGCTCCATAAAGGTGTGGCCTGTGTTTACATGGAATGGACTGGGTCCTCTGGTCCCACTTAACAGATCACTGATTGGAAATGGGTATGGCCGGGTACCTGTAGACCATTTGCAGCCATTCATGGACTTCATGTTCCCAAACAATGATGGAGAATTTATGGATGAAAGTGTGCCACATCACCAGGCCATAGAACATTCTGGACAATGTGAGACAATAATTTGGCCACCCACATTGCTTGATATGAAGCACATCAAACATTTATGGGACCTAGTCAAGAGGTCAGTTTGTGCACAACCTCCTGCACCACCAACACTTTCACAATTATAGGTGGCTGTAGAGGCAGCACACCTCAGTATTTCTAAGGGGAGTTCCAACAACTTGTTGAGTCCATGCCACACTGAGTTGCTGCACTACGCTGGGCAAAAGTAAGTTCAATACGATATGACATTTGTCACCTCAGTATATGTACACGGCTGGAAGAGTTATAATTCAGAGACACCTGAACCACGGTCTACAAGAAGTTTGCAAAATGACATTGCAGATCAGTTTGACTGCCCTTTTCTGAGCTAAGAATGTGCTTGATGAGTGTACAGAGTTACTCCTAAATATTAGATAATAGGGCAAAAATAATCAAATTAAACAGGTCTTTGTATTTTTGTGTCAGAGGCAGTGGACATTATTCTTATCTTGAAGATAGTACCATTCAGTTTCTGCAAAAGATCTTGAATGCGGTACTTCCAAGAAAACCTTGCATCTATTCTCTACAAATTTAAAATGGTTGACTTCACTGATGGTTTAACCAACTTTATACAATAAAATTTTGTTTTTACAAGAGTTTCACAATAGAAATGTATGCATAGCATTTTGTTACAGTTTGGCATCATCTGCTCTCCAAAAGCTACAATGCAGATGTTGCTGACTCCCTTAATAGCTAAACCATTTATATTGTGTTCCATGTCTTTCACAATAATACTTGGGTCATCCACAAAGAGAAAAATTTTTGTGTAATCTGTCAGGTTTAGGGGCAGATCACTGATATACAGGCTGTCGCATTTATATTGACTGCCCTAAATACTTGTTTGTCCAGATGCAAATTACAAAGTATTTCATGCAAATGTTCTTTAGCTGTCAGGAGGACATCAATCAGCATGATTCCCTTCATTGTAGCTTTATTTTTTACAAAGCTATGAACAGCGGTATGACTTTTTTAAATGGCACCCTGTATTTTTTATTTGGTAATTCATTTCCTCTCCTAAAGACCTATCCAAAAATTTATCACAGGGTACCATTCACTCAAACACAACATTATTAATTACGTAACACAACATTGACTTTGAGCCCGGGATCACAAACTCATTCACTTACTGGAGTTGTCAGAAAACAAATAAAAACCAAGTAAAAACATAACAAAAAATTGACTTTGGCTCTCCTGTACCATTGCCAAGGAGTAGAACGTTCAAACATGCTCAAAGTGGTGACCCTGGACACCAATACACTGGTGCACTCATTGAGTGGAAGAATTATTTACTGCTTCCAGTGTTACCTGCTGAAGAGAGTTACAAGCAAGCACGATACATTCCTGCATGTCCTCTGGAGTTGTTGGAATGTTGCGATAGACAACATCTTTAATGCATCCCCAAAGAATAAAGTCCAGAGGATTTAAATCAGGAGACCTAGCACGCCAAGTAACTGTTCCTCCTCAACCAATCCATCTGGCAGGATACCTTTGGTTCAGAACATGACATGCACACAAGGCATTATATGCTGGACATCCATCATGTTGATACCACATAAGCATTCTTGTTCTTAGCAGCACTTCATCCAGAAAAGGAGGAAGAATTCGTCTGAGGAAGTTGTCATACGCTGTACCATTTAGACTACTATGGATGAAATAAGGGCCAATAATTGTAGTAACAAGCATCCCACACCATTGTATTTAACTGCCCTTTGTTTGAGAAGGAACATTCATTGATAAATAGAACATTGGAGAAGAAGTTGGGTCGGCGGGGATTTGCTGCTGTGTCCACTGACAGAATTGTACACGATTCTGGAAATCATTGCCATGCAATTCTTGATGTAGGTGTACATGGTAAGGATGGAACCGGTGACGTGTAAGAATACGATGTACACTGGTTTTAGGAATGCCAATCTTGTGTTCAAGCTGCCATGTGCTCACATGTGGATTCATAGCAATGGAAGCAAGAACAGTAACTTCGGCAGCTTCATCTGTACGAGTGCTATGACAAATGCATTGTTGTGGGTTGAAACTTCCTGGTTCCTGAAGCGTCGCAACAAGATGATAAAACATCATTTGGGAACGTGGGTTCTTGTCAGGATATCGCTCTCTGTACAGTTCTGCAGCCTGTGCAGCATTTTGTCTACCTTCAACAACAACAATAAAAGAAACATATGTCAATGCAGTTTGTAGGAAGGACAGCCTTTACTGTATGCCTGCTCTACACAACAGTATTTAAAAGGACTAAACTACTGTACTAAATGTACCCGCACATAAGAAAACAGTATTGCAAATTACTGTTCTAACTTACATTCCCCATAGATGAGTAGCATTTCTACCTTCTCTTCATTGGTGTACATTCTACTCACACATCTCTTCAACTGATGATGGTTGACGAACTGACAGGTGTGTATTCTAATCGTGTTTACATTTGCACTTGGTTAATGCCAGCATGTGGGTGTTTTCCATTACCCCGAGTACCTGCACTAAAGTTCTGGGAGCATCAACATCAATGTTGTGTTGTTTAATTAAGAACGTTGTGTTTCAGTGAATGGTACACTGTGATACATTTTTGAATAGGTCTTTAGAAGAGGAAATGAATTACCGAATAAAAACTACAGGTTGCCATTTAAACAAGTCATACTGCTGTTCATATCTTTGTAGAAAATGAAGCAGGGTGGTCAAGATAAATGGGACACCCTATATATCAAGAACAGCAATGGAGCCAGAACAGAACTCTGTGGCTCCCCCTCCCCCCACCACTGCCCTCCACTTTATATGACCCAAAGTGAGATTCAAACCTCTCCCCAGTTTGTTGACACTACCTTCCAGAGGTGAAGTGAACCATTATTGAGGTTTTGCCTAATCCCACAAAGTCCCAACTCAGGCAAAAGTATTGTATGGTGCATTCAATCAGTAAATTTGTCCTCAGACAGGTATCAACTGGATATCCTCCATATATCTCTGTCCTGGGCACCCTCCTTCATTCGCTTATAACTTCTTCCTCTCTTCATAGCTGTTAGCATTCCAAACCACCTTCTTCCTCTACCTCTTTTACCTTCTACTTTGCCCTCCATGATGATCCAATTCCTATGTAATGTGTGTCCCATCAAAGATGTTTTCCTCTTCTGTGTCATCCTTGTGAAGTTCTTCTTAGCTCCTACTCTGCTCAGAACATTCTCATTTCTCAATCTGTCAATCCATTTCACTCTCTCTACAACCACATTTCAAATCTTTCTAAGTATTTCCATTCTTTCCATCTGAGGTCAATGTTCTGGAACCATAAGATACCACACTCCATACAAGACATTTGGAAAACCTCTACCTACTTGAAATGGAGATGCTTCTGGCCATCAGAAACCCTTTCACTGTCCCGAAAGCTCTCTTTCCCATGGAGATCCTATGTCTCACTTACTCTGTACAAATTTCGCTGGAAGTTACTGAGGTTCCCAAATACTGGAATGACTGAACCTGTACTAATACCACTCCATATGGTGATATATTAATCATGTTGTCTTGTTTTCTGATTCTCACCACTCTGGTCTTGATTCAGTTTCGTTTCAAACTCTTTACCCACAGTTACAATATTTTCTATCATTACTTGCAGCACTTCCTCCATTTCTGCTAGCACAGTCATACCATCAGATACTGAAAATTTTTGTTCTCTCTCCTCTCACTACAAGTCCTTTTGATTTTCCAAAGCCTTAATGATTAGCTTTGCAGCATATATATTGAAAAGTGCTGGTGGCATATAGCAACCCTGCCCACACCTCGTCCTATAGCCGCCTCTTCAGTTGCTGCTTCTTTTACCCTAACTACCACTTTCTGTCCCGTACACAGTTGCTTTATCAAACTTCTTTCCTTCCAATCTAGTCCAGTGTCTTTCAGAACCCTCAATAACATACACCAGACTATTCTATCAAATGCTTTATCATCCCAGTCGACATAACAAACACACATTTCTCTCTTCATGTATAAAAATCTTTCTGCCATCACCCTCAGACACCCAATTGCATCTCTGGTCCCTCTTCTTTTTCCCAATCTGAACTTATCTTCTACATTCTCCTCACTTCTCAGCAAAATTCTGGTCACTGCCTTGGTAACTTGGCATTTGAAACTCCTCTTCTTTTTCCCAATCTGAACTTATCTTCTACATTCTCCTCACTTCTCAGCAAAATTCTGGTCACAGCCTTGGTAACTTGGCATTTGAAACTAGTTGTCTTATAATCTTTACATGGGTTGACAGGACCATTATGGTCTTAAGAAGATTTTCAGGCAAGATACCTGTGTCATTTATCCTACTGATCAGATTTGTAATTCTAGTTATAGCATCACTCTCTCACATCTTCAGTGCCTCAAACTGTATTTGATCATAGCCCATCGCATTCCTTTCCTTAAGATTCTAGATTGCTTTCTTTGCCTCCCATTTTTCTATTATTGGCCCCCAGTGATTTTTGTGACATTCTTGTTCATGTTCTAAGACTAATCTTTCATGCTCAGCCATAGAATCATACAGATCTGCTATGTGTGCCTTCCATACATTTATTTTCTCCAGTATTCATTGTTATCTTTCCCTACTTGTTTGGTGTCCCTTAATTGCTAATTTTTCACAGCTCTTTCATTGATACACACTTTGTAGCTCTGTACATTTCATTTCATTTATTTTTTTCATGTATGCAGCATGAGCATGCACACAATAGTTTTTAATGTCCACATCTGGGAGGAAAGATTTCGAACAACTTTTAATCTATTAGAATTTAATAGTGCTAAAACTGCACAATATTGCTTATTGATTTGATAGCCAACCATATTTCATAAATCAATAACTAATGGTCATATATGCACACCAAATAAAGCCTACACTCTCATTACGTGTGAGTTGCACATCGGCTTTTTAAGCAAATTGTGAAAAGGGAAAAAAACACCAAATACATGAAGAATATGGTAACTTAATTTCTAAATTTGTTATTTTAGAACATCAGTAATCACTTTAACCCTTTCATAATCATCATATTTTTATTAGGTTGGTGCATAAGTTCATAGTGTTCTTGCTTTTCATGTTGGTATTCTGGTTGCTATGGGTTTATTTACTGATTGTGATCTTTCATTTGCAGTTCACTGCCACTATCTGACTTTATATATTGCCATTTTGTCGTTTTGGGATGGCAAGTGGAGCTGTGAACACTACAAAATGGAGTTCCAAGAGGAGAAATCGGAATGTTTCCGACATGTTCTTCTGTTTGTGTAGTAAAGAGGAGTGACAGCAGCAAAGTAGTCAGAAACATTTGCACCACGTATGGGGATAATGTCACTGGACAGAGCATGAGAATAAATGGTTTTCTTGTTTTAAGAAAGAAAATTTTGACATTAATGACTTCCCATGTTCAAGAAGACCTTTGGGATTTGAAGATCATTTAAATGCATTAATCTACAATGATCCATGTCAGTGTACTTGAGAGCTGTTAAATGTGATGAACTGTGTTCATTCCAACACCGTTCGACAATTGCATGCAATGGAAAAGGTTCAAAAATTGGGTGTAGGGCTACTGCATGCTCTAAGCCACAATCACAAGAATCAGCTGGTTGCCGTATGTGCATCTCTGCTTGTTCGTCATCATTTGGTTCATAACAACACCAACCATTCCTATCCTGTATCATTTCTCATGATGGGAACAGTGTCTTTATGCTAACACAAGAAACAAAAAGGAATGGTTGAGCCCAAACAAAGCAGCAACTCTCCATACAAAGACCTGTGTGCATCAAGAAAAGATACAGTTATGCTTCTAGTAGAACAGTGACTGTGTGGTGTACTACAGATTGCTTCCCAGAGGTGTAACCATCTCTGCTGACATTATTTGTCAACAATTGAGAGGTCTTGCTGACGCAATCTGAGAATGACAACCAGGAAGACTGCATGTAGTGATGCTACTCAACGATAATACCCACCCACATTCTGCTAGACTGCCAAATAACACAATACAGGAGTTGGGTCAAGAAGCCACTCCACACCCACCTTATTCACCTGGTCCTGTGCGCCCAAATTTTCACCCTGACAACACTCTATCAAACTACCTTGAAGTAACTTCCTTTCCAGGTGAAAATGTGTTCCAAACATGGCCTGATAAGTTCTTTGCCTCAAACCCATGTGATTTTTACCATCACAGAATCAAAAAGCTACCCCAGAACTGACAGACTGTTGTAAATAGCAAAGGAGAATATATTATTGATGACTAAAGTCTCTGTTATGTGTATCTGTCGTGTTTATTAAACTTATATAAAAATGCTACAGACCTATGCACCAACCCAATATTTCAATTCCTATATGATGTTGAACCCTGTTCATTTAATATATACTTAAGGAAAATTACCAAAAACTCAGCATTGTGTTTATTCATGTAAGATATGAGCCTACATTTCCTACTCTTGAATATTTCAATTAAATCATATACATACAGAAAATATTAATGAAAGACTAGCAACAACATAAGGAACATTATCTTTGTGTTCCATACTTTCTTTATAATGTTTTATTGATTAACACATAATCTATCTGGTACCTGCCTTTATCACCAGGGCTTTTCCATACACACAATCTTTGTTAACTATTTCTGGACCAGGTGTGGGCAATCTAAAAGCCAAGACTCCCGCTAAACCCTATCAGGTTATCTCCTCTTTCATTCCCTTGTACAATCCACAATCTCCAGCATTTCCATGCCTACATCTTCCCACCACATGGTTCCTATCTCCAGTCAACATCGTTCTTATATGACCTTTTATTTTCTTCAAAACCTCTTCTATCTGTTTAAAGATATTGTTCATCTCTCTCTCATTAGCTTATGATGTAAGATGTACACTTGAAAAAATTAGGTATCTAAAGAGTCACTCAATATCTTCATTGCTATCATCCTGTCACTGACAGGCATTTTTTGATTATGTTCTTATACAGTTTCTTCTTGTATAATATGCCTATTTCTCCTCCTTTGTGGTCTCCTACCTTCCTTGTAAATCAGCTTATATTCTCCAGAAACCAACTCTCCTTCACCTTCCCATAACACATCACAAAGTCAAGCACAATCAAATGCTTTTGTTAACTCAAAGGAAATACATTCTTCTTCATCCTGACATCTAGTCCTGCTAGTGTCTTGCATACAAGATAATAAATAGCATTTTCTGTGGACACTCCCTTCCTGGTAGAAACATAGTCTGACAACAAATTATGTGTACTGAGATTTGTCATTATACTCCAACACGATACTTTCTCAAAACCTTTTGAAAACACTGATAGCAAATAAACTGGTTGTTAATTGTCTATGTATCTCTTTCACCCTTTTAAAATTTTTTTATTATATGAGTTAGCATAACATATAAATGCACATAGGCTAATGTTCAAATTTGACAATCAGACTGCAGCACATGGTGTCACTTCATCCAAGTCTTTCAGACCACATTTAAAATCATGGAGTGGGCAGTTCTCCACAAGATATGTTAATGACTGTTTCTCCACACTAGAGACACATGCAGCACTTTCACTATAGCCACTTCAAGACTGGTCAAATCTCTATTGTCCCATTAAGATGTGGTCGAGTTTTGACCATTCATATTGAGGAGATCGAACCCTGCAACTGTCCTCAATGGGCTTTGAATTAGATGGATATTCTGGGATGGATATTCATTCCAGCATTGTTTCTGTTTCTCACTAACACTGTATGTCGCCCAAAGATCAGCCCATGGTGGCTTGAGTGACTTCAGGTGGAGAGCTGATAGATTCTGGAAAATGCTACTTAGAAATGAATTCTTATGCAGTCCTATCTTCTTGAGAATTTGCACCTTGCCAACTTTTATTCTGATATCCAGAGTGGAAATGTTGGACAGAACAGGCAACCACTGACTGGGAGTAGATGTAAGTACCAATAATGGTCCTCTTGGTTTCATTTAGAATACAACTATCTCAGTTGTAAGTGAACTGTTTTCCCATGCAGTAGCACAACATTCAGCAGCTAAGTAAACAAGAGAAACTGCAGCAGTGTGTGGGTGAATATACATTTGCTACAGTGTTATTTCCACTTATTTTGTGGAGTAGAATCATTTGAGCCAAGCTTCTTTGACAGTTTTGTGCCATGCTGCTTAAATGACAGTGTCCAATTGAGGTAACAAAGATATTTATGGATATAGTTATGGGAAACTCTGATCCTGTAACATAACGTGTATCTTCCTGTGGGTCTCTGTATTATGGAGATGGAATGCTCTTACCTCTGTTTGACTTGGGTTTGGTTGGAGACTCCATTTGCAAAAATACTTGTTCAGTATAGTGAAGTCACTTGAGGGTGTACTTTTACAATGCTCGATATCTTTGTTCTGATATACTACTGTCAGGTCATCTGTACAGTGGATTTTCTTGGAGCTAGTAGCTGGAATGTTGTTGACATATAAATTATGCAATACCAGAGTTGGGACTGATCCCTGAGGCAGGCGTGTTCAGGCTTCTGCATCTGGTAACTCTTACACTCAAAAAACCGAAAACCTTCCATCATTGCACGCTGCTAACATGGAATTACATCAACGAACTTGAACATCAGCTCTTCTCCCCATACTACTTCACATATTGCCATTATGTCGACAAAGCTTCTGCGAATTTGAGGCTTTCCTGAAATCCATATTCAACCAATGTTGTGAGCATTAGCACTTGAGGTCAGCAACTCCTATTTTCTCTAAGGCCACCCAGCTCAATTGGGATTATTTTATCAATTATCTGTTGGATGCAGCTGAGAATTAGACTCTCCAGTAATTTATATTTCATGCTGACAAGGGAGACGGATTGATATTTAACTGCATCAGTTCCTTCTTTGTCTGGTTTCAAAACAATGATTACTTTCGATTTCAGGAACATCTTTGGCAGTTTTGCAGTTTGCAGTATTTTGTTGGAGAATTCTAGGAGCCATTGTTTTGTCTGGAGGCCTACAGTTTTAAGGAACACTGAATAGACCCCATCAAATCCTGCAAATTTATTTGTCCTCAGAGAGTTTAGGAATAAGGAGGGTTCATGTATGTCAGAGTCATATGCATATTGGAGGAGGGATTCCAAACAAGATTTCTTTGTGTACAGCTGTTTCTTCACAGTTTTTTATGTGCCTTATATAGTTTAGCTTTTGAAATGTTTATTAGTTAGGTAGCAATATCATTAGCATTTTACATGTTTGTTTCTTCTTGAATTTGTAGATCTGTACCAAATTTCCTTATAAGGCTTTACAGCTGGAATGCATCAAATTCAGTCCAGCTTTTAATAGAGTGGTTTCACCAATAAGTATTTCAATTTGTCTCGAGACTGATCACATCTAAAAGACACGTTGCAAAAGTGAATGAGTACAGAAGTAATGTATGGTATGGTACAATCCTACTTGAAAGTTCATCACACTCACACTAATCTATAATGATGTATTAGTTTATTGCAGTGGTTATACAGAGTTCAAGGGTCTTGCACAGAGTAGGCTAGTTTGGAAAGTTGTATCAAATCAAATCATCGGACTGAAGACTGGAGACCACCACCACCACCACCACCACCACCACCACCAACAACAACAACAACAACAACAACAACAACAACAACTTATACATCACTGATCATTAGCTACACACCACTGATCATTAATCTAAATTATTCTACAATTTAACATATTCTTACAGTACCAAGTTTGTGCATCTCATGCAGAAGGAATTCTTAGTCAAATAGTTGAACCCTAAAGCCAACATTACTGACATGCATGTAAATAGTTTTGAATTTAAAATAATATCCATTTATAAGATCAGAATATAATTCTTTGAGCAACCAAGATTATTTTTAAAATGCATATCAACATATTGGAATTTGTAAGTAGCTTGTAAATAAATAACCAAATAGAATTATACCCACAAATGAGAAAATTTTTACAACTGTAACCTTTACCTGCCAAATAGCTATTTTCATTGATATGGTGACGAATTACTCTTTCAAAATCCTTGTTCATTATTGTTAGCCTTATAAGGTTGTGCTTATCACCATGGCTCGCCATAAGGTCATAAACAGTACCTCTGTTATTTCTGACACATTCCTAAAAATAAAATACTGAAATTACTATGATACTTTTACAAATCACTGATGGAAAAATTAATTTTAATCTGAAATTGCATTATTTCACAATGAAGATCTGAGAGTTATCTCAGTGAAGAAATTCGCAAACACAGTGATGGTTCCTTTACACAGAGTCACACTTCCTGAATGGAATTCCCATGCATAATATGTAGCGTTGCATATTTTCATGTTTTAAAAGTAAAGTACATGATACACAGAACAGTCAACATTTCAACTATCACCTAGAAAACAAAGTTACACAAATACTTCTTTATTTGTTTACAGTCCGGTCACACACTGAAATCCCACACCATAGTACAGGAAGTGAGGAATTTGGTGTAAGGGAGGGGGGAAGGGGAATGTGGGATGGGATAAATGTGAGGGGAATGGAGGAAATGTGAGGGGAATGGAGGAAATGCAAGGAAGGGATGGAAATGGGTGGAAGAGGAAAATTGCAAGGAATGGGGCAAATAGGGGAGAGGGGGGTATACGGGAAGAGGGGGGAAATGTGGGAAGAGGGGGGGAAATGTGGGAAGAGGGGGGGGGGGGGAAATGTCGGAAGATGGGGGTCACGTGGGGAGGAGGGCGGCACGCGGGGGAGGAGGGCGGCACGCGGGGGAGGAGGGCGGCACGCGGGGGAGGAGGGGGCCGCGCGGGGGAGGAGGGCGCCGCGCGGGGGAGGAGGGCGCCGCGCGGGGGAGGAGGGCGCCGCACGGGGGAGGAGGGGGGCGTGCGGGGGAGGAGGGGGGCGTGCGGGGGAGGAGGGGGGCGCGTGGGGGAGGAGGGGGGCACGCGGGGGGAGGAGGGCGGCGCGCGGGGGGAGGAGGGCGGCGCGCGGGGGGAGGAGGGCGGCGCGCGGGGGGAGGAGGGCGGCGCGCGGGGGAGGAGGGCGGCCGCGCGGCGGAGGAGGGCGGCCGCGCGGCGGAGGAGGGGGCCGCGCGGGGGAGGAGGGCGGCACGCGGGGGAGGAGGGCGGCACGCGGGGGAGGAGGGCGGCACGCGGGGGAGGAGGGCGGCACGCGGGGGAGGAGGGCGGCACGCGGGGGAGGAGTGCGGCACGCGGGGGAGGAGGGCGGCACGCGGGGGAGGAGGGCGGCACGCGGGGGAGGAGGGCGGCACGCGGGGGAGGAGGGCGGCACGCGGGGGAGGATGGCGGCACGCGGGGGAGGAGGGCGGCACGCGGGGGAGGAGGGCGGCACGCGGGGGAGGAGGGCGGCACGCGGGGGAGGAGGGCGGCACGCGGGGGAGGAGGGCGGCACGCGGGGGAGGAGGGCGGCACGCGGGGGAGGAGGGCGGCACGCGGGGGAGGAGGGCGGCACGCGGGGGAGGAGGGCGGCACGCGGGGGAGGAGGGCGGCACGCGGGGGGGGGAAGGGGGCCTCGCGGGGGGGGAAGGGGGCCAAGTGGGGGAGAAGGGGTCACGTGGGGGAGAAGGGGGCCACGTGGGGGAGAAGGGGGCCACGTGGGGGAGAAGGGGGCCACGTGGGGGAGAAGGGGGCCACGTGGGGGAGAAGGGGGCCACGTGGGGGAGAAGGGGGCCACGTGGGGGAGAAGGTGGCCACGTGGGGTAGAAGGGGGCCACGTGGGGGAGAAGGGGGCCACGTGGGGGGAGAAGGGGGCCACGTGGGGGGAGAAGGGGATCACGTGGGGAGAAGGGGGACACGTGGGGAGAAGGGGGGCACGTGGTGAGAAGAGGGGCACCTGGGGAGAAGGGGGGCACCTGGGGAGAAGGGGGGCACGTGGGGAGAAGGGGGGCACGTGGGGTGAAGGGGGGTACGTGGGGTGAAGGGGGGCACCTGGGGAGAAGAGGGGCACGTGGGGAGAAGGGAGAAATGCAAGGAGAGGGGGGAAATATGAGAATATACAGGGTAATACAGGGAGGGGGTTAATGCGGGGAGTGGACAAATGGGAGAGCAAGAATGGTGGGGAGGAAGGGATGTAAGGAGGAAGGGATGTGGGGAGGAAGGGCATGTGGAGGGAAGGATGAGCAAGGGAGGGATGTAGATAAGGAATGATGTGGGGAGGCGGGATGTAGCAACGTGGGATGTGTGGAGGGTAGCTGTGTGGAGTACGGAGAGACAGTTGGGAAGAGGAACAAAAATGGAATTGGCGGGAACTGACGGCAATAGAAAATACACACTTCAAAAAAAGTTTCGCATCACCCCAGAACTCCTGAAGATAGGCGTTGACTGTGGATATTTTATCACAGACACAGTCTCTTTGATTGTTCAGAGATGTTACTAAACCCACCCAAAGATGTAAACAACCTTGCATGAGCACTGTCTATTAGATGGAGGGGGTCCGATAGCTGCTCAGTTCCAGCCATTCCACCAGGAAGGATGTACATGGCTCGTGTTATCTGTAGTTCAACCACGCCTAGTCGATCATGTCTGCATTGTTACTTTGTGCCAGGAAGGGCTCTCAACAAGGGAAGTCTCCAGGCATTTCGGAGTGAACCAAAACAATGTTGTTCGGACATGGAGGAGATACAAAGAGGCAGGAACTGCCGATGACATGCCATGCTCAAGCTGCCCAAGGGCTCAACTACAGTGGATAACCACTACCTACAGATTATGGCTTGGAGGAACCCAGACAGCAACACCACCTTGTTGAATAATGCTTTTCGTGCAGCCACGGTACATCGTGTTATGACTCATACTGAGCGCAACAGGCTGCATGAGGCGCAACTTAACTCCCAACTCCATGGCGAGGTCCATCTTTGCACCCACGACACCATGCAACGTGGTACAGATGGGCCCAACAACATGCCGAATGGACCGCTCAGGACTGCCATCAAATTCTCTTCACCGATGAGTGTCACATATGCCTTCAACAAGGACCATCGTCAGAGACATGTTTGGAGGCAACCCGGTCAGGCTGAATGCCTTAGACACTGTCCAGTGAGTGCAGCATGGTGGAGGTTCCCTGCTGTTTTGAAGTGGCATTATGTGGGGCCGACGTATGCTGCTATACAACACATAATGGTTGCACAATACATGAATGCCATACTACAACCGATAGTGCAACCATATTGGTAGCATATTGGCGAGGCATTCGTCTTCATGGACGACAATTTGCGCTCTCATTGTGCACATCTTGTGAATGACTTTCTTCAGGATAACGACATTTCTCGACTAGAGTGGCCAGCATGTTCTCCAGACATGAACCATATCAAACATGCCTGGCATAGATTGAAAAGGGCTGTTTATGGACGACGTGACCCACCAACCACTCTGAGGGATCTATGCCAAATCGTCGTTGAGGAGTGGGACAATTTGGACCAACAGTGCCTTGATGAACTTGTGGATAGTATGTCATGACGAATACAGGAATGCATCAATGCAAGAGGACGTGCTACTGGGTATTAGAGGTACCGGTGTGTACAGCAGTCTGGACCACCACCTCTAATGGTCTTGATGTATGGTGGTACAACATGCAATGTGCGGTTTTCATGAGCAATGAAAAGGGCGGTAATGATGTTTATGCTGATCTCTATTCCAGTTTTCTCTACAGGTTCCAGAACTCTCGGAACCAAGGTGACGCAAACTTTTTTTTTTTTTTAATATATATATATGTCACTGGGAACAGGAACACACAATGCTGCAACAGTATAATCCATTCTCCCTGCACAAGAAAAATTTGGAAAAAATTAATGTATGAGAATATTCTCAATATAGCGTTGCTTTTAAAAAGTCACAAATTGTTAAAGGTGATGGCCTGAAGTACTTGGAACCTGTTTTTAGTACACATGATCACTTTTTACATGTAAGACACTGAAATGGAAATGATTGAAAATTACAATATTATACAACCATGCATTCTTTTTTCCTAGTGCACTGAAGTTGAAGTGAAGAGGATTCAAGAAAATAAGAACATTTCAGAGGTGATGTATCATCTTACCTGCACTTGTTGTTGGTTTAAGAAACTGTCTAGTTCTTTCTGCAAACTGCTGTACTGTTGAGTTCTCTCTTTCCCTTCATCACGTAAACAACCCAACTGGTTAAGAAAGAGTTCCAGGACCCACATTACAATCATTGTAACTTGTGTTTTGTCTTGAGGCCTCAGGCCTTCCAATTTCTGCAACAAATATAGAAATAATATGATAAGTTGCAACAGGAATTGTGTAACTGCAACAGATATTGCTGGAATGCTAAAAAGGGTGACAACAGTTTTAAGAGAAAAATGGCTTAACTTTTCTACCAGACTCTATAAAAAATGCAAGATAACCTTTAAAAAAACTACTTGTCAAAAGATTTTTGATTCATGATTTGGATAATATCAAGTGGTAAACAATGAGAAAAAAGGAACATACAATGCCAAATCTTTTTTAGTTCACAAGAATGAATGAAATCTTCTTTGAAACGTTTTCCTCATCTAAAGAAATGACTAAAACGTAGCACTGCTGTTAATAGATGAACGAGAGTGAATAAGTACGAGTAAAGTTGGAATAATATTTCCAACATGTCATAGGTTGTTGTATATCTTCTCTCTTTCTCTTTCATCCCTTTAATATAAAACAATTAATACTGTAATCACCACTGATTTCTTTCACATGGTCTACATCATGCTTTCCTAGCCACACACGACCATAAACCCCTTGTCTCTTTTGGGTTAATTGTGATATCTTCATGATCAGATACAGGGCCAATCTATCCCTATACCTTCACAGCTTCAACACCTTCTGTCTCATACACTTCACCTGGTCCTGCTCTGCCCAGTACGCCATGTTCATGGGTGTTGCTCACATCTCTCTGATAGAGCTCTGCAAACTCTGCACACATCATGCCCACTGTGAACAACTACTCCAAATTTATTCATGTCATCTTTCCCACACTAAAAAGTCTCTCAATTGCAGTCTGGCCACACCTCGATAACATATCTGTACTGATGAGTTACACCTTCCTCAGTATGCTACAGGTCTTTCCAGACATATTCTACCATCAAAGCAGATCTCCTATCCCATGTCCATACCCGACTCTAATCCTCCAACTGCTACCACAAACCAGCTGCATGGAAGTACCTGCATCAAACCCCATATCATCATGGGCTAAAACAACTTAACCACATCCATTGCCAAGGTTTTGAATATCAGTCACCATACCTGTTAATGAGCAACATCCTACCCACAGTCCACACTACACTCAAAGTGGCATTCTACCACTCACTGAAGAAATATCTGGATTCATCCTTATGCCATATCCACTCCCACTCCTACTCCCTTGCCACATAAGTATATACCTGTGGAGACTCAGGAGCAAAAACTGTTCTATCCATACACCCAGTACACATTATTCCAGTCTTATCACAAGCATTTCCTACACTATCAGAGGTAGGGGCATACCTGCTCTTCTTTAAATTCTGCATAACCCTTTATGTTGGCATGGTCACCAACCATCTGTCCACCAAAATGAATGGCCACTCCCAAACTGTGACCAAGAGTAGAGTTCACCATTCATTGGCAGAACAATGTAGCGAACACAACATACTTGGCTGCTAAATGACCCCTGCAATCTGCCACCCCCCCCCCCCCTCTTTTCCACCCAAATCTAGATCTCTGAATTACATAGAAACTGTCCCTACAACACATCCTTCAGTCCTGCAGTCCTCCTGGGCTGAATTTCTAATAAGCTGTCCTACACTCATCCTCTGCGCCATTCCCATGCCCCTCTTTGCTCATTCTGTACTCACAATCTCCTATCCACAGGCTCCTTCTTCTGCTGTTGTATCCCCCATCCCAATCCACTTCTCCATTTCATATTGTGCCAGGTGCATCAGAGCAAGTACACCTGTGCCACATTTGTATCGCGCCTCTTTGCTACTTCTCCCTCAGCAAATTAGTCACATGTCAACAGATTAAACAGAGCACAAAAGGCACATTGTCTCACTCATAATTGTAAACCCAGTGCACTCTTATGGACTACATAGTAAGTGCAGGTTTACCTTTTTTACCTCCGTTACATGGTCATTTCCTATGGTCAAAATGCATATGAAGGAAGAAATTTCTGACAAGCACGTGTGCGCCACACACACACACACACACACACACACACACACACACATACACACACACACACACACACACAACAGAAACTATACAGGTCAGTAGAATGGTCCACAATATTTATGAACAGTTTGGAAAAGCACTTTCACCCCTACTTATTCATGTCATACTTTAGAAGTTTCCTACCTATCAGCTGCAGCAAATACTTCAGTGACAAGATTGTTATCACCACCCTTACAGTAACAAAAAATAAGCACTTTATGTTCACATCGCTCTCAAAATGAAGGAAAAAAGTTGCACAATTATGTTATAAAGAGATGCATCATGTAGTACATATCATCTTTTGACTGTGCATCTCTGTTTCACTCACCTTGATATATTCAAACCTCTCTACAACCCTGCCACATGCGTACAATGATGATCTCACATTATACTCACAATTTGTCACTAAACACAATGACTGGCAAGTGAAAAATTAAATACTAGACTGACTGACCATAACATCTGAGGACTTGCAGGATGAACACTATGTTCAAAGTTGTGAGGTCACTGTGATGTACAAGTTTAGAAGAAGGTTGCCCAGAAAGTAATCCACCACATTTTTTCCCTTCAACGATTCTTTATTGAACAAAATGAGAATTACAAACACAAAAGAATGGTGTTTTATCTCCACATCCTATTTTTCCACGTAATCTCCATCCCATTCTATGCCCTTCCTCCAGTGCAAAACAAGGGTGTGTATGCCACCAACCCTTGTACTAGTGGTGGAGCCAGTGCTTCACTGTGTGAATCACCTCCTCATCATCCTCAAAATGTCTTCAATGAATGGCATCCTTTAATGGCCCAAACATCAGCTGCCTGCAACACATCAGGTGTGACAGCCATGGATCGTCTCCCCGACCACTGCAAACTGTAGAGCTCCACCGAACCGCCTTCTGATGACCTCACCCTCTATGCCCACCAACTAACTGTACTTCAGGCGACAGCAGATGCTCCATAGACTTTGCACAAGCATTTGTGAATATTCCCCACAGTTTCTTTCTCTGCAGTGAGAAATTCAATGACAGCACACTGCTTGTAACGTACATCACCTACAGACGCCTTTTTGAAACTGTCCTGCAGCTACACTATCTGTAGGAAGTGACAGAAACTTGGTGTGCTCACTCAGAAGAGTTCAAATAATACATACATAACATTTTGGTTTCATAGCACTGTTTTGACTGAGAAAAAAATTTCAGTGCATTACTTTCTGGGCAACACTCATATATATTTCTCTCATAGTAGTTATCAATGAAAAATGCTGAAGGAAGTTACTTTCACTATCTAAGTAGAGGTTATTGACTGTTGTTATTGACGTATGATGTCAAAGTGACTGCTGGCAAATCACTTTTTTGTGACTTCTTGCCAGTCTGTAATGCATCCAAATGATACTTGTGGTGCTGGTAAATAAAACCTCTTGTGGCTGCTGTTCTTTGAGAGCAATCGAACTGAAGCAACAGTATGAGAGTGAAGTAAAATTTATAAAACAACATGTGTTTAGGAATGTTCAGCAGTAGCTTATTTCCCAGTGGATTCTGTTCCATTACCTATTTTTAATTTTTACTTTCTCCCTATAAAGTAATCCCAGAACAAATAATTGAAGATATTCAAAACTTCCTTCTCCCTTCTTAGAAATGGCACCAAGTGTAGCACTAATCTTGTGTCAAATTTTGTGAACACCATTCCATAACCACACATTTCTTCCACTTCTGTACATTGTTATATAATCACTCTCTTGAAGACGTAGTTCCCTTCTTGCAAGTCCTCTGTGTAACACCTCCGTTTATTTATCCCGACCTGATCTGATCAAATAGCAGCCCAATAATTATTATTAATGTGACCGTGTACCTAATGGGGCTGGCAATCGGAATTGACTGCTACGGAAGTTGTTACTTTCCAGTTCGTCCTTCTCAATACTGTAATAATGAAATGTCTGGTAACAAGAAAAACACCAACACAGTTTCACTAATTACAAACCTATATTCGTCTCAAAGACACAAAAAGGAGGAGACAGCCACTGTCTTCGTCATACATATCTAATTACGGCTAATCTCAGCACAGGCTTCTTCATTTTCCATTATCATCACACGCTAATCCATCACTGCATCCAACACTGCAATCCAACACTGCAATCCAAGGTGATGCCGGCGCGGTAGACGCGAAGCCAAAATATCGGCACTAGAAATGTCACTGACCACTTCCGTAATGATACTTCTTCACTTTCCCAGTATTATTTCTAGTACAAAGGGGTCTAACCACGGTGATGGCGACTCCCTTCTCCGTTAAAGCCTTGCATTACAACAACTGGCCTCCACACACCTCTACCCACAACATGACCCAATCGATTGTTCACCCTATCGACCTGTGCCGAGTGCAAATTTATAGTAAGGGCCTACAGACCCCTTACATCTGGTAGATCATTATGTCCAGTCTATCTTCCAAAGTTAGGTGAAGTTACTGAAAAACAATCTCTCTCCACTGTCAGATATTTTCTTTAAGCTTTCTGATAAATATGGAACCATGCATTATTACTTTTCTTCGCTCTTTGGGTCTCCCCCTTCAACCATGGACCTTGCCGTTGGTGGGGAGGCATGCGCGCCTTAGTGATACAAACAGACGCACCATAGATGCAACCACAACGGAGGAGTATCTATTGAGAGGCCATACAAACATATGGTTCCTGAAGAAGGGCAGCAGCCTTTTCAGTATTTGTAGGGGCAACAGTCTGGATGATTGACTGATCTGGCCTTGTAACATCAACCAAAACGGCCTTGTTATGCTGGTACAGTGAACAGCTGAAAGCAAGGGGAAACTACTGTTGTAATTTTTCTCAAGGGCATGCAGCTCTACTGTATGGTTAAATGATGATGGCATCCTCTTGTGTAAAATATTCCAGAGATAAAATAGTCCCGCATTCGGATTCCAGGTGGGGAATGCTCAGGAGGATGTCATTATCAGGAGAAACAAACCTGCCATTCTAAGGACCAGAGTGTGGAATGTCAGATCCTTTAATCAGGCAGGTATGTTAGAAAATTTAAAAAGGGAAATGAAGAGGTTAAAGTTAGATATAGTGAGAATTATTGAAGTTTGGTGGCAGGAGGAACAGGACTTCCCGTCACGTGAATACAGGGTTAAATATACAAAATCAAATGGGGTAGTGCAGGAGTAGGTTTAATAATGAATAAAAAATAAGAATGCAGATAAGCTACTAGGAACAACATAGAGAACGCATTATTGTAGCCAAGATAGACACAAAGCCCACACCCACCACAGTAGTCCAAGTTTATATGCTATGATGTATCATGCAGCGTAACTTGCTGTGACAGTGCGAGAGAGAGAGAGAGAGAGAGAGAGAGAGAGAGAGAGAGAGAGAGAGAGAGAGAGAGAGAGACAAAGATATTGTTTATTACTCTGTGGCGGTCAGCGCTCACATAATTATTCTTAGGAGATAGAACTTTTGTTCTTGTTAAGAGAAATTTTACAGGAGAGGAGAGCCATTCGTGTGATGTAAAAATCGACGCCATTGCGAGTTTTTGATTCACATTGTAAAATATAAGTGTATATGGAAGGAAATCAGTTAATAGAACAATAAAATATTGTTCATTTCAAGAAGGTACGTGTTATTATACACCCAGCGATATACTTCTATTGTGATTTACTAATAAACACCAGCTTGAGAACAGTTCCGACGGGAGCGTTCAGTTCTAGTGAAATAGTTCGATGTTTTCTTTGGAAAAGAAGTCACTTCATGGATCATTCAAATCCACAATAGTAACTGGACATTTCTCAGAACTGAAAGCAATCTGATTGCTATGCAACAGAGCCCCGAAGAATATTTCTCCGTACTTTGGTTACCACTTTCAGCTCAACATGGTATCTGCAGCATCTGGAGCAGATTTCTATAACAGCGGAAGCGTGTAATCGCTATCAGTTTCACACACCGCCCTGTGTACGCTGTATGTATTTACCCACAACTGTGAACATACAAAAAAAAAATTTTTTTTTTTTTTCAAAGGAGTCTTTATGTTACTCACACACACAGAAAGACAATACTAGGTGGTGTGGGGAAACATTTCAGTATAAAGGCCCTGTAGAGCTAAACAGTAATTAGCCTAGTAAGAAAGGAGTCTTTATATATGGCGACTGTGATAGGACACGATCCTGATACAACACTCATAGTGAACCTGCAATATAACTATGTTAGTAATTTAGTAATTAGTGTTTCATTGTGTGTATATATGTCTAGTTTTATAGAGTAACTACATTATGGTCCTTTGTATGTTTCATGCTAACTGAACGTGCGGGAGTATCTTGTGAAGAGAACGAGTGCGCCGTCCCAGCAGCCGAGCAGAAACTTCAAAAAGGCCAGAACATTTGAATTACTAGCTTTCTTGAGCATTTATGCATTGTAGTGACCTTTCATGTATTAATTTTCTAAGTATAAATAGTGTTGCTACATTACTTTTACTAGAATTCCAGTATTTCAGTAGATATAGTAAGACAATATTTTATGTGTTATCTATGTACTGTGTTTATGTCACATTGGAAAGTGTACATTAACAGCATTAGGACATTAACGTTTTTTGCGTGTGTAAAATTTAATAGTCACTTTTGTAGGACTTATTTAGAGGAGAAACTGTCAATTGCTCATTTACATGGTGATAACTAAATCTATGTTCAAAGCCAATAAGCAAGCACGCATCACAATGCCACAAAATGAATTAAATAGTGTGAATGCATCGTCAACTAGTGCCACAGAATTTAATATCGCCGTAGTTAGCGATATGTCGATTACGGCTGAGCAACCAGCAGTAATTAATGCGCTCACGCCGTCGACACAAACTGTTGCTAGTTCCGACATTCATATGTCGAAAGAAGTCCAGAGAAATATGCAGCAACCAACAAACAACATGAATTTCATCTCTGACACAGACGCGTGCGAAAACGAAATGACTGTACTGAAAATTGTGTCGGTACAATCCTCATTAAGCCTAGTGCAATCGCCAATTGCTGAGAATACCGATTTGTTATCCCAGCTGATGTCAAGTTTGACTGTCATAACACAAGGGATTAAAGCATTGGAAACCACGCAATCCACGTTTGCAAATGACATGAATCGTAGATTCCAAGTATTGGAGAGTGCACAATTTAATGTGGCTCAGGAGCAATCTAATAAACTAAAAGAAATAAATGATAAGATCACTGAAAAATTCCAGAGTTTGGAAACAAAGCAGAGTCACTTGATTGCCAGTCAGGCACAACTCATAGTTACACAAGAACAACAGTATCAGGAATTAACAAACAAATACCAAGACATCTTATGTCGTCAAGATACACTAAATCATCAAGTGCAAGAAGTTATTCATGTACAGTACACTATTGCGCAAGACGTGAATACAATTAAGCACGATAACGAGCAAGCTGTCATTGAGCTTACTCGGAGGATAGACACTCTCAGTCTCGAAGGCGAGAACCACATAGAGAAACTTTTCAATGAACATAAGATCGCATTCTCTAAGGACATTGAAGATTGGGCGAAAGAGCAAACCGAGACAGTGCGAAATTATGTTGACAAAACCTTGAAAGAAACGGTTTCTAATGTGCAAGTTAACAACGAAGCTGCACAAGAACAACTTAAAGCAGAAGTTAAAGAGATTAAGGAGAATATAGGAGATGAATTTCCTGCTTGGAAAGCAAAGATAGAAAATACATTAAAAGCATGCCAGCAGGGTCTAGTTAATACTAGAGGGGCACATACTACTTGCAGTTTATCAAAAGCAGACATTATTCCTGATGAAACCAGTGAAACCGAATCCATGCGACAATATCCATGTATTGGTGCATATTTACGTAATCAACCAGAAACAAATTATCGAGATTTTATCATTCACCGCGAAGTAGCCACCAGAATACACCTGTGACTATGAATGAAGAAAAAATGCTTAAATATCGTCAATTCCAGATATTTATTCCCGAAAGGAAGTCGATCAATCCCATGGTATTTATCAAGCAATTTAAAGGGATATTGCCGCGAATGTGGACTGAGCAACAAAAAATTATGTACGTTGCAGGATTCATACATGGAGATGGATCGATGTGGGCGTCAGAAGCATCCGATTGGTGTCAAGATTATGACCAATTTGAACGCGCTTTCTTGCACAAATACTGGAATAAGGGAGTACAAGAAAGACTACATAAGGAAGTTTTTGACCCACAACCTTTTTCTTTCAAAAATGGATCTTTAAGAAAGTATTTCGAGAAGTATATAAATAAAAGCAAATACTGGAATGAACCAATCCCGACGCAGGATATCATTCGAATATTAAAGGGCAAACTTCGACTTGAAGTTAAGGAAAAACTTCTACATGTGCCTGAGCAACATGTGGAAGGTTTTCTAGCCACATTGGATTCAAGAGACATTCTGTTCGAAGAATCACGTGTGCGCTATAATCAACCAAGTTACCAACCTAACGAATACAATAGTAACAACAAACAGTATGGAAACAAACCTTTTGGACACAATTCACCAAACCCACAGGTGAATTATTTCCAGAAAAACGTGAAATTTGGTAACAAAAATCCCGACCAGTGTAATCATGACCAACGATGTGAACAAACATATAAACGGAAATGGAGGAAGAATAATAAGAAGAGGAAAGGATACTATCAAGAAGGGAATTATCAGCAAAAACACCGATATCAGCAACCAACCCAAGAATATCACAACCAACCACAAACTTCAGGTTGGGTACCAAATGCTAATGCAAATGAATGGAGAAATCAACCACCAAAAATAACTGACGTAACGGAGCAGACATCTACTAATAATGGACAATCGTCAAACTAAACTCGACTGTCAGAAGCCCCGACGGTGCAGTCGAGGAAGTTTTAAGGGGCGAAAATTCAAGCGTCAATTTTTTTCGGTACAATGATGGCAGATTATTAATAGAAGAACTTCAGCAGGATATGATGCCTTGTCAAGAGGAACATATCACTGAACCTGTTGCGAAAATTCAGGCGGCAATTGAAGGCATTACTGTGCAAGTTACTTTAGATACAGGAGCAGCAGTAAATGTCGTTTCTGAGAAGTTATTTCAAAGAATACCTCAGAAAGCAAATCCACCGATTTTTCCTGTTCAATGTTGTAGAATTGTAGGTCCTACTGGTCATAAGTCTTCTCAGGTTAAAGTGCAGACTCAACTCCAGTTATATATAGGAAATGTAGCTACAAATTGCACGTTCCTTGTAATAGAAAAATTGGTTGAGGACTGTATCCTGGGTATAGATGAGTTTAGAGAGAGAAACTGGCATATCGATTTTTCTCTAGGCCGTGCCAGTTTTACAATAATGGATCAGAAACATCAAGTGAATCTTCTCAGGGAATATAGTACCCATGGAAAGTATTGTCAGGGACGAAAGCTGCAAATAAAGTGGATACATAGCAAACCTGTACGGTATTACCAAATTAATTACTTGCAACCAGTTTTAAACCCTGAAGATATGGTATATGAAAAGGTGCAAGAACCTGAATATTTGCAACAACACCAAAGAAAGCAATTATATGACCTTCTACAGGAATATCATGAAGTCTTTCAAGAAAGACCTGGTGTAATCAAGGGATACACATGCCATTTAGATGTGATACCACACCAAGTTTTCTGCTGTATTTTTTATCCAGTACCGTGGCACCAACGATAGGCAGTTGATGCGGAAATCCACCAGATGCTTGAATGGGATCTGATCGAACCTTCGACGAGTCCATACTGTAGTCCGCTTCATGTTGTCTCGAAAAAAGGAGGAAAAGTCCGTCTCGTGCTAGATGCACGGCAAATAAATAAGATTATCGTGCCCTTGCGAACTCATCCGGAAAATATCAATGAGCTAATTCAAAAGTTCGAGGGGATAAAATACTTAACAAATATTGATCTGAGAAGTTCATTTTGGCAGGTGGCTCTAGACGAACCATCAAAAAAGTACACCGCATTTGTACATGCAGGTAGAAGCTATCAATTTAAGGTTTTACCTTTCGGGCTAAACATGAGCTCAGGAGTTTTTATAAATGCTCTAGATTATGCATTGGGACCTGCACTTCGAAGTAATTTAACTTTGTTTGTGGACGACATGCTCATAGCTACGACCACATGGAAGGAGCACGTTGATTTATTGAGACGAGTGTTAGAACGTTTCAAGGAAGCAGGCATAACTGCAAATCTGCAAAAGTCCCATTTTGCTCGAGATAAAATCAAATTTTTGGGTCATCTTATAAATGGAAAAGGCATCTTACAGGACTCCGAGAAACTAAAGGCAATCGAAAACTTTGCAGTTCCAACAACAAAAAGGCAATTAAAGGGCTTCCTCGGAGTTGTCTCTTTTTTTCAGGCATTTCATTCATGACCACTCTATTAATGCAGAACTGTTGTACAGCTTGTTGCACAAAAATACTCCGTGGGTGTGTACGCAACAATGCCAGAAAGCATTTGAAGCAATAAAACATGCCTTAGTCAATTCACAAATATTATATCATCCAGATATGAGCCAAGAATTCGGTTTAATGGCAGATGCTTCGGAAATTGGAATAGGTTCATGCCTGTTCCAAGTAAAGATGGTAGATAGAAAATCAACTTTCTGTCCATTAGCTTTTGCTAGCCGACTCTTAACTGCTTGTGAAAGAACATATACGACTACCGAAAGGGAAGCATTGGCCGTAGTCTGGTCATTTAAGAAATTTTACTATTTCTTATACGGAGTGAAGACAACAGTATACTGTGACCACAAAGCGTTAAGTTTTTTGCAAACTTGTAAATTATTACATCCAAGATTAGCAAGATGGACGCTCTCACTCCAAGAGTTTCAATTTGAAATTAAATACATAAGTGGACAGGATAATTTCATCGCTGATGCACTGTCTAGAATGCCAGATGGAGGTTTGTCAACTATCAACATCACGGACAATCCGTCCGAATTTAATGTTCTTATAATGACTGATAGAATATATAGGAAACATTTTCTTGACATGTGTAAGAACATGGAAAAACTACAGAATGAAGATCCTCGTTGGCATTCAATAAAGGAAACTTTAGCAAAGCCTGGAAACGATGATCTGAAGAGACTGTACAAAGTTGAGGACGATGTCTTATTTTTCAAAGGGCATCGTGATTCAGATAATTGGTAGGTGTGTATTCCCGAGAAGAATGAGAATGACTTAATTTTGCACACGCACATCACTTGGGGACATTTTGGAGTATTAAAATGTGCTCGGAAGATTCAAGCATATTGCTACTTCCCAAATATTCGCAGGAAAGTACACAGACAGTCAAGGAAATGTAAAATTTGTCAGCTAGCCAAACCAGGAAATTTTTGTGTGAAAGATTTCCTACATCCTATTATACCCACTAAACCACTGTCAATCATTTCGGTCGACGTCTGTGGTCCTCTACCATCATCAAGGGGAGGATGCAAATATATTGTAGCTTTTCTTGATATATTCACTAAGTATGTCAAAATTTATCCATTAAAATCAGCTACTGCTGCATCCATAGCCAAGAAGTTGGTCAAGGATTATATAGTCAAGGTAGGCAAACCAGAGGCTATTCTTTCTGATAATGGGTCAATGTTCACTGGATTTCGTTGGAGGCAAACATTAGCCAGTTGTGGTATAAAACAAATTCTAACATCAGTGTACCACCCTTCGGCGAATCCCGTGGAACGAATTTTTCGTGAATTAAACTGGTTCATGAGAACATATTGCCACAACCAGCAACCCAAATGGATCGATTATCTTCACGATTTTCAGGAAATTGTAAACAATATGCCACATACTACAACAGAATACACCCCATACGAACTGATGTTTGGAAAACAGGAACAGAATGAGTGGATTCGACCAATTCCTAAAGTAGCTATTAACAAAATAGACCTACAAAATAAAGTACGACAATCCTTACTCAATATAATGGACAAGGCAAGAAAGAGGAAAATATATTTTGACAATCGACTTGGAAAAATAAAAACATATAAAATGAAAGGCCAAGTTTTAGTAAAAACTCATCCTAAGGCTTCACTTATACAGAGAAAGAACACAAAATGGCAATTATTGTATCAAGGACCATTTGTGATTACCAAAATACCCCATCCAGGAACTTATGTTTTGAAGGATGTGAAGAATGGAAAGGTGAAAGGAATGTATCCTCATCACTTGTTAAAGCAATTTCATGATGACTGAAGATTCTGAAGATTGAAGATACTATTCTTATCAAATAATATTGATTAGAGAATTTTCATTAAACCTATGAATCATACTTAGGATAGTTTCTTTCTTTTTGCAATTTAGTAGTTAGTTTTTCTTTTCAGGCATAATGTACTAGAGATATGCAGACATTATGTATTAGTTTTCCACTGTAAAGATAAGTTTTCTTTTCAGTATGCAGAGAATTTAGCTATAGTATGAATGATTTCTTTTAAAAATTTTTTTATTTAGTTGATAGTAACTTCAATCAGGTTTCACAATGCATAATGACCATGGGTTAGTGACTCAAATGAATCTGGTCTATGGCAAGATATTTTTTCTTATGTCAATTTAACAATGTCAGTGTATGTTTGTATTTGCTTTTTTATTCGCTGAGCTGAAGTCATGCTGTTCGGAAGGGGTAACCCGTTCTCAGTTTTAAAAGGACGCCAATTACTTTGTTTCAATCTTTTGTGATGGACACTGTCTTTATAATTGTACTATTGTTGTAACATACCTGTGTATGTAAATTATGTTATGTCAATTGTTGCTCGCGAAGTTACCAACTGAGCGAATGCCTTTCAGTTATAAGCACATCAACAAGTGTTAAAGTCCATCTGAAAGATGACGAGCATAAGTTGACACGGCTGCACCAGTTGGATTTGTGTATAGTGCATTCTAGGGTTGTTGATAAAAATGAAGAACACCTTACGACTTCCGAATATTTCGAATTCAGGACAGAGAATTAGAAAGAACTTTAGATTAGATTCTATTTCAGCTCAGCATAGATCAAACACCTTTTCCACGGAACTTACACTGACTCTTATTTTCGTGTTAACCATATGCGGAAAACCATAATACCCACGAGGAGATGGTGAAATGGGAATATAGTTCAATCAGTTACCCGGAGATGACAAATAGAAGGGAATCGTAGATGGATGTAAACCAACGCGTCGACAGTTCACCTCAAGACACAGTAGATTAACAGTGTTGTGTTTCTTTTGTGAACAGTGTTTAAATTCATTAAAAAAAATCCATATTGTAAATATTTTGTTTTTATTTTCTCCATTGTAATTCAATTACTTTTCTTTGCAAATGAGAAATACGAGGATGGTAAATCTACCCCGAGGTTTTCCTTGGTTTTCCTTTGTGGGGCTTGGCCGAATGGCTAGATTATTCGTTTGAGACATCCCAAGGCGAGTGACAGAAGCTTTGAGTGATGATGAAAAAGGTTTCTGATCACATCTCATGCCATCCTCGACAAATGAATAAAAGCAAGCATGTAAGCTATGCATATAAGCTGCATCAGGAATTCAGCACAGGCTTTGTCAGCAGTATATGCACCCAAATCTATAATTTCCATTTAGATAGTCATTCACTAATACCAAAATATCATAAGAAATACAGCGGACATTAATACTCTAGTGGACATTAATACAGCGTCATAAACAATCACCGATATAGTGTTGTGTGAACGCTCGTGTTTGTTTTTGCCCAAAAACATTCGTCCACAAGAGCGGCATATATGATGTATCATGCAGCGTAACTTGCTGTGACAGTGCGAGAGAGAGAGAGAGAGAGAGAGAGAGAGAGAGAGAGAGAGAGAGAGAGAGAGACAAAGATATTGTTTATTACTCTGTGGCGGTCAGCGCTCACATAATTATTCTTAGGAGACAGAACTTTTGTTCTTGTTAAGAGTAATTTTACAGGAGAAGAGAGCCATTCGTGTGATGTAAAAATCGACGCCATTGCGAGTTTTTGATTCACATTGTAAAATATCAGTGTTTATGGAAGGAAATCAGTTAATAGAACAATAAAATATTGTTCATTTCAAGAAGGTACGTGTTATTATACACCCAGCGATATACTTCTATTGTGATTTACTAATAAACACCGGCTTGAGAACAGTTCCGACGGGAGCGTTCAGTTCTAGTGAAATAGTTCGATGTTTTCTTCGGAAAAGAAGTCACTTCATGGATCATTCAAATCCACAATAGTAACTGGACATTTCTCAGAACTGAAAGCAATCTGATTGCTATGCAACAGAGCCCCGAAAAACAATTTCTCCGAACTTTGGTTACCACTTTCAGCTCAACACGATATCTGCAGCATCTGGAGCAGATTTCTACAACAGCGGAAGCGTGTAATCACTATCAGTTTCACACACCGCTCTGTGTACGCTGTATGTATTTATCCACAACAGTGAACATACAGTTACTCACACACATAGAAAGACAATACTAGGTGGTGTGGGGAAACATTTCAGTATAAAGGCCCTGTAGAGCTAAACAGTAATTAGCCTAGAAAGAAAGGAGTCTTTATAATGCCTACTAGCTACACAGATGAGGAGGGGATTGAGAAACATTATGATGAAATAAAAGAAGTTATAAGGTTCATGGTCATGTTTATCTGACAAGCAAAATGCATTCTCCCAATAAAACCATCAAACCTGAGTCTGGTATTTGTAGAAATATCTTAACAAAGTTGAGTGATAGGTACAGCCATATTACACCTCATTTACTGCAGAAAGACAACTGCTCTTCAGAATAAGGAAAGGTTCTCATAAAGGTATAATTAAAAATAATGTAAGTATATTTCATCAAAATATTGGGAGTTTAAAGAATAAAGTAGATGAGCTTCTGGTTTGTTTAGAAGATTTAGAAGCTGAGAATGAAATAGATATACTATGCCTGTCTGAGCATCACATTGTTACTGATATGGATAAGGTAAATGTAAGTGGATATAAGCTCTCTGCACATGTAATGAGAGAAAATATGGAGAAAGGAGGAGTTGCCATATATGTCAAAAGTTATCATTGTGCAAAAAGTATAGAAACAAAAAAGTTTTGTGTAGAGAAACATATAGAAGCATGTGCCTGTGAGCTTAAATTAAATAAAGGCACATTTATAATTGTAACTGTATATAGGTCCCCATCAGGAAATTTTCATCTATTTCTGAAAAATTTGGACTCCTTGTTGTGCTATCTGTCAGACAGGGGGAAGCAAATTATTATTTGTGGGGACTTCAATGTAGATTCTCTGAAAGAGGGTAATAGGAAAAATGACCTTGAAGTATTACTCGGTTCTTTCAATTTGACACCCATTATTGATTTTCCTACTCGGGTGGTAAAGGATAGCAGCTCACTGATAGATAACTTCTTTATAGACCAAGATAAGTTTAACCAGATAAATGCTCAGCCTGTTGAGAATGGTCTTTCTGATCATGGTGCACAGCTAGTTACAATATATGACATAGCTCCATTCAGCAATACTAAACAGTCCTCCAAAGTGGTACGTTCAGTCAACGATTTAACAATTGCAAATTTCAGGGAAAGCCTACAGCAGTTAGACTGGGATGAGGTGTACCGTGAACCTGATGCCAATTTAAAATATAATTTATTTCATGACATTTTTGTAAATGCATTTGAAAACTGCTTCCCCAAGAAAATAGTTAAATATACTCATAAGAAACCTTGTAAGAAACCATGGCTTACTAAGGGTATAAAAATATCTTGTAACCGCAAAAGGGAAATGTATCTGACAGCAAGAAAGAGTAGTGACCCAGAAACTATCAAAAATTATAAAAACTACTGTGTTATATTAAGAAAAGTTATTAAAAAATCCAGGAGTATGTGTATCATGTCTGAAATCAGCAACTCTGATAATAAAATTAAAACAATTTGGAATATTATTAAAAGAGAAACAGGTCAACCAAGAGCAGAGGAAGACAGTATTACCATCAAATTGAATGAAAACTTTACGAACAAAAAGTCAGAAGTTGAAAATATTTTTAATAATCATTTTCTAAATGTTGTGGATATAGTAGGATCCAGGTGTTCATTAGAAGATGCTAGGCTGTTAATGGAAGAGGCCATACCTATGCAATTTGATACAATTGAAATCTCACCCACTTCTCCCTTTGAAATTAGGAAAATAATAAACTTGCTTAAAAGCAAAAACTCACATGGAATTGATGGCATTTCCAGCAAAATACTAAAAGCTTGTTCTCAACAGATAAGTAAGATTCTCAGCCACCTGTGTAATAGCTCTCTGGAACAGGGCATTTTCCCTGATAGACTGAAATATGCTATTGTTATACCTTTGCATAAAAAGGGGGATAGATCTGATGTCAACAATTACCGTCCAATCTCCCTTCTAACAGCTTTATCCAAAATTTTTGAGAAAGTAATGTATTCAAGAGTAGCTTCACATATCTGTAAAAATGAAGTACTAACAAAATGTCAGTTTGGTTTTCAGAAAGGTTTTTCAACAGAAAATGCCATATATGCTTTCACCAGTAAAATTTTGAATGATCTGAATAACCGAACACCACCCATTGGGATTTTTTGTGATCTCTCAAAGGCTTTTGATTGTGTAAATCATGAAATTCTGCTAGACAAGCTCAAGTATTGTGGCATGAGTGGGACAGTGCACAAATGGTTTAATTCGTACCTAACTGGAAGAGTGCAGAAAGTTGAAATAAGTAGTTCTCGTAACATGCAAAGATCAGCACATTCCTCAAACTGGGGAACTATCAAGAATGGGGTTCCACAAGGGTCAGTCTTGGGTCCTTTGTTGTTCTTATTATATATTAATGACTTGCCATTCTATATTCATGAAGAGGCAAAGTTAGTTCTCTTTGCTGATGATACAAGTATAGTAATCACACCTGACAAACAAGAATTAACTGATGAAATTGTCAATACTGTCTTTCAGAAAATTACTAAGTGGTTCCTTGTAAACGGACTCTCACTGAATTTTGATAAGACACAGTACATACAGTTCCGTACAGTGAATGGTATGACGCCATTAATAAATATAGACCTTAATCAGAAGCATATAGCTAAGGTAGAATATTCCAAATTTTTAGGTGTGTCCATTGATGAGAGATTAAATTGGAAGAAACACATTGATGATCTGCTGAAACGTTTGAGTTCAGCTACTTATGCAATAAGGGTCATTGCAAATTTTGGTGATAAACATCTTAGTAAATTAGCTTACTACGCCTATTTTCACTCATTGCTTTCATATGGCATCATATTTTGGGGTAATTCATCACTGAGGAATAAAGTATTTATTGCACAAAAGCGTGTAATCAGAATAATAGCTGGAGTCCACCCAAGATCATCCTGCAGACATTTATTTAAGGATCTAGGGATATTCACAGTAGCTTCTCAGTATATATACTCTCTTATGAAATTTGTTATTAACAACCAAACCCAATTCAAAAGTAATAGCAGTGTGCATAACTACAATACTAGGAGAAAGGATGATCTTCACTATTCAAGATTAAATCTAACTTTGGCACAGAAAGGGGTGAATTATACTGGCACTAAAGTCTTTGGTCACTTACCAAATAGTATCAAAAGTCTGACAGATAACCAACAAGTATTTAAGAAGAAATTAAAAGAATTTCTGAATGACAACTCCTTCTACTCCATAGAGGAATTTTTAGATATAAATTAAGAAAAAAAAGAAAAAATATTAAAAAAATAAAAATAAAAAATAAAGAAAAACAAAAAACACAAAAAAATAAAGTTGTTATATTAACTTAAGTATGTTGTTAAATTAACCTAATTATGTCATGTATTGGAAAATTCGACTCGTTCCACATCATTACGAAATATCGTATTCATGATCCATGGAACTAGTATTAATCTAATCTAATCTAATCTAATCTAATCTAGTACATAATTAGGTTTCATTTCGTCTGTCTCCATGACAGGACACATTCTATACTTTATCATTGTAGCAACTTAGGTTTCTTTACATTTGGCAAATCATGTGCAGACAGCTGTTGTTTTGGTGAAGACTGGTGAGGTGGTATGTAATAATTATTATTGAACAACAGAGTGATGTATTCACGTTTGGATAGAATAACAGGAGTGCACCATCATCACTGAGAGAATCATATGTGAAACAGAAATCTACATTTAGAATTGCAGTGGTTCATGATGACTGTCTCAGCAACACAAAAGGCATTGTTTGCAGCATCACACCACAGCACACCAATTAACAGTCACAGTAATAGACACAAGTATTACAATGCCAATTTTATTTAGTTTGAAATTACTGCTGTAGGTGAAACTTTCGAATTATGTGCATGTGACAAATTTTGTGTGGAAGAAGTTAGTTAGGCTAGTGTTTTGTACCTTTTGACTTATAAGTGAAAAAATGTCATCACAAATGGGGCAAATATCAGTTTCTTGGATAGCAGTTTGATAAAGAAGGAGAACATGATAGTGTAGGATTCAAAGATTTACGCTCCAAGGACACAATTATGGTAACAATGAAGGCAATAAATTATCTTAGAAGGAAACTGCAGAATAATTAACAGAAAGTCAGAAAGAAATCTTGAAGGAATTAGGAAGCAATTAAATCTGCCTTTAAGGAGGCTCCAGAGGAAATAGTGAACATGTCTGAAGAGAGACAAAAAGAGGAACACAAAGATGGTGTAATGAAATGCAAAATGCACCACCTACTCTTAGAGAACTTCCATTACCTACGGAGTCACAATCAGAAAAGCCACTTTCAACATTGGCTTGTTAATTCAAACACTTAGTTTTGAACTTAACATATCAAGCAGAGTGCCAACTACAACGATCTCAGACAATAACAAAACTAGTGCATGGTCAGATGGTCACAGTACTGAATTGGACGCTAACATTTTCAGTATGGATTCAGATGTGTTGTCAAAGTATAAGAGTTTGTTACACCATGAGAAGAAACTTTAAGATATGTTTCTGGAAAGTAAGAAGAAGAAAGTTTGTTGTACACAGAATTTGACAATATGTTTTTGGAAAAAATTCTTCAGTATAAGCATGTAAGAAGTGAGTTTAAATTCTGATCCTTACTAGCAGGAGACATGACGAAGTGTATTGAGAAATTTTGTGAAAGAAATTAAGAAGAAATCGGTGTTTTCAAGTATGGTATAAAAAAATCAAATTGTATGCAGGGTGATGCAGTGGCTAAAGTTTGTGGTCTTCTGCCTACATCAGTAATGGTAACTGTAGAGCTGGCACTACATTGATTAGCACAAAGCACAAGAGAGAAGAAATAATGGGAGTCAAGAGGAAAAGCTAGGAAAAGAACAAGAGAAGATATGAATACGCATGAGATAATTACGGCCTGTTGACTCACAGAGAGAAACAGGAAGAGGTGGAATGACACAGTATTAGCCAACGTCAACTGAGAGTGTATGGAAAGGCGCTAAGAAGAATAGGCATAAATGAAATGGCATATTGTCTTATATCAACGTTCCTAAGGACATAAATTTTATTCAGTGGAAGAGGAAATGGATGGAGAAAGTGAGGAACATTTGTGTACGTTGTAGACCTACGAAAAGAAAGACTGGTACTCACAAATAAATGAACTGCCAAATATTTATCAACAGTGATTTATTTAGTAATTCTGTATTCTTTGTTTTAAAATATTTTAAATGAGTTATGCTAGCTATGATGTAGGCTGTCATTATAATGAACAGGGAAATTTGACTTCTTTTGGCATTTTGTGATTCCAACACTGTAGGAGTGTTACACGCTACGCACATTTTGGTTTTGTTGTCATGCATATAGACTCTCAGCGCTATTTGTTTACATGCTGACTGCACGAGTGGCCAAGAAAGGGAGTCAGGGCCAGTGTCCAGCACCACCCTGCCCCTGCTGCTTCCACTGAGACTCAACAGCACAGTAGAACTGTGCATTTATCCCCTTCACTTTCTGCTGTCCAACCTCACAGCCACCCGATGCTGACCTGCCTTCTGCATTGCCAGTGACTAAGACAATACCCATGCTGCCTGTTGCCATGATGTGAGAATTGGCGACCTTCAACTGAGCTGCCGATTACTATTCAACAATTGACAATCACCACACTTGCCTGATGCCTCAGTAGGAATAGAAATCTCAAAATTAGCTGCTACAGCAACTTGTCACTGAGTGTGAACATTGCTCAAAGTGTTGTGCCAAAGAGTAATATGTCAATTATGTCAGTGTTTGCAAGTGTTTTGTTCAGCTAAATAATCATTACCTCAGATTTCTTTATGTTAAATATGCATTTTCAAATTTAAATACCAGATTCTTTGCCTGTCTTACATTACCTACATAAATGCTGTGATAGTCAATATACTTGATTTTTATGGCAAGTTTTTCAAAATTATTTGATTACCAATTGTGTAATGACATAGCATTTGATGCACTGTTGTAAGACGCTGTACCACGTTAAGTAACTAATTAGGTTCCAGTTTATTATTATAGTTTGGATTTTCTTAATTTCTTCTATGTACTGAGAAGCAGTTATACATATAATAACATTTTTTTACATACACTGATCACTGTTTGTAACTAGAGAACAGTTGAGGAACCATAATTGCTTGACTTATGGAAGTACAGTTGAAAGATGTAAAAGTCACACATTATTACAGTTAAAGAAGTTTTTTCAGTGATGTTGAGCTAGAGAAAAGAAAATTATACAAGGTTTTAAATTGTTTGAGAACTGATGAAATCATAATAGCACTGTCTTTCGAATAATCTTTGCACGTAATGTCTACAGATCTTGGTGAATGTGCCTTTATCATAGTAACATATGATCCTGGCAGGTCGATAGACACACAAACAAACACAAACACACACACAAAATTCAAGCTTTCGCGACAAACTGTTGCCTCATCAGGAAAGAGGGGAAGGAGAGGGAAAGATGAAAGGATGTGGGTTTTAAGAGAGAGGGTAAGGAGTCATTCCAATCCCGGGAGCGGAAAGACTTACCTTAGGGGGAAAAAAGGACAGGTATACACTCGCACACACACAGATATCCATCCACACATATACAGACACAAGCAGACATATTTAAAGACAAAGAGTTTGGTTTGCCCAAACTCTTTGTCTTTAAATATGTCTGCTTGTGTCTGTATATGTGTGTATGGATATCTGTGTGTGTGCGCGAGTGTATACCTGTCCTTTTTTCCCCCTAAGGTAAGTCTTTCCGCTCCCGGGATTGGAATGACTCCTTACCCTCTCCCTTAAAACCCACATCCTTTCATCTTTCCCTCTCCTTCCCCTCTTTCCTGATGAGGCAACAGTTTGTTGCGAAAGCTTGAATTTTGTGTGTGTGTTTGTGTTTGTTTGTGTGTCTATCGACCTGCCAGCGCTTTCGTTCGGTAAGTCACATCATCTTTGTTTTTAGATATATTTTTCCCACGTGGAATGTTTCCCTCTATTATATTAACATATGATCCTGTTTAATGGGAAAAACTAATTATTAGCATAAGGCATTCTGATATACAAGATGGAATCCAAAATTTTCGGGACTGGTGCTGCCATCTGGAAGGTAGGAGCAGTAGATCTTTGCACCACTAGGTGGTGAGAGCTGCATATCTGATGAGTCAGTGTCAGAGTGGTATACAGCTGGAAGGACGTGTTGTGTGTCCACAGTGATTTCTGTAATACTCTGTGTTTGGAGTGTGGCGATTTTATGATGGATCCGCAAACAGAGCAGCGCATGTGTATCAAATTCTATGCGAATCCTGGGAAAAGTGCAACAGAGACCCTTGCAATGATTCAACAAGTGTTTTGGGGACAGAGCATGAGCCATATGTGTGTGTGTTTGAGTGGAAGAGCCTGGGCTCTTCAAGATCCAAAAAAGCGAGACAGGTGAAGAGCATAATCATCATTTTCTTTGACACCAAGGGAATTGCGCACAAAGAATTCGTCCTACCCAACCAAACAGTGAAAACGTGTGGTGATGACGGCCCAAACATTGGCGTCAAGGGAACTGGCTGCTGCATCACGACAACATGCCCTGTCACACATCCGTGCTCAAAGTTTAAAGGCCGTCGGTTCGACACACTAGAGAGGGTTCAAGAAGCATCACTGGTAGTGATAAAAACCCTCAAAGAACAGGACTTCCAGAAAACGTTTTACCAGTGGCAGAAGTGCTGGGACCAATGTGTACTTGATGAGAACTATTTGAGGGTGATGGTGACCATTAGTCCAAAGGTAAGGGTTTCAACAAATGGCAGCACCAGTCCCAAAAATTTTGAATAGCACCTCATATTATCCCCCCCCCCCCTCTCCTTTCGCGCTCATCCAATTTCATTTCTATGAGCGTTGACTGCCCACTTGTCACATAAATTAACCAAAATATAAGCAACTGTAAATTTTTGATATAAGGCAGTGTGAGGTGTGGCTGATATTTTTAATGTATTATAGTATAACTGAGGAGTGAGCCATTATTGGGTTACTTGCAACATATGGTTATTTGTTTTCATGGCAATCTTGCTGCTGGGCCAAAATTTCTGTGGGATTTCTATTTTCTTTTTGTGTTTCCAAAAACCTTTTTTTCTCACTTTTTTGAAAAGATGTAGTGGCTATGCATTGTCTTGGTGTCTGCGACAGAGTGACTGTTAGGCTTCATCACACAGCAGTCATGTGCAGCTGCGTCACAGATAAATAGTACGGGAAATTTGCTAGAAAGTATAAATAGTAGTTGCAACTGTTATGTTGGTCTGTACACGAAAAGTGTTTGAGACACACTGTTGTTTCGCAGAAACGTGCATGAGATTTATGGTTGAAACAGTATTGTGCTTTTTAATCAGTAACTTTTGTGGAGGAACATATTGATAGTAGAATGTAAATGAAAAGGCTTCCATGATCAGTGATTATCTGTTTAATTAACGTGGAAATGCTATGTAGCAATAGTTAGTGCAGAGTGATTGTGAAACAAGCTTAACAGTTAACACATGACTGGATAAGTTAAGGCATTTTTAGGGAAGTGTTTAACATGCTAAAGGGGCAATAAAACAAAAAATTGGCTTGTACTGTTATTATATTTAAAAGTGACATTTTCCATTTTTAATCTAAACAACTTTAATATTCAAAAGGTACAAGAGGCGTGTACATATTAGGCTCAAGGTCAGGTTTGTTTCCTAACAAATTGCATTCTCTCAGTAAAGCCATCGAACTTGAGTCTGACAGCTGCAAAAACATATTAACAAATGAGAGTGAAATGTCTAGCCATATTACACTTGGCTTACTGTGAAAATACAACTGCTTTCAGTGAAGAATAGTAATTAGGTTTCTTTATACCTGTCTCCATGACAGGACACACATGTTAGCATAGTAGCAATTTAGATTTCTTTAGAAAATTCTCACTCTGAAATAAAGTGTAACAGAAATTCATTGCTCATACCAATTAGCAGCAGAGAGAGAAAATGTGTCTCAAAACAACCTTAATCTCTACCAACATAATTTCTGACGTTATCATTTATCTTATCAGTATCAGTGCCACAGAGTTTAAAAGGAAGTCTCAGTAAAGTTTAGCTGAACAAAAAAGAGGTACTTGCTCATGGGGCATGCTCTCATATGCAAGTTGATAAATTATTGGCTGCAGCAGGCAGATATTTGAATTCAAATACTACAGAGTTTTAGATATTTGAAAGGAGCTAGCTGGCTGTAAGCAACAATGAAATGAAGTTTACCTTCTTGAGGAATGTGTTCAATGCTTCAATTTGCCAAGCTTGTAGAAATTTCAGAGCAATTTCTTCAAATGAAGAATGTGTTTCTGCATACCGGATAGCACTCTTCTCATATCTGTAAAATAGCAGATTTCAACATGTATATGTCAAGACCAAGTTCATACATACAATATAAAAATCATGGTAGTGCTATCATGTCACTTTCCCAAATTTTAAAAAAGTCATAACAAAACAAAGAACACACTGGTTCTCTTCCATGGGTTCTAATCATAAACAGAACAAATTAACTCACAACTTCAATGTGTGAATCCATTTTCCCCTTGACCAAACAATGGAAAAGATAGGAGGGTATGTAACCATATTATGAAATGGATAGTTGCTATGCACTATACAGCAGAGATGCTGAGTTGCAGATAGGTACAACAAAAAGACTGTCACAAAATAAGCTTGTTGACAAAGGCCTTGTTGGCTGAAAGCTTACTTTGTGACAGTCTTTTTGTTGTGCCTATCTGCATCTCTACTGTATGGTAGTAGTAACTATCCTTTTTCATAACATTCTCCCCTTAAATTGTGTGTGTGTGTGTGTGTGTGTGTGTGTGTGTGTGTGTGTGTGCGCGTGTGTGTGTGCGCGCGCGCGCGCGCGCGCGCGCGTTTTAGTCTGTCAATGGTCATTCCTATTAACAGTATCTGTACATTTCAAATTTTGTGTAGTGTAAAACTGATGATGATAATAATAATAATAATAATAATAATAATAATAATAATGGTTTATTTGTCCATAATAACTTTTACAGTCGTGGACATAGTCAGTCAGTACATACATGAACAATAATAATAGTTTAGTAGTAGATATAAAGTACATACAACATTAAATATCCTTGATGGAGTACAAACATTTAGCAATTAACAGCTGCTTTAATTTTATTTTAAATATGTTTCCTTTTAACATTTTTATGGTATTTGGTAGTCTGTTGTAAAAAAATCTTCCAGCAGAAAATGGATTATGATCGGTTGCTTTTTTATTTCTGAATTTTATGTGGTAATCCTCTTTCTTCCTTGTATTATAACTATGGATATCACTATTTATTATACTGTGCTCCATATTTTCTTTTACAAACAGTATAGTCCTTAGAACATGAATACACTGTTAGTATATTATACTTAATGAAGTATTCTCTACAGGATTGACATTTACTAATATTCGCTATTATCCTAATTGCTCTCTTCTGGGCTCTAAAAGCTCTATCCAAGTATACCATTGGTGCCCCACCCCAAATCTCAATACCGTATTGTAGGTGGGAGTGTATAATACCAAAATAGATTTGTCTTAAGACTGGCGACGCTATTATGCTAGAAAGGCGTTTTAGCAGGTAGGTATTACACGAGATTTTTTTTACATATGTAGCTGATGTGCTCCTTCCATGTAAGATGTTCATCAACTATAATACTCATGAATTTATGTTTATCAATTGTTTCAATTGATAACTCTGGCTCAGTATCCACTTGTCTTGATTTGTAATTTAGCATAAACTCCATTAGAATTGTCTTTTCCTTATTTAATGCCAATTTATTTTTAGTCATATATTCTGTGATGCACTGCTACTGCTCTGTAGGGCCCCAGCTTATGAAGGAGGTGAAGTCAGCATAATTCACAAGGTCTGCATTTTTTGGAATTATTATATCATTGATGTACACAATGAACAGAAAAGGCCCAATAATACTTCCCTGAGAGACTCCAAGTTCAGAATTTTATAAGATGATTTTACTGTTTGTATAAGTCCCCTGGTTGTATAATACAATTTAACACATTGTCTCCTGTCAGCAAGCTACGATCTTAACAAATCTAATGACACTCCTCTGACCCCATAAGTTTCTAACTTATGTAGAAGAATGGAGTGATTTACAGTATCAAAAGCCTTAGATAGGTCTAGAAAGGTGCCAATAACTTTGTTTCCATCATCAAGTTTATTCAATACTGCTCGAATAAATGTGGCTATGGCTGTTATTGTAGACTTGCCATTCCTGAAACCGTGTTGAGAACTTTTTAATATATTGTACTTAGAGAAAAATGATTCCATTTGATCAAGAAAAATGATGGGTGAGAAAAGTGTCATGTATATTAAGAGATAAACTGTCTGGCAAAAAAAGTGAAGCACCCACGAGGAGAAGAGGAAATGAATTGAAGCTTCATAGGTTGAGAAGGAATGTGATGTTGTTTCAGTGATTACAGAACTGAGTCAGATATACAAGGAACTTGGTAGTATGAGCCCACTTGTCAGCATTACGTAGCATCCCCTCTGGTCTGGACGTATGCTATGATTCATTTGGGAAAGGTGTCATAAAGCTGCTGTATTCTCTTCTGAGAAAAGCTAGCCCACAATTGTTGTAACTGGTCCTTGATATCCTGGGTACTGACACAAGGACAGAGTTGACATCCGACCTGATTTCACAAATGTTCTATCATGGATGGATCTGGGGATCTTGTTGGCAATGGGAGTAACTCAACATCATCATCCGGGCAGTACAAGAGACACGTGCCACATGTTGACGAGCACTGGCCTGTCAAAAAATGCCACCTAGATACTGTCAGATGAGAGGCAACACAAGAGGATGCTGAATGTTTGTGACAAACCAGTGTGCTATCAGGGTTCCCTCAATCACTACCAGCCATGGACTGAAGTCATACCCAATGGCTCCTCACACAATGATGCCAAAAGTAACACTGCTGAGCCCCTCCAAAACATTGGAAGAATGGAATTTCTCCGCAGATAGTCACCATACTAGCTGATGATGTTCATCTGGGTTAGTGCAGCAATCCAATTAATCGGTGAGCACAATGCGATGTCATTCGTCAGCAGTCCCCACCAAACACAGCCGTCTCTTGTGTTGTTAATGGCAGCCTATGCATGGAACAGTAATTCCCTGATCCAGGCGCTCCTAGTCTCTGACTACTGGAGTGGGACTACCCAGAATGTTGTGGAGGGCCCATTACTTGTTCTCAGATGGCAGGCACAGATGTGAAGGGGCTATGATGTGCTCGGTGCACAATACAGCGATCCTCCCTTGTGGTCGGATGTGGTCACCCGGAACCCTGATGATCTGTATGCCTGCCCTCACATTCCCATGCAGTCCAACATCAGGCCACTGTCACATGTGGATGTCCCACTGTTCTGCCGTATGAAATTATATTTGCCGGCACAATGATGAGTTCTTTGGTTTGCTCTGGGAGGAGATTGAGAGGAACTATAACACGTAAAATATTAGTTCACTTTATTGCAACATAGGTATGAAGATTTACTTAACATTGTACAATCCAGTTCCACAGGAAAGTTATGAATATTTACAACTGTTTCTGAATATTAAAAGTAGCACATGACATTGACAATTTTGCAAGAATAACTAACATAGTGTCCACATCAATTTCTGTCTATGATATTTAACACACTGGTGGCATATTTAAGACGAAGTTGTAGTCTTGATTGTTGGTTACAAACTGGAATGAGTGTTCCTTTGCTCAGCCATTGCAATGGTGTAGCATAGCTGTAGGAGGTATGGCTACAACAGAGTTTCTCACTCATTGGTGCGGCATGCAGCAACTGTAGAGTCTGTGCACAATATAGTGGTCAAAGCGAAGTGACCAATTTTCAGACAAAGCACTGGGGGAGTTCATACGTTTGTTCAGAAGGGGAGGCCAATATTGATTGCTCACTTTTGGCCAGTCAGCTGTGCCCTGTGATGACACAATTGGCTCTGCAATCTTTCTCAAATGATTTTACAGAAACTATTTGGTACAAAAATTTCATTTTTGTGTTACTTTTAGTGTTATATGTCAGTTCCATGATGACATGTCCCTCATTTCATTAATTGTCATTGTTTTTGTGAAATCTGCTTTTAAGTAAGACACCATGTATAATTTGAAAAAGTTTGCAATGAAAACTAGGGGTCGCTGCGATCTTCCATTTGGTGCACATAACATAATAAGTTGCTGTGTATGAAATTTAGGTAACATATTGAATTTTTCTTTAGACTTGGATGGAGATCTCGATCTGTCACCAATCTTGAGAAAATTGATCTGATGTAGCACACTCATTTGCAGTGCACTTGCCAGCCATAAAGCCAAAATGAAATACCCACAACATTTCTTATATTTCATAAATAGTTTGAGATATCCAACTAAGATTTTGGCAAATGATAGCAAGCAAAGAGGAGAGTATTTTTCCATATGGTTATTATGCAAAACTTCGTTATCTACCATGCTGTTCCACTAGCTACACACTTTTTCAATGAAGGGCCATAGAAATGCTGTGTGTTTTGGAACAGCATGAGTGAAGACATTACACGTTTATTTTTGTACTAAGGAAGTGCTTTTTCATAAGCTATTGACCCTCCTTTTCTTCAGTTTCTAACTTAAGAAACTTAATAAACCACAGTTTCAGAATTCTCTCATGACTGCACGTTAGTGAGATGACGTTTTTCAAACTCTGCTGTGTTTTAGAAAAAAAAAAAGCAAATTTTAACATGAGAACAAGATAAATGAAGGTTTTATTACCCAAAATCACTCATAACATTTCTCTGAAAGTTACATATGGTTAACAAGTAAGGTGAAAATAAATTACTGCTTTTATTGCATTTTCAGCAGAATTCTTTCTAGATACTAACCAAATTAGAGGTGACAGGAGATCTTTTCGAATGGTAACCGTGCAAGTGTGGGCGTGGAGGGGCTGCACTTAAAATTACAAAAAATGTGAGTGCAAGCTTCAGTTTAGGGCAGCACTTCCCCTCCAGTGCTTGGCATTTCCCCTACAGCACCTGCCTCCAATCTCCAACACTACCACTCTCCCCATGAGTGCCCCCCCCCCCCCTCACCCCCCGACCGCCCCCCCCCCCCCCCCAGTCTTGTATCTACTGGACACGTCATTCTATGTGGAATATACTCTTCCATGGTTTCAGTGCAAGGTGCTTACCTTGCTTTTGCACTTCGCTCTACAGACAACACCACAACCGTAAATCTGGATATTGTACGATTCGAACAGCCCATGAAGGCCCAAAATGAGGCCCATTTCAAACTCTATCAAGTGCTGATAAAACCACTTCACATAAATAAGCAGCATCTTAATGTCTTTCAGAGGGCTCCCTCAATATCTGATACTATTAATACCCTACCACACCTGGTAACAGCACTATACAATAACACTAATACAGTCTGGTAGCTATTCTTCCTGTCGTAGAGAATTGCAACTCTAATAATTTGCATACCTGCTGATGATGTGTAAATGTTTACATACCTACTGATGGTGTGAATGTGTACGAAGCTACACTGGCATCTGACCATGTTTTCTAGGTACTTCACTTTCTTTTCAGGTATTATATTATATTAATTGTATTAAAGAAAAAAAATCAACAAAAAACTATTAAACTGTGGGACCAAATTGTTGTTCAGTACTTACCTTCAGGGGATGAATTGTACAGTACTGCCAACACACCCACCCCTCTTAGACGCCACCCCCCTCCCCCCCCCCACACACACACACGCACACGCACACGCACACGCACACACACACGCACACTCACACACAGCCAGTCACTGTTGACTCCAGGTGCTGAGGCTCAACTATGGTGAGTAGTAATCTCAGATGGACTGAGTAGTGGCACTACAGAAGAGGTGTGAGACAGAGAGGGAGACACAGCAGGGTATGGACAGAGAAAGATGCTGTAAGCTGCATGTGGCAGTGTGTAGGGATGTGACAGGGACACTACAGTGGGCTGCCAGCGGCAGCATCGGGAGGCTGCAGTGGATGGAAGTGAAAGGGTAATAGTGGAGAAAGGGTAATAGTGCAGGTGCACTGGAGGGGGGGGGGGGGGGGGAGAAGGAGGGGTTCGAGGCATGTGTAAGACTGGATTGGCAACAGGGAAGGGGATAGAAGCAGATGGACGGCAAGGACTAGAGAAGGTTGAGGCTAGGGACGTTATGGAAATGAAGAATATCTTGCAGGGAGAGTTCCTACCTGCGCAATTTAGAGAAACTGGTGTTCGTGGGAAGAATCTAGATGGCACAGGCCATAACACAGTCATTGAAGTAGAGCATACCAAGTTGGGTGGCACTCTCAGCAATTGAGTGGTCCAGCTGTCTACTGCCCACAGCTTGGCAGAGGTCAGACAGCATGTAAGTGCCACATAGAATGCTCCACAGTGATTGCAGCTGAGTTGATAGACCTCGCTGCTGCTTTCACAGTTGGCCCTGCTGTAGATGGGGTAGGTGTTGTGACAGTGCCACGACATTTAACAGTGCCGCCATGACAGTACGCGCAAACGGCGATAGAGGCGCTCCGCAACTCGGCTGAGCGCGGGAGCGCCACCTAGCTACGAACAGCGCCGGCCGCATGTCACGGCATGGCAGTCGAATAAGAGATACTGAGTTGTTATCATGTAACCAGCTATTGTTTCTAAGTGAGTGTGTTTGAATATCCATGCAATTTTTGGTGATTAAAGGTTATAACACTTTTTGGCGACGAGGTCGGATATTTTCACTGTGTTGTGGATTTGTGTGTTCGTGACGGGGCAGACATGGAACAGCTTATGCAAGCGCTCATTGAACAACAAAAATAGCTGACAGCTGCTAATCAGGCGTTGTTGACGTCGCTTACTCATCGTCTGTCTTCCTCTTCTCCGCCTCCATTCCCTCCTTACGACGAGGCCGCTGAAGACTGGGAGGATTATGAGAAGCGTTTGCGGCAACACTTCTTGGCTTTCGGCGTTGTCGACGCTCCTATGTGTAAGTCGTTATTTCTATCTTGGATTTCCCCACGGATCTATCAGCTGCTATCTCAGTTAGCCCCTCTGCGGGAACCTGCCTCTCTGTCCTTCCAAGAAATGTGTGACTTATTGTCTAACTATTACCGAAAAAACACCCACGTCATTGCCGCCCGCGTGGCGTTCTATCAGTGTCGTACACAGCCCCATCAATCTTACCGGGCTTGGGCGGCGGAACTACACGGTCTGAGTCGGAAATGTCAGTTTGTCACAGACACTCATCATGAGTCTTATGCTGATTCAATGGTTAGGGATGCTATTCTACGGCTTGCTCCTGATAAAGAACAACTGATGAAATACAACTGCCAAATCCGTTGTTGTCGGAAGTTCTAAGCATCGCTCAATCCTTTGAAGTGTCTCACGCTGCTGGCGTGCAAATAGACGCGTGGTGTGATGTAGGCGCTGTACAGTCAACTTTCGACACGGACAATTTGCCTGTTTCACAGGAGAACAAAGATGTGGCGGCGGTTCACTCGCGTAAACAACGTCGCGTTGGGCCGCAACGCTCGCAGCGAAAACAGCAACCACAGAAGCAGGTTCGTTCCGCACTTCCTTCTTGTCCACGTTTTTTCGTACAGCATGACAGGGCCGCGTGTCCAAAATGTTGGGCCACGTGTAATTCATGTAGGAAAAAAGGCCACATTGCTTCTGTGTGTCAGTCCCCTAAAGTTCCTGTCGACAAGGACGAGGCATCGGACATGGATGTTAACTGTGTGCTTTCTCAAATGAATAAGTTGTTTGTTACTGTTCGTGTTCTGGATAAAGACATTCGCATGCAAGTGGACACTGGCTCTGCAGTAACTCTCATTAATTCTCGCACGTATTTGGAGTTGGGCTCCCCTCCCTTGTCTCCAGCTATGCGAAATCTGAGAACTTATAATAAACAGAAAATTCCTATCATTGGCCAGTTTGATGCTTCCACTGCCTACAAGTCTGTTGTTAGGCCCCTCACGTTTTATGTGGTGGATCATGCGGGCACTGAAAACCTGTTCGGTTATGATGCTTTCCAGTTGTTCGGGTTCTCCATTGATGATGATGTGCACCTCATATCTGAGGATATTCCGTACCAACAGCTGGATGGATTGTGTTCTGAATTTTCGTCTGTGTTCTCTGCTGGTCTGGGTTGTGCCAAGGATTTTGAAGCCCACATTACTCTTAAACCTACAGCTCGCCCTAAGTTTTTACGGGCACGCCCTATTCCGGTGGTGTTGCGTGCACCTGTCAAGACTGAGATAGACAGGTTAGCAGCTCCAGGGATTCTCCTTCCTGTTACTCCAGCGAATGGGCATCGCCAATCGTGGTGGTTTCTAAACCAAACAGGAGTCTGCGATTGTGTGGTGATTTTAAAGCCACTGTCAACGCTCAGAGCCTCATTGACACTAATCCTCTTCCCCGTCCTGAGGAGTTATTTTCCAAGCTCACTGGGGGCCAGTTCTTTTCCAAACTTGACTTATCGGAGGCGTACCATCAGTTGCCGTTGGATGCTTCTTCCAAGGAATTTCTCGTCATCAACATTCCTTGTGGGTTGTATCAGTACCAGCGGTTACCATTTGTCGGCACTAGCGCGCCAGCCATTTTTCAGCGGTTTTTGGAACAGCTCACGGCTTCCGTTCCCAGCTGCATAAACTATCTGGATGACATTGTTGTCACGGGGGCCTCCACTGAGGAGCACCTTCGCAATTTGCATTCACTGTTTCGGGTTTTGCATTCGGCTGGGTTGAGGTGCAATCTGGATAAGTCACAGTTCTTCCAACCCTCCATTGAGTATCTTGGTTTCCACTTGTCCCGTGAGGGTATAAGTCCTCTACGTCAGCACGTTGCGGCCATTAACGCTCTACCCTGGCCGTCTACAGTCAAAGAACTTCAGGCGTTTCTAGGCAAGATTGCTTATTATCACAAATTCATTCCATCTGCGGTGGTGGTAGCTCATCCTCTGCATCAGCTGTTACGCAAAAACATCCCTTTCTGTTGGTCCGACGAGTGTGAGCAGGCTTTTGTCCGCCTGAAGGCTCATTTGCAGTCGGCGCCTTGTCTTGCCACATTCCGTCCGGGTCAGCACTTGGTTCTGGCGACTGACGCGTCACAGTATGGCCTAGGGGCTGTTCTCGCGCATCGGTATGAGGATGGGTTGGAACGACCCATCACATATGCTTCCAAGACCCTCAATGATGCGAAACGGCGTTACTCTCAAATCGAAAAGGAGGCGCTCGCTATCATTTATGCTCTAAAAAAGTTCAGCATTTTTTCGTATGGTTCTAAGTTTCACCACATCACCGACCACAAGCCGCTGGTCTCTCTGTTCAGCCCATCAGCGTCGCTTCCAGATAAGGCAGCTCACCGCCTGCAATGTTGGGCCTTATACTTGTCTCGTTTTCATTATGAGATTCACTATCGCCCCACGGCCCAGCACGCCAACGCTGACGCATTGTCGCGATTGCCGATGGGCCCCGACCCGGTTTTCGATCGTGATGAACTACTCTGTTTCCACATTGATGAGGAAGAACGTTGTGCGGTCGAGGGTTTTCCACTTACAGGTTCCCAGGTCACGTCAGCTACTGCGCGGGACCCGGTCCTGCGTCTGTTATCGGTTTTGTTTAACGGGGTTGGCCGGACAGGACCAAGGGCCGGGCATCGGATCCCCTTCGCAACTACCATGCCTTGCGCCTTCGTCTGTCTGTTCGTGATGGTGTTGTTGTTCTGGCCACGGATGGCGCATCTCCACGGGTCGTGGTGCCCGCCTCTCTTCGTGTGGACAATGGCCCTCAGTTCTCTTCGCAGGCCTTCCGTGATTTTTGTACTGGACAAGGGATTCATCATGTTACAGCACCGCCCTTCCATCCGCAATCGAATGGGGAGGTTGAGCGCCTTGTCCGCACTTTCAAAAGCCAGATGAAAAAATTCCTTAGTGATTTTTCCACAGATGATGCTCTGCTGCAATTTCTGAGTTCTTATCGCTTCACGCCTCTGGGTGATCGCAGCCCTGCTGAACTCTTGCATGGCCACCAACCGCGCACTCTACTGCACCTGCTTCACCCTGTCAGGCCTTGTGCTGTGTCCCCTAGTGTGGGAAAATACTCGGTGGGTGGCAACGTGTGGGCACGAGGGTATGGATCTCGCCCTAAATGGATTCCAGGGGTGGTCAAGGCTCTTCGCGGCCGCCGGCTTTGTGAAATACGTACAGACGACGACATGGTTGTTCGCCATTACGACCCGATGCGCCCTCGAGTGGTGGCCACGCCGGTGCCACCGCCCCTTCCTTCGCCTCCACCAGCCCGAGAAGCCAGTCCTGTCGCTGCTGCCGATCTACCGTACATGTTGATGCAGCCGACGTCACTACCGCTTCCGAGTACACCGAAACCGGCCCCAGTCGCGACGCCGCCTTCTCTGGGACCCACCTTGCTGGAGCACACCCCCAGGTCCACAACACCTACAGATGCTGCTCCGGAGTTTTCACCCATCATCTCGTCCAGGAGGCATGTTCCACACACGAGCTTCCGTCCTGGACATTTTCGACCATACTCTCAAGTCTCTCTGCGGGATCTTCTCAGGGCCTCACAAGAGGCCATGGATGTCTCTGCACTGTCCATGTCTCCAAGGAAGTGAGTGTTTTTTTTTTTTTTTTCAAGGGGGGAAAAGTGTTGTGACAGTGCCACGACATTTAACAGTGCCGCCACAACAGTACGCGCAAACGGCGATAGAGGCGCTCCGCAACTCGGCTGAGCACGAGAGCGCCACCTAGCTACGAACGGCACCGGCTGCATGTCACGGCACGGCAGTCGAATAAGAGATACTGAGTTGTTATCATGTAACCAGCTATTGTTTCTAAGTGAGTGTGAGAGGACTGAAATAGAGTGTGTGTGTGTGTGTGAGAGAGAGAGAGAGAGAGAGAGAGAGAGAGAGAGAGAGAGATCAGTGCCCTTACACACATTAAAAGAAACGAATGTAGATAAAATTACGAGAATGTTATCATACATGCTAAGAGAGAAGAGAAAGAGTAAAAGGTACTATACAGGAGATTAAAACACAAGTAAAACAGAGGAGCTAAAATAAAGGCACAGGGAAATGTCAAATGTCATTTACAAAAAACATGGGTGAGACAGTCACTCTGTTAACACATTAAATCCATCTCCCTAAAATCTCAGGAAAAATGTTGAACAATTGACAAAACTTTAAAACTCTGACCACACTCATCTAAATGTTGTCTTAAATAGAGGGCAGACCCATTGGCAAACCTGCCGTGACCCACTGATAACAAAGTAAACACAGACCAGTAACATGTGGCACACCATTATCTGTAGGCTTTGTAGCCATGCTTTGGTGCCCTTAAGCCACAATTTTAATAAAAAATAAACTTTAATTAGTTTAGCCATAGTATTAAGTATTAGTTGGTTGGTTGTGGTCTTCAGTCCTGAGACTGGTTTGATGCAGCTCTCCATGCTACTCTATCCTGTACAAGCTTCTTCATGTCCCAGTACCTACTGCAACCTACATCCTTCTGAATCTGCTAAGTGTATTGATCTCTTGGTCTCCCTCTACGATTTTTACCCTCCACGCTGCCCTCCAATGCTAAATTTGTGATCCCTTGATGCCTCAAAACATGTCCTACCAACCGATCCCTTCTTCTAGTCAAGTCGTGCCACAAACTTCTCTTCTCCCCAATCCTATTCAATACCTCCTCATTAGTTACGTGATCTACCCACCTTATCTTCAGCATTCTTCTGTAGCACCACATTTCGAAAGCTTCTATTCTCTTCTTGTCCAAACTATTTATCGTCCATGTTTCACTTCCATACATGGCTACACTCCATACAAATACTTTCAGAAACGACTTCCTGACACTTAAATCTATACTTGATGTTAACAAATTTCTCTTCTTCAGAAACGCTTTCCTTGCCATTGCCAGTCTACATTTTATATCCTCTCTACTTCGACCATCATCAGTTATTTTACTCCCTAAATAGCAAAACTCCTTTACTACTTTAAGTGTCTCATTTCCTAATCTAATCCCCTCAGCATCACCCGATTTAATTTGACTACATTCCATTATCCTTGTTTTGCTTTTGTCGATGTTCATCTTATATCCTCCTTTCAAGACACTGTCCATTCCGTTCAACTGCTCTTCCAAGTCCTTTGCTGTCTCTGACAGAATTACAATGTCATCGGCGAACCTCAAAGTTTTTACTTCTTCTCCATGAATTTTAATACCTACTCCGAATTTTTCTTTTGTTTCCTTTACTGCTTGCTCAATATACAGATTGAACAACATCGGGGAGAGGCTACAACCCTGTCTCACTCCTTTCCCAACCACTGCTTCCCTTTCATGCCCCTCGACTCTTAAGTATTTATTACTCTCTTAGAATTATATTGTATTCCTTTTTTATAAGTATTAGTTATAAAAAAGGAATACAATATAATTCTAATAGAGTAAAGCAGTATGAAATTCTCTAGATTAGAATTCATTTGGTTGTATAAAGTAATAGAGACAATAGTGTCTTACTCTCACTATGTTTAGATCTGTTCTGTAAGAATCTTTTCCATTACCACTAATCACTTTGACATGATGTGTAATTGTAAACTGGAAGTTGAAACAATATATCAGTATTATTAAAATAATGTTTTACCCAATTTATTCCAAAAAATGGATTCGCCGTGTGGCCAGCATTGATTCCAAAGATGAATCTTTCCCATGTGTGACAACTCAGTTAAAGAAATAGAAAGCCTTATTTTTGGAGATAGTTAGAGAGACTGAAATTATTAACAGACAAAGAATATAGATTATGAACAGCATTGCAATGATAATACTTGATATTCATTTTCTGAAATTTTAACATAGTGAACATGACACTAAGTGATAGACCATTGTTCAATAATCGGCGAATATTAACTATTAGCCTAGCATCTCTGGTTGCTGTAGAAAGCAAGCATTGAAATCATTTTTGCTATGAAAAAGTATTTTTAAAATATAACCAAAATATATTCCAGTTTGCTACACCCAAAACTACAAAACCAGATAAGGAAAGACATTTTTTATTTGTGATTGATTTCTATCAGAGAAGTAAATCAACAATGTTTAGTACATGAAAAAGTAAACTGTATTTAACCTGAATCCTGGATAACTTTGTCTTCTTCCATGTCCCTGAGATACACTGATGAATGGTTCAAATGGCTCTGAGCACTATGGGACTTAACTTCTGACGTCATCAGTCCCCTAACTAACCTAAGGACATCACACACATCCATGCCCGAGGCAGGATTCGAACCTGCGACCATAGCGGTCGCGCGGTTCCAGACTGTAGCGCCTAGAACAGCTAGACCACCCCATCCAGCACACTGATGTATGCTTCGTCACAAAATCTACTGCTAGAACTTAACAAGAAAGAAGCCATGCAAGCACATCAAACTTTTAAAATCAACATAAACAAAAAATTAGCCAAAAGAACACCAGATTAAATAGTCACAAGCACCACACATTGGAGGGTCCTCTCGCTGGACCAAGAAGTTGTGTGTCATAGGGATGTGGATTATGTGAAGACAAGTAAGAAGGACTTCATCCCCTTGATGTGGCTGGAAGGAGGTACACCATGGCTGCACTGTAGGCTTTACTACACGAGCTTATTATCTGTCATCTCACTAATGAATCACTCTGGATCTCAACAGCGAGGCTATAGTATGCTGAGATATGGCACACTGAAATAACTTCAGATCAAGACATGCATGCAACCTTGGCTGCTTGCTCCTCCCTTTTGTTCCCCAGAATAACCTTGTGCCCTGGTACCCAGCAGAAAGACACCGCCTTCCCCAGATGTTGTTGTTGCAGGAGGGCATCCTGGATATTCTGGACTACCTTATCTGCTGGGTACAAATGTTGTAGAGAGTGAAGGGCACTCAGAGAATCAGAACATGAGGGCACAATTTGAAAAAATGAAGAGTGGAAGATGATGTGCTAGGTGGATAAGACAGATCTTGTACTTGGGTCTCCCAAAGTGGTATAACCCATGTAGCAAGAGTTTGGGAGAATGTGTGGCAAAAGGCTGGACTAGCATATTTTGTAACTTTGGTGCTCAGCAAATTCCCCCCCACCCCTCCCCCATACTCACCATCGTGAAAGGTGAGGAAGTTTATGGGAAGAATGTTCATCATTTAATGACACGATGAAAGGTAGTCAAAGAATTGACAAAGGATGTGGTTAAGTTGTTACAGCTTGAGGTGACATTGGGGAATGAAGAAGTGCAAAGGTTCAGCCATTTCATTGGGCTGGTTGGATAATTAAGGTCACATGGTAATATGACACAGGAGATGCGTTTGCAGCTTTACATTATGAAGATAGTGCCTGAATGTCAAGCCTTAGTAAGATCTTCAGTATAGTGAGCAAGGGATTGTTCGTCACTGTACATATGACATCCATGGGAGGATAGATTGTATGGAAGAGACTTCTTAGCTTGGAAAGGATGACAGCTATAAAAGTGAGGTACTGTTGATGGTTGGTGGAGCTGATACAGCCAGAGGTTTTTATGGAGCCATCAGAGATGTGAAGCTCAACATCCTGGAAGGTGGCACACTGAGCTGAGAGGCCGATGGTGATGTGGCTGGGAGAGAAAGTGTTGAGGCCATGGAGATTTGAGGACAGAGTGTTTTCCGCATGGTTATAGACCATAAAGACAAATATGAATGAACCTGAAACACACACATGGTTACAAAGGTTATCTCTAGATGGCCCATAAACTAAATGGCAAACAAGGGTGTCATGTGTGTGCACATGATTGTACAACAGTTTTCTTGTACACCTTCCCTGGATAACGAAGTACTTATCGGTAAGAATATTATTAGTCAGTTATGTAAGTAATGACATGGTGGGATTGGGGTCATCATAACACTGAGAAAAATGGTGCTCATTGATGGGAAGGCCAGGAACATAGAGGATGATACTGTGTAGGGAGGCTGTCTCAACAATAACAAGTGTAGATTAAGATGATAATTGGATGGGAATGGTTGAATGGTGATGAATGAATTGGATCACATTCTTGAATAATAGGTAGGTAGGTTTAGGATTGTGGTTGGAAGTGTTGTTCAAGATGAGCCAAGATTCTTTACATTGAAGCACAGTAACGAGGTACTATGATGTGGTTTACGGATCTTAGGTAGCATGTAGAAGATGGGTGAGAAGATAGGAATGGAAGAGACTTATTTGAGTCTAGAGGTTTCAGGTTAAGTGCATTTCTCGGACAGGATCACTATGCTCCAAGGCTTGCAGGTGGAAGAGTTTCACAGTTAGCATATATCTGCCACTGAACAGGAGAGGTTAAATAAAATACTTTTCCTGTTTACTTCTCCTGGTGAGTGGCACACATGATCCGGTCAATTTTCTTCTTTGCTGCCAAGGTACTTGGATACAAGGGCATTTTAATAAAAGTTAATTGGCAGTACAGTTTCAAACAACTTCAAGTTCCTAACAGCTTCTTCCCTTTGTTACTGTAAATATAGAATCACTGCCAATCCCTGAATGTTCAGCTTCATGTTGGGATTTACAGAACACTATTCTGAATTGATGTATCAACAAATGAATATGTTAAGTAATGTGTACTTCCAAAATTTCCACATCCCAGTCCAAGTGTCTTTTGTGAAGAAATTATTTAGCCACTTAATAACTCTCTTTACTTCACCAAAAGAAATGTCAGAACAAAAGCAGAAATGTAACAGCCACTGTACCAGAATAATTTGTGTTGATATATGTAAAAATCCATAACCAAAGGAGCTTTCAAAAAGGTACTCACTCTTTTTTATTGAAGTACATTTCAGCTTCCTTTACAAGTACTTGGTCCAAATGTGCTGGGTTGTCTCTACAATATTGCTTTGCCAATTCAAACTCCCCTTTCTTCGCAAATATCTTTAAAAAAAGAACAAAAAGTTTATTTCTTTCTGTGAGGAAACAAGTAAAATTTAATTTACAAAAAGGACATTGGAACACTGTAGAACAATTTGGTATGGGAGAGAAGAGATCCATTTCTGAGATTTATATTTTGAATCTAGTTATTAAATATGCATTACAATGCTAGTGAAAGGAAGATAAAAACAAAAGCACACAGAAAAGAATAACTCTTTTTAAACCATACTGCATTTTCTATTACATGCTCTGTATGTTGGAAACTTACTTCCAAGTATTTAAACAATTTTATCCAAAATGTTATATAAAATGTATGAGTTCACACAGTCCCTAATAATTCAAAATCTTTAATTATCTAGTAGAATGAAAAGCATTAACTGCTTTGATTCACATGTTCAATTTCATTATATTTTTTTCGAATTGTGCAAAAATTTATGTACAGATTATTCTCTTTCCTTTATAGGACAAATCAGATGGAAATTTGGTTCAGCATGGTGTATCCCACTTCTGAGTTTACAACACTTAATTTTCACAAATTATAAGTCTCAAATACAGTGTACCACATTCAACAGATTCTCCTGTCTGCAGTGATGGAAAATAGTTAAGGCAGAATCCAGAATTCGATAAATGTTAAAATCATTAAACAAGTAACACAAGTTCATTTACAAAAGAGGAAGGTTACATCTACATGCATATACATACTCTGCAAGGCATTATACGGCGCATGGCAGAGGGTACCATGCACCACTGCCAGTCATTCCTTTTTCCCGTTCCACTTGCAATTGGACCAAGGAAAACAGAAGTGTGTATATATTTCCATATGAGCCCTGATTTCTCTTATCTTGTCTTCAAGATCCTTCACAAGCTTTGTGTTGGTGGTAGTAGGATTGTTCTGCAACCTGTTTAAAATGCCAGTTCTCTAAACTTTCTCAATAGTGTTTCGCTGAAAGAACATAACCTTCCCTCTAGAGATTCCCATATGAGTTCGTGGAGCATTTCTGTAACACTCATGTATTGCTCAAACGTACCAGTAACAAATCTAGCAGCACGTCTCAGAATAGCTTTGATGTTTTTCTTTAATCCAACCTAATGGTTATTCCCCATATTCAACCAGAACTCACGAATGGGCCCCACAAGTGTTCTAAAGTGTGCTACTCATGGTCTCCTTTAAAGATGAGCTACACTTTCACAGAATTCACCCAATATACTGCATTTGACTGTTCACTTTTCCCATAAATGACCATATGAGCTCATTCCATTTATTGTCACTCTGCAACATTACACTCAGATAATAATTTAATCAACTGATCATTTGTGTAGCTCAGTTATCATTTTTTTCTGAACAGCCAACTACACAGTTCATTAAGGTATCAGCCTCCCCTGGTGACACATCAGGAGGGTAACAGTTGCCTATCAAGGGAAATTTTAGTTTTATAGTTTACTCCTTCAGTTAGTTTTTCTAGGATGGATAGCAGGTGTGCTTGTTGTATGCAGACGCAGGAGGATCTGGCCACAGTTCACGAACAGATGAATGTGGTTTTGGCTACAGCCACCTGTCTTCAGGCCACTCTCTCAAGGTGTAGTGGTGGCAGATAATGTGACATGTTGCATGGGACACCTCTGGTGTCACCTGTTTCACACATGGGCTCTGCTGCTGAGGCACTTCCTACTGTACCCAACATGGTGGATCCCCCTTCACAGCAGGGTGAGTGAAGGTGTGAGTGGTGCTCATATCACTTGAGACGAAGGGTCAATGGGAGGCTAGCCATTTGGCCTTGTCAATTTGCCCTGTGAGTAAATAGGTGGCTACTCCTTCAGTAAGGTCCAAGCAGACACATGGGCAGAAGCTTGCTAGATATTAGGAGCTCCAACATTAGGCATGGTATGGACACATTAGGAGGATAGCGTTCACAGCTGGAAAGAAAGCCAATGTGTGCTTCATATGTCTGCTGGCGAGCTTCATCTCGGATGTGGAGGCAGCCTTACCTGCAGCAATTGTAGGTGCAGGGTGGAGTTGTCTGCAAGATATGGCTCATGTCAGCACCAATGGCATCTGTTGCATGGCTTCTGAGGCTATCCTCAGTTCATGTAGGTGGCTGGTGGAGGTGGTGAAAGCTGCTGGCCTCATGCATGGGGTGCAATTGGCAGCATTGTTCCCAGAGTTTATCAGGATCATTTGTTTTGGAGCCGAGTGGAGGGTCTCGACCAAGGGCTTTGTCAACACCCTGATGATCTTTGCTGCAGATTTATAAATGTGCATTACCAGATGCGGAATTGTAGGACTCCTCATGATAGGTCCAGAATGCACTACATGAAGGAAGCAGCTACTCTGACAGCAGAGTACTTGTGGAGGGCACATGGGGTTCTCGTAGGTTAGGCTGTAGTTTGAGGCACTCTAATGAACATTCACCAGTCAATATGCAGATAGGGGCATCAGGCAGCATTGAGAGTAAATACACTTTGACTGTCAAGATTATATCAGTAAACTGGTGAAATATTCATAACAAAGTTTCTGGAATTACTGCTCTCCAGGAAAGTTCTCACACTAAAATTACTCTTGAGACCGACAGCTGGCTAAAACCCAAAGTAGAAAGCTCTGACATATATTTAGTGAGTCATGGAACATTTATCGGAAGGACAGATTAGATGCCATAAGAAGGGAAGCATTCATTGCAGTTGACAAAACTACTGTCTCTGTTGAGTTTGAAACTGAGTGTCAGAGTGAAGTTATCTGGTCGCATATAACAGTGAAAGCAAGTTAATTGTTGGATGTTTTTACCGGCCACCCAATTCCGCTGTGGCAGGTATAGCTAGAGTCATCCCAAGAAAGTCTACAGTCAGTAGAAAGTAAAACCCTAATCATGCAATACTAGTTGGAAGTTGCTTTAACATACCGATTATAGTCTGGGACATTTATGGATTCATTGCAGAGAGTGCAGACAGACAGTCTTGTGAAATACTTTAGAAAGCGTTTTCCAAAAATTGTTCTGAGCAGATAGTTTATCAGCTCACACACAGAGGAAATATCTTAGACGTTGCAGCTACAAACAGGCCAACCTTATCGATTGTTTCAGTATAGAGATGGGGATTATGGATCATGATGTAATCATAGTGACTACGTTTTTGAAAGTTAATAAATTGGTCAAGAAGGGCACGACAGCATTTCTGCTACAAAGAGCAGATAAGCAGCTGTTAGCATCTCACTTAGACAACGAACTGCAATAATTTAGTTCCAGTATGATGAACATAGTAGTAGTATGGGCAAAGTTTAAGCAGATTGTATATCATGTTCTGAACAAGTATGTGCTTAGTAAGTGTATTAAGGACAGAAAAGACCCACCATATTTTAACAATGAAATTCAGAAAATGCTGAGCAAGCAAAGACTGTTGCGCTCTTGGTTCAAAGGAGTACACACAAATAACAAAAGCGAAGACTAGCAGAGAGTTATTCATCTGTGGAAAGGTCTATGTGCACAGCTTACAACTACCACCAGTGTACCTTAGCAAAAGATCAGGCCACGAAACCAAGAAAATTCTGGTCCTATGTAAAATCACTATGCAGGTCTACAGCTTCCATCCTTGTTGACTAGTCTGGAGTGGCAGTTGTAGACAGCAGAACAAAAGCCAAAGTTTTAAAGTTCATATTTAAGAAATCATTCACGCGGGAGAATCATCATTTGACTGTCACACAGAGTCCCATATGGACAATATAGTAACAAGCATCCCTGGCATACATAAACAACTGAAAGAGTTGTAAACAAATAAGTCACTGGATCCAGACAGGAACCCAAATCAATTTTACAGCACTGGCCCCTTACTTAACTTGAATTTATAGTGAACCTCCTAGCCAGCACAAAGCCCTGAGCAACTAGGAAAAAAGTACAGGTGACTCTTGTATATAAGGGGGGTAAAAGAACAGATCCACTAATTACAGAACAATATCCTCCACATCAGTTTTCTGCAGGGTTCTCAAACATATTCTGAATTTGAATATAATAAATTTCCCAGGGACTGAAAAGCTTATGTCCACGAATCAGCAAAGTTTTAGAAAGCATCATTTGTGTGATCCTCAGCTTGCTCTTAGTTCTTAGAGAACTCGCATTTGAAGATGACTGAAAAACAATCCTATTGACACCAACACAAATTTCGCTTAAGTACCATGAAGATAAAACATGAGAAATTAGGGTTCATATGGTGGCATAGTGACAGTCGTCCTTCCCTCACTCTATCTGCCAATGGAACAGGAAAGGAAACAACTAGTAGTGGTACAGGCTACTCTCCATCACATGCTGTATGGTGGCTTGCAGTGTCATCAGCAAAGAGGCATAGATTGCTGTTCACCCTGTCTGTCAGATCAGTTACTTATATACAGAGTGAGAGTGGTCCTACCAGACTTCCCCAGGGCACTCCTGATGATACCTTTGAAAACCCGCTGCCCAGGACACATACTGGGTTCTACTAAAAAAATGTTTGAGCCACTCACATATCTGAGTACATATTCCATATGCTTCATTAACAGTCGGCAGTGTCAAATGCTTTCTGGAATTTTAGGTATATGGAATCTGCCTGTTTTCAAACAACTTATGGGAACTGAGGCAGGTAATATTTAGAGCAATTGTTGATATTTCAGTGGGAGTACACCCCGCCATTTTCAAGGCACAAACTGCAATGGATAGGCGATGTACAAGCAAATTTAAAGCCTCGGTTCTTGAAGTAATTCAGGAAAGATAAAACACACACACACAAATGAACACTAGTGTCACCAAAGATGACCAAAGTCACAGAGTCACAGGTATCGAAGTGAAAGACTACGAACTTGCAGGTGAAGTAACACTGACTCTGTCCCTCTGTTTTTTGACAAGGGAGAGAGCAGAGTTTAAACAAAAACCTCCATCCCTGTTTACAAGGTTGCTCACTAATTTAATCTCAACAGCTTCCTTAATAACATTTACCCAATAGCTGGATGTGCGTGCCAATATCTCAGTATTGTTATATAAAACTGGGTGACCAATATCCAAAAAATGTTCGACAGTAACAGAACTACTTGGCTGCTGCAATTGTGGGTGCCATTTATGATCAGTACATAGGTCCTCCATGGTCCTGATAGTCTGACCAATGTATGCCATGTCACAGCTACAGGGAATGTGATAAATGCTCGCCTTATGCAAACCAAGATCATCCTTAACAGAGACCAAAAGCACTCTAATTTTAGATGGAGGTCAGAAAACACATTTCACATTGTATTTCCGTAAAACGCAACCGATCTTGTTGGAAGTGCTTCCTCCATAAGGCAAAAAGGCAGTAGACTTAGATGTCAACTCAGTATTATCATCAGTCACCCAATGCACAATTGGTCAAATGCACAACGCACATTCAAGCTGTCTTTCATTATAACAATTCTGACGAAATGTAACTTCAAGATGGGCCAGCTCAGTTGGCAAAGTCTCAGTGTCGGAAATGACATGTGCCCTGTGTACCAAGGTACGAAGTACCCCTTCACGCTGAACGAGATGGTGACAATTATCAGCCTGTAAACACAAGTGAGTACATTTCCTGTAAACTGCATGTCCCAATGATCCATCAACCTTCCTCCAAACCAAAACGTCAAGAAATGGAAGGCAACCATCATCTTACACATCTAATGTAAAATGAACGTTCTCATGGATTGAGTTCAGATGTTCTAAAAAGGCATTCAAATTCTCCCTACCATGAGACCAAACAACAAAAATATCATCAACATATCTGAAGAAAGAGGCAGGTTTCAAAGGTGCTGACTCCAATGCATGTTCCTTGAAGTCTTCCATAAACAAATTTTCAGTCACAGGAGACAACGGGCTACCCATCGCAATTCCATCTGTCTGCTCATAATATTGATCACTGAAAAAAAAGTAACTGGTTGCCAACACATGTCAAAAGAGAACAGTTAATTCAACATCAAATCTAACCTCAATGAACCATAATGAATCAGACAGAGGAACACGAGTGAAGAGAAAGACCACATCAAAACTTAATAAAATATCAGTCATTCAACCACATTCTCTCCAAATGACATAAGAAATCAGCTGAGTTCCTGATATGATGTTCACACTTACCAAGTTGTGGGCTTAACAGAGAAGCAAGGTGCTTGGCTACAGGATATGTTGGAGAGCCGATATTGCTAACTATAGGGCACAAAGGAGCCCCTCCCTTGTGCACCTTCGGAAGGCCATATAACTTAGGGGGAACAGCACTGTAGGTGTTAAGACTCTTGATAGCATCCTACGACAAACCACTTTTCTTCAGGAGGCTGTTGGTCTTTCTCTCAACACTTTTTGTGGGTCAGCACCGATCCTATGATATGCTCAATCAGATTATAAACATTGCATCTTTTGTACATAATCCTGTTTGTTTAAAACAATGGTGGTATTGCCCTAGTCTGCAAGCAAAATAATGATGTCAGGATCAACTTTGAGAGAGTGTAAAGCAGCCCCCTCCGCTGCTGTTATATTACTCTTGGGTGGACGAGCCCTAGCCAACACATGACATGCATCCCTCATAACCTCCTCTGCAGCATCAGGAGGTTTGAAACTGTCTGTTCAACTGAACTAATAAAATCAACTACCAGCAAACTCTTCAGTGTGCAGGGAAAATTTAAACCCTTCCCTAGCACAGATAAGATTGCGTCATCAATAGATTTCCCTGTGAGATTTATCACAGAACATCGAGATATAAAATCAGACTCCAAGCGATGGAAACATTCAAACTTTGCCAAATGCCGAGCAGTAACAGAATTATATTCCCAATCAGCTTGAGTCAATGAGGTACCATCCAACTAATCCCAAGTGAAATCAGACAAGTTTGAAGCAACCATTAAATGGAAATGAAACAATTCTTTGGAAACAGAATCCAAATGTCAACAAGTAAAACGGATCCCTTCACGTATAAGGGCGAAGCCAACACATTGCTTGATGCAACTGGTGGCAGGAGAATTAATATGGTGCACAACCTTGGCAAATGTTGGAACATGGTTTTCATCACGACACCCCCAATAAAAATGACAAAGCACACTGCAGTCTAACTCGACAGCTACGAAGTTTATCCAACTTCATACACACCAAAACATTTCCTCCCTGTAGAGGTAAACAATGTGAGACCTGAGTTTCTCACTGTAAATAGTACCTGGCTGAATTCCCATAAGTTGTTTGAAAATTGTATATGCCAGGAGAAACTTATGTCTCAAATCTGCCTGTTTCCCTTCATCCATGGTTTGCAGGATATCAGCAATTTTATTATACTCAAACTTAGAACATGCTCAAGAATTTTGCAGCAAACAGACATTAAGAACACTTGTTTGAAATTGGCAGTCCATTCTTTTATCCATTCTTTTACCCTTCTCATATTAAGGACTCACCTGCTGTTTGGGACTTTCCACTAGGTGAGGCATTAGTAATAAATGCAAACTAAATAAAGGGCCAATGCCGAATGGTACTCTTTGTAAAACTGAACTGGGATTCCATCTGGACCAGGCAACTTATTTGGTTTCAATTCTTTGAGCTGCTTTTCGGTGCCAGTGATGCCTATTTGTATGGCCTCCAAACAGGAATTTGTTCGGTGGTCAAACAATGGTATGTTTGTATGACTCTCCTGGACAAATGATTTTTCAAGTGCAAAATTTAAAACTTTCCTTTTGCTGTCTTCTACTGCCACACCACACTGGTTCATGAGCAACTGAATAGAAACCACTGACCAGTACAGTAACCTGACCACTGCGCCATCTCATTTGGTCCTGTGTGCTGTAATTCAAAGACTGTGTGTGAATGAAAAACAGAAAGAATTAATGTATGACTGTGCCATTTGATCACAAAGTTTCACATGATATTTCACTATCTGTGGAGCCTACTAGGGTCTATCATTTATGAACATCTGTATCATATTTAATTAAATTGTACATTAATGTTTTCTTCAAGCTATGAGTATCCATTAATAAAAAAAACTTCTTGTGATAAAAAGTGCAGTCTAAGGCTGGTCTCACAATTTAACAGTGAGAGAGGACATACATCAATTAGCTTACCCTTGACATCAGCAATGACATGTACTGAAAACCTGCTCAAGGTTTTTGGTTCATAAGTCGAAGTACTGCTTGTTATTTTTCACTTCTCAAGCAAAAAAAAAAGAAGATTTTCAGAAATACAACTTTGGATTCAATAACATTTTATAGCAACTGAATATGCAGTAGAACTTGAAAAAAGAAGACTGCAACACGGAGTTGGGTCTCTTGCTTGTCAAGAACAAAAACCTTACCCACTAGGGCAGGCTGTTCCAGTTCACACTCTCACCTGAGAGCAGCAGGGCACACACAAGCACAGAAAGGGCAAAAAGCTGAGGTAAGAGCCATCTTACAGCAGGGCTGTAGAGTTGGTGACCATAGTCCACTGGCTGAGCTCAAGTGGCTAGGGAGGGCCAAGCACAACAAGCACGCACGGAACACATGCGATTCAGCAGTCTGGCGGGTTGCCTACATCACCTTTGTATGCCTGCAGGCATATAAACCAGTCTCACTGGTGGTCTGAGCATCACTTGGTCCACAGGCCAACCACTCAAAAACAAAGACTTATTTTCATTTTTAGTGTGACCAATGTTCCCTAATTAGCAAAAAATAAATTCAACTTACTCCTCCATGGGATGGAAACCATCTTCTATCAGGAGCTGTACTATCTAGAAATAACAAGTTCCAAATGTCAAGGATATTGAAATCATATTTGGCAACAAAGTACAATTTCCATTTGCTGAACACACAGCAAGTATTAAACAATATAACTAGAACTACACAGATACAAAGAACATACCCCTATATCACCGTGCTCTGCACTGCAGTGACTTATATTTATGCCTCCACAACAAAACTATATTGCTGACTGGATATTTCTCACCTTCAAGAACAACTGCAACTCTGAATAGTTCTAAGAATTATATGAGTTCTCTTGTGACACTGCTGTAGCTATGAAGATTTCAGTGACACCATTGTCCGTATGTATTTCTATGAGTAAATTCTAGTGCCTAAAGTCCATTTCTTGCTTCAAATTTGTCCGTAATGAATACTTGTCATGAGTTTTCTTCATGAAATGGATAGTGTCTTTGGTAGCATAAATTGTGGAATAAACCACAGCAGTATAATAGTTCAGATAATTATCATCAAAAATATCTCTGAAGATTGTGTTCTTTGGCTGTAGCTTTCCTACTTACTTTTAATTTCTATATTTGTAGACCATTTTATAATTTACAACATACCTATGTATTCTAACTCATTTTTTTATTTTTTAATTTTCTTCCTGTCATCTAGAGGCTGTTACATTTAAAGAGAATCATGTGTTGTCACAGTATATCGGACTAGGTTTTGACAGTTGTCTTTGCACATTATGGATGTATGTGCTGTAACTATATATTCAATGTACAGACTATCTACATATTGAAGTTCTGGCTGATTCCTGGTTGGGCACAGTTCGTGTCTTGCATCAGAAATTTCTGTAGCCTCAATTTACAGTTATTCAGTTGCATCTGTGGCTGGATAATACTCAGGACATTAGTGCTGACTATGTCCAGTGGCATTTATTTTTCCATTCCATTACTCTAGGCTATTTTTGTGTGCTCCAGATATAGGGGAAAACTGTGTCGGCGCAGCCTGTCCACTAAAAAATCTTTGGTCTACTTCACTAGTCAACTACAGACCTGATGTTTTTATTACCTATTGTATTTTATAGCTGTACTGTTAATAATGTAAATTAGTTGGCACTGTATTTCAATAAATTCTCCTTCATCATTACAATTTATGAGTTGATCTGTAGCTCACATGAAGTAAATGGTAGGTGTAACAAATACACTGATTATGTCCAATGACAATTGTTTTTACATTTTGTTGCATATAGCTGAGCCAGCCTATGCGCTTTCCAGTGGTGGGTGGATTGTGAAGACACAGTTTCTCCATTTAAAAAATCTTTGTTCTTTTTGATTGGTGAGCTGCATACCTGTTTGTTATTTGATGATTCAAATGCATTGTACAATTGTATTGTGTATGTCTTGTAACATGGAACTATATTTTTTAATAAAACCTCCTTTGTTACAATTTGTTTTAATTGTAGCTAATAAGTAAATGCTGTGTGACAACAGCCCTGAGTGACTTTTTGTTGGTTTCTTTGCATATGGTTGAGAGCCAATTTGTCAGATCATTTTTGGCAGACGGATTGTGTGGGCACGATGTGTGAGCTTGGAGGAAGTGTTTTTATGGTCCGTTTCATTAGCAAACTGCAGATTTTGTTTTAATGGTTTACTGCATTGTATAACAATATTACATTTTGTATCAAACCTAGATTTATTTTTAATACATCTCTTTTATCATTACATTTTATTACATGATATATAAGCGTAGTCATTTGCATTTTTATTTAAGAGAGTTTGTACAATTAACTAAAAAACAATGTTTCTTTTAAGATATGTCCACTAATGTGCAGCAGCAACATCTAGGATGCCAGAGTGCAGATATGTTGCTCATTGCTACACAGCAGTATAAATTGTGTCTTCTAAAGTGTCCAAATGTCTGGTATAATGATGTCCACGGTACTCAGAATTTTTTTTGATTTTGTAACAAAGGATGTATGGCTGATTATTATGAATGTACCATCTATATATACAATGACACAAATTATGCAGTATACTGGAGTTACTCAGGTATGGAAATGCTGTCATGTTTGTTAATGGTGACTTACAATTCTGTATTTTATGTAATTTGTAGAAATTGTATCTCAAGTTACCTATGTATGTTTACTATTTTTAGATCTGAAGGAGGTCATTGTTTACTAAAATTAATTACCTGGTTAACATATTTTTGTGATCTATAACTGGATTTATAACAAAATAAATATTTCCTGTATCACTGTGAAACCTTATTATGAATATGTCACAACTTGTGAATATAAATATGTCCTTAATTCTCCAACCATGCCCATAAAACAGCTGGAAACGAGCATTCTTCTCATTAACCAATATCACTCCAGTCTGGAACAACTTACGTACATCCCCCACCAGGGCTTCGATTACTTTTCACTGTGACATGAAATGAGGTACAGCTTTCATTAAATCCTTCCTCCTCTCCCTTCATGGTATTATGTTACCCAATCAATCTAAAACATATCATAGTCCACCCTTATGTCATGCCTACGCCAAATCCCCTGCCCTTGTGTCATACATCTGTGAAATACTCAGGTGCAAGAGCTGCCCCATACCTTCACCCAGCACATCCTATTCCATAGCAAAGGCCCATGCTAACACTGATGAGCCAGGTACACTTGGGAAAGCAGTGATACACCATCCATCAATTTCTGCAAAACCTTCTATGTGCTCATGAGCACCAACTGGCTGTCCACTTCACCAAATGGCCAGCTCAAACTATGGGCCAAAGAAAAGTTGATGCCAAGAGGCAGAGCATTCTAATGAGCACTAAATGCTTGACCGCAATGGCTGCTTCACAGCCTGTGCCATGTAATCCACCCCCATCCTCGCACAATATTAGCTCCTCTGAAATGTATACATGAGAAAGTACATTTGAGCCAGCACAGGACACCTCGCCTGTTGGGAATGCGGCCAATCTTCCTTAGGGATCCCAACAGGTGCAGAGGGTAGGATTGCCCCTCACTGGGGGGGTTCCAATGTTGGGTGGGTGATGGAGTTCTTCTGGAAAATAGCAGGCAGGTCAGGAAAGAAGGCCAGTGTCCACTCTGTTTGCCTGCTGGGGGGTCTTGTCCAAGATGTGGAGGCAGCTCTGATGGCAGTGACTGAGCACACTGGGTGCACTGGGCTACAAATCATGGCTCATGAAGGCAGGAATGATCCCTGCTGCCTGGATTCAGAGGCCATCCTTGGTTCCTAACGCAGCTGGCTGATGTGCTAAAGACAGCTAGCCCCACCTGCAGAATGCTAGCAGAACTATCATTTTGCATCATTGTTCCCACAACTAATCATGGTCCTCTAGTTTGGAGCAGAGTGGAAGGTCTAAATCACAGGCTCAGATGATTCTGTGATGGTATTGAATGCAGATTTCTCAACCTCTGCTACTGGGTAGGGATTCCCCTTAATAGGTCAGACATACATGAAGGAAGCAGCTACTAGGGTAGTGGGCTGTGTGTTGTGTGCACACGTGGTTTTTTTAAGATAGACAAATTCCTACACTGCACCGATAAGGTATATTCTGATTCCAGACAGAGCAACATTCATCATAATTGTTCAGAGAAAGAAAATGTTAACGCAGCATTAGTTGATTGCACGAGAGTCTATGGAAAAGTTCCAGAATAGTCTCATTTATAACTAGTAACAATGCCCACATAGCATTAAGGACAGAAAGATGGCTGAAACTAGATCCCATTAGCAATGAAATTATAAATACCAACTGGAATGTATATCGCAAAGATAGGTTTAACACTGATACTGCAAGTATGTTTATAGCCTTAAAAAAGTACGGTAATAGTGCAGACTCTGAATGATAAATAATTCTGGCAAAGATAAGTGTTACAGGTGGATCACATTTGGTCACTGGATGCTTTTATAGACCCCCTGCCTCAAGAGCAACAGTGGCGGAAGTTTCAATGAGAAACTTGGAGAACATTCTGCATAAATTTCCTGGTCGAGTTGTAGTATTAGTTGGAGACTTCAATTTACCAGCCATAGTCTGGGAGACACAACTGGTTAGGGCGGGCAATACGGACTATGAATCATAAGAAACTGTTTTAAATTACCTTTATCAGTTACCGTATTTACTCGAATCTAAGCCACACTTTTTTTCTGGTTTTTGTAATCCAAAAAACCGCCTGCGGCTTAGAATCGAGTGCAACGCAAGCGGAAGTTCTGAAAGATGGTGGGTGCCACCACAACTTACTTCTGCCATTGAATATATGTAGCGCTACACAGGAATGCTTTGTAGGCACAAAGATAAATACTAGCACCACATCCTCTGCGTCAGTAAATAAAAAAAAAAGGTGGAAGACGAGCTTTTTTTCTCCATCCCGAGTTTCGACCCCTGCATTTTCATACATTATCCAACGAAGTAAATACAAATTCTGTATTGTTGATCTTCGAATGTAGCAGCATTTCAATGTACTATGAAAATCCGACTGGCAAGACTTGTTTGGGATGTTTGTCAATATGGCAAACTCTACGTTCTGCATTTCTTCCTATCTGTGAGAAGAGATGGTTGTTAATAGGAACTTTTATAAATTGTGAATCACATGCAGTATTCTCGTCACCATAAGAATAATACGAATATAAACCTTTTGCCATGTATTGTTCCATGTTTGCTGCTATCTCATTTAAATCCTATCTGCCTAATAAACTACGAAACTAGAGTGAGACAACAGCAAACGCGGAAGAATATACATGCCATGTCATGTTTATATTCGTATTGTTCTTATGCTTAGTAGTGATACAGTCAGAAATGAAGCACGGCAATTGACTAGATTTTTAAATCTAAGATGACTCTAATTTCTGTGTAGAATGTAATGTACTAAAGAGGCGCCTGCAAATATTTTCAAACGGAGAAAAAATTTCGCTAAACTCTCGTTCAGAACATCTATCATACGCAGTCTATTATTTGGTTCTTGTTGATCATTATCAAAGAAAGCAGCAGTGTAAGTAACAACAAATAGCAGTTTCTTGCCATTGTTTCACTAATGAAACGATTCCTCTCTCTCTCTCTCTCTCTCTCTCTCTCTCTCTCTCTCTCTCTCTTTTTTTTTTTTTTTTTTTTAAAAAAAAGCGGCGGTCGCGCACACAAAGGCAAACCATGCCGCGTGTGGCAACAGGCCGTAAACACGCACTATCAGAATGCAACAAACAATGCATGACACAGTACAGTAATGCATTTTCAGCTTAGAGTGACGTAAACACCCATAACAAAGAAAACTGCGCTTATCAGATCAAAGAAAAATAAGCAATCAATTCAAACCAAACTAAGCATGTGGAAAAGGAAGGGTACCCGTATAAATACGGACGGAGCGCCTGACGCATATCAATGGCTACCTGGTAAAGCTTAACTGCTAAGCTTATGACTCGAACCAAAGTACTGTAGCTGTATCGTCATTAATTCGACCGAAATTGTGTCTCACATTACAATGGACCAACTTTGTTTCGATTTGGAGATGCGGACTATAACTTTTCTCTCCCCTTGAATTTCGAGCTACATACAAGTTCAGATTTATTAGTGGTGTCAGTATGGAGACAGTGATACGTGATCACGTTGTCATCATAGCGAAGATGGTTACTAATGTTCATAAATCAAGCAAGAAGGCTAGGAGATGAGCAAATAAGAAATTGCTACCATCCCACTTAGACAATGAATGGACATCATTTAGTTCCAGTATGATGTACATAGAAGAATTATGGGCAAAGTTTAAACAGATTGTAAATCATGCCCTGGAGAAGTATGTGCCAAGTAAGTGGATTAATCATGGAAAAGACCCACTGTGGTTTAATAATAAACAACTGAAGAGATGAAAACAAATATGTCACCAGGTCTGAATGGAGTCCCAATTCGGTTTTACAAAGAGTGCTCTACGGCCTTAGCCCCTTACATAGCTTGCATGTATCATGAATCCCTCACACAGGTCAACGTCCCAAGTAACTAGAAAAAAAATGTAAGTGACGCCAGTGTACATGGATGGTAAAAAATAGACCCGTAAAATTACAGAACAATATCCCTCAATTCAATCTGCTGCATTATTCTTGAACATATTCTCTGTTTGAATATAATAAATTTCCTTGAGAAAAAAAAAGCTTCTGCCCACAAATCAGTACATATTTAGAAAGCAACACTCATGTGAAATTCAGTTTGCCATTTTGACATGATAACCTGCAAACTATGGATAAAGGGCAGCGGGCAGATTCCATATTTCTGGATTTCCAAAAAGCATTTAACACGGTGCCCCATTGCACACTGTTAAAGACAGAATGAGCATACTGGATAGGTTGCCAGATATGTGAGTGATTCAAAGAGTTCTTAAGTAATAGAATCTAGTTTGTTGTCCTTGGTGGCAAGTGCAACATACGTAAATAACCTGACAAGTGAGGTGACCAGCAATCTGCAGCTGTTTGCTGATGGGAAGATGTCATCATTGAATGACTGTAAGAGGGTACAATATGACTTAGACAAAATTTCTGGTTGGTGTGATGAATGGCAGCTAGCTTTAAATGTTGAAAAATATAAGTTAATGCAGATGAGTATAGTGGAACAGGAAAGTAAATGACTAGTAGGGATACAAGGTGCCATCTGCCACACACCTTACAGTGTCTTGTGGAATATGTGTGTAGATATAGATGTAAATTCAGATGCAGATGTAAAAGGTAACCTCTTAGATCTGTTGGTGACAAACAGACTTGAACTTTTCTGTGCAGTAAGCATAGAACAGGGAATCAGTCATCATAAGGCCATTAGTGTATCACAGGATATGGCTATAAATCAGGATAAAAATAAGGGTAGGAATATCTTTCGGTTTCACAAGAGCAACAAGAAACAGATTTTAGCTTACCTGAGTGGCCAGCACATAAATTTCATATCCAGCACTAACAACGCTGAATATCAGTGGTGTTGAGTGGTACTTAAGTAAATAAATTAGTGAAATTAAAGTGAAGTAGAAATTAGAATATAAATGAAAAACTTGGTTTAATTTAGAGAGTTGCATACTGGCAAACAGCGGACAGAACAGCAGAGCAGAAGAGACAATGACCGTGAAGTCAGCAAGTTCCACATAAGCGGACGCTGTCGATTCAGCCATCAGGGCATCGCCCGACCGGTTCACGTGTTTCTCAGTTGTCACATGTGATCAAAGGCCCTCGCCTACATTCCAAGAGCCAATGACCGACGTTAAGAAGATTCTTCGAGAAGCTTTTCAACGTGACAGACGAGGCAATGACCATGAAGTCGTTCATCTCCAGTAAACTGAAGTGAATAAATACGCGAGATGCAGTGGGCCCGACAGACGAAGAAAAGAGAAGAGAGTAGCAGTAGTTTTCAGTCAGTTTCGGTGCTGAAGACTGTCATGCTAGAAGAGACTACATCATACACAGACGCACCAAGTCCGCCGCTGTAATGGAATAGCAAACTGCAGCCTCGGCGACAGAAGTTAAAAGGTATTTGAAGTCTGATTTTTACGTACCCGGGTGACTCGTGAGGACGGGAAGGAGATGACCTCACATCAGCAGTCACCTGTGAGCTGGGATGAAGATCTGACAGCCGAAGACTGGCAAGCGGGAGTCCATTGTTCGAGTCCGGGACACTGGCCTTCCCCCGCCGCGCCGCTCCGCTGGCCGACGCATAACACACGCGGCCGCTTAGAGAAGAGAAACACTTGGACGCCACATCCAAGGTATCACCATCCGATGCATGACTTCGCTCGCAATAATTAAATGGGCCACCTCGCGCTGCGCGTCTCCAGTCAACTGGGTGAGACGGCGACACGAGATACACACTGCCACGCGTAATCAGACACCACCGCTGCCGCAGCAGAAGGCTTCACAAACAACACAGCTGCCGTTCTCCGAGCCAGAATATCGAGTAAGGAAACAGTTGTACAAAACTTGCAATAAAAGTTATCTTATGTAAAAATGCTGTTTCATTCCACCTCATACCCGAGCCAAGGATGAACCCAACCTGCCCACATGTTGTTAAGAGAGAAAAATTAATTTCTTTAGTATTTTCACCCTGACGTAATGCTTTAGAATCAAATGCTCTTTGCAGTAATGCTCATCCTGACAATTGACTCACATCAAAAGAGAAAACCCAGTCACAGTTAGTGACAGAAGTGTTACATTTAGTATCAGTACTGTTAAATTTGGTGTCAGAGAAAAAACCCTTAGCTCAATATGAGGTGTGAATGACAGTCACTAAAGGTCCACAGTTAGTATTGTTTAATGTGTGAATGGATAGAGATTTGCATAGCATCATCATCATCATTTAAGACTGATTATGCCTTTCAGCGTTCAGTCTGGAGCATATCCCCCTTATAAAATTCCTCCATGATCCCCTATTCAGTGCTAACATTGGTGCCTCTTCTGATGTTAAGCCTGTTGTTGTTGTTGTTGTTGTTGTGGTCTTCAGTCCTGAGACTGGTTTGATGCAGCTCTCCATGCTACTCTATCCTGTGCAAGCTTCTTCATCTCCCAGTACCTACTGCAACCTACATCCTTCTGAATCTGCTTAGTGTATTCATCTCTTGGTCTCCCTCTACGATTTTTACCCTCCACACTGCCCTCCAATGCTAAATTTGTGATCCCTTGATGCCTCAAAACATGTCCTACCAACCGATCCCTTCTTCTAGTCAAGATTTCTTCTTGGATGCTGCAATTATCTGTTTGGCTTTGTTTCTTTCTTCAACATAACTTTCTCTGTCTACCTGAGTTCTATTATGTAGCCATTTTTGATAGCAGTCGTAATATTTTCTTTATTTAGAAGTGTATTTTCTCTCATGATTTTAAGAGTTTGTCGAAAATATTTAAACATCTTTTTCATTCAGTGTAGTAAGATTGTGTAACTAACAGTTTGTAAAATGATGACACGAAATCGTACAAAGTCAGAGCCAGCACCACAAGCGGTTTCTACTGAGGAAGCTATTCAGAGCTTAGTTAATCAGATAGCACAGCTTAAAAGTGATAATAATGCATTATTTAAACAGTTGAGTGAGGTTAGCCAAACCAGTTCAATCCCTCCCACCCTCCCACCCAGCAGCAGCCTTGGTAACTCCTTTTTCGGGTAAACCTGGCGAAGACATAACAGCCTTTTTTGATGATTTAGTAGCAGCTGCAAAGTTAGGATCATGGTCAGATGAACAACTCTTACAAATGACAAAGTTAAGATTGCTAGGAGAGGCTAAAGCACACGTATTATACCATGAAGAATTACGGAATGCTCCAACATTTGAGGAATTGAAGAAAGGATTACTTAAACGTTTTCAAAAACAGAACAGCTGTAGATTTTATAGGGAAAAATTAAACACTATCACTCAGACGCAAAACGAGTCGTTAGAAAGCTTTGTAGATAGGATTAGGAAAGTTAATATTAACACCTATCAGTTGACAACTAGTGATGAAGCAAATAAAGTTATTTTACAAGAGGCAGAAGATAGAGCTCTGGATACATTTTTACGTGGGTTACCTCCTGAAACGTCCCATCGTGTCGGGGCAGAGTTTCCTAAAAATTTTGCAGAAGCTGTATCTGTGACTACGGCTTTCGAAGAAATAGACATTGCCACCAGATACAAGGAGAAGCGAAATGTATTTTCAGCAGGAGTACGATGTTTTAGGTGCGATCGACAGGGACATATAGCAAAAAACTGCAGACAACCTAAATGCACTAATTGTCAAAGAATAGGTCACACATTCAAGGAATACAGGTCTAAGAAAGTTTTTGGAAGTAGAAATCAGTTAAACTCAAACGGGAATGTCGGAGCCGCCACCAGGCGTTCCCAATAAAATTTCATGCCATTAAGGCGAATGTGAAGGCGGAATGCTGGTTATCTGCTACCATACAAGATAAAGAGGCAAGGATACTGGTGGATACAGGCGCAAACATATCAATAGTAAGTAATGAATACACTGGAGAAAAGAAATATGACCCTCCAAGGTACAGACTGAGTGGAGTAGGAGGAGGTAGAGTGAAGTCATTAGGATGTACATCATTAATTTTCTATATTCATGGTGTACAATTTCAAGAAGATGTAGAAGTGGTAACAAAGGTAACTGATGGGTACGACGCAATCCTAGGGTTGGATTTCCTGAATAAACATCATGCTAAAATCGACCTCAGACAGCAAACTGTAGAACTTAGCGGAATAGTGTTTCAGCTAGGTGACACCGCTGCAAAGGGCCCGCTGCCGCAAGATTTCCCCAACCGGAAGGCGAAATCAACTACACTGCGTGCAACGTCCTTGAAGGTTGATTCGCGAGATAAGATACCATTTGGCTCAGGAAAACTTTTCTGGATTACCGTTGACCCCGAGGTACCTACAGATACAGTGTGTCTAATAGAGCCATTAGAGGAAAATGAGAAATTAGATGTATCACATTGTTTTGTATGTAGAAGTGTTGTACGGGTTCAAAACGTTGAGGGAGAAAGAAAAGTACCAGTACATATTGACAATTTCGGAGTGGAGGACAAAGAGTTGCATAAGGGGATATTAGTAGCTACAGTCAGTACTTTTGAAGAAGAAGATTTCATTTGGTCAGATATTACTGATGGTCAGAAACCAGATGCCTATAAAACCACATTACGCAAGAAGATTGAGTATTTGAAAGGAAATGATAGAAGCAGTTTTAGTTGAGTTCCAAGATTTATTTAAGGCAGAAGGTCCACTGCCAGCAACAGATATCACACAGCATAGGATCCCAACAGGAAATAGCCCCCCAGTTTGTAGGAAGCCTTATAGAGTTCTGCATCACTTACAGCCAGTACTGGATGAATTTTTAGAACAGCATCTAAAAGATGGAATTATAGAATATTCTGATTCGCCTTACAATTCAAATATCGTAATTATTCCAAAGAAGTCTCCCGACGGTACGAAACGATATAGATTTTGTTGTGACTACAGACACCTTAACAAACAAACTATCTCAGATGTTTATCTCTTCCAAACATTACAGATATCATTGACAGTTTGGGTAACAGTAAATACTTTTCAACAATCGATTTACGTAGCGGATATCATCAATTGGAAGTTGCACCTGAAGATAGGCATAAAACAGCATTTTCTACCCCTAGAGGCCACTGGCAATTTAAAAGAATGCCTTTCGGTTTGAAAAATGCACCAGCAACTTTTCAAAGACTACTCGATGGAGTATTGCGGGGACTTAAAACTCAGCAATGTTGTGTATATCTAGACGATATTATTGTTTTCTCCAAAGACATTAATGAACATGCTGTGTTTCTGCGTAATGTTTTTCAGAGACTTAGAAAAACTAAATTAACATTAAATACGGACAAATGTAGTTTTGCATTGACAGAGGTTACATACCTAGGGTATGTCATTAGTGAAAAAGGAATTAAAACAGATCCTCAATTAATTTCAGCAGTTAAGGACTTCCCAACACCACAATGCGTTAAGGAAGTACGAAGTTTCATTGGTCTCGCATCGTATAACCAAAAATATGTTCAAAGTTTTGCTGAAATTGCCCGACCCTTAACCCAATTATTGAAAAAGGGTGCAAAATTTCATTGGTCTGAAGATTGTGAATCAGAATTTCAAACCCTTAAAGATAAGTTAACACACAGTCCAGTATTAGCCTACCCAGATTATAATAAAGAATTTATTTTATCCTGTGACGCAAGTGGTCATTCAGTAGGAGTTGTTTTGAGTCAGAATATTAAAGGCGCGGAACACCCCATAGCCAACGCTTCGAGACAACTAACAACGGCAGAAAGAAATTATTCCACAACAGAGAAGGAATTGTTAAGTGTTATTTATGGCATCAAATACTTTAAATGCTACTTGTATGGTAGAAAATTCAAGGTTATTACAGACCACACAGCTTTAAAATGGTTGCTTGGGTTAAAGGATCCACCTAGTCGTCTCACCTGTTGGGCCCTATGTCTTTCCAAAATGGATTTCGAAGTTATCCATAAACCAGGCAAAAAACACACGAATGCAGATTGCCTAAGTCGGAAAATAGCACTTTTGGAAGCAACAGGCCGAGATACTGAGGACTGGAGAAAGGCACAAGATGAGGATACAGAATGCAAAGAATACGCAACTCAAAAACAATTTTGCTTTGAAGATGGTGTATTATGCCGTAAAACAAAACTTGGACCGCAAATTGTTGTTCCCCAACACCTTAGACAAGAAATAATGGCAGAGGCCCACGATCATATCCTTGCAGGACATGGTGGACAGCGGACAACTGAAAGACGCATAGCAGAGCGATTTTGGTGGCAAACCAGAAAGCAGGATGTTGCGCAGTACGTTCATAATTGCACTGTGTGCGCACAACGAGCTGAACTTTCTCGTTCAAAAATACCCTTACAGAGGCTCCCCGAGGCTTCATGTCCATTTCAAATCTGTGGACTGGATCTCTACGGGCCATTTCATAAAACACCTGCTGGTAATAAGTATGTTCTTACAATTATAGATCACTTTTCACGCTATCTAGCTATGGTGAGTCTCCCAGATCAGCAAGCAAATACAGTTGCCCAAACTTTAGTTAACAACTGGATACTTAAATTTGGCATACCTGAAGCTATTATCACTGATCAGGGATCTAATTTTATGTCTGAATTAATGAAACGGCTTTTTTTTTTTTTTTTTTTTTTTTTTTTGGGCGCACAACTTCAATGGTCATTAGCGCCCTGACTACTCTAAGAATGCACCGCGAGGCACAAGTTGACAACAACAACTAAAAGGGAAAACACAATAAAAGACAGACTGACAGGCATAGGATTAAAAAACATCATCAAATGTCCTTAGCGAGGTTTGTCAAATTGATAAAACAAAGAACACGAGCAGCTGCTCGTGGGTCATCCGCTAAAATGGCATCTAAAGTAGTAGGCAGGTTAAGATCGAGGCGCAGTGTTTTAAGATCGGGACAGGACATTAAAATGTGACGAACCGTCAGCAAGTGCCCACATGGGCAGAACGGCGCCGGCGCAGCCGTCAGCAGATGGCGATGGCTGAACCGGCAGTGTCCAATTCTTAACCTTGCTAAAACGACCTCCTCCCGCCGAGAAGGGCGTGAGGAGGACGTCCAAGCCACGGGAAGAGGTTTTAAGGCCCGAAGCTTGTTGTCGGTAAGTGCAGCCCAATCGGCATGCCACAGCGACACAACGCGCCGACAAATGACCCTGCTAAAATCGGACGAAGGGACACAACAAGAAGCTGTCCGAGGCTGGAGGACCGCAGCCTTGGCCGCGGCATCTGCAGCTTCGTTCCCAGGGATACCGACATGGCCAGGAACCCACATAAAGCTAACCGGCGTACCGACGTCCACCAGCTGCTGAAGAGAGCGTTGGATCCGGTGTACGAAAGGGTGAACCGGGTACGGATCACTGAGGCTCTGGATGGCGCTCAGGGAATCTGAGCAGATGACATAAGCAGAATGTCGGTGGCGGCAGATGTACAGAACAGCCTGGTAGAGGGCAAAGAGCTCAGCTGTGAAGACCGAACAATGGCCATGGAGCCGGTATTGGAAACTTTGTGCCCCGACAATAAAGGAACACCCGACCCCGTCATTGGTCTTAGAGCCATCTGTATAAATGAAAGTCATGTTGTTGAACTTCGAACGAAGTTCCAAAAAACGGGAGTGGTAGACCGAACCGGGGGTGACCTCTTTTGGGAGCGAGCTGAGGTCGAGGTGAACGCGGACCTGAGCCTGGAGCCAAGGTGGCGTGCGGCTCTCGCCCACTCGAAAGGTTGCAGGGAGTGAAAAATGAAGGTGTTGAAGGAGGCGACGAAAGCGAACTCCAGGGGGTAGCAAGGCAGAGACATACAACCCGTATTGAAGGTCAAGAGAGTCGTCAAAAAAGGAACGATAAGAAGGATGGTCGGGCATTGACAGTAGCCGACAGGCATACCGACAAAGCAGTATATCGCGCCGGTAGGTGAGTGGCAATTCGCCAGCGTCAGCATGAAGACTCTCTACGGGACTGGTATAAAATGCTCCGATCGCAAGTCGTAAACCCCGATGTTGTATGGAGTTGAGGCGGCGTAAGATGGATGGCCGTGCAGAGGAGTATACGAAGCTCCCATAATCCAGCTTGGAGCGGACGATCGACCGATATAGACGAAGTAGGACGGTTCGATCCGCTCCCCACGACATACCACTGAGAACACGGAGGACATTTAAAGAACGGGTACAACGGGCGGCCAAATATGACACATGTGGAGACCAGCTAAGTTTCCTGTCAAAGGTAAGGCCTAAAAATTTGATTGTCTCCACGAGTGGGAGAGCAACGGGACCGAGTCGTAAGGACGGTGGGAGAAACTCTTTGTAGCGCCAGAAGTTAATACAGACCGTCTTCTCGGCAGAAAAACGGAAGCCATTGGCGACACTCCAGGAGTAAAGACGGTCAAGAGAACGCTGAAGACAGCGCTCCAAGACACGTGGACACTGCGCGCTGCAATAGATGGTAAAATCGTCCACGAAAAGGGAGCCTGATACATCAGCTGGGAGGCAATCCATTATTGGATTGATCGCGATGGCGAAGAGAGCGACGCTCAAAACTGAGCCCTGTGGCACCCCATTCTCCTGGCGAAAGGTGTCGGACAGGACAGAACCCACACGTACCCGAAACTGTCGATCCATTAAAAAGGAACGAATAAAAAGAGGGAGGCGACCGCGGAAGCCCCACGTATGCATGGTGCGGAGAATGCCCGCCCTCCAACAGGTGTCGTAAGCCTTCTCCAAATCAAAGAACACAGCCGCGGTCGGGCGCTTCCGCAAGAAGTTATTCATGATGAAGGTCGACAAGGTAACCAGATGGTCGACAGCAGAGCGGCGCCTTCGAAATCCACATTGTACATTGGTAAGTAGGCGGCGAGACTCGAGCAGCCAAACCAATCGAGAGTTAACCATTCGCTCCATCACTTTACAGACACAGCTGGTAAGCGAGATAGGTCGATAACTGGAAGGCAAGTGCTTGTCCTTCCCCGGCTTAGGAATCGGGACAACAATAGACTCGCGCCAGCATGCGGGAACATGTCCCTCAATCCAGATGCGATTGTATGTACGAAGAAGAAAACCTTTACCCGCAGGAGAAAGGTTCTTCAGCATCTGAATATGAATAGAATCAGGCCCTGGAGCGGAGGACCGTGATCGGCCAAGTGCGGTTTCGAGTTCCCACATGGTGAATGGGGCATTATAACTTTCACAATTCGAGGAGCGGAAGTCACGTGGCCTAGCCTCCTCGGCCTGTTTGCGGGGGAGGAAGGCAGGGTGGTAATGAGCGGAGCTCGAAACCTCGGCGAAAAAGCGGCCGAAGGCATTGGAGACAGCCTCAGGGGCCACAAGGACTTCATTCGCGACCTTCAAGCCAGAAATTGGGGAGTGAACCTTAGTGCCAGATAGCCGGCGCAGGCTACCCCAGACAACAGAAGAAGGAGTAGAACTGTTGAAGGTGCTGGTGAAAGCAGCCCAGCTGGCTTTCTTGCTTTCTTTAATAATACGACGACACTGAGCACGTAATCGTTTATAATTAATACAATTCGCCACTGTAGGGTGGCGTTTAAAGGTGCGTAAAGCACGTCGACGAGCACGTATAGCGTCCCTACATGCTGCGGTCCACCAGGGGACCGGTACGCGACGTGGAGAAGAAGTAGGGTGAGGGATGGAATATTCAGCAGCAGCGAGAATGACTTCCGTGAGGTGTGCGACCTGACGATCGCAGCATGTGAAGGTTTGATCCTGAAAGGTCGCCCTGGAAGAGAAGAGCCCCCAGTCTGCCTTGGAGATGGTCCAACGAGAGGAGCACGGAGAGGGAGTATGCTGCAGGAGATGGATAACACACGGGAAGTGGTCGCTCGAATATGTATCAGCAAGTGCATACCACTCAAACCGGCGTGCAAGTTGGGGAGTACATATAGAGAGGTCTAAATGGGAATAGGTATGAGATGTGTCCGAAAGAAAAGTAGGGGCGCCAGTATTGAGGCAGACAAGATTGAGCTGGTTGAAAAGGTCTGCTAACAAGGAGCCCCTCGGGCAGGATGCTGGAGAGCCCCAAAGAGGATGGTGGGCATTGAAGTCTCCAGTTAACAAAAATGGTGCAGGTAGCTGAGCAATAAGTTGCGTCATGTCTGCCCTGGTAACGGCAGATGACGATGGAGCGTAAACGGTACAAAAGGAAAACGTAAAAGTGGGGAGAGTAATGCGGATGGCAACTGCCTGCAGGCCGGTGTGCAACGTGATGGGATCGTAGTAAATATCATCCCGGACCAGCAACATAACCCCTCCATGAGCTGGGATACCTACCACAGGGGGTAGGTCAAAACGCACAGAGCTGTAGTGTGCCAAGGCAATTTGATCGCATGGGCGTAGCTTCGTTTCCTGGAGGGCTACGACGAGCGGACGATGCGAGCGGAGCAGCAACTTCAAGTCCTCTCGGTTGGAGCGAACGCTGCGAATATTCCAGTTAATAAGTGCCATCGTAAGAAAAGGAAGATGAGAGAAGGGGTCACCTCGAAGGCCGCTTAGGGCCTGGCTTCGAGCGAGCACTGCCGCCGCTAGCAGGAGGCGGACAGTCATCGTCCATGGGGTCTATAGGGTCATCGGCCATCTCAGGAGGATGGCCGGGAGGGGGAGCTTCCTCCGCCGGTGAACGGCCAGATGTTCGGCTACCAGCGGTGCGGCCAGGCGAAACGGATGACGGCCTGGGGCGGCAACCGCTGGGTGGCGCAGGAGAAGAAAGGCGCCGCGGCGGAGAAGGAGAACTGTGCTTCCTATGCGCCTTTTTAGAAGGACGTTTGGTGGAAGTACCGGTCGAAGGCTGGGAGGTCGAGGGACGGAGGAAGTCTGCACGGGATGGTTCCTTCTTGAAGGCCCGTGCATCTGACTTCGGGGTCTTCAACTGAGCAGAAGCTGAGGAAGTGGCTGGTGTCTGTGGGGTGATGGGAGGAAGAGGAGACGTCGACCGCGCGACCTTAGCACTGGCCGAACGGACGACCGTGGTGCTGAAGGTCAGATCGCATGTCTGGGTTGCTACCTCCCGGGTAGTCCGAGGAGAGGCGAGGACAGTGCTGTATTTCCCCGCTGGGAGCAGCGTGGGCTTCCTACTAGCCAATAGCTTGCGAGCAGCCGAGGTGGACACTTTCTCTTTGACTCGAATTTCCTGGATACAGCGTTCTTCCTTATAGACAGGACAGTCGCGGGAGGATGCGGCATGGTCACCCTGACAGTTCACACAACGAGGTGACGGAGGTGGACAGTCACCCTCATGGGCATCCCTGCCACAAGTGACACATTTAGCCGCATTGGAACAAGACTGTCGAGTGTGATTGAAACGCTGACACTGGTAGCAGCGCGTAGGTGTCAGGACATAGGGGCGAACAGAAATAACCTCGTAGCCCGCCTTGATGCGCGATGGCAGCTTAACACTATCGAAGGTTAAGAAAAGTGTCCGGGTCGGTACAAGGTCATTGTTGACCTTTTTCATGACCCGATGGACAGCCGTCACGCCCTGCTCAGCGAGGAAAGATTGAAGCTCCTCGTCAGTCAATCCGTCGAGAGAGCTACTATAGACTACACCACGAGACGAATTCAAAGTGCGGTGGGCCTCCACCCGGACAGGGAACGTGTACAAGAGTGTGGCCCGAAGCAGTTTTTGTGCCTGAAAGGCACTCTCAGTTTCTAGTAATAAGGTACCGTTACGCAACCTGGTACAAGATTTGACAGATCCGGCTATGGCATCTACGCCCTTCTGGATAACGAAAGGGTTGACAGAGGAAAAATCCTTTCCGTCCTCAGATCGAGAAACTACGAGGAACTGTGGGGCAGGCGGTAGTATTTTTGTCACTGTTGGCTGGTCACGTTTCCGTTTGTGGGTCGAAGTCGAAAGCGATGGAGTAGAATCCATTGCGGAGGAATCCCCCATGATTGCCAGCGTCTCCGATGGCGCGCTCCTTCCTTGTGGGGACCCTCTCAGAGGGCACTCCCGCCTTAGGTGAATGTTTACACCTCAGGTCACACCTCCCGAGAAACAGACGGAGGGACCAATCGGCATGGTCAGAAGGTATCAGCTCAGGCAATCACCCCTCCCCGGGCCTGGCCTTTACCAGGGGGTACGCGCGTGCCTTACATGTCTACCCAGGGCGGGGACTTACGCGTTACCCCGTCACCGGCTACACGTGCGAACGCGTGGGTCGGCCTTCAGACACGCACAGGGAGGAAGGAAGAAGAGGAAAAAGAAGAGAGAGGGAGAAAGAGGACAGACTGTCTCAAACGCCGAGGCGGAGACCAGAGAAGGCAAGGAGAAGAAGGCAATGAGAAAGCAAGGAGAAGGAGGCAAGGAGAAGGCAAGGAGAAGAAGGCAATGAGAAGGCAAGGAGAAAAAGGCAATGAGAAGGCAAGGAGGAGTCAAGGGAAAGAGTAAGGAAGACAGTGAAGTGGAGAAGAGCAAAGAAAGGAACCAACAAAAGGAAGGAAGAAACGAGAAGTGAAAAACCAAAAGGACCACGATTATAGGTCGTGAAACCGTCCGTCTCCGGACGCAGGCGCTAACTACCCCCGTGAGGGGGATGGACTCCTTTTAGTCGCCTCTTACGACAGGCAGGAATACCTCGGGCCTATTCTAATCCCCGGACCCGCAGGGGGGTGAAACGGCTATGCCACTTACTAAAAATACGTAAATTACGCACAACTCCGTTACACCCTTAGTGCAACGGACGCACAGAAAGAGTTCATCGGACAATTGGCAAGATGCTTAGTTATTATATTAACGAACAACATTCTAATTGGGATACGTATTTACCAATAATCGTGTCGGTATACAACGCCAAAACGCATGAAGCAACTGGCATGTCACCTTATGAAGTGGTCTATGGGAGAAAAATGCCGTCCCCTTTTGATGTAATCAGGCAGAAAAATGGAAAAGTCGGAGAAACAGAAAGAGATTTCAGTCGAATGATGAAGGATGTATGGAAAAAGGTTCAAAAATCTAATACAAATGCTTTGGAACGACAGGAAAGGTTAGGTAATGCCCAAGCTAAATATCCAAATTACAATATCGGTCAGTTGGTGATGCTGTCAACCCCATACATTGTGAAAGGAAAAACTAAGAAATTTGTAACAAACTACAGAGGTCCTTACCAAATTATTGAGGTCAGTCACCAGTCAACGTTAAACTGCAACTGCCCACCCGAACTACTATTGTTCATGCAAGTCGTTTAAAACCTTTTAAGGGCGCTCCAGATGTAATTCCTTCGACAATAGTGTCTGCTTTTCCAAAGGGTGGAGGAAGTTCCCGAAAAGGAAGAAGAGCGGCCACACCAGCACAATATGCAGACATGGCGCCACACAGTCTGCGACCAAGGGTGCGAATAACCTAGTTGAATCTTAGTAGACTGTGGATAGTATACAAATGTAAATAAGTAATAAATGATAATGGTTTATTTTTTAAGAAAAAAAAAAGTTGAACGTAGAAACATGTAGATATAGTAGTTAACAATATATTCCTTCTTTTCTTTGTTTTTGTTTTTACTAGCATTTCCTACACAAAACCTATCCTATCTCAATGACTCCCTTCACAGTTCCCTTCTGAAGTCATTAGATAGGTTCATAACCTCACAGCAAGGCAAAATTGATGCCAATGTTATGATGCAACATGTCTTAAAATTAAAAAGTAAACACAAAACTAAAATTATAATGCTAGGAAAGGGAATATCTGCAACCTTTGTGTTGGTGTTTCTGCTTTGTTCAGTTTCCTTTTATTTAAGACAAAAAAATTAAGCCGAATAATCATATACCACATCATCAAATCACTGTTAACTGGATACCACACACTTAACTGGAGTACTTCAGTGGTTACTTTTGAGCATTAGTGTATTAATTTTGTTTATTGTACTTCAGTCTTTACTGAACAGTCTCATGTTAAAATAAACAATACTGTAGGATAGATATTCTTTCATTAACAAATGGTAGATTAAACAGGTGTTGCTATGTAACTTTCTAAGTGAATAATCTATTTTTCTTTATTCATTGTCATCAAGATCTGTTACACTTATTACAACGATTTATGTGTGAACTATGTGATTCATGAGCGTACAGTGCTTTAGTAAAGTGATAAAGTATTTTCAACATACTTAATGTGAAGCGTGTGTAATCTTCTAAGTCGAGAGTTTTCATTGCTTGTGTTAGTGCTTTTGCTGTGTGAAGAGTGGAGGAATGTTGAGTGGTAAATTCGAGGGCGAATTTCTCCGAAGGGTGGAGAAATGTTGAGTGGTACTTAAGTAAATAAATTAGTGAAATCAAAGTGAAGTAGAAATTAGAATATAAATGAAAAACTTGGTTTAGTTTAGAGAGTTGCATACTGGCAAACAGCGGACAGAACAGCAGAGCAGAAGAGACAATGACCGTGAAGTCAGCAAGTTCCACATAAGCGGACGCTGTCGATTCAGCCGTCAGGGCATCGCCCGACCGGCTCACGTGTTTCTCAGTTGTCACATGTGAGCAAAGGCCCTCGCCTACATTCCAAGAGCCAATGACCGATGTTAAGAAGACCCTTCGAGAAGCTTTTCAACGTGACAGAAGAGGCAATGACCGGCTCACGTGTTTCTCAGTTGTCACATGTGATCAAAGGCCCTCGCCTACATTCCAAGAGCCAATGACCGACGTTAAGAAGATTCTTCGAGAAGCTTTTCAACATGACAGACGAGGCAATGACTGAAGTCGTTCACCTCCAGTAAACTGAAGTGAATAAATACGCGAGGCGCAGTGGGCCCGACAGACGAAGAAAAGAGAAGAGAGTAGCAGTAGTTTTCAGTCAGTTTCGGTGCTGAAGAGCGTCATGCAAGAAGAGACTACATCATACACAGACGCACCAAGTCCGCCGCTGTAATGGAATAGCAAGCAGCAGCCTTGGCGCCAGAAGACAGAAGTTAAAAGGTATTTGAAGTCTGATTTTTACGTACCAGGGTGACTCGTGAGGACGGGAAGGAGATGACCTCACATCAGCAGTCACCTGTGAGCTGGGATGAAGATCTGACAGCTGAAGACTGGCAAGCGGGAGTCCATTGTTCGAGTCCGGGACACTGGCCTTCCCCTGCCGCGCCACTCCGCTGGCTGACGCACAACACACACGGCCGCTTAGAGAAGAGAAACACTGGGACACCACATCCAAGGTATCACCATCCAATGCATGACTTCGCTCGCAATAATTAAACGGGCCACCTCGCGCTGCGCGTCTCCAGTCAACTGGGTGAGACGGCGACACGAGATACACACTGCCACGCGTAATCAGACACCACCGCTGCCGCAGCAGAAGGCTTCGCAAACAACACAGCTGCCGTTCTCCGAGCCAGAATATTGAGTAAGGAAACAGTTGTACGAAACTTGCAATAAAAGTTATCTTATGTAAAAATGCTGTTTCATTCTACCTCATACCTGAACCAAGGAAGAACCCACCCTGCCCGCATGTTGTTAAGAGAGAAAAATTAATTTATTTAGTATTTTCACCCTGATGTAACGCTTTAGAATCAAATGCCCTTTGCAGTAATGCTCATCCTGACAATTGACTAGCATCAAAAGTGAAAACCCAGTCACATTTAGTGACAGAAGTGTTACATTTAGTATCAGAACTGTTACAGTGGGTAAATTCAAGACCACTGTGCAATATGCTTTAGACAGATATGTGCTGAACAAAACTGTGACTGAACAAAATTGTGAAGGACAGAAAAAGACCTGTCATGGTTCAACAGCCATGTTATAAAGCTGCTACAAAAGCAAACAGAGCTTCACTGCAAATTTAAACATAGCTAAAGCCTTGCAGAAAAACAAAAACCAAATAAAGCAAAAATTAGCATAAGGAAAGCCATGCGTGAAGTGTTCAACAAATTTGAAAATAAAATTCTGCCTACTGACATGACAGAAAATCCAAAGCAATTTTGCTCTTAGGTGAAATCAGTAAATGGATCGAACCCATCTGTTCAGACACACTGTGTCTTTAATGGCACTGAAATGAAAGATGACTGAAATGGCCAAAACACTAGACATCTTTTTCCAAAACTGTTTCATGGAGGAAGATCACACTGCTGTGCCTTATTTAAATCATCATATGAATGACAAAATGGCCAATACCAAAATAAGTGACCATGCGATGAAAAAGCAACTGAAATTGTTCAACAGATGGAAGGCTTTGGAGGAGCAAAGTGTTTCTATGATTGGAAAAAAGTGCAGGTCATTTCCATTTTCAAGAAGGGTTGTCGAACAGATGCACAAAACTATAGGATTACACCTCTGACAACTGTCAGTTACAGAATTTATACGCACGTACTATGACATTTCTGGAAAGTGAAAATCTCTTCTGTGTGAATCAACATGGGTTGTGAAAACAACAATCTTGTGAAGCCTAGCTCATCCTGTCCATGAGGCTCAAAAGTGGTCAATACCAGTGCCCAGAAAGAGGTTGTGTTCCTCGACTTCCATAGGGAGTGGCAGCTGGTCCTTAATATAGACAAACATAGTGTACCGCATGTAAATAGACAAGAAGAGCCCATTATTGCATGAGCACACAATTTCTGAACAATCTCTGGACGAAGTTACTTCAGTAAAATATCTAGGAGTATGTGTGCGGAGGGATTTAAACTAGAATGACCATGTCAAATTAACTGCAGGAATGGCAGATGCCAGACAGAGATTCATTGAAAGAATCCTCAGGAAATGTAGTCCATCAACAAAGGTGGCAGTTTACAAAACCCTCACTTGACCAATATGTGAATATTGCTCATCAGCATGGGATAGGTACCAGATAGGATTGATAGAAGAAATAGAGAAGATCCTAAGAAGAGCAGTATGTTTCATGACAGGTCCATTCAGTAAGCATAAAAGCACCACAGCATTGATCAACCATTTCTAGAGGTAGCTGTTGCAACAGAGGCGTTCTGCACCATGGTGTGGTTTGCTGTTAAAGTTCCAAGAGTGTATGTTCCCAAAAGAGTCGACAAATATATTGCTTCCTTCTACAAATATCTCACAAAGAGACCATGAAGATAAAATTAGGGGGATTCAAGCCTACACAGAGGCCATCAATCGTTCTTCCAGCAAACTACTCACAATTGGAGCAGGTAATGGGTAAACAACAGTGGTACACAAATTAACCTCCACCACATAATGCAAGGTGGCCTGTGGAGTACAGATGCAGATGTGCATGTAGGGGTCCTTGTAATATGACCTTTGATTCCACTTGCTCTCAATACCCATTAGCAACCCCATCCCTCCCTCCATCCCCCCTCCCCCCCCCCCAACCACTGACAAGTGCCCCTCCCCCCCTCCAAACCCACATTGCACTGTTCTCTCTGTGATCTGCGACTTCCTTTGTTAAAACCCACTGAGTTTTTTTAGACTAGTTCAAAGGCATAATATTATCCTTAAATAGTAGCAGACAGTGGTACTTTTTGCTGTAAGATTTCACTCATAAAATGTTTCAAACATATTGGGCACAATTTTCAGAAATGTTTATGAAATGATGTGTTTGAAGAATTGATTAAATTTTGTTTCGAAAAACAGGATGGTTCAAAATAAAGAACAGATTTCAGTTGATTATTACAGACAAATTATTAAAGATAGAAACACCTTGCGGGGAAGGTTCAAAGTTTTATGTTCACACAGACACTATACTATACACTCAACATGAGCACCGTGCATTGCTAAAGAACATCAAAACAGTAGTTCATTCCACAGATGACTCAACAGATCCCTGTTCGCTTAATCAACATCCTCAAGAATTCGATTTCTCAGCTCTTGACAAGTGGCTGACATAGGTGGGACAAAGACTCTGTTTTTTAGATACCCCACAGAGAAAGAATCAGAAGGTGTGGAATCTGGTGACCTAGGAGGCCAAAAGCAATGAACAAGATCTTGTTGGCCACCTCTTCCAATCCAGTGCTGACGAATGGTGCTGTTAAGATAATGCCGCACCTTAAGGTAAACATGAGGTGGGACACTGTCATGCATAAAAACAAAATCATTTGAATCTTCATGATGTTGATGATACAACCAATTTTGCAGTATATCCAGGTATACCACTCCTGTCAGAGATTCCTCAACCAAAAAGAAAGGTCCATACACTTTGTGAACAGAAATGGCACAAAACAAATTCAATTTCAATGAGTCTCTCTCTTGTTCGATGATGATGCCAGAATTTTGTGATCCCCCAAATTCTTAAAGTATAATGGTTTACTTTTACTCAACATATGAAACATCAATTCACCTGAAAAGATGAGTCGTTCAGAAAAAGTGTCCTCTCCTGTACCTGGAAAACTGAAATGCAAAATTTGTAGCTTCTGTTATGGTCACTGGGATTCAATTGCTGCAGTGACTGCAAATTATAAGGCTCCATGTGCAGGTGTAATTTCTGCCAATCTTAGCGGGCTTCTGAGGGTTCCATGTGAATGCACCTTGGGTACAATCAACATTTTCATCAGACATGCATGGCCGACCAGTTCTCTTCCCTTTGCATATGCAACCAACTTCCAAGATTTTTGTATGTCAGTCATAAATCTACTTGGGTGGAGGCAGCTGCTTGCTCAATTGACAGCAGAACGCCCATTCAGTGGAACAATGGATTGACTTTTGCACAAATTCCAACACACAAAATGATTTCTCTTATGGTGTAGTCACCACGTTGCTACAAACAAACAACAGCACAGCTGTGTCAAAACTTTGGACCTTCCTCTATCCAATGAAATGAGTGATGTCTTTCTATCCTTCATGGTTTTTCAGTAATTAACAACTGAAATTTGTTCTTTCTTTTTGAATCATCCAGTATAATTTCTGATCATTCAAGACTTTTTGATTGAAATGTCAGAAACCAGCATGAAAGTGCCATTTAATAAATTTTACACAAATATGCACTTAATGGAATTTTGATTTTGTTTTAAGACAAGCTACAAGAAGCAGAATGGCTCTGAGTTCTCACCCAGATTTCTGCAAGTGTTACAACTTCTTGTAATACTATGATCAGGAAATTATGGTACTGACCACCATCTAGGTGGCTGCACTTTAAAACATGTGCACTGCCAATCCCGCCGTATTTCCCACACCCACCACTGCGGCATGAGGGCACTGCCACGAACCTTTATGCTGCTGCCAATGATATGCAAGCATCCCCTCTCAAAGCTCCAGTGGCAGGTCTACTTAATTTTAAACACTGATTCACAGAGCCCATTTTGCATTTTGTGTGTTAACCATTTCATAACAATTACAGACTTTCATAGCAGTCTGGGCTCCTCACCTCTGGTTAGTTACTGTATTGAGAATGGCTGAATTGTAAACCTTTGTGTGTGTGTGTGTGTGTGTGTGTGTGTGTGTGTGTGAGCGAGCGCGCGCGTGTGCATGTGCACTATATGATCAAAAGTATATGGACACCCCTAAAAACATATGTTCTTTATATTAGGTGCATTGTGCTGCCTCCTACTACCAGGTCCTCCATGTCAGCAACCTCAGCAGTCATTAGACACTGTGAGAGAGCAGATTGGGGTGCTCTGCGAAACTCTTGGACTTCGAATGCGGTCAGGTGATTGGGTGTCACTTGTATCATACAATTGTACACGAGATTCCCACACTCCTAAACATCCCTAGGCCCACTGTTTCCAAAATGAAGTTGTTGTTGTTGTGGTCTTCAGTCCTGAGACTGGTTTGATGCAGCTCTCCATGCTACTCTATCCTGTGCAAGCATCTTCATCTCCCAGTACCTACTGCAGCCTACATCCTTCCGAATCTGCTAAGCGTATTCATCTCTTGGTCTCCCTCTATGATTTTTACCCTCCACACTGCCCTCCAATATCAAATTGGTGATCCCTTGATGCCTCAGAACATGTCCTACCAACCGATCCCTTCTTCTAGTCAAGTTGTGCCACAAACTACTCTTCTCCCCAATTCTATTCAATACCTCCTCATTAGTTATGTGATCTACCCATCTAATCTTCAGCATTCTTCTGTAGCACCAAATTTCGAAAGCTTCTATTCTCTTCTTGTCTAAACTATTTATCGTCCATGTTTCGCTTCCATACATGGCTACACTCCATACAAATACTTTCAGAAAAGACTTCCTGACACTTAAATCTATACTCGATGTTAACTAATTTCTCTTCTTCAGAAACGCTTTCCTTCCCATTGCCAGTTTACATTTTATATCCTCTCTACTTTGACCATCATCAGTTATTTTGCTCCCCAAATAACAAAACTCCTTTACTACTTTAAGTGTCTCATTTCCTAATCTAATTCCCTCAGCATCACCCAACTTAATTCGACTACATTCCATTATCCTCGTTTTGCTTTTGTTGATGTTCATCTTACACCCTTCTTTCAAGACACTGTCCATTCCGTTCAACTGCTCTTCCAAGTCGTTTGCTGTTTCTGACAAAATTACAACGTCATCGGCAAACCTCAAAGTTTTTATTTCTTCTCCATAGATTTTAATACCTACTCCGAACTTTTCTTTTGTTTCCTTTACTGCTTGCTCAATATACAGATTGAATAGCATCAGGGAGAGGCTACAACCCTGTCTCGCTCCCTTCCCAACCACTGCTTCCATTTCATGTCCCTCGATTCTTATAACTGCCATCTGGTTTCTGTAAAACTTTTAAATAGCCTTTCACTCCCTGTATTTTACCCCTGCCACCTTCAGAATTTGAAAGAGAGTATTCCAGTCAACATTGTCAAAAGCTTTCTTTAAGTCTACAAATGGTAGAAACGTAGGTTTGCCTTTCCTTAATCTTTCTTCTAAGATAAGTCGTAGGGTCAGTATTGCCTCACATGTTCCAACATTTCTACGGAATCCAAACTGATCTTCCCCGAGGTCAGCTTCTACCAGTTTTTCCAATCATCTGTAAAAAATTCGCTTTAGTATTTTGCAGCTGTGTCTTATTATATTTTGCAGCTGTGTCTTATTAAACTGATAGTTCGGTAATTTTCACATCTGTCAACACCTGCTTCCTTTCGGATTGGAATTACTATATTCTTCTTGAAGTCTGAGGGAATTTCACCTATCTCATACATCTTGCTCACCAGATGGTAGAGTTTTGTTAGGCCTGGCTCTCCCAAGGCTGTCAGTAGTTCTAATGGAATGTTGTTTACTCCCGGGGCCTTGTTTGGACTCAGGTCTTTCAGTGCACTGTCAAACTCTTCACGCAGTATCATATCTCCCATTTCATCTTCATCACCGGCCGGAGCGGCCGTGCGGTTCTAGGCGCTGCAGTCTGGAACCAAGCGACCGCTACGGTCGCAGGTTCGAATCCTGCCTTGGGCATGGATGTGTGTGATGTCCTTAGGTTAGTTAGGTTTAATTAGTTCTAAGTTCTAGGCGACTGATGACCTCAGAAGTTAAGTCGCATAGTGCTCAGAGCCATCGCATAGTGCTCAGAGCCATTTTTCATCTTCATCTACCTCCTCTTCCATTTCCATAATATTGTCCTCAAGAACATCGCCCCTGTATAGACCCTCTATATACTCCTTCCACCTTTCTGCTTTCCCTTCTTTGCTTAGAACTGGGTTTCCATCTGAGCTCTTGATATTCATACAAGTGGTTTTCTTTTCACCAAAGGTCTCTTCAATTTTCCTGTAGGCAGTATCTATCTTACCCCTAGTGAGATAAGCCTCTACACCCCTACATTTGTCCTCTAGCCATCCCTGCTTAGCCATTTTGCACTTCCTGTCGATCTCATTTTTGAGACGTTTGTATTCCTTTTTGCCTGCTTCGCTTACTGCATTTTTGTATTTTTTCCTTTCATCAATTAAATTCAGTATCTCTTCTGTTACCCAAGGATTTCTGCTAGCCCTCATCTTTTTACCTACTTGATCCTCTGCTGCCTTCACTATTTCATTCCTCAAAGCTACCCATTCTTCTTCTATTGTATTTCTTTCCCCCATTCCTGTCAATTGTTCCCTTATGCTCTCCCTGAAACTCTGTACAACCTCTGATTCTTTCAGTTTATCCAGGTCCCATCTCCTTAAATTCCCACCTTTTTGCAGTTTCTTCAGTTTTAATCTACAGTTCATAACCAATAGATTGTGGTCAGAGTCCACATCTGTTCCTAGAAATGTCTTACAATTTAAAATCTGGTTCCTAAATCTCTGTCTTACCATTATATAATCTATCTGAAACCTATTAGTATCTCCAGGGTTCTTCCATGTATACAACCTCCTTTTATGATTCTTGAACCAAGTTTTAGCTACGATTAAGTTATGCTCTGTGCAAAATTCTACCAGGCAGCTTTCTCTTTCATTTCTTAGCACCAATCCATATTCACCTACTACGTTTCCTTCCCTTCCTTTTCCTACTGTCGAATTCCAGTCACCCATGACTATTAAATTTTCATCTCCCTTCACAACCTGAATAATTTCTTTTATCTCATCATACATTTCATCAATTTCTTCAACATCTGAAGAGCTAGTTGGCATATAAACTTGTACTACTGTAGTAGGCGTGGGCTTCTGGTCTATCTTGGCCACAATAATGCGTTCACTATGCTGTTTGTAGTAGCTTACCCGCACTCCTATTTTTTTTGTGCATTATTAAACCTACTCCTGCATTACCCCTATTTGATTTTGTATTTATAACCCTGTATTCACCTGACCAAAAGTCTTGTTCCTCCTGCCACCGAACTTCACTAATTCCCACTATACCTAACTTTAACCTATCCATTTCCCTTTTTAAATTTTCCAACCTACCTGCCCAATTAAGGGATCTGACATTCCACGCTCCGATCCGTAGAATGCCAGTTTTCTTTCTCCTGATAACAACGTCCTCTTGAGTAGTCCCCGCCCGGAGATCTGAATGGGGGACTATTTTACCTCCGGAATATTTTACCCATGAGGACGCCATCATCATTTAATCATACAGTAAAGCTGCATGCCCTCAGGAAAAATTATGGCTGTAGTTTCCCCTTGCTTTCAGCGGTTCGCAGTAGCACAACAGCAACACCGTTTTGGTTAGTGTTACAGGGCCAGATCAGTCAATCATCCAGACTGTTGCCCTTGCAACTACTGAAAAGGCTGCTGCCCCTCTTCAGGATCCACACGTTTGTCTGGCCTCTCAACAGATACCCCTCCATTGTGGTTGCACCTCCGGTACAGCTATCTGTTCCATTGAGGCACGCAAGCCTCCCCACCAACGGCAAGGTCCATGGTTCATGGGGTGGGGGGGGGGGGGGTGGGGGTGGGGGGGGTTCCGATATGATAGTGAAGTGGAAAAGTGAAGGGACACGTAAAGCACAAAGCACAAAAGCGTACAGGTCGACCTCATCTGTTGACTGACAGAGACCACTGACAGTTGAAGAGGGTCGTAATGTGTAATAGGCCAACATCTATCCAGACCACCACACAGGAATTCCAAACTGCATCAGGATCTGCTGAAAGAACTACAACAGTTAGGCAGGAGGTGAGAAAACTTGGATTTCATGGTCAAGCAGCTGCTAATAAACCACACATCATGCCGGTAAATGCCAAACAACGTCTTGCTTCGTGTAAGGAGTGTGAACATTGGATGATCGAATAGTGGGAAAATGTTGTGTGGAGTGATGAATCACAGTACACAATGTGGTGATCCAATGGCAGGGTGTGGGTATGGCGAATGCCCAGTGAACACTATCTGCCAGTGTGTGTAGTGCCGACAGTAAAATTTGTAGGCAGTGGTTTTATGTTGTGGTCATGTTTTTCAGAGAGGGGGGCTTGCACCTGTTGTTGTTTTGCATGGCATTATCACAGCACAGGCCTACACTGATGTTTTAAGCACCTTCTTGCTTCCAACTGTTGAAGAGCATTTCAGGGATGGCGACTGCACCTTTCAACATGATCAAGCACCTGTTCGTAATGCACGGCCTCTGGCAGAATGGTTACACAACAATAAAATCCTCGTAATGGCCGGGCCTGCACAGAGTCCTTACCTGAATCCTACAGAACACCTTTGGGATGATTTGGAATGCTAACTTCATGCCATTAATGTTGTTTCTTAGTGAGACAATTCTGTTATGCCTTGTGTAAGAAGATGTCGGCCACACACAATGCCAGGCAGGATCTTAGCAGCTCCACATGATTAGTGCCTGTGAGGACAGCCACCATGTTCACTCAGCCATGCACGATCGTACAGCCATATTACGTACCTCGAGTCAGGAAGGGAATTTGTTTGCAGCAAGAAAAGTAGCCACACAGACAGTGTGACAACCTCTGTCAGTGCGGATACCATTGTTGCGGCTTCTTTTGCCATGTTAGCAGAGAGAGGCATTCCAGTAATTTTGTGCCCAATGACAAGACCAGACACAGGAACGGTACCACCTCACCTTTTCTGATGAGTGTTGCCAATTGCATTCTTCGTCATCACACAGATCCAGCACTAGGTGTGATGGTATGGGGAACCATTCAGTACACAACTCAGTCTCCTCTGCCTCACACAGCTGATAATTTGGACAGTAGCCATTACATTTCTGATGTTTCGAGGCTGGTAGTTGTGGCCTTTCTTTGAAGTCACCACGATATTATTTTTCAACAGGCTGCAATACCACATGTTGTCCATGCTGTCCTAGCCTGTTTCCTACTTCAATATAGAAGGCATTCTATTGTTTTTCTGAACAGCTAGCTATTCAGGTCTCTCAGTCACTGACAAAATCTGGTCATGGATTGCTGGGAGACTGGCAAGCCCTCACTCAACTGATGGACTCAGGTATAAGTTTGAAGCAGTATAGAACAACATACCCATGTCTATCATCAAAGCTCAGTTCAACTTAATCCCCAACCAAGTTAAATCCTTTGTTGATGTTAGAGGGGACAGCTCCGTTATTAGTCTTTGCATCCTGTGTACTCCCAAATCACCTACAAATTTAATCATCCATTTACTATCTTTTATATGTGCAATAAGTAAAATTTCATTATTTGCTACAATACCTGGTGTTGCATTTCTAATGACAGCAATGTATAAGGACAGATAATTTCCTTCTGCACTAAAGCATTGGTTGTCTTTCACATAAATGTATACCAAATCTGAACTCGTTCAGTGATAATTGAGCTTCCTGAAGTGCTCTCTACTTGGCATTACCCAGAAGGATAGTTAACTTATCAAATACTACAAATGCAGAAGCAATCATCCCACACAAACTACATACATGTAATGCCTTAAGCAGACACTTTCTACACTGGTATTTTCTCTGCAGAGCGTATAGTTGAAATTTGGTTCTGACAGACCCCTACTCAATGGGTGTAAAGGAACCTCGGATTTGAGAATTTCTACTGACTACAGTTACGCATGGCCCTTATAAAACTTTGAACTGCTCCTTTCCAGTAAGTGATAAAAAGGTGCATTCCATCTATCTGCATAAGTAAACACACTCATGAGGAAGTCAGTTTTTATTAACATACCTGCCACACATTTCTTTCTTCCTGTGTTACTTTGTAACGAAACACAGCTTTCTCTGTATACACCCAAATAGTGCCTCTAATAGGATCCTTTGTTATGCTGACTAGTTTTCCAACAGTCTGCAAAAAAAATTACAGCTAAAAGCATAAAAATACACAAAAGAGAACAAATATCTAATCTGTACTAAAACTACAAATATACTGCAGTAATACAAATTTTATTTCAGCAACATTAAGAAAGTGCAGCTTAGCGTGTCATATCACATAGTTTTTGAAGGTGTCTACTGTTTTACATTTTAAGAATGACAGAGGCAACAAGCTGACTCAACTTTAAACACATTCAGCAGTTCTATTAATGTCCCACATACTGCATATTTCATCAGTAATACTCATGTTTAGAAGTGGCAACACTTATACACCCTTCTCCCACTTTTCAGTGTTATCAAGAATTTTGACAACTAGCTTATAACAGAATAACCTGGCAACAATCTTTTAATTAAAGCTCAATTAGAATTCCATGTACGATTCAGTATAGAGAAAGCAGTATGCGATCTAATCAAAAAACTTTAATTAAACAGGAAAAGCTATCCTATTGACATTTTCTGTGAGCTCGTCAGAGAATCTAAAATGTTATGGTGTCCAATGCATCACCATTCTGGGTGGAATCAGATGTTAACAACAGACATCTGAGGATGACATTAACAAACAATACCACAGGAGTAAAACAAAATTAAGATTAAAGAAACATTAAATACATTGTCCTGTAATGTTCGGGACTTGGGTCATGCCAGTTTTGATAAACATAAATGATTTACCGGAGACATTGGAGGGATTTTCAAAAACTGTGATGTTTGCTGATAATACAAGTTTAGTAAAAAATGCCCAAACACATCCATTCCAGACACAGCCAAGAAAATAGTGAAACAGGCTTATAACCAGTTCATAGCAAATAGCTAAATATTTAATTCTACAAAAACTGTTACTATGCAGTTGTGTGCTTCAATGCAAGAGGGACCTAACCCATAAATTGTTAAAAAAAAAGAGTTACTGATATATTTGGATGTTACTCTTAGATATTTATTATACTACAATATATGAATAATTAATACCCACTTTTACTCTCCCACCGTACAAGAGAAAGATTTTGGAGTACATTCGAAAAGCAATTTTACAATGCAAGAGGAAGCTAAGAATTGCGAATTGTGATTATTAGTACCATAACACTGAGGTTTTCCAATGACATCGCAATTCTGTTAAAGGCAGCAAAACACTTGAAAGGGTAGTTAAACAGAATGGACAGCATCTTGAAAGGAGAATATTAGGTGAACATCAACAAAAGTAAAACAAGGATAATGGAATGTAGTTGAATTAAATCAGGCCATTAGGAAACAGGCCACTACAAGTAGTAGACAAGCTTTGCTATTTGGCCAACAAAACAACTGATGATGGCCAAAGTAGAGAGGATGTAAACCGCATACTTGCAATAGCAATAAAGGCATTTCATTTCAGAAAACAGAAATGTGTTAACATCAAAAATAGGTTTAAACAATGGAAAATCCAGGATGGAATGTAACAATACGAGAGAAGTAAAGTTGCTACTCACCATATAGCGGAGATGCTGAGCTGCGATAGGCACAATAAAAAGATTCACACAATCATAGCTTTCGGCCATTAAGGCCTTTGTCAGCAGTAGACACACACACACACACACACACACACACACACACACACACACACACGCACACACACACTCACGCAAGCGCAACTTGCACACACATCTGCAGTCTCAGAGAGCTGAAACTACACCGCAAGCAGCAGCACCAGTGCACGATGGGAGTGGTGACTGGATGGGGGTAAGGAGGAGGCTGGGGCGGGGAGGGGAATGGGTAGTATGCTGGAAGTGGCAAACAGTGAAGTGTTGCAGTTTAGACATAGGGTAAGAGAGAAGATGCGGAGGGGGGAGGGGGTAAGTAGCTGAAAGGAGAGAAATAAAAATAAAAATAAAAGAAATTAAAAGACTGGGTGTGGCGGTGAAATGTTGGCTGTGTAGTGCTGGAATGGGAAGAGGGAGGGCGCTGGATGGGTGAGGACAGTGACTAACGAAGGTTGAGGCCAGGAGGGTTACGGGAACATAGGATGTATTGCAGGGAAAGTTCCCACCTGCGCAATACAGAAAAGCTGGTGTTGGAGGGAAGGATCCATATGGCACAGGCAGTAAAGCAGTCATTGAGATGAGGGGTATCATGTCTCGCAGCGTGTTCAGCTACAGGGTGGTCCACTTGTTTTTTGGCCACAGTTTGTCAGTGGCTGTTCATGTGGACAGACAGCTTGTTGGTTGTCATGCCTACATAGAATGCAGCACAGTGGTTACAGCTTAGCTTGTAGATCACATGACTGGTTTCACAGGTAGCCCTGCCTTTGATGTGATAGGTAATGTTAGTGACCGGACTGGAGTAGGTGGTGGTAGGAGGATGTATGGGACAGGTCTTGCATCTAGGTCTATTCAGGGGTATGAGCCATGAGGTAAGGGATTGGGAGAAGGGGTTGCGTAAGGATGGACGAGTATATTGTGTAGGTTCGATGGACAGCGAAATACCATGGTAGAAGGGGTTAGAAGGATAGTGGGTAGGACATTTCTCATTTTAGGGCATGACGAGAGGTAATCAAAACCCTGGCAGAGAATGTAATTCACTTGCTCCAATCCCGGATGGTACTGAGTTATGAGGGGAATGCTCCTCTGTGGCCGGATTGTGGGATTTTGTGAGGTGGTGGGAGACTGGAAAGATAAATAGATGTAAGTGTTGGGAAGTCTTTACTGAAAACATCTGTCTGGAATGTAGGCTTGTATGGCAGTGAAACATGGATGATAAACATTTTAGACAAGAAGAGAATAGAGGCCTCTGAAATATAGTGCTACAGAAAAATGCTGAAGATTAGATAGGTAGATTGCATAACTAATGAGGAAGTACTGAACGGAACTGGGGAGACAAGAAATTTGTGGCACAACTTGAATAAAAGAAGGAACTGAGAGAAGAGAGAGAGAGAGAGAGAGAGAGAGAGAGAGAGAGAGAGAGAGTGAGTGAGTATGTGTGTGTGTGGGGGGAGGGGGGGGGGTTAAAAAAATCATAGAGGGAGACACAGAAATGAACACAGTAAGCAGAATCAGAAGGCTGTAGTAGTAGTAGTAGTAGTAGTAGTTGTTGTTGTTGTTGTTGTTGTTGTGGTCTTCAGTCCTGAGACTGGTTTGATGCATCTCTCCATGCTACTCTATCCCCTGCAAGCTTCTTCATCTCCCAGTACCTACTGCAACCTACATCCTTCTGAATCAGCTTGGTGTATTCATCTCTTGGTCTCCCTCTATGATTTTTACCCTACACACTGCCCTCCAATACTAAATTGGTGATCCCTTGATGCCTCAGAACATGTCCTACCAAGCAATCCCTTCTTCTAGTCAAGTTCTGCCACAAACTTCTCTTCTCCCCAATCCTATTCAACACCTCCTCATTAGTTATGTGATCTACCCATATAATCTTCAGCATTCTTCTGTAGCACCACATTTCAAAAGCTTCTATTCTCTTCTTGTCCAAACTGGTTATCGTCCATGTTTCAATCCATACATGGCTACACTCCACACAAATACCTTCAGAAACGACTTCCTGACACTTAAATCTATACTCGATGTTAACTAATTTCTCTTCTTCAGAAACGCTTTCCTTCCCATTGCCAGTCTACATTTTATATCCTTTCTACTTCGACCATCATCAGTTATTTTGCTCCCCAAATAGCAAAACTCCTTTACTACTTTAAGTGTCTCATTTCCTAATCTAATACCCTCAACATCACCCCACTTAATTTGACTACATTCCATTATCCTCGTTTTGCTTTTGTTGATGTTCATCCTATATCGTCCCTTCAAGACACTGTCCATTCCGTTCAACTGCTCTTCCAAGTCCTTTGCTGTCTCTGACAGAATTACAATGTCATCGGCGAACCTCAAAGTTTTTACTTCTTCTCCATGAATTTTAATACCCACTCCGAATTTTTCTTTTGTTTCCTTCACTGCTTGCTCAATATACAGATTAAATAACATCGGGGACAGGCTACAACCCTGTCTCACTCCCTTCCCAACCGCTGCTTCCCTTTCATGCCCCTCGACTCTTATAACTGCCATTTGGTTTCTGTACAAATTGTAAATAGCCTTTCACTCCCTGTATTTTACCCCTGCCACCTTCAGAATTTGAAAGAGAGTATTCCAGTCAACATTGTCAAAAGTGTTCTCTAAATCTACAAATGCTAGAAGTGTAGGTTCACCTTTCCTTAATCTATTTTCTAAGATAAGTCTTAGGGTCAGTATTGCCTCACGTGTTCCAACATTTCTACGGTATCCAAACTGATCTTCCCCAAGGTTGGCTTCTACTAGTTTTTCCATTCGTCTGTAAAGAATTCACGTTAGTATTTTGCAGCTGTGACTTATTAAACTGATAGTTCGGTAATTTTCACATCTGTCAACACCTGCTTTCTTTGGTATTGGAATTATTATATTCTTCTTGAAGTGTGGGTATTTCGCCTGTCTCATACATCTTGCTCACCAGATGGTAGAGTTTTGTCATGACTCGCTCTCCCAAGGCCATCAGTAGTTCTAAAGGAATGTTGTCTACTCCCGGGGCCTTGTTTCGACTCAGGTCTTTCAGTGCTCTGTCAAACTCTTCGCGCAGTATCATATCTCCCATTTCATCTTCATCTACATCCTCTTCCATTTCCATAATATTGTCCTCAAGTACATCGCCCTTGCATAGACCCTCTATATACTCCTTCCACCTTTCTGCTTTCCCTTCTTTGCTTAGAACTGGGTTTCCATCTGAGCTCTTGATACTCCTACAAGTGGTTCTGTTTTCTCCAAAGGTCTCTTTAATTTTGCTGTAGGCAGTATCTATTTTACCCCCAGTGAGATAAGCCTCTACATCCTTACATTTGTCTTCTAGCCATCCCTGCTTAGCCATTTTGCACTTCCTGTCGATCTCATTTTTGAGATGTTTGTATTCCTTTTTGCCTGCTTCATTTACTGCATTTTTATATTTTTTCCTTTCATCAATTAAATTCAATATTTCTTCTGTTACCCAAGGATTTCTACTAGCCCTTGATCTTCTGCTGCCTTCACTACTTCATCCCACAAAGCTACACATTCTTCTTCTACTGTATTTCTTTCCCCCACTCCTGCCATTTGTTCCCTTACGCTCTCCCTGAAACTCTGTACAACCTCTGGTTTAGTCAGTTTATCCAGGTCCCATCTCCTTAAATTCCCACCTTTTTGCAGTTTCTTCAGTTTTAATCTACAGTTCATAACCAATAGATTGTGGTCAGAGTCCACATCTGCCCCTGGAAATATCTTACAATTTAAAACTTGGTTCCTAAATCTCTGTCTTACCATTATATGTTCTATCTGAAATCTGTCAGTATCTCCATGCTTCTTCCATGTATACAACCTTCTTTTATGATTCTTGAACCAAGTGTTAGCTATGATTAAGTTGTGCTCTGTGCAAAATTCTACCAGGCGGCTTCCTCTTTCATTTCTTACCCCCAATCCATATTCACCTACTACGTTTCCTTCTCTCCCTTTTCCTACTACCGAATTCCAGTCACCCATGACTATTAAATTTTCGTCTCCCTTCACTATCTGAATAATTTCTTTTATTTCATCATACATTTCTTCAATTTCTTCGTCATCTGCAGAGCTAGTTGGCATATAAACTTGTAGTAGGCGTGGGCTTCGTGTCTATCTTGGCCACAATAATGCGTTCACTATGCTGTTTGTAGTAGCTTTCCCACATTCCTATTTTTTTATTCATTATTAAACCTACTCCTGCATTACCCCAGTAGTAGTCAAGTCATTATTTGGAGATGAAGAGGCTTGCACAGAATAGAGTAGAGCATGGAGAGCAGTATCAAGCACATTTTGGGTCTGAAGGACACAAAAAAAAATCACACATATATATAATTTAAAAAATATAACACTATGTTACATCTTGCTCAAATTCTGTGAATCTTTCTAATCTGCTGTAGCCTTATTTTTAGAATATCTGGCTTCATATTAAATATACTTTTGCCCATTTATTTATTATATTTCATCATCCTCATATTCTGTTGGGTCCAAGCATATAATTTCTACTGATGTATGGGTAGCATAAAATTCTTTTTATTTTTCTTCTCAAATAATTTTTGTCTGCATTCTAGGAACATCATAACTTCATAAATGTATATGAAGGGAACACACATCCAAGATTACACTGTAAAAGCACTCATTACGGTCATCCACACAACATGGGTACACGTTTGACCCTTCATAATAGCTTGGAGGAAGGCAACACCTACACCTACACTTGGACCTTGTCATTAGCAATGATGCAGGATTCTTGCATCTGCTCCCCCTACACTCATTCCCTGAGTATGGGACTATACAGACTATATAGAGGGAACAGGTATGATTCGTAGTTTCTGAAATAATGGGCGACAAGCTTCTTTTTGCTGTACAGTACACATGTACCTGGTAATTTTCTTCCCCAAAAAATTATACCATACATAATGACAGATTTAAAACAACTATGTTATGCTATTTTTTGTGTGCTCATGTGAGTATAATTTGCTATTATTTGCATTTCAAATGTAAAACTGTTCAATTTATTAGACAGGAAGTCAATACATGTATTCCAGCTTAAGTTGTCGTCTACATTTAGTTCAAGGAATTTGACTATGGCAGCTTCTTCCATAGGTTATTGTTATGTTATATTTTAAGTTCCACACATGTTGAATGTTTGTTTAGAAAGGTACCATGTGGGTTTTTGCAGTGTTCAGTTTCCGACCATTTAACTGGAACCAGTTTTCCAGGATAGCCAATGTGCTCACAGTAGAGCTCAGAATTTTTTCTGCACTTTCATCTTTAATTAAAACAGAAGTATTATCTATGAACAGAACAGATAGGAAATTTATATTTGCGGGTAAGTCATTTATACACAATAGGAACAGGATTGGCCCTAATTTGGAGCCTTGAGGCACACCCAGTGATACTCTACTCCATTTAGAATAATAAGCCACTGACTTTGTAGTGATAGCTACCCTTTGTTTTATGTTGTATGGGCATTATATAAGACATTTCAGAGTACTGCCCTTAATGCCATATTTATCTAATTTTCAGGTAAGCAAGATGTGTTTTATCAAGTCAAGGGATTTTGTCAGATCACAAAGATACCTAAAACTTTACTTCTCTGGTCCAATGCTTTGGATACATTTTCAGTAAAGTTATTCAATACATCCAGAGGGTTTTTTTTCATTGTTGAAACCCAAATTGGTTACTTGTAATATCATTTTTACAACAAAATTTTAGATTTGGTTTGTGGCTACTTTGTCTAATAATTCCAACAGGTTAAGAAGACAAGAAAGAGGGTGACAGTTTCCCATGTCTTCCCTCGACCCTTTTTTTAACAGAGTTCTGACTTCAGCATACTTCAACACACCAGCAAAGCATTCTTGTTCAAAAGATCAGTTCATTATTTGAGTTAGTGTAGGTGCTATTACGTGATATACTGCTTTACTCACTTTAGTGGGTATCCCATCCCACCCAGCGGATTCTTTATTTTTTTAAAAATACTATAATATTTTCCACATCCTTCATTGAGACTTTTTTAAAATCTGTGAGACACTCAGCTTAGCCAAAGAGTAACATTATGTCAGCAAGTGGTAGTCAATGGCACACGTGTTTGTAGTCACACGTTTTAGTGTTTATATCATGGCTGACAGTGACATGATTTTGTGTCTAGCAGCTGTGACAGATCCAGAAAACATGAAAGAAATTAAAATGACTGGAAGAAGAGAAAGTGAAAAAATTAGCAAAGCTGTTCCAGCGAGGAAACAGGGTTGTAGTTGTGAATGTGCTATGAAGTCTATGAAAGCTAACCCCAGTTGGTGAGTATCACACACTTATGGAGAATGATAAGGACAGTTTATTTATTTTTATTTATTTGAGATACATATTCCATAGATCCAGTAAGGCGTGATTACGCATGGATGTGGAATGAGTCAAAGCAGATACAAAATAGATATCACATAATACAACACATACTGAAATATTACACATGGTAGATGAATGATTCAAAACTGGTACAATACAATAATATAATCAAGATAATAAACAATACAATACAAAAATACAATAGTGATAAAAAACAACACAGATAACAATGACAAAGGAAATAATCTGAATTACTACTCCAATTACTTATATCTGTTGAAGAATTCATCTAAAGAGTAGAAACATTTTTCCAATAGAAATTCCTTTAGCTTTTTCTTAATAGCATTTTATTTTCTTTAAGACAGTTTATATTACTCAGGAGTGCATTAAAGATTTTTGTACTTGTGTACTTTACCCTTTTTTGTACCAGAGAGAGATTTTTCCATTCACAGTGCATATCACCTTTCCGTCTTGTGTTATAATGATGGTATGCCTCATTTGTTTCATATTCAGAGGAACTGAGAAGAGTGAAAGCCATGAGTGAGAGGAGATATTGTGAGGTAGCGGTTAATATACCTAACTGTTTAAAGAGATTTTGACATGAGGTTCTTGGAGGGACACAACATATAATTCGGACTACTTTTTTCTGGCTTACAAAAATTGTTTTTGAAAGTGGTGAGTTTCCCCAAAAGATTATTCCATAGCACATCATTGAATGAAAGTAGCCAAAATATGCAGACTTCGATACGTTGATGCCTCCAATTTTGGAGATTATTTGGATGGCAAATGTTGCTGAGCTAAGTTTTTTTAGTGTTTGCTGTATGTGGAATTCCCAGTTGAGCCGGTTATCTATGTGAACGCCTAGGAACTTTGTGCACTGAACGCTCTGCAACTGTTGACTCTCATGTGCAATGTTAATCTCTTCTGGGCTTATGTAACTGGATTGGAACTGCATGTAATTGGTTTTACTGAGGTTTATTGCTAGAGAGTTTGCCGTGAACCAGTTCAGAGCATTTGCAAGTGCTTGTTTGGCATTTAACTCTACGTCAGTGGAGGTTTTGCTGGCTGTCACTACACTTGTGTCATCGGCAAACATTGTGATGTTGCTAGCACTCTTTGAGGACAGGGTAGGTCATTAATATATATAATAACTAGGAGGGGACCAAGGACTGACCCTTGTGGAACTCCATGATGTACTGTTCCCCAGTCAGACTCTACCTCTCCTACTTGTAGATTGTTAACACCCAATACTATTTTTTGTTGTCTGTCTTCTAGATATGACCCGAGCCAGTTACCCATTTGTCCACGGATTCCATATTGGGCTGCTTTTCCTAAAAGTATTGTGTGATTGACGCAGTCAAAAGCCTTAGTCAGGACACAGAATATGCCAACGGATAATTTTTTCTTGTCAAGGCATTCTAAAACATTATTTGTAAGTGCATAAATTGCTTCGGATGTAGATATGCCTGATCTGAAACCAACAGTCACTCCACTGAGTTTTATAATCTATGAAAATATAATCTGAAAAATGTTTTTTTGTACAGCATTGTGCACGACAAACCAAGCAACAGAGTTTATAGAAACAGTGCAGATTTTGACAATGATATTAAAAGAGAGTTATCATAAGCATATTGCATAAAGAATGTGAATGGTGTTGCAGTAACAGTTTGTGCTAAAGCATTTTGTGATATATTTGTGATATCTAGGTGGCACTTATCTACTGCTAGAGGAGACCAAAGTGCATAAACATCTCACACTCATCATGAAACACCTAATGACACTGATTATTCTGGTGACAAGACTCGCAATGCAGAAATGTTAGAAAATTAAGAAAATGTTAGAAAATTAAGAATTGTTAGAAAATTAAGCCCATAAATCTCAAGAGAGAGATTCTGTGACACCTGTAGCTGAAATGCACTGACTTTACAAAAATGAAGGTAGAAGAAATGGTTTGTGGTGGGATGGGTATAATACTGACAGAACAATATTCACAAGAAAATTTAATATAGGTTTCAAGATGCCTAATACCAATACATGTAAGGTGTGTGATGCATGGATATCCAAACAACAGGATATAATACATCTGGTTGTTCATATACATCAAACTTATACTCTTCTGAGACAGTATCGAGTCGAATGTTGCACAGAAGAAACAGACTTTTGTTTAATAAATTTGGTTTGGAGAAAACTCTTTCAACACCCAAGATATCTGCTGAAGTTGTGTACTATTTGAAACAATTTTGTGTATACAACTTTGATATCCACATATGTACCACTGATGATGGTGTTATGTGTAAATAGTATGAAAACATGGCTTCAGGAGGTGCTTCACAAATCATCTCTTGTTTGTTTACTCGGTTCCTGGGCAAATCTTTTTGTCTTCTCATAGTGACTTTTGTGTTATTAAGAAAGAGATCAGGAAAATGGACTATGTTGTTACTTCGGACTGGTAAAAACGCCCAACTGAAGAACCCTTTGCCTGTGCAGAAAATGACAAAGGAAGATCTTTAAGATTTACAAGCACCAACTTAAAATCTAGCTAAGAAACAGATGAGCACATCTGGACAAAAGATGAAATTGCATCAAATTTCTGTCATGAAAATTGAGGTCAGGATATCTTGCATTATCCAATTTAAAGAAAACTACTCTTTTTTGGAAGGAAGTTGAGATTCTTAACAAACATACTGGAAAACCTCAGAAAGAGGACACCAACAGATTCAACATTTCAAACCCATCACAATTTATTCATGCTTGTAAAATGAGGACCACTTGTATTCTGGTGGCAGAAAGATTGCTGCTGCAAAACGCAAGGACTTGTCTCTGCTTCCTTACATCCCTGAAAACCATCATGCTGACTACCACACTCTTTAACCGGACACTCATGGTGCAAACAGTGAGGAGGAAGAGTATCCAGGTGGCTGAAAGTAAGTATAAGTTTCGATGTACAAGGGTGATTTGAAAAGTTCTCGGAATCACCATGAGAGGTCAGCACTAGTGCAACGAGTTGTTCACTTGATATTCATTGGACTGTTGCCTGTAAACAAGTGCCACATCAGTGTTCTTGGAAGAGAGTTGTGGCGGTGACGTGCTCTGTTGTTAATCCCATGTAGTGATTTGCAAAGATGGAAAAAAAATCGAGATTTGAGCAGTGATTAAGTACTTTGTAAAGAAAGGTATGAAAGCAAAGGACATTCATGCCAATTTCCAGAATACACTGTGGGACTCTGCCATTCATATTCAACTGTTGCCAAGTGGACAAATTTGGTTGGGAGATCTTAGATGATGATCCGCCCAGCGGTCAGCCACGATGTGTCACTACTCCAGAAGTCATTGCAAAAGTGCACAAAATGGTCATGGAGGATCGCCAATTGAAAGTGATTGTAATTGCTCACACTTGCCAGATGTCATCTGAAAGAGTATATCACATTTTAACTGAAGAATTAGAAATGAAATTATCTGCAAGATGGGTGCCGCAACTCTAAACGCTGGATCAAAAACGCAGGAGAATGGACATATTGGAACAAAGTTTGGCCCATTTTAGGAGAAACAAACAAGATTTTTGTGTTGGTTTGTGACCACAGATGAAACTTGGGTGCATTACTATACCCCAGAGACAAAACAACTGTCAAAGCAGTAGATATATGCTGATTCTACGCCACCAAAGAAAGCAAAGACAATTCCTTCAGAGGGAAAAGTCATGACAACAATGTTCTGGGGGATTCTGTTTGTAGATTATCTCCCCACTGGGCAAACAATTACTAGATAATACTATGCTAACCTCCTGGACAAATTGCAACAAAAGATATGCAAAAAACGGCCAGGTTTAGCAAGGATGAAAGTTATCGTCCATCACGACATTGTGCACACACACACGTACTGTCGCCATGACAAAATTACATGAACTAAGGTATGAATTGTTGCCACACCCACATTATTCACCTGACATGGCTCCCATCAGACTTCCATCTCTTCCCAAAACTGAAAATTTTTCTTGGTGGATGAAGATTCACTTCAAACAAAGTACTGTTAGCTGGAGTTGACAACTATTTTGCAGGCCTGGAGGAAACTCATTTTCGAGATGGGATAAAGGCACTGGAACATCGTTGGACCAAGTGCATTAATTTACAAGGAGACTACATTGAAAAATAAAGAGAGTTTCAGTGACGTACGTTCTTTTTTTCTATTCTGTTCCGAGAACTTTTCAAACCAGCCTCGTAGATGAATGCTTAGAGTCAGTGTGACCTGGACACAAGACACTTTTAGTAAGCCTTGAATGTTACAAGAAATTCATGTTAAAGGAAATCTTAACCTAACTGCATTTTTAAAATAATGATGAAAATTGGAATGCTGTAAGAGCAACACATTTTTTAATTTTTTCCCCTTTTTTTTAGATTTTGTGATTTGGAGCTGACAGTTTTCAGATAAATAAAGGATATATAAGTAGATCATTTTAATTCTTCTGTTCTTCTGTATATTTTGTACATAAATAATTGTTTATGAGCCAAGAAAGTGACTGTTGATGTGCTCAATTTCACACAACAAATGCAAAACTCAAAATATTTCAGCTCCCTCTCACATTCTAAAACTAAACTAAAAAGCATGACTTAAGGTAACAGGAGTATAGTTCAATAAGCACACACTAAATGAAACATCATGTGTGTAAAATCCCTACATTCAGAGATGGCATCAGCATGTGGATTAGTTAATCTAAAAACTCTGTTCTGCATGCTTTATACTTAGAAATCTTTATCACTGTGACAACCACCCGACAGGATTGCTAGCATACTTTTCCCCTCAGTTTGTACCATTGAATAATTTTCTGGGACAAAGCAGTTAAGGTCAAACAGTTTTTTTTTTCCATAAAAGCATGCAGTCAAAAATTGAACAACTTGCAATAGCTTCCACAGAGACCTTGGGCTTCTTATGCTCATATGTCGATAAATTTACTCTCTAATGGTGTTTTTTTTAATAATGAATGTGAATGAATTCTGATATTCAAAACCACAACAAAAATAATTTCCATATAGACCATGCTTCATTGTCTAGGGTTCAAAACGAATTGCCCCCCCCCCCCCTCTCCATCCCTCTATCCTCCCCTACCCACCACACACACATACAAAGAGAGAGATATCTAGCTTCATGTTTAATCTTGCAGTAACACTTTTGCAAGTAACAAGAGAAACCACTGAGTTGGTCCTCTTTATTTAAATTCAAAAGAATGTAATGAAAATTTCACAAATAAAGCTAAGAGTTGAGAGTTAAAAAGCTGCAGGAGATGATGGTCATCTTTATATTCTCTAATTCAACCCCCCACCCCCCGTGCACACACACACACACACACACACACACACACACACACACACACACACACACACACACACTCTCTCTCTTCTCTCTCCATTTCAAGACAAGAACTTGGTACTACTTCAGTATGCTGATGTAACTACAAGTAACCTGCCTCTCTTACGTATTTGATAATTTCAAGAGGTCTTTTGAAGTGTAAGTAAGTATAAATCAAACAAGCAAAGAATGAAGTAGTGACTAATAAACAAAATGCAAGGTTCTGCTGAACATGTTGTATGAACAATTATGCAGTTGGTCAGAATTCACTAGTTAATCAAACTGCTTAATGGAAGAGCAATAGCTGCTCTCCGAGAGTGTACTCCCCCACATGTATGAAGGTAAATTACCAAAATAGCTCCCACACACTGGTATCAGTATTCAACAAAGAAACAAAATCCTCAGTTTCATGCATAGATCTCTTCTTGTCTCATCTAATCATAAAATGTAAAATCTACATAGAAAAATCCAAATTAAAGTGCAACAAAGATGATGATAAAAAATGGACCACAAGTGTATTTGGATTGCTAACTACAACTTCAAATTTTTTGAGTGTTGCTGCTCAGTATTTGATAACTGAAAGTAAAATGATTAAAAAATTAATATTATCAAATATGAGAACTCTCACCTCACTGAAGTAGTCTTCAAATATCAATTCATGATTTAGCAAAGAAACTCCCTTCACATGGTCTGCAAAAAGCAATAATGTATGAAATTCTGTGATGACAAATGCAAGTGGAGCCCCTTCAGATGGTGCAGGGTAATGCAGCAGCTGGCTGTTGCTCAGGACAGAATCACTATTGCTAGTGTCAAGCTGTAGAGAAAAGAGAACGTCAACTGATAATGAATACTCACAGGACTAGAAATATTTATTACATATTAATGAACAGCCCATCAGAGACTGATGCAACATTTCTACACGAATCAGTAATACATCTGTGAGGTAAATACATAAAAACATTTTTTCCATAGTCAGTATTATAAGTAACCTCATAACAACACAAAATACGGAGAATGCTGGCAAGTTCTGTGCTTCTGTACTTCGAAATTTTTGTTTTACATCAAGGCTACATAGATATATACACTTTTCATTCCATAGATCCAAGACAAGGAGCTCCTCATGAACAAAGAACATGTAACAGATTTATACATAAAGCAGCATCTTTACATTTAGTATCCTACACTGGGTATCTAATATCATGTCTTGTTGATCTAAAAAATAAAAATTTTATCTGTACACAATTATCTCAAGTTTCTAATTTGAGATTGGTACATAACATGTGGAGCAGATAACAACAAAATAAATACAGTGCACTGAAAAATACACTTGACATGAAAAGGTTCAGCACAAAATAACATACTTTCTCTCATTCTACAAAATTCCAGCCCAAATATATCATGCAAACCACTGTATTAGTCACTTCTCCCCTATTTCACTCACAACTGACCTGGATGACAGATCTGCATCTTTATTCCTCTGAGCACATCCTAATTTTGTGCGTACTGTTCTTATGGTCCTTACACTAATTGTACACAGACGAACCAAAACATTATACCATTGCCAACCATTAGATTGTTTGCTCTCTGGTCATATTGTGAGCAAGTGACTCGGTAAGGAAAGTATACAACTAGAGTGGAGAAAAATGGTAAATTATTTTAGCAGTGGTTCAGACCACAAATGGAAAATCCACTGACATTAGTGACTTTGACATGACAGATTGTTATAGACGATTACAGTCCAGTTGCTGGGAATGGGCATATCATCAATGTCAAAGCATTCTACTGGTGTGAGCATTTATGGAATGTGGCTGAAGGATCATGAAACCACAGTAGGCAACAAGATGTTGGACATCCATGCCCCATCAGAGAATGAGGAGGTCACATGATTGCCTGCTCTGTAACACAGATGTGGCATCAGAATACAATGCTGGTGCAGTGTTTTGGAGCACAATGTTCTTTGCAGCTGAACATGGAGCTCCATAGCACATGAACCTTACATGTACCTACGTATGTTGACCCAGCAACACTAGGTTATGACTGTAGTGGGCACGGGATCATCGACGTTGCCCCATGAATCAATGGAAACATGTTGTCTGTTCAGATGTATCACATTTTCTGTTACACCATGCCGATGGTCATGTCTGGATACACTGTCATACAGGTAAATGGTTGCCCAAAACAGATGCAAGCGGAGGGTTTACTATTATCTATGGAGGATTTTCATATGGGCTACCATGGGATCTGTGGTAATAACTGAAGTCATCGTGAGGGCTGTGGAGTATGTGAATCTTACTGCAGACCTCATTCATTCCACGATGCTTGATGTCTTTCCTGTCAGCAATGTAATCTTCCAGCAGGATAACTTTCACCACAAGGCCAGAATCACATTAAAGTAGTTTCAGGAGCTCGATAGTGAACTCACATTGAAGTCTTGGCCACTAAATTCATCTGATCTGATGGAATACATCTGGGATGTTATCAGGTAGTATCTGTGCCGTATTGCATTCCAAAGGGGACCAACACATTATTAAGCAGGTGGTCACAATGTTTTGGCTTATCTGTGTACAACAGGAGCTTGCATGCATACGATGCTTTACATAGATGTCTGACCTATATCTGTAGCGATATTGGAAATTCCTGGATGGAAAAATAAGTAAAATAAGGGAAAGGCAACCACTTACCTATAGATGATTGGTGCACAGCACACATAAACGGTGATGGTGGTGGTTGTGGCAGCAGTGGTGGTGATATGATAATGGCAATGATGAAGAAGCATAAATCATCAAGCAACTTTGGGACTAGCATCAGAGTTTAGAATGTAACCAAACTTAAAATTTAATTGCAGGATAATGAACAGATAAAATCACCAGACGGAACAGCCACACTAGATATCAACAAGTGAAAATGAATATTAACTTCATGCAAATGTGGTACAGTAAAAGAAAGATCTAGGAACACAGTTTAGTTCAGTAGTTAAGTCAGACTACTTTTCCTGATGATTATCCGAAACACTTATAACTTAACATATACGAGGGGCTTTCACCAATTTAAGATGACAATGTTATAATTTTTCTCCTTAAATTACACACAAATTAAGATCATTTATGATTAAAGGAATAAAATAAATTTACTATTTGTAGAACTGAGCCACCTCTGAAAAGTCTTCCGGGAAAACGGGTACAGCCACGGACAGGTGTCACACGCTATATCTGGTGTGACACACAAGAAACACGCCACAGAGAACACCACCAAAGAAGAAAGCAAGAAACTTGTGTTTTTGTCTTTCTGTGGTACATTGTCGGGAAAGATTAGCCAGCTCCTGAAGAGATATAACATTTCATCGGTGTTCAGGCCCCCAGCAAAAATCCGACTGCTCATGAAGCCTGTGAAGGATGATCTAGGACTTAGAACACCTGGAGTGTACAAGATACCATGTCAGTCTGGCTGTTACTACATTGGCCAAACAGTACGTACTGTGGAGCAATGCCGGACGGAACACGAGAGGCGCTTATGGCTACGCTATCCAGAAAAATCAGCTGTGGTAGAACACGCTTTAGAAAATGGCCACCGAATTCTATTCGATGAAACATCTGTTGCTATGAGGACGAAGAGATTTTGGGATAGTGTCATAAAAGAAGCTATTGAAATAAAAACCTCTGAAAACACCATCAACAAGGACAGCGGTTTGCAGCTCAGCACAGCCTGGGACCCGTCCATCGCGAGGTTAAAACAGGCGTGACGGATGCAGGATGAAAACATTACCATATATGTCAAGGAAGAGAGCACTAGTGGCATCACAGCCAGTAGTGCGGCTATATAATGATGTGGCCAGTGACACAGCAGTCATTCGTACCACTTCACAATGACTGAGGCGAGCTTGGTTGAAAGCTCTTGGGATTTTAACCACCTGACATGGCTGGAAGCCCAAGAAAATTTTATTAATTATTATTTGTATGTTCAACTTGTGAAATCAACATGGAATGCAACATTACTGCATTAAAAACACACAAAGACAATGCATCAGAAAATAATTTGGCTTGTCTTGGTATCCAAGGTTAAACAAAATGATCATCATTTGTGCCATTGCTTCAGCTTATTAACAACATTTGCACTACTCATTAGCTTCAAGACCAGAACATAAAACCAGGAATTGCCAGACACATGGTATATGCTATGCTGCAGCCCTTTCAAATACATTTTCTTAAGACTATAGGTATGTTGCTTCTTTATAATACCAGTACAACACTGCAATAATTTCTTAAAACATTCAACATTCAGAGTCTGCTGCACTGATTTGCCATAACTGCCAGAAAATGATAAAGAATTTAAAAAATCTTTACTAAAAAGTGATGAGGAGCCAAGGTCTGCTATGTTTTGTTTGGATATATAAATAACACCTATGCAAATTGTTGTGACTCGCAGATCATTCAAAGCGCCGCCGCGCAATTACGCGCGTCCTCTACGTGCGGCGCTGTCTGCCAGCCATGCAGCAGCTGCGCCACCTAAGCGGCCAGCTGAGCAGCGGCCGCTAGACTGGGACTCAGTGCTTATTCAAATGCTAACGTGTACACATGTCTTGCTTGTCAACTTACTCTGTGACTTATACGTGTTGTGTCATTCTGAAATATATGTGTTAAACTTGACGTTATAACACAAATATTCTCGCCTTCTGTTATGTTGCATCAGGAATAGAATGTACAGTTTCAAAATTAAAATGAAATTAAATCTGTCTGCCTCTTAATTTTGCACTTCTACTCACATTCCTTTGTTTTACAAATCACAAGAAAAGAATTGCAACCATGGCTGCATAAAGCTCATTATGACACCTACCTCTGCCACACTCAATCACTTTAGCTTTCACACTGATTTTTAAAAAAAACATACAAACATCTTTTGACTGAAGTGTTGTTCATGCCACAATATGGTCAATATAAAAAGTTTCAGAAATATTTTCCACTTATTTGTCCTTTTAATTTGATCACGCAACACAATTTTCTCGTCTCTACTGTATATGATTGTTTTTTTATTTATTTACCTGTCCATAAAATATTCCAGGCTCAGTTAGCCAAGCGATGATTTTTGGGAGTCCTTTAGATGTCTGGTAATGAAACTCTAGTCTGGAATATTTCAAATTGCTAGGGATTTCTTGAAATCGTTCTGAAATAAATTCATGAAGTTCATCTAATAAGTAAATATCTCATACTAACCTAGAAAAAGAACATTATTCTTTATTACCTGGGTTTGATATATAGCTGCTGAATATCTGTGTGAAAAATAATTTTTCTTCAGCATTTGTCACACTGCCAATGAACTGATACAAGCGACAAGGAGTTGTCACAAGAATGAAATATGTATCTGTACTAGGTATTCGATGGAATTCCAATCCTGTTATTGGTACATTCTCTCCTTTGCCAATATCAAACACCTGTTACATGAACAATTATTTCAGTTTCCAAGATGTGATATTTGAACAATTTCAATATACTGCATTTGGCCGGGAATATAAACTTAATTTATATTGAAATTTACAGTGACAATACAGAAATTAGAACTATCACGAAAGTAAGACCTAACATACATAAAAATATTTATCAATCACTGGTTCATTGCAGAATGATTTCATTGTCTTCTGCTAACAATTGAAATAAAATAAATTGTTAGATGTTGAACAGACACAGCTCATACACACACTTTCAAAACCACGAATTTAGAATCTGTTACTGAAAGTTTAATCTCTTATTAACACAGAGTGCATCAGAAAATCTGGAAGAATTGAGGATAATGAAAGGTCTCCTGTCTCTCAACAAGTCACTGAAGAATTATGGACTTCTACTGGAAGCATGGTTATTTTTGGACAGAGCCATGGGTTACCATCTTACTGTAACTATATTTCTTTACATCTTAATGACTGCATTCTCCTTTCCATAATTATTGTTCATATGAATTGGACACAGTCTTACTATGATAAACTGCACCTGTTTTTTAATCGACAACAGAAGCAGACGTGCTATACAATGCAAGTAAAAGATATCACCATTTGGTTTAAACTTGCTTTGTTCTAAAGGTTTCTTACAGGAGTCATTAAAGTAAATTGAGATGTTTATCAGCAATTATAACCTATCTGATAACATGACAGGTTTTCCTGGTAAACTCCAATGAATATCACATGGAGTAAATCACCATTCCAGATGTGGCCATACTTCCTGCTGCAGAACCCGTTGCACATGAAGAAGGTCTGGGGAGTAAAACATGTGCAATAAAGTAAAGATTAGAGAACATCTGAAAAAAATAATGCAATATTCAAAATGACATAACACCAGTTTCTCTACCTTTTTATTTGTTTATTTATTTTATTTGGGATTCAGTCACTAACTCTTCGGCACCCTCCCCTAGCATAATCAGGGATGAATGTGGTAAACTATTGCCTACCAGACACTTAAAAGATATTCACACAACAAGCACAAAACATAAAGCAATTGCATATTAAATTGCCTCCCGAAGAGGAAAACAGTATGAGACAAATGGCAGCTTAAAAACAGGTATGTGGGGCCACCTGATCACTAAAAATGAATGGAAAATCCAAAAATTCTGTATTATATTAAAATCTGCCTTCTATCTGTTTGGGAAAGACTCCATACATATAAAACTTCAAAATATGCACAACTTCCAACTCATCCTCAACTAAAATTGAGTCTACAAGCATTGCAAACTGTTGGCTAAGATGGGAAAAAGAGCCAGGGCAGGGCTCACATGCAATGAGAATTTCTTGAGCATCAAATTGTTATGAGTAACATTAAGACAGCTCACAGTGTGTGCTGTTATCAAGTGATAACCAGTCAAGTAATAGTAATGTATCATGGGACTCATTGTGGATAGAAGAACTTTTGCTGACAAATCAAATTTATTGGTTTGGAACATTCTGGTTTATTCATAAGCAATTCTGCTTTTCCCTTTCTACTATTCCATTTGTTACTGGTCATAAACAAGATTGTTTTGGTACCATGTAAATTCAGGAACAGTAACTGCACTATTAATATATAAAAATGAAAGCTGCAGAACTGCAATACTTCAATGGAGATGGAGATAATGCTTACCGTAACATCTGCACTACAAACCTTTATAATGTTACGTAAAATCGACTGTTGTACTTCATCACTTAAAAAAATGGTTCAAATGGCTCTGAGCACTATGGGACTTAACTTCTGACGTCATCAGTCCCCTAGAACTTAGAACTACTTAAACCTAACTAACCTAAGGACATCACACACACCCATTCAAACCTGCGACCGTAGCAGTCATGCGGTTCCGGACTGAGCACCTAGAACGGCGAGACCACCGCGGCTGGCTCATCACTTAAAGTTACGCAATGTACTGAGTAACAAAACAGTGAAATCTATTTATAGCAAAGAAGGAATTTTTATTTAAATTTTATACTTCTCCTCTCAGATGAATGGAAATGACAATAATAAATGTATGTGGCACTGGTATTCTTGATCATTTTCTTCCGTGAATCTACACTCAAAAAAATCAAGAAAGCGTAATTGTGAACTGTTCATGGCAGATATATATTTCCACAAATGGTAGATAGTTAAATACAGAACAAACTCACTAGCTGCTGTACTACATTCAACTTTTATTACATACTATGAAAGTATCATTTTAAGAATTTTGCATTCAAATAAAATCTCAAGCATTATGAGTTAGCACTAAAATGCCCTTAACTTCAGACAATGTTGCAGCACAACTAGCTGCTCTATGGTGTAAGAAACCTCTCATGAGCCTGCCCATGCCAGTTCAAAAACCTGTGCAATGGCTATGTATTTTCTCATGGCTAGGATCTGGTAGATTGAGGGTGTTGGCTCAGATTTTCTGACTTCATGTTCAGTACCAGCTTTTCCTATATGAGGATATCTGCATACATTTTGCCACAGTTATCCATCATGCAAGAGAATTCCCATTATCCACTGATGTCATCATGTTAAGCAAAACTCTGGAAGAACTTCAGTCATTCAGATATGATCTGCGACTAGGGGTTAGCTCACAGTTGTGGATTAGTCTGTCCACAAGCTCATCCAGGGTGAGGGCAGAAGACTCTGGCCAATACAAAACAAGACCATATTTCCATCATCGGGCAGCATTTATGATGTGTGTGAACACAGATGATGACCCAGGTGTGCTACACATGAACTCCAGTCCTAATGAGTGCTGTCAAATGCCAGGAATGGTGCAAGCATGGTCTGTCTTGAGATGGGTGGGGTTACCTCATGGTAGGTCAACACCTGCTCCAAGACTTGCTGTAGTTGCAGCTCCCAAACATTTAAAAATCAGCTGTTGTTATTGTATCTGCCAGTGCTGTTTCTAAATCTCTGTCACTGAAGGGGTCACAATGTAAACTTATTGCCTACTGCACTATACATATAATACATCCTTAATATCTCATTATCCCTTTGAGGTCTTCCACATCAAATAATGTCTGACAGGATACAGTTAGTTTATCTATCATTAGGTACACTTAAGGGAAAAAAAATCCTTCAGTCTACGAAAGCAGCATAAAATAATAGTTCAGGAATTGTAGTTCTAGACAAGAAATATTATTCGGGAGACTCTGACACCTACTCAATTCTATAGCCAGTAATTAACAGCACTTTCAATACTGGTGCAGATTTACAGTCCATTAGGCAATGCTACTTTGTACGAGCCCAGGCAATTTTCCAAAGTTAATCAGCTGCCAGTAAGCAGCATGGATGAACTTAGTTCCAGGGGCAGCAGCAAGGTGAGGCAAAAGTGGTGATGTGTAGTGGAATACTATGTGATGGCAGATGCTGGCGGCACCTGGCTGGTCTGGTGCGAAGGGCTCTCTGACATGTACTGTTTCAGTTCTGTTATATGTGGTTAAAGATATAGTCCTGGAGACATTTTCAAATGATGAATCACCTCCTTTTATAATCAACAATGCATTCTAACATGCTTGTGTCCTGTTAAAATTAGTGATAGCTTTCAGCTGTGACTGCTTTTGACAGCAAAGTTTTCTTAACTGGTTGTGTCCGAAGGTGTCCCAGTGGTACAAATACTCCTCTGAAAGCCCCCCCCCCCCCCCCAAACACACACACAGAGTCAATAGGACCCTTGGTATTCCCGCAATGGAAATTCAACTTAGGCAGAGCTCTGTTCACTTGATATAGTGAAATAGTGCAGTGACGCAGTGCTTAGCACACTGAACTCTCATTCAGAAAGAGGACGGTTCAAATCTGTGTCCGGTCACCTTGATTGAAGTTTTCTGTGATTTCCCTAATTTGCTTAAGGCAAATACTAGGATGGTTCCTTTGAATAGGTACAGTCATCAGTTTCTCTTCCCATCCTGCATCAATCCCAAATTTTCATTTGTCACTTCAGTCTGCATATAAATGTCATAGATGTTTGAGACTTCAAAAGTTCTCTGGAACCACATAGTTTCATTTGGTTAAAGCACCAAGGCTTGGGTTTCAGGCAGGATCCTCTATTTCATTTGATGCTGATGTGCTATTCCAATACAGTTAGAGAGCTTCTGCAATGCTGTTTGAATTTAGGGGGAATACCAGTAGGCTGGGGCATTAATATGGAATTTGGACTGAGAAAGGAAGCATACTAGAGTAGTCCATGCAGTTGCGCAAAGTCACTGTGCCCACACAGCGTAGTCAATAGTTAATCTGTCTAGGGAGCAGGAGACCCGGGTTGAAATCCCAGCCTTGGTACAAATTTTCATTTGTCACTTTAGTCTGCTAATATACATCATAGACATTTGAGACTTAAAATGATCTGTGGAACCACACAAATTCATAAAATGTTTTGGAATACCTGGAAATCCTTGCAATTAAGCTAAGTAATTCAATTTTTTTGAAAAACAAATTGTGTAATAAGAACATGCACTGATCACACACACAACCTACCAGACCATCAACTTCTCTAGTTCCGTACAGAGGCAGATAGCTTGGGAGCTGCGTCCAACACAAATGATGGTTAGATTAGACATTTACAAATTAAAAATTTATTTTGTGTATAGTTCATGCATCACACACCTCACATGATCTCATCCACAGAATTATATTTTAGAAACTTTTTAAATTAAAGTACTTATAATGGTAGTATGTACATGGGCTGCTTCAATCCAGACACAAACCTACATGCAGAAGAGCTGGATGGAAAGCAGCCTCTTAAAAGTTTTTGTTTATGGAATGAATTATAGTTTTGCAAAGGATATAGCAAACACTTTTCATAAACATCATTATTATCTCTCTCTTTTCTGATACAATATCATCATCTTATTGTATCTGGGATCTAACAGTCAACCAGTTCTACAATGCAATGTGCCAAGTGCAATGCCTTTATATTAAAAAAAAAAAAAAAAAAAAAGAGTAGAAAGACTTAACGCAAACAAAGATTTACAAGACAATGAATGTGAATATCACACTTCACCAGATGGAAATATATGGAACTAAAGACATTGTCACTAATGATTAGAAATGGATTAAGACACATCCCTCAGCAGCGGCTCGAGTGAACCCAACAAGTTTTGTAATGGGTTGAAATTCTCCACGCACTGTGTGGAATGGTACTGTCTAAAACTCAGACTATTTCTATGAGGCACCTGTTCATCATCTTCAAGTGCAAACACAGTTAGCCATTGTGGCTTGCCAATTTTTATGATGATTTGCTAGAAAAGTGAAGCTGCCGACAGGTACAGCTGTAACGTTACTCCAGGGAATGTTGACATCTGGAGCCCCTTGGCAGAGAAAGCAATCATGGACTCCCCACGTGTGGCATGGGAAAGGCAGGCACAAGTCTTGGACTCAAGAACATGTCTGCACTCCAGATGTTAGTGCCTGGTTAATCCAGCCTGCCTTCAATTTCCCACTGGTGTTACCTTACTGAAATCCTGTGTCTTTAATAGTGCAAAATGTCTGGCCAATGTATTATTTCCCACACTGCCTCAGTATCTGGTATATTCATCATATTCTTACACCTAAGCCATCTTTTATGGATCCCACCATCATTTGCACTTGAACCAGAAGATGGAAGAGAAATTCTGTTTGGTGCTTCCTGAAGTCTGATGATCCTGAAGGACCGACCACCTACACACAGCAGAAAAGCCATTCTAATGGAGGTCTCCCGTTTTTCTGACTCCTGGTTTAATGAGTGCCTGGCTGAAATGCATTGTGAATTGGCTTATTGGAGTACCCCTTTTGGAAAAATGCAGATTGGATATGGCTAAGCTCTGCTGATGAACACACTCCATCAGATACAGCTTGGACCCTATGAATGAGTGTCTGTAATACACTATTCTGTTAAGATGGGTGATGACAGCTTACAGCTTACAGATATAGGTTGATATGTATTAGTTTCCTAAAAACACTGTGACCCAAGGAGTCATCCTCTTTTCAACAAACCCTTACATCCAGAAACAAGAGGTCTCCATTCTTCTCCAATTTCATGATGAAACATGTATTCAAATAGGAGTGAGTTTAAAATGTTCTAAAAATGAAAGAAGCCCAATGTGGCCTTATCACAGGCAGAACTATGGCACCATTGGTGAGATAACACTGATATGGAATTGACAACAGGACAGCTAAGCCGGGCACCAAAACCTTGCCTATGCTCATATTCTGGAGTCTGTGGCTTGCAGCTGGACTTGCATGTGCTGCACATGTAGCATCTGTGGCTTGTTTCTCTAGCAGGGGATTCTGGAGTCAATGCTCCCTGAGATGATGTCTTACGTGGTCCACTCACAGTGATGTGGCCACTGCCTATGTTCAACATCAACAAGCAATAACCATTTACAGAAAACAGTTGATGGCACTAGCAGAGAAGGGTATATAAAGCATGTTGGGTAGATACAGCAAACAGTGCAGTCATCATCACAATGTGGAAATGGAGCAATTTATCTGCCATCCAAAAGGACTGATCATTGGCTTTCGGGACAAGGGTAGAAGCAAACTGAAATGGCTAAGTTTGTAAACTGTTTGTGTGCTGCCATGGTTAAAGTAATCAACTTCTGTATTACAACAGATCCCAATATCAAGGTGGTTCCAGACAGCACAGGTATAATGCAGTCTTCTGCTATCTGTAGACTTGCAACAAATATTTGGCTATTATCTGAAATTTGGCCTATTCAGCTACTTTTATCCTATTTGGTCGAACACCAAATATCTAAGCACTATTGGGATGAATATCGAACATCTAGGAAACTATTCGGCTCAATACCAAATACGTAAGAAAGATATTTGGTTGTAGTCAAATACTGGTAAAATGAAAATATTGATTTATTTTATAATAAAATGTATTTTCCTTGTAATCATTAAAGAAATCAAAGGGATGTAATCAACTTTTGTATTATAAAAGTTAACAAAAAGCTAGGTATAAAAAAAATAGATTTATGTAATCCACGAGCACATTTTTTAAAATAATGAATGTCTATGCACTTGAATTCTCATAATTAAAAATTAGAAGCGGGAGATAAGGTGCAGAGAAATTAATTTTTCTGCATTTTTGGCAACAGTTTACTCATTTTCTTCTCATAGATATTCCCAGCTTCCAAGAAAAGGCATTCTTAATAAACACTACTTCCTGGTACCAACCAACATTTTGTCACAGGACTTACCAAACACAGTAATTTATCTTTTCTTGCTGGCCACTATTTGTATGGATTGTCATGACATTATATGTTCTTAATGTATTTCAGTTCATGATTTTTTTTTCTCCATCTCTTAAAAGCAACCAATAAAAGATGAGTGAATAGTCTGGCTTAGATTGTGCTCTTTGGTTCTTATCCTCTTGGCCCAAATAGGGGAAAAGTTTGTGCTATTGTCGCTGCTTGTTTAAGAGTTCCTCTTTAGGTTATCAATCAAAATATACTGCCTTACTTTTTCTGTTTGCAGTTGACTAGTGAGAACATTCATTTTAAAGCATGGGTCTAAAGCAGTAGTAACCAAATAATTTTTACTTGTTGTGATGTCAAAGGGATGTAATCAACTTTTGTATTATAAAAGTTAACAAAAAACTAGGCAACCCTTGCTGTATGACAAGCATCAACTGGCTTAATTTGGATGTTAGTTCTGATATGCTCATTTTATCACATTATTGTAATAACATACAGAAAAATTTCAGAAACACAATCATATCCAGAATTCGAAATATTTATTTCCTCAAATGGGTGTAATAATTTCCAAAGCTGCTATAAAAGCTCCCACTGTACAGCAGTCAGATTGGCAATATCACAGACTGCGAGATAGAGTGAAATGGCCACATTTTTGTTCCATCAGCCTTGCAAGCATACAATTCCACTGCATGTTGATACCTTGCACCAATTCATGCTGAGGGAGATCCAAATCTTTTTGGACAGAATGCAGTTTTTCCTGTGCAGTGCCAGAACGAATAAAACGAGTTACGATCCTCCTACCTGTTGCTATCATTTGAGTCACATTTGATGGAGCCTTCAGACAATCATCAACAATTAAGTGAAGAGTATGAATGAAACAACGCACCGAGGCCAACTCTGCATTACTAACAGCTCTCACTATGTTTCATCCATTATCATGAATGACGACATGAATTTCTGCGAACTGGATGCCCCATAAACTTGCAATTTCCAGTAAACTAATCGTTATGTTTTCAGCTGTGTGATATCCCTCAAAATGCTTGATGTTCAATACTATATGTTTGACATTCAATTCAATATCAATAAAATGTGCAGTAAAACTTAAAAAACTGTTTTAATTATGCAAGCATGTTGCGTGTCACAGAAAAATAATCAGTCTCTAAAAGTAGTCTTTTAACTGTCTCAACCACCTTATGATATATTTCTGGAATTATTTTGTCTGAAAAGTAAGGGCAGCTTGGTATTTTATACCAAGACAAAGCACTATTAATCAGTCTTCTAAAATCAACCCTTTCTACTGTACCTACTGCCTCATTGCAAGCGCTATCATTCTGGCAATTAAGAGAAGGTATTTTTTTGCTGTGGGGTCATTAATATCCCACAGTTTACACAATTCAGCACATTCTTCAAAAGTCAGTTGCTTTTTTGATGTCGAAAGTTTACTTACATCTGTATCTTAATCCATAATTTTATGCCCCTTAGGAAGCGTAGGCTGCAACTTACGATGTTCACTGCTGCGTTTATTTTTCAAATGATTTATCATTCATGAACTAGTTGCCTTCCTTCCAATGCCACCATGAGAAATTTTTATTTTGCTCAGTTTACACACAATCATTTCACTTTTATGCAAATTAAAAAATAGAGACTACAATAAACTATGCTTACATATTGATTATGTGTATCAAAACTAAACTTGTCAACAAAACAAGCAGCACAGTAACAATCGAGTGCATGGGACTGCATGGCATGGGAGGGAGGTAAATACATTTGAGCAAGGAAAAAACATGTCGATACAATTTTCCTGCCATGTGTCAGATGAATACTTTTGCCTGATATTCTGCTACAAAGCCCACAGGATACTCGGTATTCGCATATGGCCAAATATACTATTCGTTGCAAGTCTTGCTGTCTACTATAAATGTAACGTCACAGAAACCTCAATGACATGGCACAGTCACCATAATTAATGCATCCAAAATGTAACAGCAGCTGTCCAAATTACTGGCTATGCAAAACAGAGGTAATCATGTTGTATACCCAATAGCAGCCTATACTACCACAACAGGTGCTAGGCCTCTATTATGATGAATAGAATCTGGAAATGCTCAATCTCCTCAGAGCCTCCACAAATAGATACAGTACTGCAAGCAGAATTGGCACTTATCTCAATAAATGATGTGGTACCACACCTGTGTCCAGGCTGCCACTGAGGTGCACCACTATCAACACACTTCTCTCTGCTTTTCCATAAAAGGATGTTGCAACAATGGTCAACATGCTGACAGTCTGTGGTGCTCCAGACACTGTTGTACTGTCCATGTGGATACATGTCTCACCGCAAACTAGACCATTTCCTGACTTGAGGTATGCAACATGTCAGTAAACTATCCACAGCCATGTGAACAATACGTCTGTCCTCTTAGGCACCAGTCGTGTGGAGGCACTGAGATCCTATGTGGTGATAAGAATGGTTCATCTTCCGAATCCACTAACTCCAAATTCAAATGACAGTCACAGAATCCTGACCAAAGCAGCAATATTGTGGAATGATAAACTATAATCTCAATAGACAATTCTTCTGCTGCTGTTGAATTCCAAGATGTGCTGAGAGATGTTTCTCTTTCTTAAGTGAGGTATAATACAATCTTTTTGCAAACTATCAACATAAAAGTTTGATTTCTGAATGACATGACCTTTGTGTAATCTTTCCTTGTATACAGAATGTAGATGGTGTTATCCATAACTCCTTTGTGCAACTGTATTCAGATGCTAATCATCTGCACATTGAAGCTGTCAAATTGATGTTTGTTCAGGGTGTATATGCGGACAAGGAAAAAAATTCCAGGATTTTTCCCATATTTCCCAGTTAAAGACACACTTTTTCCTGGGTGGAAACACACATTTTTCTGGGAGAAAACACACATTTTTCTAGGTGAAAATACACATTTTCCCAGGTGAAAATACACTTCTTCCAAGTTAAGTGACAGTATACTTTCCCTTTGAACTTTAAAACTTATCTATTCTTTGAATGGAAAAGGTTTTATACACCAGCATAGAACTTTCCAGTACAGCCCAGCAAAAAAAAAAAAAAAAAAAAAATGCATTTTGGAAGGATTTTTGATGCACAGTAACATGTACACTGCATATTTTTGTATTATGAAAACATAAAGATGAATTCCATCAAACATGGAATGTCAGTTTCTGAAGCACTGAATCAAGATTGCGATGTGCTTCTGGCAGCCAGTCACAGTTCATGTCACATTATCTTGCCAGAAAATGACAGCAGGTATTCAGAGCATAGGACACGAGATGTAGTCAGTCTATACCAACATCACTGTTAAGTAACACGAACACAAATAGGAAAAGTTCATGGTTTAAATTAATATACATATAGTATAGCTACAAGAAAAGCTAAGCTTTCACACGTAATATTCATCTTTTTTTGGTGTGTGTTATTATTTAACATATATCAAACACAAATGTGCCAGTAAAATTTAAATGACATAAATGTCTGGGCTTCTGGGCCTGAAATTTTTCTAAGATGGTGGTCCTCAAAGTGTTAAGTTTTGAATGAGAGTCAAATGCTCCGCGATTTAAGAAATTCATCGCACATTCTCACAAGTAATGTAATTCATCTTGCGTAAAAGGAACTTTACTTTGAAGGTAGCACTTCTCAAGCCACCATTCGCAATATTCTCCCATGACCTGTTATAATGAATACAGTTGTGACATCATGCTCATCGAAAGCAATTTGTTGTTATGAAATATTGCACAATCTTCGTCCTAAAGCCTTTGACAAATTTTGCTGTCATCAGAGCATGTGTGCACAGTGTGCTTTGTTGTTGTTAATGGCACATTTTCTTTACAACATAAGTTTGATATTGCTTTTCTCTTGTTTATGTTTTATTGCTGCAGTATTACTTTGCAGTAGCGGGCTAAAGTAAAATTCTTTGTTAGAGTATCAGTTCTTACCAGGCAAAATTACAAAAAATCAACTCAAAACTAAAACAACGAAAAATTTCTGGAATTATAAAAAGAGCCTGGGTTTTTCTCGGTTTTCTCCTAGATGAAAAAATTCCCATGTTCTTCCCCGATTTCCCATGTGTCCTGGGTTGTATATACCCTGAGTGTTGCATGCTGTCTTCATGGTGTTGAAATTTTAATGCCCTGTAGTGTATTAGCTTCACTGATCATGTAAATAAGTTAAGATGATTTCATTTTCAATTAGGTAACATTTCAGTGATGTTGAACTCCACATATCACATGTTTTTATGCATTAAACATAGTATTGTCTGCTAACTAAAGTTGGCTGTGCCTGGATATTGTAAATACCAGTCAAGACCATTTTATTTCTGTTGATACATCTACTTGGATCACGTAGGGCATTAAGTGCCTCCTTAAAATGTGTGTGTGTATATAGGATGAACATTAATAAAACCAACATACTGCAGGGACAAATTTCTGTCTGGAAATGGAGGAAAAAAAGGCCTGTGAAAATGGGTCCAGAAATGCATCACTCCCATGATAGATGGCACTGACCAATGACAGTACCTCTGATCACTTGTTGTGCAATCCTTGTGTGTTGAAGGCTGTGTGATTGACACAGTGTACTGTAAGAAGTAGAATGGTCTTGTATTCATGTCGGGAACAAGCTGAGATGGCATTTGTGTACGGCCAAGCAGATGGAAATGGTTGAGAGGCAGCATGGCTATACCAAAACAAGTATCCTCACAGACACCAACCACATCACACAACATTTTAAGCCCTTTTTGGGCTTTTGTTTGATGATGGATCCTTCCAGACAGATGAATGTGCAGGGAGGCAGTGGACTGTGTGTACACTAGATTTGGAGGACCCAGTTCTACAGGATATTGTGACAAACCCTAGTACAAGCTCCAGGCAAGTGGCCCACCAATATGGTGTAAGCCCAAGTATAATTATGTGTGTCCTGCATGACAACTGCTACTACCCCTATCACCTGCAACACACATGGAACAAACAGCCCATGGTCAGAGGAACTGTCATTTGTCAGTGCCTTCTACTGTGGCAATGAGGCAGTTCTGGACACAAGTTCACAGGACATTTTTCCTCCATTTCAAGTCAGGAATCCATGCCTGCAGTTTATCAGTTTTATTAATGTTCAAAAAAAAAATGGCTCTGAGCACTATGGGACTCAACTGCTGTGGTTATCAGTCCCCTAGAACTTAGAACTACTTAAACCCAACCAACCTAAGGACATCACACACATCCATGCCCGAGGCAGGATTCGAACCTGCGACCGTAGCAGTCCCACGGTTCCGGACTGCGCGCCTAGAACCGCGAGACCACCAATGCCGGCTTATTAATGTTCCTCCTGTATTACAGAGGTAAGTGTGAAAAAGAATTTCCTTCTGAAGAGAGAAACTTTAATGAGAGACGAGTTCTTGTATATATATGTGTGTGTGTGTGTGTGTGTGTGTGTGTGTGTGTGTGTGTGTGTGTGTGTGTCAATATTTTATTAGTCAATAGTTCATTAGTTAGTGAATAGATAGATCACTTATAGTAAATCACAAACACTCATTTAAACAACTGAGAAGCTAAAGAGTTAACTGCTGCTATGAACAATAACTTTTTACACAAGGCTTAGTTTGAACAAACCTGTTTCCAATACTGCTGTCCCGTCTGGAATATTTTGTCACCTTCGAAACTCATTTCTGCTTCAAGGATTAATCCTTTTGATGTCCCAAGAAGTATTGGCCCAGTGACTGACTCAGATTCATTAGCATGATTCCATCCAACAGCTGTGACTTCATGGTTCTTGTTTCTACTAACCTGTTAACAAAAGTATTATCAACTAGCAAACCTGGCAATGCTTCGCAACTGCTAAAGATATATGAGAATTATGAGAATTGGATATATGTCCTAATCTCCTCCTCTCTCTGTCCATCTCATCCTCTCCCTTCTCTTTGTCCATGGTTTCCTCCTTCCCCTCTCTCTGTCCATTGACCCTTGTTTACTGTTATTGCAAATGAAACCTTGATTGGAAATTGAGGTTGTGGTGTCGTTGAGTGCTGAGAATGGCACACAGTGCCAGAAGTTACAACTGATGGAGAGATACTGCATAGCAAACTGGTATCACCATGCACCAATGAGGTATTAGGATGCCTAGAGTAGTTCCAAGGCACCACTACCATGCCTCTAAGCTGAAATAGCTGTGCCAGTCAGCCAGTCAGTAGGAGGACAGTTCTGTTTGAGGTCAGATCCTGCCCACTTCCAGGAAGCTCCTGTCAGAGTAATGTCACTGTGCTGCCTACTTGCCATGACACAGCCATGTCAGCCATCAGGGAGTGAAGAGATTTCCATCTCCTGTGAACTGTGCCCATGCAACAAAGCTCTCAGAACTGTGTCAACAAGTGTCTTTGAACTTCTGTTTTTTAGTGGCTGTAGTGAAGCTACAGTAAGGCCATTCTGAACTTGTATCAATATGCCACTCAGTAATTGTGCTCATTTACTGTGTTCTGAACCGCAAGTCCACTTGTGCACTTTCATAACTACAACAAAGATAAGTTTTGCTGTAATTAATGAAGTACTACTTATTCATAGTGTTCTAATTAACTGCATTACTACTAGCTACCTCAGCATCCAAGAAGTCAGACACAACAGAATTTGCTTAGAATGAATGGATAAATCAGTTGAAATCATTGGTTAAAGGGTATGAGAGAGATCTATCCAGCTGCAGGGTCTCGGAGGATAGTGGTTTCAGTAGCAATATTTTGCGTATGTTTAATCTGCAAGTGTGTAGGATCACAAACTTTTGGACAATTCAGATTCCTTGGTAGTATTCTATTCAAATGCCCATAAGCCATAAATACAACTTTCTTTGATTACGGAAAACTGACTGTGAGGAAGAACACACATTTAAATAATATGTATATAATTTTTGTTTAAAATTATATGTATTTGGACAAGAAATGTACAGGGTTACTCTAGATGATGGACTCATTTTCAAAACTTCACATTTATTCAAGTACAAATCCAAAATGAACAAACTTTATACCAATGAAAAGAGGAAGCTTCAAAGTTTTCTTTCATAATGTTTCAAATAAATTTAATACTTTGTAATTATTTTTAATAATTATTTAATAATTAGAAATGTGATAAATGTTATAAATGTTCAATGTGGCCACCGTCTGCTGCACAGAAAGCATCAACGCAGTAGACAAACTCATCCCACACACATGAAAGTGTATCTGCTGTTACTGAGCGCACGGCAGCAGTGATCCGTTCCACAGATCGTTCAGAGCAGTTGGTAGAGGCAGGGACATAAACAGCTTCCTTCACATAACCCCATAAGAAATAGCAGCAGGTTGTGAGATCAGGAGATCTCACTGGCTAGAAGTGCAGAACCAGGTCCTCAAGTCCCCTGTGGCCGATCCAGTACCTGAGGAAGTGAGTCATTCAAAAAGCCTCATACATCTCGGTGCAATGGGCCGGAGCTCCATCCTGTTGGAAAATAAAGTCCTGGGAATCTTCCACAATTTGAGGGAACAGCCATTGTCCCAACATGTCCAGGTACATGACTCCCATTACAGTTCCTTCCGCAAAGAAAAATGGTCCATAAACCTTTGTATGGGATACGGCACAGAACACGTTGATCTTCGGTGAGTCTCTTTCATGTTGCAATGGTGAATGCGGATTTTCAAAACCCCATATGTGAACATTGTGACTGTTGATTTTTCCACTAGGGTGGAACATCACTTCATTGCTAAAAATTACAAGCTGCAGAAATGCACCATCCTTCATCTTTGCTAGCACATAATCACAAAATGCAAGATGCTTCTCCTTGTCATTGGGGTTGAGAGCCTGCACAAGTTGTAATCGGTAGGGCTTGTACAGCAAATGCTGTCTCAGAACTTTCCATACTGTTGGTTGGAGTATTCCAAGTTCTCAACTGGCTCTATTGGTAGATTTAGTGGGACTGTGTACAAAACTTTCTTGATTCCGTCAGATATCATCCTCTGACATACGCAGTCGGCCTGTGCTTTTTCTTTTGCACACACTACCAGTCTGTTTAAATTGCTTAAACCAGTGGCTAATGCTTTTGTGAGTTGGTAGTTGAACACCAAATTTGGTACAAATTGTCCACTTTGCACTGCAATTTGCAACTCACTTTTCATGAACTCAAGAATGCAGAAAAGTTTGTGCTCCACAGCCGCCATCTCACTCACCACTGACAGTGAAACAGAATGATGGCCCCGTTGCCACACCAACTCTACTAGCCACTTCTGAAATCATCACTGCCCACCCACCACTGCCTGCCAAAAACTTTAAAACTACCTCTGTTCATTGGTATAAGGCTTGTTCATTTTTGATTTGCACTTGAAAAAGTACGAATTTTTGAAAATGTGCCCATCATTTAGAATAACCCTTTATATAACAATGTGTCTAATGATTTAAATGACCTGCTATCATAAGTAAAGCAAACTGCATGAAAGGAAATGAAACCACACATTTTCACAGCACAATACAATATTTTTCCCTTGCAGTTTGTTTTAACAGAAAACCCATACATTAATATCTCAAAGAATTGGATGTACTGATGGTGGTCAACATCTTCACAGCATGATATTTTGATGTCATAGCTCAGTATCTTCATCATGCGTTTCCTGTGCTAGGCATAGTTGAACAGTGTCATCATGCGTTTCCTGTGCTAGGCATAGTTGAACAGTGTCATATGCCAGAATGAAGGTAGGCACACAACCTGCCATCCAAGCTGTCATGGTAGCAGGGCTGCTGAGCAACATTTTCATTGTATTTGTGGCATCAAGATAAATGAGAAGTTGGGGTGGAGTTTTATAACCCTTATTTGTAAACAGTTACAAAAAGTGCTCAATGTTACTCCCTCCTGCTTGCATTCTCACCGTGCAATGACACTGGAGTGGCTGTTGTACTCTTTCAAACACTCCTAGCAAAGTGGAAATTGCATCAGAGGCTGCCATAATGTGCAGTATCACCTCTTCATCAGTATCAATGAGTGTTTCATAGACAACAGATTTCAGGTGGTCCCAGAAAAAAAAAAATGAACGGGCATCAAGTTGGGTGGAATGTGCAGGTGATGCGACCGGCCCACTGCGCCCTATCCAGTTCTCACCAAAGATTTCATCCAAATGCATTTGTGCTGCATGTGCGAACTGCCAAGGCACACCATCGTGTTGGCATCAAATTCGCTGTCACACACTGAGTGGAACATGTTCCAACAACTCTGGCAGAATTTCTCGTAAAAAGATCAGGTATTTGTTCGTGCTCAGTCACTGAGAAAACATGTATGGACCAACCAGATTATCACTCACCAAGCCAGCCCAAATGTTGACAGGGGAGCAGTCTTGGTGACCATGAACAAAGGTGGCGATTTTTCCGAGCCCAAACGTGGTGACAGAGACTGTTGAACATACCCTCTTGTGTAAAGGATGCCTTACCCATAAAAGTTACATGGTTTGGAAAGTCCAGTCGAATGGCACACCTTTGCAAAACCCACTGGCAGAATTCAATCAGACATGGAAACTTGTCTGTGTTAATGGCATGAATCTGCTGAAGGCAGTACAGGTGCAAATAATCTTCATGCCACATCCATGTCCCGTGCAAGATGCCCCGAGCTTGTTATGGGTGTGTTTTCCAGCTGTGTCAACACCTTCTCTTCAAGCCCTGGTGTACACACTGTGCACGGACAACCACATCCATCACGCCTTCGCATCTATAACACAAAATAAATACACCAGATTTTGAAGTAGGCCTTAAATGCGCATGCGCCATTATGAGAACGAGCTAGTGGAAAACATACCTCAAGTGAACCTATCTGTCATAGGGATCTGTGGATAGCAGTAAATGCACCTGGATCTGACACTCAAGATTCGGAAACCGCTGAATGTACAAACATTGGGCAGCATCAACATTTCCATCCACCACCCCATACACATAGTGCATGTCTGCGCCCCCCGCCCCCCAATAATAGTGCTCGATTTCTTCTCTGCTCCATACAGTAACAAACACAAGAGTTTCCCTGTTTGATGGCAGAGTGACACAGGGTGAACCAGACTCCACAGTGTGCACATGTGTACCTTTCTATGCAACACCTACCAAAGAGGCATTTGCACGTCCCAGTGAGAGGCAGAAAACCCGTAGTGTTGTCCCGCCTGGAATATCCGCAACTATGTTGACTACAGTGTTTGCAAATAAGGGTCTTGAAACTTCAACCTGATGTCTCTTTTACCTTGATGTCACAAGTATATTGAAATCATGCCCTGCAGACCTCCTACCATGTTGGTTAGGATGGCATGTTGTGTGCCCATCATCTTGGTGCCAAATGACGCTATTCAATGATGCCTAGCACCATTTGTTATGACCCGTTCTACCAGCCCTCTCACTTTCTCCTTTCATTTCAGATACACCCTTTGTGTGTGTGTGTGTGTGTGTGTGTGTGTGTGTGTGTGTGTGTATGTGTGTGTTTTCTCAACAGATGGCAATCCAGTTGGTATATAAACATACATGCTATCATAATGCTATGCTGGCTCAAAATTTCAAATCAATCAGTGGGAAACATTCGAAGATTTAAGGTTTTGAGCAAACAAACATTTACATTTTTATTTATATAGATGATGCTGCCAAGCACGAAACAATCTATAATACTTCTGATATGTCACCACTACTACAAATATCAAAATAGTATTCCTTGTAAAAAGGAAGTTACATGTAAAAATGTCTTTTGGTTTAATACGGAAAAGTTTCCATGCTGTAATGAACTAAGGGCAAAAGCAACAGCGCATTCCTCAGTTCTGTAATAGGCTACATTGATAGTAGGGCAGTGGTTCTCAAATCTGCGCATAATTAAAGCTTGAGGAGGAGAGGGAGGGGGGGGGGAATTAAACAGCTGTTCATTATGGTTTAATACTGATCCTAAATTATTATTTTTCTCAAATAATCTCTGATATGGAATGTAGTCGAATTAAGTCGGGTGATGTTGAGGGTATTAGATTAGGAAATGAGACACTTAAAGTAGTAAAGGAGTTTTGCTATTTGGGGAGCAAAATAACTGATGATGGTCGAAGTAGAAAGGATATAAAATGTAGACTGGCAATGGGAAGGAAAGCGTTTCTGAAGAAGAGAAATTAGTTAACATCGAGTATAGATTTAAGTGTCAGGAAGTCGTTTCTGAAGGTATTTGTGTGGAGTGTAGCCATGTATGGATTGAAACATGGACGATAACCAGTTTGGACAAGAAGAGAATAGAAGCTTTTGAAATGTGGTGCTACAGAAGAATGCTGAAGATTAGATGGGTAGATCACATAACTAATGAGGAGGTACTGAATAGGATTGGGGAGAAGAGGAGTTTGTGGCACAACTTGACCAGAAGAAGGGATCGGTTGGTAGGACATGTTCTGAGGCATCAAGTGATCACCAATTTAGTATTGGAGGGCATCGTGGAGGGTAAAAATCGTAGGGGGAGACCAAGAGATGAATACACTAAGCAGATTCAGAAGGATGTAGGTTGCAGTAGGTACTGGGAGATGAAGAAGCTTGCACAGGATAGAGTAGCATGGAGAGCTGTATCAAACCAGTCTCAGGACTGAAGACCACAACAACAACAACAACAACCTCTGATAGCACTATTAGTTAGAATCTATTATTTATTACACCGTCATCAGCCATTTAATGTCAGCTGTTAAATAAAGGTTTCCTCTAGAAGCTTCCATAAACTGCACTTCTGGGTAGCAATAAACACTGGTGCTTCCCCTGCAGGTTTAATAATTTGACCTACCAACCTTCCATTGCAATTTTTCTCATCTCTTTACACCCAGTAAGGGAGTTCCTTTTCTCATCTACCATTCATTCAGCTAGCTACGTCTCGTGCTCACCCCCATTCCATCTTCCACTATAGTCTGTTCCCTGTTTCATTTCTTTAATTTCCTGTCTACTAGTAATCTACAATATGTGTCTCTCCATTTATCACTGAGTAAATCTCAGTTCTTGGATGGTTTTTGCATATCAAATCAAATCCACCTTTATTTTGAAAATTCTATTCAGTCAATAAATAAATAAATGAAAATAAAAAAGTTATTCTGTCACTTTTAATCTTCTGTTCATTTCTTTTCAAGTGCATCCACCCGTTGTTGTCAGCACTTGACATCAGCAAAGCTTTCTACTGGCGACTATTTTCCTGACTCGATAAATCAGCAAGTAAATGCTGGTAATTTAGGATAATTTTCAGGGAATTAAGGATATTTTCAGAAAAGTGAAATTTGAGGCAAAGTGCAATTATTTTCAATTCAGGATCACTGTAGTAAGTAAATTTTGATGAAATACAAAAAGTGTCAAGTACGCGATTCTGCAATCTGCAGTTGGAGAAGTATTCTCGACTGGAAGTGGAAACAAAACTGAAGAACCAAAATGAACTTGGTGCGTAATTTATAATGTTCATTGGTTGACTCCTCAGTGAATATAAGAAATGATTGTTAGAAATAATCAAGACCAAATTTCTCACTGACATAATTTCAATGGTTTTAAATGTTCAAAAATGTTAATTTTATTGGTTTGATTTCTGGCTAAATATTATTAATCTTCATGTATTTAAAAAGAGAAGGAACAGTTAACATAACATGAGGCCGTTTCTCCGCTTCATGGAATATTAATGAAAAAGCATTGGTGGAGACATTCTTTGAGTATTAATTCCGACTGACCTATACAAGACTAAGCTGAATGGTATCTTATGTCACAAAATACTGTTATTGTATACTCTTTTACATATTTCTTTTCTTTACCAATTCATTATCTGACTTTTATTAGGAAAAAATTATCTCTTTCTGAGACATAGAGTGAAAGGAGGGTGTGTGTGTGTGGGGGGGGGGGGGGGGGGGGTAGAGGATATTGTGATAGTTTATTATAGTTAAATATTGCATTTTTTTTGGGTCACTAAAATACAAACTTCAGATGAAACGGCTCATTGAAAAAGATATATTACCTATTGTTAAGTAATGGTTTAATTTCATGATAATTTAGGCACCAAATCCATATAAGAACACAGTTTCTTTCTATAACATACAGTTTTGACAATGTGGCTTTGTCATGAACTAGAAAATAAGCAAAATACATGGAACTGGAATCAATTTAATTTTTAAATATGAACTAACATTTTATTGAAGTGTTAACATGGAAGCACCTCTTTATTACATAGGAATTATGCATCAGCTGGTTTATATTTCCTTTCTGTGTTCTCCTTACAGCATCTCACATAGCTTTTTCTCTGATGAACTGCATGTTAATTTGTTAGTAATGTGACTCACAAGAATCTCCCCATAATTATTTGTATTGCAGCAGCCTTGATAGCATGTTCCCATCACTCTGATGCCTTGGTGAAATCACTCATGGTGTTCCTTACTAACACTGCCCAAATTCAAGGTGACTGTTCAAAGAGTGAACCCTATGGCTCATCAAACAGCCTAACTTACTGAAGTTTTACAACATGGTGACAACTACATAAATAAAATGTGGGTCTGTTTTGTTGCCTAAGAACTGAGTAGTGACTTCCCTCTCCAATCATTTTTAATTCAAAGTTGGGATCAAACATCAGGTCAAAAGTTACTTTCAATTTCATATATATATAGAAAGTAACTTTTGACCTGATGTTTGATTCCAACTTTGAATTAAAAATGATTGGAGAGGGAAGTCACTACTAAGTTCTTAGGCAACAAACTCTTTGCCTTTACAAATGTCTGCTTGTGTCTGTGTATGTGTGGATGGATATGTGTGTGTGTGCGCGAGTGTATACAATCCATTATGGAGTCAAGGTAGCAGTTGTCGTTATACTGGTTATCACTGTTAGCATTCAACCGCGGTTCTTATACAGTTAAAATATGTATAAGAATTGCGGTTGAATGCTAACAGTGATAACCACATCCTTTCATCTTTCCCTCTCCTTCCCTCTTTCCTGATGAAGCAACCGTTTGTTGCGAAAGCTTAAATTTCGTGTGTATGTTTGTGTTTGTTTGTGTGTCTATCAACCTGCCAGCACTTTCGTTCAGTAAGTCACATCATCTTTGTGTGTGTGTATATATATATATATATATATATATATATATATATATAAAAAGAAAGATGATGAGACTTACCAAACAAAAGCGCTGGCAGGTCGATAGACACACAAACAAACACAAATATACACACAAAATTCAAGCTTTCGCAACAAACTGTTACCTCATCAGGAAAGAGGGAAGGAGAGGGAAAGACGAAAGGATGTGGGTTTTAAGGGAGAGGGTAAGGAGTCATTCCAATCCCGGGAGCGGAAAGACTTACCTTAGGGGGAAAAAAGGACAGGTATACACTCGCACACACACACATATCCATCCACACATACAGACACAAGCAGACATATTTAAATATGTCTGCTTGTGTCTGTATGTGTGGATGGATATGTGTGTGTGTGCGAGTGTATACCTGTCCTTTTTTCCCCCTAAGGTAAGTCTTTCCGCTCCCGGGATTGGAATGACTCCTTACCCTCTCCCTTAAAACCCACATCCTTTCGTCTTTCCCTCTCCTTCCCTCTTTCCTGATGAGGCAACAGTTTGTTGCGAAAGCTTGAATTTTGTGTGTATATTTGTGTTTGTTTGTGTGTCTATCGACCTGCCAGCGCTTTTGTTTGGTAAGTCTCATCATCTTTCTTTCTAGATATATTTTTTCCACGTGGAATGTTTCCCTCTGTTATATATATATATATATATATATATATATATATATATATATGTCTGCTTGTGTCTGTATATGTGTGGATGGATATGTGTGTGTGTGCGAGTGTATACCCGTCCTTTTTTCCCCCTAAGGTAAGTCTCCTCTCCCGGGATTGGAATGACTCCTTACCCTCTCCCTTAAAACCCACATCCTTTCGTCTTTCCCTCTCCTTCCCTCTTTCCTGATGAGGCAACAGTTTGTTGCGAAAGCTTGAATTTTGTGTGTATGTTTGTGTGTCTATCGACGTGCCAGCGCTTTCGTTTGGTAAGTCACATCATCTTTGTTTTTGGATATATTTTTCCCATGTGGAATGTTTCCATAAACAAAGATGATGTGACTTACCAAACGAAAACGCTGGACTTCTTCCCACGTGGAATGTTTCCCTCTATTAATATAGAGGGAAACATTCCACGTGGGAAAAATATATCTAAAAACAAAGATGATGTGACTTACCGAACAAAAGCGCTGGCAGGTCGATAGACACACAAACAACACAAACACAATTCAAGCTTTCGCAACAAATTGTTGCCTCATCAGGTGGGTTAAACCCCCATCCTTTCGCCTTTCCCTCTCCTTCCCTCTTTCCTGATGAGGCAACAGTTTGTTGCGAAAGCTTGAATTTTGTGTGTGTGTTTGTGTTTGTTTGTGCGTCTATCGACCTGCCAGCACTTTCGTTCGGTAAGTCACATCATCTTTGTATATATATATATATATATATATATATATATATATATATATATATATATATATATATATATATATATATACTCATGAAAAATTCTCCAAATTTCATATGGCTTTCACAAACTGTTTCATTAGATCCAACTTCATAGTAATAGATTTTTTGTAGATCCACATTCTTACATAAAACATTCGTCCCGCAAGGCTTCAAAGATTTTCTTGCATGTCATTTTATTCCAGACCAATATTGGTCCCTTGGTCCACTATCTTTCTAACATTAATTGAAACATTAATCATTAAAACTGTTAAAAAGGCATTTTTTTTAATATTGAGTGTTAATTGCTGATTTTACCATCACATTAGGATTTAGCACACTAAAAAACAAGAATAGACCACTTTCAGTAATAAATAAAGAAAGATTTTCATTAAAACATGGAAAAACTTTACAAACACCCACATACGTGTGTGCAATTTTGTGGAACACAGCTGGAAGGTCACCTTGTAATTTATGAAATGAACAGGAATACTGCTGTTTTGGGCACAACCTACCTTACTAGGTTTGACAGATTTCTTTGAAAGATAAAACAGTTCAGAACCATGATCTGTATGCCGTGAAATCATGCTCAGAAGTACATGGTTCCCTGTTGGATCAAGGAACAGACCACCAAGCTTGAACTGGTTTGCGTATTTCCCCAGATCTATTTCTGCAAATGAAACATTTATAACAATGAGTACTGCTCTGCATATAAAACATACATATATATATATATATAATAAAGTTAACAACAATAATCAGTTTTTGGAACTATATAGTGTAACCGAATTAATAAAGAAATTTACTAACAAAGCAGCAGAAGAAGAACACACACGTATAAAAACATATTGAAATTTGCAACCTTTGGGGGGGGGGGGGGGGAGTGAGGACGGGGGGGGGGGGGGGGGGGGGGGCTGTCGGATCAGGAAGTAAAAGATAAAGGAAACTAAAAGAGAGTGAAGAAAGGAATAGTTACTGACAAGAACTGCTGATACAGAAGAAATTAATGTAAATTAAGACCACGTGGACAGTGAAAACTGAGGACATGCTGTAATGCAGTTCCCACTTGCACAGAGTTTTGAGAAACTGATGCCTGGGGAAGAAGCTAGATGGCACATGTGGTGAAACAGGCATCAGGGTTGACTGTCACATTGTAGAGCATGTTCTGCAACAACATAGTGTGTGTTACCAGCATAAACCCTCTGCCTATGCCCATTCATCCTAACTGATAACTTGGTGATAGTCACGCTAATGTGAAAGGCTGAACAGTGTATACGTGTCATTTCACAAGTGGCTCTCTCTTTGCTAGTATATGTTTTGCCAGCTACAGGGCTGGTATAGGTGGTGGTAGGAGATGCATAGGGCAAGTCCTACAGTGGGACAGTAACAACAATAGGAGCCAGAGGGTAGGGAAATGGGTTCAGAAGAAGCATAGGGTCTGACAAGGATAGCGCGGGGATCGGGAGTGTGATGAAAAGCTATTCTAGGTATACCAGGCAAAATGTTGGACAGACTGAGCTTGGTGAGTGGACTTTTTATCTACCCAATTGCATTATATATAATTATATTGTAACTTTAATGTCAAAAGATACCCTGAAAATTTTATGACAAAAGAAAAGTTAATACAGTGGCTAATAAAACATTAAATAGTGCAGCTAAGTCATTTGTTCATTAATTTCTGTAATCAACAAGCCAAAGGTACTTGAGGCAACAGATATTTGTTTTGTGTAAGCTATTTCCACAAATCTGAAATTACTAGGAAACATAAGAATTTACACAGTTATTTATCTCATTTGTGCATAAAGTATCTGTAAAGTATCAACACTGAACCCTTTTCCTGACAAGTAATTTCTATTGATAATATTAAAATATTGTCATTCTTTGTGTAACAGTATTTATTGCAATGATGATTATGATGGTCTGTAAGAATTCTCTAGCACTGTTATTAATTCTCATTCCAGAACAATACAAAACCGAAGTGGATCAAAATTTTTAAAAATTTCATGCTTGGAATGTAATACATTTCTTAGAATGTGATTCATTCTGTGTCATTCATGCTTGTATTCACTCACATAATCAATGTCAATATCATATCTTTAAAATTCAAGTACATTGCATTAATTACTTTAAAGTAGTAAGTCAGAAAAATTTGGAGAAGTGATCAATGATAAATATCTGCAGGAGTCAGCCATTAGCATTTGTTGCTGATTACATAAAAGATAAAATTATATAAGAATAATGCCCCACAAGGAGTCACTACTCAGTGATAAGAGGTAGTTCACCAATCTCAGTACTGAGGAGGAATATTGAGCTGGTTTTAAAAGTGCCTTTATTAGCAAACCTACATCATGGTGTACACCACGTAAGATCATGTTCTGCCTGTTCCACATTGAGTGCCCTGGTTCGCAGTACTCTTAGGTGTGACAGCAAATTTTGCTTATCATAAAACAGGAAGCCCAGAAAAGTTTAAAAGATTCATCTGTAATGCTAATAGCTTAAAATACAAGGAAAATGGCAGTTAAATTGAATTCATTGACATAAAGTGGATGTAGGTAATAAAGGAAAATGAATGAAGAGGCAAGGACATGAAACAATACCAGTGAAGGAACCTTCGGAAATATTTATTTCAATGAAAATTGGAAATTTGTGCTAAGTTCTGTGGGGCCAGACTGCTGAGGTCATCGGTCCCTTGGCTTACACACTACTTAAACTAACTTACACTAAGGGTAACACACACACACACACACACACACAGACACACACACACACACACACACACACACACACACACACACACACGGGGAGAGCCACACGAACCGTGGCAAGGCGCCTGAGACCGCACAGCTACCCTGCATGGCTTATTTCAATGAAACAAGAGGAAAAATCAATGGCACCAAAAAATTTAAGGCAGGTGATCAATTGTCAACAGTGGTTCTTTATGACAGTAATGCAGCAAAATCTTTGATTCCAGCTTGAAATATGATTTCCATTGATGTTATGGGATCCTGACCTCGATACTGTGGCAATTCAGTATCTCTGTGAGATTATTTTATTTTCCTCTGTAGTTAGATACCAGCACTTGGAATTGGCACCATGAAATGCTGTGAGGTTCTGAGCAGATGGCTTGCACTTCAACAGGTCGGTCTACGATTTCGTGATACACTTCACCAAAACACAGGCAACCTCTGAATGTATCCTGAGATCTCTGGAATGAATTTAACAGCAGATTGTTGAATTTTGTATGTAATATGTTTCACTGTACCCTGAGCACAATCTTATGATTCGTAATATTGCCACTTGTAACAACTAAAACAATCAATTTTTGACAAAATAATTTAATTGGATAGATAAAAAAATCTCCTCACCAAGCAGCAGCGGAACACACACCTAAAAGAAGGTTGTAATTCAGCTAGCTTTCAGAGCCAGTGGCTTCTTCTGCAGGTAGAAGGGTTGAAAGGGAAGGAAGAGGGGTGAAGGAAAAGGACTGGAGAAGGTCTAGGAAAAAGTGGCAGATATCGGGAAAGTCGTCCAGAACCGCAGGTCAGGGGAGACTTACTGCACAGGATGAGAAGGAAAGGCTGATTGTTGGGGGACTGCAACAGATGAGAATTAAAAACCTGAGAGCTTAAAGGTAGAAGACAGGGTAATATACAAGACAGAGATTACTGCTTAAACATCATACAAGAGTTAATAAGAGTGGAAAGCTAAATGTATTGCACGTAACAGAGGTGGCAGGGGGCGGTGAAAAATAGATGGGTAGGATAATGAAAGATGTAGGAAACTAAAATGGAGTGAAGAAAAGAGTAGTTATTATGAATAAATGCTGGGATGGAAGAAATTAATGTAAATTAAGACCAGCTGGGTGGCAAGAACAAAGGACACGTTTTAGTGCTAGTTACCACCTGCAGAGTTCTTAGTACAAAAGCAGATTTCCTGGGCCATCACATCCAACCCTGGTACTGCTGATCCCTCCAATAAACTACTTGCCATGACTTCCTAAAATTATGCCCTGAAATGAAATCCATTCTGTCTGAAACATTGCCCACCACACCTATAGTAGCTTTTCGTTGCTCTCCCAATCTCCGCAATATTCTTGTTAGACCCTATGCTCCTTGTGCACCCATCTCCCTAACCTATGGCTCCTACCCCTGTGACTATCCCCACTGCAAGACTTGCGCTATGCACCCTCCTACCGCAACCTATGGCAGCCCTGTAACTGGCAAAACATATGCTATCAAAGGCAGAACCACCTGTGAAACAACGCGTCATACACCAGCTGTTCTGTAAACACCGTTCAGCCTTTTACATCTGCATGACTAACACCAAAATATCAATTAGGATGAATGGGCACAGGTAGAGAATGTATACTGGTTAGCATGCAATATCCTGTTGCAGAGCATGCTCTACAACATGACAATTGTGACTTTGATGCCTGTTTCACCACACACGCCATCTGGATTCTTGCCCCAGACACCAGTTTCTAAGAACTCTGCAGGTGGTAACTAGCACTACAACATGTCCTTGGTTCTTGCCACCCAGCTGGTCTTACTTTACATTAATTTCTTCTGTCTCAGCATTTATTCATAGTAACTACTCTTTTCTTCACTCTGGTTTAGTTTTCCACGTCTTTCGTTATCCTACCCGTCTATTTTTCACCACTCCCTACCTCCTCTGTTACGTACAATGCATTTAGCTTTTCACTCTTATTACTTCATGTATGATATTTAAGCAGTAATCTCTGTCTTGTATATTACCCTGTCTTCCACCTTTAAGCTCTCAGGTTTTCAAATCTCATCTCATGCAGTCCCCAACAATCAGTCTCTCCTTCTCATCCCAAGCGGTTCTGGGTGACTTTCCCGAAATCTACCCCTTTTGAGTTCTCCAGTTCTTTTCCTTCACCCCTCTTCCTTCCTCTTCAACCACTCTACCTGAAGAAGGAGCCACTTGCTCTGAAAGCTTGCCTAATTACAACCTTCTTTTATGTGCGTGTTCTGCTGCCGCTTGGTGAGTATATTTTTTATCTATCCATTTAAACATTACCAACTGAGTGACTAATATCCTGCCAACTTTATGTAGAATCCTTCCTGGAGGTCTTGGTTCTAGCTAATGCTTTAGCTGCTTCATGCTGCCTATATAAAGCTACTGTTGGTTCTCCACACAGTTGGAGGAGCGTATTATGAGTCCCGACCCAGTATTGGCTGGATAAATGGCCCCATAGTTAACTCCATCCTTACTTATATTAATGTAAGATAAGACAAAAATGGTTTAAATAAATAACATACACGTTTTGTGGGAAAAAAATCAAAACAGGGGCAATATGAAATCACTTGCAGTTGAATACATACATCTTTATAATAGAGTAATAAAAAACTTGTCTCTCTGTTAAGACTTGAGGACGAATGTTCAGACACCAAAAACTGTAAAATATGATTCAGGGGCCTAGTTAACTTTTGCAAAAATAAAATATGAAGCAGCCTCTCAGACACAGATTAATCATCCTACCCAATAATCTTGGCAATGTTCCATGTGCATTCCATTGTCACATAAAACAAGATAAGCTGTTTTCCAGACATACTGCCATCCTAAGGACAGCAAATCTATGTTTTTCTCTGCTGGAAATATCTTTCTAATGCTCTAAAAGCACTTACAGACTCGGAGTAAATGAGTATACAGTTCCATTTATAATAACTCACCTGCTCCACTGCCTTTGAGTTGTTTGTCAAAGACTAAGTTTGTTGAAGGAAGAATGCTATAAACACTGTTAAGTAAAACTTCTGAACAACCAACATTATTCCCATGCTTAGATCCATCAGTGTATATAGCTGTAAAGTTTCACCACTTAACTAAAAATATGAAAAAAATGCTTGTTTAAAAATAAATTCTGGCGTATTTGATGTCTTGTACTTCTCCAATGTTAAAAATACCTCAGAACTCAATACCAATCAGTGAAGAAATATGCTTCAAACTTAAGTCAGGACATTGAGTTCTGTCACACTGAACTTAATGAGCTGCTCTTTTGCTTGGACAGAAACTGGTGTTTTTCTCTTCTATGATTAGATTCACTTATTCCCCTGATGATCAAGTAGTAATAGTCAAGTCTGGGACTGAACAGATATTACATGCTTATTACAACATACACTCACATGTTGGGTAGTCAAGTGCTATTTCCCAAGTTGGACACAAAGGTTACGCATTGGACTCATTTAGAAGGCTCCCATCAACAATCTCAGGTTCTCACCATAAAACAAGAGTCAAGGTCTTTAGGTAGGATGATCACCCAGAACCATACATACTGCAGCCACAGCTCATCAATATCACCTGTCTCCCCATCATGATATTTTGATAAAAAACTAAGAAATTTAGTGACTTTAGAGCTCTTGTCTTGAAATTTTTCAGGCATGACAAACATGTGTGTTTCTCACTGAAAAAGGGGTCCACGAGCTTTACAGATTGCTCAAAACTCAGTACATTGTCACCCAGTTATAATTTTGGATTGATTATTAACATTATATACATGCATGATTAAATTATCCACACACAGTGAACAACAGAAAAAGTGCTGGTGTGTAGGCACTATACCATTAACTGCTATTGGAAACAGGTTAATGGTAAAGATGTTCACTTGATAGACACTTTTCTCCTGGATTGCTAATGCTAAACATAAAACAACATTCTGAATGAAAGGATTGTGTTATAACAAAAAGACAACCCAAAAAACTCTGTACACATAGTAACTGTGCAATATTGTGTTGCCAGATGGCATTGCAAGCCTCTGTAATGTCAAAAAAAAAAAAATCCTATTAAATGTTGCCTATGAAAAAGGCTTCTTTTATTGCTGCCATTAAATGAATAAGATTACTGAGTGTAGAAGATACTTTTCGAAACCACTCTGATAGTAACTGAGAGCCAACAGGTAGCTGTTATTCATTCTAATGATTTCCTCGCAAGTGCTACACTGGATAACTAGTGCAATCCTTAACTGGTTTCAGGAGCAGCATCACAGTTGCTACTATCCAGGAATTGGAGTCATGTCATTCAGCCAAACACTGTTTAGAAGTATGATGAGGTAGCCCTTGGACCGGGGGTTTAGGTGGCATCATGTATCTAATGCACTCTGACTCTGGTGCTGGATTGTGAGCCACATACAAAGCATGTTCTAATTCCCACACAGTAACTGGATACCTGTACTCTTCAGTTTCGTTGTAGCTTAAATTCAGCACTGCTCCCTGATAATTTCTGTCTGTGTTGGAATGTGTGTTCTAGGCTGCAGATGTTATTTGGCCTAAGGATTCAACCATTATCTGGAATGCAGCTTCAGTTGTAATGATCAGAGATCCATCATTATGTATGGCCACTGCAGTACATGCATTACCTTTTCCATTAATTCTTCTCATTCATTCCCATTCATTGCAGATGGCATGCAACAGTTACGGGATTGAAAGAATTCTTCCCACTGCCACTTTTTTTCACTCTTTTATAATGAACCATGCTTTGCTTGTAACATTCTAAATGCCATAAAGTTGTCAGCAGCTGGACTGCAATAAAATTCCTGTGATGCTGTCTGCTTATCCCTGATAGCAGGTTCGTTCCCCATCTTGGAATCTGCCCTCTGGCAGGCTTAACACATAAATTTAGAACAAAAATATCAGCTGCCCTGTGTCTGATGTTGCCCCACACTGGTTCCCAACCTTTCTGAAGACATTATCCCTAAGTGCACTCAGATATTACCTTAGCACTGTACCCTGCCCCCTCTCCCCCCCCCCCCCAAAAAACTGTACTTTAGAATGAAAAAGAATTTTCTTTGAATACTTTTATTATTAAAATGATGAAATTTGAACAATAATTAGTTTTTGCAGGCATTGTTTTAAACTGCAAACTAATGAGTCATTGAATCAATTGGTAGTGCTTATTTATAACCATTTTTTACAGGATGAGGAAGCAATTCTCTGTGCGTCATGAATCCTACCCACAATTCCTCTCACAAAAAAAAGCTAGCTATCCACACTGATGGCAGACAATCGTTACATGCTGTATCAGCATCAATCCTCTCCCTTCCTTCGCCCACACCCTGCACCCCCATTTAAAACCAACCAAATTAAAATGTGTGCACTATACTTATTCCTACTGTTTCTAAATAACTTGACTGCTGGACTCTTTACTTCTAAGATTGCACAGAAATTTGAAGTTTTCAGGTTGCAGTTCTTTGCTTCTGACTATTGAAAATAATAATAATAATAATAATAATAATAATAATAATATTGTCTAGGCCCTACAGATATAATGTAGCCATAACATAGTTACTGTTGCATCGTGCTGCCAGTTAGTTTACTTATCGTTGGGAAGCGACTAATAAGGCAATCTTGGTCTTTAGCAGTTGTCATTGTGCTAACATGGTTTGAGTTTAGGTAGTTGGTGCAGTAACGTGGATTGTGGAAGTGTTTTCAATGAGTTACTAAGGTTTTTTTTGTTTATTATTTGGCGTTCTTGTTAGGTCTGATTAGTTTGGTGTTTGTTGTGCAGAAAGAAATCTAATTTTTTATTGCTATTCAATTAGGATGCTTTAGGAGATTTTTTTGTTTTTCGTGTGTGTGTGTGTGTGTGTGTGTGTGTGTGTGTGTGTGTGTGGCCAATCTAGGTGGTACTGCTGGAGGCTTTATTGGTGAGTAATTTTTGTTTTGGTTTTATTCTACCATAATTGTGATGTTATGTCTGTTCTATATTTACAGTGGGTAGTTGTGTTTTAATTCATGTAGGGGAATATGGTGTATTTCGTTTTTTGAGTTGGCGGGTCTTGTTTCCACATATTTGGTTTTTTGTTATCGATAGCTGCAGTTGAGCTATATAGGTCAAGTGAAATGTGCCATACCACTTTTTGGTATCGACAGCTGCCATTGAGCTATAAAGGTCAAGGAAAATATCCGATTCCTGTGGTTTTGTTGGTGTGGCAGAATGGTGCTATTTAATTTTTTTATTTTATTTGTTTTAGGATGGTGCGGTAAGTTTTTATTGTTGTTTGTTTAGCTCGTACCCGCCCTAAACCCCCAATTTCTATGGTTGTCCTGTTAGTTTCATTTTATTTTTGGAGTGAGACATTATTGTGTCATTTTTATTTTAGCTCATATTTGTTGGCATCTGTATGTAGTGATGTCATTGTTGCTGTATCGTATACACTGGAAATAGGTGTTTCCACCATATTGGTGACTTCATGAGTCAAAGTAGACAGGTAGTATTGGACACTTCTGTAATGTCAAATGTATATGTAGGTGTGGATTATGTGAGGGAGGTGATATTCATATGGTTGTTTCACAAGCTGTAACCTCTACCACGCTGTCTCTCACATTAATGCTGCTGTTTGACTAAAAAACGTAATTATTGGTAATTTTTGTAACTAATATTACAGTCTTACTAAACAGAGATAACAGTAACGATCTTTCAAAAATAAGTCAGTTTTGTGACAGGATCACAAATGAACCTTTTGTTGTTATCCATCAGAAAATTACAGTTTATCCCTCAGTGGGTAATTACACCTAGATATGGCTGAAGATGATCTAGTTAAGATACACAAGGACCAAACACTCATTCTGAACTACTGTGCACCTCATGTTTTGTTACAGAATAATGGCACTCTAATTTGTTACTGGCATCTGTGGCTATAGTTTGGAGACAGCTATAGGTTTATTAACATGATCATGTGTTTATATGCTTACCTACTGCCTGTGTTAGTGTGGATTTAGCGACTTTTACAACCACTTTCCTTAGAGGTGAGGCAAATAAAATTGAAACGTCACGATTTTGCAAGATCATTACATGAAAATTTGTTTGAACACTTTAATTTCTTTTCTTTTCCATAAAATATCAAAGACTTCTTGATCCAACCAGAGAGTATTTTGTGCAGTTTATGCAAAACTCTGGCATAACATGCAGTGATCCTGCCCAACAAGGATCCCCCACACATTTCTCACCTTACGCCTTGCAATTACTCCCTGATGTGATATGTCCACATATCAGGAATGTAGAGCATTTTATTGTGCCAATGAATGTAACATTTGCAAATTATCCACATTTAAAACTGCGCTGGTATGCCATCAAGAGTCATAAAGCGAAAGAGTGCGAAGTCGAGAGGTGAAGGTTGGTGCACCAACACATGGATGCCCTAGTATAAGAGTAGTGCTGGCTTGTTAAAGGAATTGTATAGCAAATAGCACTGGTTTGAGTTTTGGACTATGGCAGTGCTTACCTGGACTGGTGGCTTAATCTGCACATAGAGATGTCTTATAATCGTGAATTGAGAAGGAGAATATTGAGGATTATTGAGCTTCCTTACAGGAGTAAAATGATACAATATTTGTAGCCTGCAAAAGATTGATTTGGTACCTTAACTTGAACACTCCTGCATCCAGTACTTCTGCTGTGCTGATAAACATCCAGCACTGGGTGGCTTAAGTTACTGGTTTATTATAAGTGCACAAATTATTCACTCTATAAATCTTAATGCCAACAGGCATATTATATCAAGCCATTGACAGTATGTGATATTGTTATGAACCATCTAATGTTTTTCTCATCTCATCATAGTCTTTCTGAATTTCACAATGTTGTCTACATATGTTGATCCGATAAGGCACATGCTACTGTATGTGGGGATGGTATCGTGAGTCTGAAAATTTGTACTACTTGTTAGCATAAGGACACAGAAATTTGTAAAAGGCTGCTGCTAGCATGCATAGGGTTTGATTAAATACTGTATGTTACATCTGTGTGAGCTTACCTAAAGCTGCTAGTATCATGTGAGTGTTTAACTCATCATGGGCACCATCATGTGATTACTATGATTAACGAAATCAAAAATGAGGAAATCCTTGTTAAGCCTGTCATTGTAATTATCTTGTACCTTGGGACTCACGGTGGTTATCAGTTGTAAGCCTTTTTCTTTCCAAGTGTTACCTATTGTTCTTTTCAAGTTGTGTACAGAAATGTGTAATATATGAGGTGTTGGATGGGCATTGGAGGTCCAGTAAATGTTCGGCTTTGAAAGAATCAGATGTCAGTTGGCACCGAATGGGAACCCACAGCTGTTAGCAGTATCAGGCTTGCTGCATACGGGGGCTGCTTGATTTTGTTGAGCAAGGTTTGTTAATGGGAAACTAACTTACTTCGGTGGAACCTTGAATTTTATAATAGTTTAAACGATTTTCACTGCATTTGATTGTATCACAAACTTTGAATATTTACTTTCTCTCAAGGTGCATAAATGGCCTTTAAAAATTTATTGTTTAATACTTAATGATTACTAATGGAGTTTGTATAAATGATTAGACTACAATTCAAAATACATATGAGTACCTTTACCAGCGTGTTTTAAGAATTTAGAAATAGCCTATTGCAAGGAGTTACTGTTGTGTAAATGTATAGTTCTTGTGAATGATTTTTAGTTTTATGTTTTTGAATTTTATTGACTGGAAGTAATGGTTCTTTTGGAAGATCGTGATTTTTTTAGTCCACTTGGATGTAAAAACTTACAAAAGTGTAATTAACATCTAACTTTAATAAATGTTTGAAAGTGTTAGTCTGGCTTTTGATGCCCAGTCCTCACTCTTCTGCCCACTTGGTACAGTATCGTACTATGTATGTAAAGTCTCACCTTAAGGTGAAAACATCCTGCCCTGATTTGCTGAGGAAGGATAGGGAAACTGAATATTATGATGGTGGTAGCAATCTTCTGTGTCTCACCATTACACTGTTATACCATCCATTTCCCATCCCGTTTATACTCAAGCAGTATGCATGTCAATGATGCCTCCCATCACTAATGAATCCCTAGCTGAAATTGAGTGTTTTCGTATTTTCTCCTGATAGCAGCAGGTGAGTAGTAATGGCTTCAATAAGAAGCATTCCATTGTGGAGTCTTAACTCATTTTACATTATCAACAATACCTTCTAAAGTCTCATCAATGCAGAAAGGAGATACCTTCTGAAAATAACACTATCCCTTTTCTTCCTTTACTACAATAAATGCATAATGACACTCTAGCACACTTGTTACAATCTCCAGCTGATTTACTGAGTGCATTTCTTGTGCAGTTGTTATGTCTAGCCCTCTTGCAGTAGCATGTACTACAAGACTGATGGTGCTGACTACAATTCGGTTCTGGAACCCTGTATTTGTTATCTCTCAATGAGCCCCGTGGGGGCACATAGTTTTGGTCACTGTAGAAATTCCAATTCATGAGGAATATTCAAGACGAGCCGTCCGCTTTGGCCAGTGGCATAATGTTAATGGTTACTGTGACGTCATATTTTGAAGCATATATTTAGAGTTTTGTTGTTAGATGTCAAAGCCACAAAATGTGAAAGCAAGAGGTTATGATGACAGATTGTGCTGCAGCCTAGCCTGTTTTATGAAAATCACCAGTGACATCACGTTACAGTTGCCATGCTGTTTACGACGTTTGTTGCATGTTTCCTACAACACTGGTAAAAGCTAACGACTCTTACTGGATAGTCCTCTTTGTCCGAAATTCCATTCCCACAGATGCACTTGCCTGTATCTGTATTAGTCTCCAAAATGAAATTACTTGTCATTCAGATATATTTGTACTGACAAACTGCTACACTACTTTAAACAATCCAAAGGACTTTCATTATTCTCTTTCACAGCTGGTTAATACGCTTCCATAAAAAATTCAAAATCTACAGGCGTACAATCAGTTAAAGAATAAACATAGTTTTTTACAAAAATGATACAACTACAGAACTAATTTGCACATTAGACAGTATTGAAGCTTTCTTTGGTTTACACATAAAAATGGAATTCACTATGCATTGGATACTTTATTACCTTCTTTCTTCTCTGGTGGCTGAACACTAATTCTTAAAAGCACATAATTTGCCATGGCTACTACAACGTGATCATTACTGACAGCTAGATGTGTTATACTTTCCGCAGGCGAAAAATTGACTTTGTGTTTACTGAATATTGGTGTTTCCTCTTCCAACTTCATATGTATGAAACCTGTTGTACTCTGAAAACCCAATGAGTATCAAGTTATATTTAGCTGATAGAAAAATGTGGTTATTTACAAGTGTTATATTCTTTTACCATCTCTGGGCGAATAATTGGTGCGGTTGTTCCTCTCACACGCTGAGAAGCTTGTTCATACTGGTCAAACAACGAAGTCATTTTGGGATACTAGATTCCTGTTAATTTTAACTTTCAGAAAAATATAACGGGCTTCGCACATTCACTTCACATTAGCTTTAAATAATAACAATCCTGAACTGCTTTAAATAACGGCGGAAATACTACGACTGGCACCGAACTGATGACTGTCACCACTTAATCCTTCCGAGTCCTTTCAGAATTATTTTCGAACATATCAATAGCAAACCATCGTAAACCCACTGCAAGCACAAATGTGTTTTGACAGCAAAACTTGTTGTGGTTTCGTTTTGACAGTTGGTACAACTATTTTCATATGATGTCAAAGATACTCGATGAATAAACAAATCCCTCAAAGGTTCCTTTTTTTTGGGGGGGGGGGGGGGAAGGTTTTTTGTTTTTTTTTTTGTTTTTCAGGTATGTGAAGTTCGTGACACAGTGTCTGCTGTTCCTGTTTGGTTGCTGTTCAAGGAAGATCTCTTTTCTGACAGTAATATAATTTGCTAAACGGAATCGAAGTTAAACTATTGTCATTGCGTTCAATCACGTTATAGTAAGCTTTGTGTCTTGTTAATCTTTACAGTACATTCTAGCTTGCTTTCTCTCGTGACATATTGCAAAGGATGATTCTCACACAAAATAAAAATAATATCTGAAAGCGAAAAATTAAAGACCAATTCAGACTGGCCGTCACAGCACCGTCAAGTCCGGGTTTATCCACAATGTCCGTCAGGACACGGCAAATCAATTCAAGTCACTTGATCTAAAATCAAATCGCTGTCCTCAACTGTTCTTTCGCTGGCATGGTGGCACAGTCTACCACACACTCCCGACACTTCGACTCCATTTTGTTGCCTACTGTGCCAGTAGTGCGCCAAGCGACCAGTAAGTTAAACTGTTGAGATCGGCGCGATCGTGAAAGCGGAAGCAAATAGTTGTTTATTTTGGTTTGTACAATGGCTTTTACAAATGTGAGCTTAGCGTAGTGCGGTAGATTGCAGCAACAACACGAGAAGGTACCACACCTTTTCTAAGGTCCCTGAGAGGAATATACCATCATGTTACAAAACTTTATCGTCAGGATTCGCTTGCAAACTACGTGTATATTGATGATTACTGCTTCGTTTTAGGAGCAGAAAATGGCTAGTGAATGGCAGATGAGAGGATCTTGCGAAAAAAGACCCCATTTACCTTTATAATAATGTTAAGTTTTGTCCGCTACACGTCGAACAAAGCCAGACAATAATAAACTTGCGTGGAATGCAGTTAACCACATTGTTTGACATTCGATTCATGGGAATAGATAAATCTACAATCGAAAATTAAAAACTAAACATTCTTCTAAATGAAAAGCTATTCGTCCACATTATCTCAGACTCCCTAAAAATGAAATTAAGTACCGAAAGAGTTGGAAACAATCAATTATTTAAATCAACGGAAACGAGAAAAATCTTACACAATGTCTAGCGCTGTCTTTTATAAACACATTCATTTATTTCAATTTACAATCCACAGCAGACAACTGATTTATTATCTATGGCATGGAGGTAAGAATAGAGGGAGACGCCGTGACGTCACAGCTGTGAAGCTATGTGAAGCCGAGGGAAGCCATCTCAGTCCGACCAAAACATTGCTGCTGTAAGCTTGTGTGCATAGGCTTGTCGCTCGCTTTTGGAAGGATTTTGCGTCATTATGGTGACTTGTGTGGTGTTCGGATGTACGAATCGTTCTGATAGTGATGCGAAATCGACGGGAATAACATTTCATGTGTAAGTTGTCTCGTTAAGTGTGATTTTACAACTTCATTGTGAATGAACGTGTGCTACATCGATACTTGTACTATAGCGTGTTTTTCTCCATGATTTTAATTTCCTAAAAATGAAAGTCGGAAAGCTCTGTGGGAGAATGCCGTGAGGAGGAAGAATTGGCGTGCGTCTAAATGGACCACTATATGTTCTCAGCATTTCCGAGAAGAGGACATAGACCGAACTTCCCTTTCAACAGTAAGGCTCCGAGAAAACGCTGTACCATCAGTTTTCCCTGCACACCTAAAACATTTGCAAAAGGTATGTTAATTCAAAGAATTAAATTCTTAGTTTTCAAGTTCACGTTTCAGTATAATACGTACGTATCGTCGATAATCGATGTGTTGAGTAACTCACTTTGTCTTCATCATGTACCAAATTAAAAGCTAACACTACGTTAACTGGCGTAAAGTATAGGCCTAAACAGGACACTGTGTAGATTTGCCATTCTATGTACCGTATTTCAGTAAATATTGGTGGTAATGAACAGTGTTTCCCATTAGTGTAACGTAACTGAAATGTCCCAGTACGTATTACAAACAAGATGTATTTATGGGGCTTTGGAGGGAGGGTATAGCTAACTTAGTTTTCAGTTTCTATTATTTAGTTTGTGATACACGTTTATTACTGAATTAACAAAATTGTATCGTTTACATTGAAGACTAGCTATTCGTAATATTACATTAAAAACTATTTTTAATCAGAAGAGACGCGGAATTTCGCCTTTACGAGATTTTATTTTAAACAAAAACTTTGAAACAACCAATCTGATGACGTTACATGCGTATATGGTGCAATTAGCGACTGTAATACATGCAGCGCTATAGCACACTGGCAATGTTTTGATCAGAGTGTCATGGCAGCAAGCCACGCCCCCATGGCTTCAAAACGTAGTACGGCTGGGATACGTAGCGCCATCTCCCCTTATTCTTACCTCCATGATCTATGGCTCGAAAGTAAAGACATTAATATCTATGAGCAACCTATGACGTCATTGGTCGAAGCCGACGAGTTGTCTTCCGGTCTTCAGTTGACCCCAAATGAGCCATATCAACTGACGATGAAGAGCAAACTGCCACAAAGGTTCGACAAAACATCTAAAGCTGTAAGACACACCCACGGCACAGAAGCAGCCAGTTCCATATATAAGTGCCAGATTCGCCTGCTTTGACGATGAAGTGGTGAAATTAAGGGCAGTTATTCGTGCCTAGAAAAAGATACAGAGAGCAATAGAAACTGTATCAGAAGGATCAAGTGAAGAAGGACTAACAAATTTTGAAGACTATAGGATCTCGATATTCGAAAATCGTGCCATTGACTTGTTGATAAGCCAGATTAGCAAGCCATCTGCAAGATGGAAAGACGAAAATAAGTTGTTTGCTCTAAATTTATTATATTACAGCACTCAGGCATACAGATTTTGTCAGAATGTTTTATGCTCCCATCAGTGTGTATATTACAGAGGTATGTGGAAAGCATACAAATAAAATGTAGGATAAGTGACAATGTTTCACCTTTTAAAGCAAAGGGTAGAGCATTTTTCTGGTACTGATAAACGAGTATATATGCCATGTGCTTCTTATGTATGAATCTATGCATTTATATTCCGTTGATATGAACGTGGTAAGGTGCAGTTCTATCCAACGTCACAAGTGTTTCTTCATGAATGTGTTGTAACTTGCCACTGGATTCATGATTTTTATCCCTACTTGTGCGTATTTTAGAATCATTTTTGGTACAGCTCCGTCTTCTGATATCACACAAACTCTTGGAGGCAAAAAAATAATTTAAATATTTCGTAAAACTTTACGCTTACGACGCATCTGAAGTTCTCCTTTCTCGCCGCTTGGAGCGCTAGTGTCGCTCCAGCTGTCAAACGGTAACAACTTCTACAGCAGTGAGTGTCGCTACTGTTATGGTAGACTGTGATGGCGGTCTTCGCAAGTGGCTCTCAACTGTTTTTATGCGTGAGGTACACATACCCATTTACAGTGCGGTAGCCTGGATGCTGAACCCATTCACAGTGCGGTAGCCTGGATGCTGAAGACTACACATGTACGAAATTATCAATTACCAGACTCAAACAGTTTGCAGCTTGCAGAGATACCTTGTATGATAGAGTAGGAAGACTGAACTGCGGAAAACAAAAAAAAAAAAAAAATTGGAGGGTCCAAAAAATGTCATTGTGTGGTACAGAAAGGGAATTTCACACGCTCTAGAAGAAGATTTAGGAATTAGGAAGGGAAATTTGCATTTTGTAAATGTTTTAGAAAATCGAAGCATCACTGTTTTCATTTGTTACATCAAATTGCACCCAGACTTACTAGAAGGAACACAGTGTTACGAACTGAGATCACACTCTGTGAAAAATTGGTTTGTTTAAGTTTAGTTACAAATTTTTGTACATTGGTCACATCTCCCTCAATACCTTTCTCTTCAAGATTTATAGGTTTTCCTTTTGTTTCACAGGCTGTAGTTAAATTACATCAGAATATGATGAACAAGTTTTATGTTTCTAATAAAACAAAGGCACTTAAAAACTGAAGACGCAGTATTTCCTAGAAAACAAAGCAAATACACCGATGGAAAAAGTTGCATCACCAATAAGGAGCTGTGTGACAAACAAAAGCTGGTAGGCATGTTTTTACATCTGATAGATTATGTCTATTCATATTTCACGCCAGTGGCACCTTGATGATGCAAATTAGGTTTACTGTACACAAACGCCGCAACAGTCGTGAAAATTAGTTTCTTTTGAGACTGGATGTTAGTCAAGGATGCCTTTAAGGTGGCAAAGACACCATTATCAACACCTCACTGAGGCTGGGTAATAGGATTAAGAGAATCGTTTGTAATGGTACTTGAATTACGTAACCATTACGGCACCTCACCTGAACCTCTCGATACCGGTAATATTCTTCTGTGTTTCTGTAAAGTAGTTGACATATTTCTGAGACAACATTCAGATTTGATTTCATTAATGTGGAGGTACTTTGATACATCGATATGTTTGTATTGCAATGATATTATTCTTATGTGTATTCTTTCTTTTGTCACTATGATCTTTGTCGTAGTTGTAACTCTGATTTTTGGGCGCGTAAGCGACTATTAGTTAGTTGTTAGAGAGTCGGACCTTGAAAAAGTCAAGTCTTGGACGTCCTGTTGGAAAGACATATATTGTAGTCGGCTTATAAAATGTGAACTTTAACAGTGACTGTGAGGAAGATGTTTTCAAGTATGTTTTGTATTGTGAAGTGATGTTTAGTGTGTTATGTGATATTGCAATAAAAGCAATAAAATGGAAGTGTAACTTAAATTCGGAGTGCTGATTACTTTTTTACATCACCATTGTCCTGCAAAAGTGTAATCTTCAAGAATGGTTTGTGAAGCGCATCTACAAAACTTTTGAACATAGCAGAATACAACCTAGGCCTCTTTGCATCCAAGCTTGGAATCATCACCACCTAGATTTTCGACGATTGAGCCATGATTTTACAACGAGACAAGTGTTGGAAACACGAAAAGATGAGTGCCTAGTTTATTACATGAAATGACTTTATTAACTGTGCTCTAATGACACCTGCCACATAATAACTTAGTTGTTTCCCGAAAATGCAGTATTTAGCAGCGTGAGCAACACCACAATCGTTATTAAGTTTTTACCTTTGTTATGGTAGGGTTGTTAGAGGTTGCAAGCTACTGGGCTCTGGACGGCCATTTGGCATTACTAAGAGTGAAGACCATCATGTTTGGCATATGTTTGTTGGCATAGTACTGTATCTGCAGCAGCAATATGGCACCACTGTGACGTAACAAACTGTTACAAATTAGTTACTGCAAGGACAGCTCCAAGTTGGACGCCCTGTAGCGTGCATTCCGCAGTCCCCAAACCACTGTTATTTGCGACTTCGGTGGTTTCAAACCAGAGCTCATTGGAGGAAAGGTTTAGGTCTGTTACGTTTTCTGATGAAAACCGAATCTGCCTTGGTACCAGCGATGGCTGTGTGCTGGTTAGAAGAAGGCCAATTGAGGGCTTGCAACCAACCTGTCTGCATGCTAGATGGACTCTCGTTGTTATCCCATGCACCCTAATTGTAAAACTTGTGATTCGACCTGTTGTGCTTCTACTCATAAATAGCATTCTGGAGGTGTTTATGAACATGATAAGGCTCGCCCGCATACTGCTGTTGTAAACCAACTTGTTCTACAGAGCGTTGGGATGCTGCCTTGGCCTGCTCGATCGCCAGATCTGTCCCCAATTGAGCATCATTGGACAAGAACTCCAACATAATCCTCCAATAGCATTAACTGTCCCTGTATTGACCTACCAAGTGCAACAGGCATTTAACTTCATTCCAAAAACTGACGTCTGGCACCTGGACAACAAAAGCCATGCACGTTTGCATGTTTGCATACAACCATTCTGGCGGTCATACTAGTTATTTCACATTTACAACGGCTTATTTCGCGCTTGCATTAACCTGTGGCCTCGCAATGTTAATCATTTAAATATGTTAGCCAAGCAAGCGTATTCCCAAAGTTTCATTACTCTCCAATAACAATGTTTTAGTGTTACGATTTTTTTCCACCAATGCATATGGAAAGGAACAAAATACAGTATACTGGTTACACGGACACTGGTCAGAAGTGGCAAAGATAGTAAAACATCGGTCATACAAAAAGAGTATATCAACACAACAAGCTGTACTATGCAAAACTCCCTTTCTTGTTTGCTGTATTTAAAGACATAATCTATAACGATTGACAATTAATTTGTAACTTTTCTCTTGACAGTGCTTTTGTGAACATCTCTGCCAATCGATCTTCTGACTTAATGTTAGAAACAAGAATAGGGCCATCATTTTATTTATTTATTTTTTTCATGAATTTAACGGTACTTTATAACGATGTGTTCAGTCTTTTTACAACATTCTTTGTTTCTTTTTGAGTGTAATGTACTTTGGCTGTCCACAAAGATTTGTGTTGGTTGCTCCATGTTAAGTCCAAGTTTCTGTAAGAATGTACAGAGCCAAGTAATTTAGGCAGCTGTAGAAGATGCTGCATTGTACACTGCTTCTTTTATATATCTGGCAACACATTTTTACCTGCGAGATGCCCACCTGACGGGTCCACTGGTCAGTACATTGACATATCCTGCTGTTGAATGGCGAGCATCGATATCAACATCTGAATACACATGAAGTTTAAGCTTAGTACCACTGTATTTAATACCTTTGCCTCTTGTACCTAGGACGCATTTAGCAGCAGTCCAATGCTCAGGTCAAGGGTTGTTAAGAAACCGCCTTACTTGTCTGATAGAAAACATTATATCAGGTCTTGTCACTGTGGCAGCAAGCATTAATCCATCACGAAATGGAACATTTTCATGGATTTATTGTCTTCACTCGCTGGCTGCTGTCCTTAAAACAACTGTAAGTTTCAATTGGCGTTCAGTTTTTCGGGTATTTCCAAGAATTGTTGCCTGTCGTATGAGCGGGCCCCTAAGAATGTATATATCGAACGTTAGACTCGATGTCAATGAGACATTCACACGATCTGGTGGAGCGAATTTTGGTAAATATTTAGTGCATTGCCAGGGGAACATAGTTTACTATTTTCGGCTGTCATAGTAGAGTGAAGTCGTTGGAGTTTCGAGTGCCAATAGTCTCAAGTGGCGAAATCTAATTTCTCGGTTATGTAGTACTCCCAAATGAGCTAGCAGGAATTACGTAGAATGTCATGGACCCAACTCCGTGAAACTTCGCAAAAAAGGTGCAAATGCTGATTTTTCTTTGCGGCTGTACTGCTTCAAGTGTCGGAAGACACCATCTATAAAAAGAATACAAGGTCTGACATTTAGAAGTTATCGATCGAGAAGAACATCATTTTCTTGTTGGACAAGAGACTATACGATATAAGTGACAGCTTCTGAAACACAACTGTCCATAAACACTGTTTGTGTGTTTTTGCTGAGAAGTACGTTATCTCACAGTAACGAACAGTAGTGTTCCAGTTGATGGAAAAAAGAAGGTTGGCGACATAGACGACTCTCTTATAGCAACTAGGAAATATTAGAGAAGGCGATGAATAGTGATGTGTGTGGGGACGAGTAATGGAAACTGGTTAATAATTGCTGCTTGAATAACTGAAAAAAAGTTGATTGGAAAGAACAGTTGAAAGAAATTGGAAGGTAATTTATAAATCTGCACACATATACTGGGTGAACTTTAACTGATACCAGTTTCAACAAACCTTCAATATCAACATATTTAAGGTCAATATTCATAATTTTCGTTACATACTGCTTCACGTTAATTCCATTGTGGGTAGTCCTGATTATAACAATGCCGATGCAGGATCGCCCCTTCTCTGCTCGTGAAGATTTCTCTTGTCTGCTCCAAATCTCCTGATGCAGGATCTCGGCAGCGAGCGAAATGATTAACAGACAGGTGTGGTCATCGTGAATGTACAAGTACACTTTGCTTTCCTAATAACTTTTATAACACTTTTAATGTACAGTTGAAATACACATTTTTTAAGCAAAACTGGTACGACGGATCTAATGATACGTCCGCCCGCTACCACTTATAGAAACAAACAGCTGAAGATACAGGCATTAATAAATTGAAGAACGTGTGGGAGTCGCCAGCAGAGCATCTGTAGATGCACAGTCATAGAGTAGAAATATCTCTGGAGTGAGCATTGCGTCCTGTGCATGTTGTCAACATTAAGCTGGAATTGTCACGTGATCTAGGGACGACGTCGATTGTTTAGCACCAATTCGCGTCCGCCATGAGGTTACGTCGCGTCTCGTCATATAACACCAAAACATTCTACAATACCTTTCGAATGGAGGCATTCGCACAGGTTGTCAACGGAACGTCACGTCATTTCACGGTACGTCAAGGTTTCTCGGGAAGAAAATTTTGACGGTACCAGTCAGTTAACATCTTAAGTTAACCTATTTTCACCGCGCTCATTCTCCTTATAACAGTGGATTTTGTACTGTTGTATCTTCATAATCTTTATTTTATAATAGCACTTTGTTTTAGTGACAAATTGGAGATGTTCCATGACGACTGGGATATTTTTTCCACTTTCTTACACAACCGAGGTCGTATATATGAAGGCGAAGAGTTATTTAGGTTTTACGATAACACAACGGTGCTGACGCCCACAATGTATATGTATAAGAACATAAGTAGACGAAGCAAATTCCACCATATGACATTTTAAGCAAAAAAGTCAGCTTTAATGAAGGAGTAAAATACAGTTGTTTATGACGTTATTAATTACGTAAGAAAAAACATAATAGATAAGTTTAACAGGCTTCATTAATTCGTTTGAAGCTTTCTTTGATGTGTATGAATGTACATATTTTTCCTAACAAATAATTATCGATGTTTTGAAACGTTGTCTCACTTCTCAGTAATTTACCAAACACCAGCGCCTACTGTTACGAGGCGAGATCGACGAGGGGCAGCTACGGGTGAGTAACCTTACTTCTTTACCTCCACTGTCCCAACGGCTGTTTGTTACAGACGTTAAGTCCGGCCTTGCTTATCTAGTAGACTCAGGTTCGGACGTTAGTGCATTGCCTGTTAGAAACTGTGATGTGAAGCTCCCTCCATCTCAGTCGAAACTCACAGCAGCAAACCAGACGTCGATAGCGACTTATGGAAAACGTCAGATAGAGGTTGACCTCGGGTACCATGAAAGTTTACCATGGACTTTCGTAATTGCCCGATGTGTCAGACGCAATATTGGGTGCAGATTTCTTGTTTCATTATGCATTTGAGGTATCTATTAGCTCAGTGAGAACAAGAACATAGGTTATAAAGTTTGCTTCGGCCATTGGCAAATTTTGTCGTTGTTAGCTCCTGTACTCTAACATTTTATGCATATTAGGGATGGTGACTCAAAACCCCAATTTCGCCGTTCAGTACTGTGTTAAGCGACTTGACGAGATGTGACATGAAAGACATTGTAAATACATGCTGACGTGAAACTTCTGTGACGTCATGCTCGTTCATTTTTCTCTTCAAAGCTAAGACCCCAATCTATTTCAAATATCAGACGTAAACTGCTATGGTGCCTGCAAACGTCTATACTAAATCCACAGCACTTACTAAGGGATCTGTCTTTACTAGCGATATGACAACATTCAAAATTTATAGGACAAATGTCGGACAAATCTACGGCGTCCCGAGATCACGTGACCATTGTGGCAACGTATGTTGACAACACAAAATCTGTTCTGCGCATGTGAATGCTCACTCCAGAGATATTTCTACTCTATGCGCACAGTGAAGGATAGCATTATTCTGTGACGGCGCGCATAAGGGACATATTGTTTATTCTTTGATGATGTATAATAGTTCTGTTGTTACTGATTAAATGTTAATATGAGCTTTTCTTTGCAATAAAAAAATAAAATATTATAGCCTAACTACTTCGTGATTCTTTCTGAAGATTGTAATAAGTAGTATTTGGCTAAAGTGGTGACCGCGTATAAAGAATTTCGTTGTAGACGAACAAAAAATGCAGCCCAGTTCAATTTCGTCTACCAGGAGATCGCCGACTCCGCGCGGCACACAGTGTGTTACGGATCGGCGGGACGTTTTGCTAAAGAACATTGAGGAATTACGACGCGACATTGAAGAACAAGAAAACGCTGTGTTGAATATTTCTGCGCCATCAAGTAACGGCCTTTCGACAGAGAACAGTAGCAAAATGAAATTACGCCCACTGCGGTTCATACCTGATAAACCTGAACTGTGGCTGCAATGCTTGATCTGACTTTCCAGCATCATGGCATTGGAAAAGAAGAGACAAAATTTATGATCGCCGTTAGTGCGCTTGACAATAAAACAGCAACGATCAGCGCAGATATAATACTTCAGCCGCCCGCCACGCAAAATTATACGCGTTTTAAGCAGTTACTCATTGAGTGACTACGTCGACCGGTGGAACAACGCATCCAGCAAGTATTGCACGGTGAAAAGAGAGAAGTCACCTTCGGAATTTTGGCGGCACCCGCGAAGTTTAGTCAACGACACCGAGTTGTCAGATACGACACTGCAACATGCATGGCGTGTGCAGTTGCCAAGAGGCAGTTAGAACGGCTGTGGCGCTCTCAGACGCCAAGATATCTCGTCGTTGATCTCATTAGCCGACAAGGTCTACACCTCGTTAGACGCAGCGCATACGTCGACGGTGATGTTCGGACACAACAGTACAGATTCACAGGAAACGGCGGCGATACAACGACGCCAACAGCCGTACGTTTCTCAACAACTGGGTTACCTACGAAAACAAGTTGACGGATTGAAGCAGCAGATATCGACGTTGCTCGGAGGCAAGACAGGCACGAACAAGAAGAGCAAGGAAGATGACATTGTGTCTAAGGAGCGTATCTGCTGGTACCATCGACGATTCGGAAGCGAGGCGATGCGCTGCACATCACCCTGCAATCACCCAAATGGCGACAGCGGCCGGCGTTAGGCGCCGCCGGTCGCGAGTTCGAGCACCAGCGCCTACTGTTACGAGGCGAGATCGACGAGGGGCAGCTACGGGTGAGTAACCTTTCTTCTTTACCTTCACTGTCCCAACGGCTGTTTGTTACAGACGTTAAGTCCGGCCTTGCTTATCTAGTAGACTCAGGTTCGGACGTTAGTGCATTGCCTGTTAGAAACTGTGATGTGAAGCTCCCTCCATCTCAGTCGAAACTCACAGCAGCAAACCAGACGTCGATAGCGACTTATGGAAAACGTCAGATAGAGGTTGACCTCGGGTACCATGAAAGTTTACCATGGACTTTCGTAATTGCCCGATGTGTCAGACGCAATATTGGGTGCAGATTTCTTGTTTCATTATGCGTTTGAGGTATCTATTAGCTCAGTGAGCATTCGACGGAGGACACAGTGCATTAGAGGCACCCTAGGATGAAGCCCTATGTCCACGTCTGATTGCAGACAAGTAGCAAACTGTGAATCAATGTCTGGTAGGCAGACAATAAAGCACAATACGGTACATCACATCAGGACTATACCCGGTCAACCAGTGTCTCAACGACCACGCCTGTTAGCTCCAGATCGTTTTGCTGCAGCGAAGGCAGAGTTCAAAGAATTAGGCCTATTACGCTCGGGAATCGTCCGTAGATCCGACAGTCCGTGGTCATCGCCACTTCACCTCGTAAAGAAGAAAGATGGGACTTGGAGACCATCCGGAGATTACAGGGCACTAAATACTTGTACCATCCCCAATCGTTATCCGATACCACGTATCAGGGATTTTACGCGCACACTTGCAGGCGCGACCATTTTTAGTGTCATTGATTGCAAAAAAGCGTATCACCAGATACCTGTCGCACCTGCTGATATACCGAAGACGGCTGTCACGACACCATTCGGTTTATTCGAATACCTCCGTATGCCGTTCGGGTTAAAAAATGCGACACAAACTTGGCAGCGTTTCATTGACGAAGTCCTCAAAGTTTTACCACATTGCTTCGCGTACTACGACGACATCATGGTTTTTTCGTTGTCTGAGGAATTGCACGAACTACATCTAAGGACTGTTTACCAACCTATTGAGGAATATGGCATTTCGGCCAATGAATCAAAGTGTTTACTTCGACGACGTCAGGTGCTACTCTTGGGCTACTCAGTGACAGCAGCCGGTATCAGCCCACTGCAAGACAAACTCGACCTTATCGAAGAGATGACTCGCTCCATCGACTATCGCCAACTACGCCGGTTTCTTGGAGCAGTTAACTTCTACAGACAACATCTGCCTAATTCGGCGACCATTCAAACACCTTTGACGTCAGCACTAGTCGGCAAGGATTCAGTAGGCAAACGACCTTTACAGTGGACATCAGAGATGCTGATGGCATTCGACAAGATCAAAACCTGTCTATGTCAGGCAATAATGTTGGCACATCCGGTTCCTCAAGCTCGACTGGCAATTGTTGTGGTGTGAGCCGGCAGGCAATAGGTGCAGCTCTACACCAGAAGGTGGGAAACAATTGGCAGCCCCTAGGTTTCTTCTCCCGCAAGCTTACATCATCACAAGTAAAATGGAGTGCCTATGATAGGGAGCTACTGGCAATTTATGATGCCATGAGGCATTACCGAACGCAAGTAGAAGGCAAACCATTCACTGTTTTCACAGACCACAAGCCAATTACCTTCGCCTTCAGTAAGAGCAAGGATGGTTGCTCACCACGACAATTTAGACAACTCGAGTTTATCGCACAGTTTACGACAGACCTGCAGCACATAAAAGGAGCTGAGAACGTCGTGGCAGATTTACTGTCTAGGTTGGAAACAATCTCTCAGACTACTGACTGCAAGGAAACAGCTGCAGCACAAGAAACAGACCAGCAACTTGCTAAATTCTCTCGTGATAGTAGGTCCGGGTTACGCTTGCAACAAATACAACCTACGGGTGAACACTTCCGAGTTTGGTGTGACGTATCGCAAGGGAAACCGGGACCGGTCGTACCTGAGAGATTGCGACGACAATTATTTGATAGCATCCATGGACTGGCTCACCAGGAATAAACGCCATCGTCAAACTAATGACAGACAGATTCGTGTGGCCCGGTATAAATATAGACTGCCATAATTGGACAAAAACTTGCCTGGACTGTCAGAGGGCCAAGGTGGGACGACACGTTCACAAAGCGGTAGGAAACTTCCCACTTACCACACAACGTTGACACATGTGCACCTGGATATCTTGGGACCGCTTTTGCCGTCGGAAGGATACCGTTATCTCCTCACTGCGGTGGACCACTTCACCAGATGGGCAGAGGCGATTCTTCTATCGCATATTTCAGCAGAAACGGTGGCACGCGTATTTCTTTCATCTTGGATCGCACGTTTCGGCTGCCCTTTACATATCACCACAGACTAGGGGCGTCAGTTTGAATCGACATTGTTCTCAGAATTGGCCAACCTCTGCGGGTTCCAACATCATCACACCACAGCATACCACCCAGCAAGCAATGGGATGGTGGAACGCTGGCATAGAACATTAAAAGATGCATTAATGTGCCATGCACAATCTTGGTCGTCAGCGTTACCACTAGTTTTGTTGGACCTACGCACAGCATTGAAAACGGATTTAGGGGCATCCACTGCAGAATTGGTTTATGGTGAACCCTTACGACTGCCTGCAGAATTCTTCACCGATAAAGAAGGGGCACGACAGACCGATTTGCCGTTTACATTGCAAATGGTACGCGATCATATGGCCAGACTTCGCCCATCTCCTGTCTCGAGACATGGAGCGGTAAATACGTTCGTGCACAAAGGTCTAGACTCATGTACACATGTGATGCTATGGACAGACGCTGTCAAGTCACCGCTGCAGCCTCCATATTCTGGACCTTACAGAGTGCTCTCGCAGGATGAACATCCCATGCAGATAGATCTAAATGGAAACAGTCAAGTGGTATCATTGGAACAGCTCAAACCTGCACATATGTTACCGACTCAAGAGGACACAGAGGTCAGGCACCATGCGCCACCTTCCACACCACTGGACCAGGATGACACCACCTCACCACCACAAGAGGAAGCGGTACCGTCACTACCAGCAACAGAAGCTGAAGTAGTTCAACAAGAGCTGGGCGTCGGGTGGAATATAAATACCCCTACATTCCCGGAGCTCTGCTCTATCAGAGGGGGGCTGTGTGGGAGTCGCCAGTAGAACATTCGTAGAAGCACAGTGAAGGATAGCATTATTCTGTGGCGGCGAGCACAAGGGACAGATTGTTTATTCTTTGATTATATGTAATAGTTCTGTTATTATTGATTAAATGTTAATATGAGCTTTTCGTTGCAATAAAAAAATAAGGTATTATAGCCTAACTACTTCGTGAGTCTTCCTGAAGATTGTAATAAGTAGTACGTGGCTAAAAACGTATTTCTTCTTCCTTTTTTTTCATAAAGATGTATCAAAACATTATCCTTGCCACAAAACAATTCGTTAATTTATCTTTGTCACAGTCTATAAGTCAGTCAGTTTACATATAGCTTACATTTATAAAAAGAAAAAAATAATACGATTCAACATAGCGACCATTGAAATATGAAGCTGAACATATTTGGTTATTTGGTGGCATTGAAAGAGAATCCTGCAAGTGCTTTATACCCGTATTTGTTCAAGGGGGAAGAAAATTTTAGTCCAGTCACTAAAGGTAACTTTTTACTATTCATGGTATCTTTCTCCAACTAACTATGTTTGTTTCAAATAACCGGTGTTCCACCAAGAGGTACAATTTTATTCTAAAAATAACAGAGGCAATAAAAGTTACTTTTAGAACAAAATTATACGAGTAGGTCGAATACTAGCTATTTGAAACAAAAATAGTAATTGGTACAAAGATATTCTTACTGGTGAAAAGTAACCTTGATTGACTGTCTCTGTGATAATGCACCTTATACTATCAGGCACAAAGTGATAACATACAGCTTTAAGCCATACAAAACTTTAAAGAAACAAGGATTTCAACATGAATCTGTGAGCATTCTGTTGAATTTGTGTCATTGGGTGATCCATCTGCCAACACACAGAACATCGAGCAGTTGTACAAATCCGTCAAATCGTCGATAAAAAGAGAGGGGTGTCCATCAGATAGGGATGAAGTCACCTCTTCCAAAGGTTATACTTCCGCAACTTGAGGTTACTTGGAAAAATTCACCTTCCATAACTCGCACCACAAGAGTCGTATGGTCGACATAGAGTCGCACGTTCGATAGATATCGTTAGGGGCCCGAGTGTTCGAAAGGCAGTCATTCTTGGAAATTACCGATTTTTGTTCTTGGAATTGTGCGGAAAACACATTGTACAAACATGTAATAACGCCTAACTGGAGAATAAACGCAGGATAACTAAACCGGTGATTCTGACAGGGTTAGTGATGTTAAACAGAGAATAAGTTCTGGCAATGACAGGAATAGTCGCAGAATTAATTATGACAAGATTGCATGTTAGAAAGAGGAAGGAGAAGAAATGGGGACATCACACAAATTGTTTGGACGAATATGACTATTCCAAATTTATATAAAAATTTCTCACTACTATGTTTCGATCTCAAGCTTGAGAAACTGGTGCATATGAATGAAATGTGAAACTGTTTCCTAACATAAGACGTTTTGCATGTAATGGGCCTAATAAGCATCTGATATTGGTACTTCTTGGATGGTATTCTGTCGCGTTATATGTGTTAATGAGGTAGATAAAAATGATCATTTGTCCCAAAATAGTCTCGCTTGTTTGGCGTGTGTTACAACTGCTGGAATATTAGAAAGTCCTGTTTCGTTTTATCTAGCTGACAGTGACAAAATAGATGTAATCAAATCGAGAGATCATACCACTCTTGGGTACTATTCGTATTAACTGCTTTTTCAGTATTAGACAACGGCATTTTGATTTTTCATTAGCAAAACGATGGACAAATTCTGATGAAGTAATAGACTCTTTCGCAGAAAGGAAAGCACACCTTGTAAAGCTGTAGGAAGAGTAGAAACAAAAAAAAAATGCTGGGACCTAAGGATTGAAGAAATGTGTACTGGCTTGCTTGTCTCTTGTCGTTACCGGTTTTATACTTCCTATATTGAATTTTATGTCAGACAAGAGAGAAAATTATTAGCGAATAGGCAGATTTTCTGAAGAGTTCTTATTTTCCCAGTCATAAATAATTTCACCCACTACTAGCCACTACCAGCCATCTGGGACCATGAAATATTTGAATTTACACTGTCCTGAATATAGGTTTGATGGCTTCTGTTACAAAATATACACATTTGAATTCCACAGAGCCAAATACAGTGACGTGCAATAGATGAATGCTGTGTGAAGATTGGTGGCACGTCTTACATTTCCTCAAGCATACATATTTTATATGTCAAACATTTCAGAAACACATGCACTACAAAATGAACATATTTTTGAAAAATCGATTTTTTAAAATTTTTAACATCCTATCTCAAACAATCGAGTGGGAGGGGGCGGGAGGGAGAGCTACTATCAAGTTTTTCCCCTGTTTGGAAATATCATAGATGCAGGGCTGATAAGACAGTAGTTACTGATACTATCTGTTGCAATAAAACAACGTGAAACGTCATATTGGTGGTGAAACAATTTTAGTATTCTGTTGTTATAGCGTCGTAGTCCATGTGTTATTAGAGTAAAGCATTCTAAGGGAACGGAACATTGAAGATTCATGAAAAACGGGTCGTTCTCGTTGGCGTATGTTGTAATTAAAGGTAAATTAAAAACATTTCGGTGATTAAGGTCTATAGAAGAGTATAAGACAAAATACAGAGAATCTGATAACGAAACTACAGCATAGCATGGTGAGTAGAGGCTCTATTTTATGGAGCAGATGTTGGGTCGGTATAGGATTTGAGTGCTGTCGTCTCACATTTCTTTCCACCTTTCCGCTGACCAATTCTTTCTCGAGACATTTCATGTGCTGGTGTTTAGAAACAGCAAATATTCATTGAGTGTAAGGCATAACATAAAACCCACCGAATATGGGCTTCTAGTGCAGGCCTCAAGGTTTTTACTTTCCTACTTTTTTCTTGCCTACACTTTTCCTTTTCCTGTTCCATGATGTTAAACTTTTCAAATAATAATGCTAGCAATTCACCATCCGGTAGAGGCATAGCTGGAGAATTTCTGCCCCTTGCCTGTAGGAATGTTATTATTCACTTCTAAAGGTTTAACTCCAGGAATGTCCATCTGTGTAGACAACTCCTCAGTTTCATTTTCGCTCGGAATATCTGGTAATAAATCGTTATCATCTATATTTACATTATCAAGGACTAGCACTGAAGTGTGGAAAGACTGATCTATTTGAGGATCTGATGGCATTTCTACATCAGCATGCTCATGCGACTGTACTTGCTTCTTCATTCTAACCATGTTTGACAAATATATTGCACAAAAATATATCACTAACAATAACAATAAATCCCACAAAAATCTTTCAACTAACACTTATACAAATAACAATAGCTAAATGGGTGAAATGTATGTATAAAATATCTACCAGAAAAAGTATATTTGAAAATATTACACTCACAGCTGGAATACTGAAGCACTGATATTTAATGCTGCTGTTACTTTCACTGGACTGTTACTATTTTTGACAGCACACATGCTACTAATGCTAACCTCTTGTGTGTGTGTGACGTGTGTGTGTGTGTTTGTGTGTAATCCTGGAATATGAAAATCTGTTCCTACCATTGTTCTAATTGTAATCTGAATTAAACGAGAGTAATGATTTTTAGTAATTTCAGTGCTGTTGTTTAAAAGACTCTTTGCAAGCAGTGGTTCTAGGCACTTCAGTCTGGAACCGCGCGACCGCTACAGTCGCAGATTTGAATCCTACTTTGGGCATGGATGTGTTTGATGTCCTTAGGTTAGTTAGGTTTAAGTAGTTCTAAGTTCTAGGGAACTGATGACCTCAGGTGTTGAGTCCCATAGTGCTCAGAGCCATTTGACTCATTTGAACCATTTTTTGCTTACTGCAGATCGTTTATCGAAGTTAATGCTACTGTTATTCAAGGTGGCAACACTCTTCTTTATGAAAAATGAACAGTTTTGTCACACAATAACACAAATACACAACACTAAAATATTTCATAAAAGTTGTTACAAAATAACCAGGCTTCATACAGCAGCAGATAAGAATTTACACGTAAGATGTTGTTTGCATTCAGAGACGTTCAATGTATTCACATTCTAACTGGAATTTATTATCTCAGAGTGGGTCCTTGGCCACCAATACACAATTATTATCGCAGTTACAGCCAACAACATTTATCTCTGTATAGAAAATCAATTTAAAACCACAGCTCTAATATTTCACTAAGATGGTGGCTAACAAAAGACAATCATTTATTGATTTTGGTTCAGGCTGTGTTTTACTCCTAATAAATAATATATATATTTAATCTTTTCACACCTTCAATATTTGTATTAAAATTTTAAAATATTTCTCAATGTTACAAGACTGAGTATTCACCATTTACCAATAAACTGCACTGTAGATCAGTAGCACTAATGGTTGTGCTCTTTTGTAGCAGAGCAGAAGACTTAACATCTATATAGGATGAGAATTACATTGAAATAAAGCTCCAAAAAAAGATGATTCATTTCAATAGCACATAAACTCTATTGTCAAATATCAGTTAGCAACATAATACAGTTTTTTACAGAACTCTGCGTTACAAGATCTCAATCACATCCTATGACTACAACAGTCCGAACAAGAAGAAGGATTTTTTACCAAATCATAGCTAGTGAAAGATTGAAATTTTCATTATCTTTTCACATGAGTATTGTCTGAAATACAATTTTTTTACGAAATATTAAATTATCTTGTTGAAAATAATTATTTATTACTTTATTAACGATTCTTTGTTACAAGATCATGCAGCCCATAATGGTAAGAGTAACCACTGTATCCAGCCATTACCATCTTCCTTGATTTACTTTGATATTTGTATCTAAACAGTTTGGGAGTATGCATAAAGCATTCAGCACCGAATTATCTTCTCATATGAGTTTTCTTCTGGAACCATTTTTATAAGGCACCTCATCGCATTTAGGCTTACACCGACAGTGATTTAATTTATAGGCTGCTGTTTTGACAGCTACTGCCCAAAGTAAGTCTGGGAAAAGAGAGTCGATATGAATTGTGCCAGTACTTTCCACTATAGATCTAATTTCACATTCAGCTCTACCATTATGCTCTGGTGTATCTGATAAAGTGGCTCATGAATGAGACCTGTCTTCTTGAAATGGTTATCAAACTCTGTCCCAACTTTAAGCTTATTATTTTTCTGTCTTTTGTAGTAGATCTTTTAAGGGAAAAGAAAAATTCTATGTGGGGTAAATTTGCCAAGTATTGGCAAAGAATTAATTCATATACATGTGATAGGTGAAAGAGATAATATCTCCAAAAATTTTTATTTCTAAAACAAAAGACAAAAAACATTCAATTACTATACTTCTGATCTGCCTGTTAGAGGTTTAAGAGGAACGTCTCAGTGCTATCTACGAGACACTATACAGTTATTTAGGTGAGAAGTAAGTCATCAAAAGTATCAGTGTTTTATTTAAAATCACAGTATATCGAACCTAACTGCTTCTGTCATAAGCAATTTGTATTTGTGTAGTAATGTTCCACAACAATCAGTGTGAAGACAATTGATGAAGGATTATAACCATTAACTGGCATTTTATTAACCGTCTCATATCATAATATATGTCCTTTCAGGACAGCAACCTATATCTTATAAATATGAAAGTCTGATGTTTCCTTGTCCAGCGACCATAAGTTACAAAATAATATTTGAACTGTATTAATTACGAGAGCCATTATTCCTTCAAGGCTTTGCAAAAATCATTAAAAAGAAAGTCACCATAAAAGTCAAGGAAATATATATTAATATGAAAACTGAAATTATATTTGAGAGACCACAACTCAAACCTGCATTAGGAATATTTATCTCATTTCAGAAATAAAACAGCCTTTACTTTCCACCAATTGTTGAAACTCTAAGAACACAGGAACAACATAACTTTTGTTCTTGAGAAAATGTACAGACCTGTATGACGTACAGTCATCTTTAAATACAATAAAATATTTAGCTCCAACTAATTGTGCCATCTTTTCACACACATAAACTTGAATAAATTCTCCAGGAGCCAAAACATGAGTATGGAAACTTCATCTAAATCACTTTCTATGCTCTTCACCATACTGACCTGATTACAGAAACTCACATTAAACATTTGTTTTTGTTTCTGGAAAGAAACTGCAGTAAGCTATTTTCTTCACATTTTTGGAATTTACAATTCCCAATCTCTTGTGTCATAATGAAGTTAAGTCGGATGATGCACAATTTGCTCATTCCACAGTGTCCAAAAAAACATGTAGCATTGATATTCACGTTTTACACCACTCCCCACTAACATCTCTAAAATGCCCCAATCGTATTATTGTTAAAAGTGACTTACAAACTTTATCAGATACTGCTTCTGTTGAAAAAAGACTTTTATTCAAATTAGGTATGTCCAACGTATCCCGCAGTGACGAGTTCCACTTACACCATTTACTATTGCATTTAGATTGACTGATTCGATACCATCGGCACAGACAACTGAATGAACTCCTACCTGAACAGTAACTTTGAACTTCTACAGTGGTTTAGGTATGAAGAACTATTTCTTGTGTGACTTCATGAGCTTTGATGTAGTGCTGTCAGCAAGACAAACATTACCATAATTAGTAGTCAAAATTTTCTTGATTTCTGCACTTAGAGCTTGATGTTTAGGTTCATGATTCTCTCTTGGCAATTTCAACAGTCTTTTCTTGCACCTAGTCATAAAATGATCTTTCTCATGACAATAATAGAACTCAACATTCTTCTTGTTCACAGAAATTCTTATTAACCCACTAACTTAACAATATTTTTTCCAGTAGTCGATCCTGTATTTACTATCTAAATTTACAGAAGTCAGCATATTTTGTGTTACATCTTTTCTTTAGATCATATACATTTTTGATAAGAATTCTTTATAAATTTATCCTTAGCATTTACTTGAAGTAATGAGGAGTGAAGATAATACTGTTTGAGGAGGTTTTGTTGGGGTGATATACCTGAAAAAATACAAGCATGTGCAACGCCACTAGACATTTCTCACACAAATACTATGTATCTCTTTTCTTATTCCTTGCTTTACACGCTACACTACTTTTGGAGGGTGTTTTCTTGATGGGATTGAAGGTGGCGATAAATCTAACAAAACCCGAAAACACTTGCTTATAACCCGCAAAATATCCTAACGTTTATAACTTATAGATCTGTAAATAACTGTTCATTGTGTTAACTTTATTTTTGTTTTCAAAGCAAAAGACATTTTAAAATGCCTGTAAGAGATCGAGAATTCAGTTGTTTTATTGTTGGAGTGTGAAATTGGTCCTGTAACAAAAAGGAAAATGCCAAATAATAATTTTGAATCTGAAATACAGTGTTTTTCTGATTAATTGTACAAGAAGACCAACAACTGGTGACCCCAACTTGATCTAAACAAGGAACACGTATGTGGCAGATGAAGGGAACAGTAATCTCCCAGACAGTAATATGAAAATTGAAGTGGCCAAAGTTAGTGTGAAACTGCCACCCTTCTGGACTGAAAAGCTTGATATATATGGTTTACTCAGTCTGAAGCACAATTTACAGTCATGGGAATACAGATTGAGACACCAAAATTCAGTTAATTGACAGCACAGTTAGAGTCTCGATTTGTCGATAATATATGGGATCTCGTGAACAGTGGCGAAAACAACAAAATTTGTATTTATTATTCCTTAACTAAAAAAAGACTGTTAATAACTTTTAAGCAAAGTGAAGAATTTGAGATTAAGAAATTAGTTAGCAAATTAGAAATTGGTGATATGAAACCCAGTTTGCACTTTGGAAAATGAAAAGCTATGGTGGAACGACCATTTAAGATAAAATTTTAGGGACTCTCTGTCTAGACAAACTTCCAGATAGTGTCCCAATTATTTTAATAATCTCAAAAGAAAATCTAGACAAACTAGCACAAACTGCTGATTGGACAATGGAAATGCGATGCACTCATGAACTTCAGTCATCCTCAACGGTAGTGTCCCCTGTGACTTGTGATTCTTCTGTATCAGGGAAAGAGTTTCTGGTAAGGATTGAAGAGCTGGAAACTGAAGTCCGATAATCCAGATGTAAGTAGCGACAGTATCAATTGCAACGACTTTCTCGTAGCAGAGGCAGCAGCAAGCCATGATACAATAGTTCATTTTTGTTATGGCACAAAATGCAGACCTGAGAATTGTGAGGGAAACTCAAGTCGGTAGACATAGTAGCTGCTGAGTGTTCTGCCACAACGATTATACCAGGCCGCCAATATCGATTCTTTGGGAGAGACAGAACTTCATATTGCGTTTCCTGGTTGACTGAAATGCTGATTGCTCCGCTATGTCAGCGTATCCCAAGGACGAGGTTAAAAAAGCAGACTACAAACTTCATGCTGCAAATGGATCTAAGATTACAACTTATGGATCAAAGCTATTGAATCTTAATTGAGATTTAGAATGAATTTTTGAGTGGCCTTTTATTGTAGCTAACAGAACAAAAGGTACAATGTCCCAGACTTTCTTCATCAGCTTGGCTTGTTGTTAGACCAGAAAAGAAAATTATTAGTTGGCAGCAATACTCAGTTACATGGGACTGCACTACAGTGTGCAGCTGATTTGTCTAATTCCAGCAGTACGCTCTATGCTAACTCAAAATACTCTGAACTACTTAAAAAATTGCGTGACCTGATAAAACCCACTCTTACGGCAAAAGAAATTAAGCATGATGTTAAACATAATACTGCAACCAGCAGTGGCGCACCATTGTACTCAAAAGCCCAGCCCACAGGTTATATCCATAAAACCTAAAGTTCGCTAAACTAGGCTTCCAGTCTCTAATGAATCATAATATAAGGCGCCTATCTAAATCACACTGGGCTAGTCCGCTGCACATGGTAGAAAAGTTGGATGATCAGTGCCGCATTTGTGGAGACAGCCAACATCTTAATGACCAGACCCTTCCTGACCATTACCCAATTCCTCACAAAAATGATGTAAATTCCGTCCTTGTGTGCAAGAAAACATTTTCTTAAGCCGATATCTTCAAAGAATATTACCAAATCCCACTAACTGAATGTGGTAAGGAAAAGAGTGCTGTGATCACACAGTTTCATGCCGTTTGGCTTCAGGAATGCACCCAGTATCTTTCGGAGATTTATTAATGACGTTTTGTAAGATTAAGATTTCTGTTTTGAATACGTAGATGAGGTGCTGATAGCTTCTGGCTCTCCAGAAGAACATACTCAACGTTTAATGCCCTGTTTGAATGACAACAAGTTTGGTTTGAGGATTAATGACGGAAAATCGATGCTTGAAGTCCTTAGAAATTAAATTTTTTTTGTAATGTGATTACTCCAGAAGCTATCAAACCAGACCCAAAGCGAATACAAGTGGTAACTAAATTCAAACTCCCAGGGACTGTGTCAGAATTGTCATACTCAATTTTTATAGAGGGTATTTGAAATGTGCCACAGAACATCAAGCTATTCTAAATGTTTACTTGAAGAATACCGAGATAAACGACAAAAGAAGCAATAAAAATGTTTGAGAAGTGCAAAATGGACCTTGGAAACAAAGCTCTTTTAACACTGCCAAATATAAACAACAATCTTGCATTATTTGCAGACCCTTCAAATTTTGCATCAGGTTCAGTGCTGCTACAGAAAGAAGAAGGAATATAGTTACAGTTACTATCCCAGCAGAAATACTCAACATACGATAGTGAACTTCACAGCATGTACATGGCAATAAGGTATTTTAAATACTTCCTTGAAGGACGTTCATTTGCAATGTATACTGACCATATTGCTTTGACACATGATTTTAAACAACAAAACGATAAACCAACCCCTATGCAACTGCTTCACCTACAATTCATATCACAATTTATGACAGATATCAGACACATTTCTAGGAAACCCCTGGTGGAAGATTATTATGGTGTGGTGTATCAATAAGTAACATATGTCCTTACATTCCTCAATAATTTAGATATTCCGTTTTTCAGCATTACCATAGTATGAGACATCCTGGTATAAAGTCTTACATGAAATTACACAATGTAGATTTATTTGCTCAAACGTAAGATGAGATATGTAAAACTGAGAGAAATCTTGAATAGCATGCCAAAAGGTCAAAATGACTAGACATCCTATATCTGTTATTGACCAGTTTCCAAGCACAGATGGACGATTTAAGGTGATATAAATCGATCTAATTGGCCCTCTGCCTCCTTCAGATGAATTAATGTATTGCTTAATGTAGATCGATTGGTTCCCTAACTGGGGCAGAAGTCATCCAGTTCCATTATGTTCGAGTGGAAACCATGGCATGAGCATTTTATGACTCCTGAATCACTAGATTTGGAGCACCTAACCAAATAGTGACTGACCAAGGGGCACAGTTCCAGTCGGATCTGTCCCATGCATTAGGTATGATTTGTGGTTCTATATTAACTCAGACTATGGCATACCACCTACACTCAAATGGGAACATCGAGAGATTACATCGAACATTGAAGGCAGCCATCGGAGCACGTTGTAAGAATAAATAGAGTGACGACTCACGTAGGACTGCGTTGCTGTGTGAGGGAAGTAAATAACTCAACAGCCATGAAGATGCTGTATGGCACAATTCTAACGCTGCCTGGTGATTTCATTGTAAGGTTGGGAAACAAACTAAAAGTAGATCTACTAGATTCAATTCTCAGCTACGTTTTACAACCATACGTTCCCATAAGGATAAGGAAACACCATTTGTTAGTAAAGATCTGCGTAATACAACTCATGTACTTATGAGGATGACAAAATGAAAGTCAAACTAGCACCTCCCTATGAAGGCCCGTATGAAGTCTTGGAGAGAGAAACAAAATATTTCGCTTTGAAAATTAATAATGTACCAACAAACAACTCACTTGATGGATTGAAACCAGCCTACAACCTTGTGATCTCAAACAACAGTGATCTACAGGATAACTTACAGTGCACTTTACCAGGTGAATAAGTACCCAAAGAAAGTTGCCCGATTAGTGAAAGTGTGCAAAAAGGTCAAGTAATTGACATATAAACCTGCAGTTCTGCAAATAGTCGTTCTTTGTGTTAAATTCATTTTTCTTTATAGAAAACATGACATTTTGAAATGCACAGAGAAGGGATCTGGAGTTCAGTTGTTTCGTTGTTGGAATATGATATTGGTCCTGTAACGAAATGGAAGTTTCCAAATAATAACTTCGAATCTAAAATATCGTGTTTTGTGGTTAATTGTACAAGAAGACCAAAATTATACACCACTAAATAGATCGGGTTTTCAGCTTTCTAACGTTATATAACATATCATGCCATCTATTAGCAGAGAAGAAGAAACACTAAGAAGAAGCTAGAGTTTCTCAGCACATCTCACAGCTGGCAACGTAAAAGTGGACTGAAAACTGCAACCAGCTGTGAGCCACCTGTAGAAGCCAATGAGTTAAATTGCTTTGCAAACACTGATCCAGATCTTTATTCCTTTTGCAATAGCCTTTAACAACAGCAAATGCGGCTGCCATTCCTTCAGTCTGTGACAAACTTCGTTCTTCTTCCAGTAACCTTGTTGTTAAATTATTGGAAGTGTACTTGCTTTCGTCACACGAATCCCAAGTTGTAACAAACGAACCATATTTTACCAAAGTCCACGTAAAATTTAAGCAATCTTGTCTGTATCTCCCGTTGGTTCACCAACATCTGCGAGGGACTGTGCCAATGCTTCAACTTAACTCACTTGTTGCGCACACACATTTTCGCAAGAAAATAACTTTCCATGTTTTGAAATGTCGTTTCACTTCTCAGAACTTTGAAACACAAATCTGATCAAGAGTTTAGAGTATGAAGTTTTATAAGGCCACTTACGGCTATTAGTGCCCCAATTTGGGTACTATGTTTCGACTTTTTGTATCATTGACGGTTTCTCATAAATTCACATTCACATTACGATACTGGGCTAAGTGAATTGATGTGGTGGATGTGTCATGACGGATAGTGTGTATACATATCTGTGTGATGGTGCCACAGTGTGACATGATATGACAGCCTGTAGTGCGACTGTGGGGAGACCCACGACATCAACCACATGTACTTTCGCTGTCAATAATATAGAAGACAATCAGAGTGGCTACTCACGGAGAGTTGCTGCCAGTAGCCAAGAGAATAAAGAACACCCCTCAAATGTGTTCCTACTCAAGGCATAAAAGGTGATATTGAATTGGATTGAATTTGTTACAATGCAGAGATCTCAGAGGTCATCTGAAACCTTACCTGGATCAATATAGTTATGATACACCCACACACATATACAACATTAAAATATAACAAATTATTAATTGCTGCAGCTTAGTATGTAACTGATACAAATATCTACAACATTAAAAATGAATTATGTGTTATATTACTGTTCACTTACACATCACATCCTAATTCAAGACATACAATGTTCAAACGTTTGATAATTGCGTGCACATTTTTCACTGTTACATTGCTAATCAGTTTCCAGAAAGAGTAAAAATAATCAAACGGAAATGAAAACTGCTTGGATTACAAAAGGCGTTAACATTTCTTCACTAAAGATTATGCTACCACACAAAATTAAGAAAACAGACGTGGGAAACACTGTTCTTTTATTCATTACTTCAAGAAATATAAATACTTGTATAGGAAAGAGAACCAAAGATGCAAAAAGTCTTAGAATGAGTCTTTAATTAGTCCCAGTTTCTTAATGTTACTAGAGGCATTCCCAGAGGATCAGTCCTTGGGCCAGGATCGGTGCTTAGGTCACTACTGTTTATAATATCTGTAAATGACCTGCCCAGCAATATGTCATGCAAATTTATGCTTTAAGTAGATGATACAGATTACATCAGTTCTGGGAAAGACATAAATAAACTGAAGGGGCAAACTAAAGGTTTCTTCAGATTCGCCAATAGATTATTAGGAATTAGCTAGTAATTATAAGAAGATTGTAAATATTGCTTTCAGCGTATCCAATACTGATGTTTAATCCAATTCTGCCAAACTCCTTAACATATGCCTAGATACAAAATTAGCTTGGGAGTCACATAGACTAAATATCTCAAAAGCTCTCATGAGTTAACTATGTACTGAAAATATTATGCACAGGTGTTTCTGAGAAACTGCTGATTAACTCCTATTATACCATCTTTCATCACCGTCCGCATTGTGGCGTTCTTCTATGGAGTATCTCTTCAGAGGCCATGAAAACTTTTGTTTGCTAGAAGAACGCCATCAGGAACATCTCTGGGGCTATCAAAAATAACATATAATGAGAGGCTTATTTCCAAGAACTTCAGATAATCACCTGCCCATAGCTTCGTATATACACCTGCTACTGTAGTACATAAAAGAAAATATTATTAGTTACAAACTTACACTGTCCACTTTTGATCATAATACGTACCAAGCAGCACAGGCAGACATACCAACAACTCGAAGAGGCAATTATGAATATGTAGGAATAGAGATTTTTGACACATTACCTGTGCAGACAAAGCTGCCTCTCTTAGTAACTTGAAAACTAAGACGGAAAATGACTTTAAAAGAATGTTTCTCACACTTTTAAGGAATTTCAAACTTTTTAAAAGTAGCCTGATTTACTAAATAACTCATAATACTGTTCGTTTGTACCTTTTCCTATGCTTCTTTGCCCCTTCTGCTATTTTGTGTTATGTAGGTAATGAAGGTGCAAGTAACAAAATAATGTTTGGCTTATATATTATTATTAATTATATTGTGAAATTTTTGTGTATGTCTTCTACTGTTTTATTATGTGAAACATAATTAGTAAACAATTTTTAGTCTATTAACCATAGCAAGAAATCTTTATGTATCACCTATGTTGTTTTATTAAATATGTTCATTTATTATATGTACCTCAGTTATGTGTAACTTCATGGTTATTAACATGTCAAACATATGTTGTACAATCCCATGTGTATTATTCCTGATAACATCAATTGCATGCAAATGCTTAAAAATGGATGAGTTAATAAATAAATCCGTAAATCAAAGTCTTTTCACAGTCTGGAACATCACGAATCAGCAGACTGGAAGAAAGAGAGCTGCTGATGAAGAAATTACAAGAAATATAAATGAAAAAAAAGAAATAGCTTATGTGAGATTAGATAGGGATACGGGAATAGCTATTATAGTCGCTATGAGAATAGTAAAATAGGTGCAGGTATTTTTGTTACCACTCTTTTTAACAATGAATTTAGAAAATATCATTGTCAGAGTCTGAAAAGATATTTTTACAAAATCAGTTACAAGTTGTGAACACATTGTTCAAGTGTGGTACAGCCAGATATTATACATATATCAATTAAGTGAACAGATATAAAATGTACTGAGTCAATTTGTGTGCCTTATTGACTAGGAACTAAACATCTGTCACCAGAGAGGCCCGCAAGAAAATGAAAGTGACCACAAGATCACAGCATATCATGCACTAGCCAACAAATGCCAGAAAACACATACAGAAAGGTAGTAATCATAACTATAAATGTAAGAAACGCCATGTATAAAAAGTTTTATTTCTTGTGGTAAAAATTACAGTTAATGTAATAAAAAGTAATAAAGTGTCGGGGTATGATAGGAACAATCAGAAAACTTTATTTAGTTTCATGGACTAGGTCTCCGGAAGGCACAAAACATAATGACAGGAATAATGTATGTAGGTATTATTATACAACTGTAAAGTGATACCAAACAATATGCAGGTATACAGAAATATCATAGTGTATATAAAAAGTATCCTGCATGAAGATCATAGTAAAAGTGAAATGAAAGAAACAGAGAGTACAACCCGTAGATATAACATGAAATAAATTGTTGAAGTGAAGTGGCTTTTTGCTAGTGGCCTTTTGCTGTACAGTTGGTAGCAATATCTATCCATTGTTCATATTAAAATTCTGTACAAATCGTACTGCTTCCCTTATTGGGGAGACACTTCTGCGATAAACTTTCGTGAAAATGAACTTCATTCACTATGAAAAACTTTGTTACGAGTTATAAAATGTCAAAAACTGATAATGACGAACTTCTTTAAAAAATACAACGAAAAATATTTGTTAAATGTGTCATGACTTGCAAAGAACTGTTATATGGGAAACTAATATATATATGATCATTGTCATTCTTAGAACAAATGCTCTTACGATTTTTTTTCTCACTTCTTTTTCTTCGATTTCTCATGTTGTATTTTGAGCGTGCTGGAGGTCAGACGTGATTGCTGTAAGCGCAATTACTGTAGTGTTTGCTAACCCTACCAGCCTACCTTAAAGAAGTGTCTCTGAATTTTTTAAATAACATACAAGAGGTGCAGATGATATTCAGTTTGTTGTTGGCCATCTTAAAACTGATATCATTATTTCACTATATTTCTGAAAAGGATTAATAATATTGAACTCAGATTTGCTTTTTTTATTAATAGTCATAATAATCCTTCAGAGTGGTTAGGTCATTTGCTTAATTTCAAGAAATTGTACCTAAGAACATCGGACTTGTGTGTGCTGATGGAATCCATTTCAAAGACGACGTTTTATAAATACTTAAAGAAAGCAAATATTTATCGAGAGGTGCCAAATATTACGAGATGATATATACAGCTGTTCATGCTAGGACGTAAACCATGATAGCTGGATCTTTTTTGTTAAAGAACTATATTTGGTATTTAATAAAAAGATAGCCCTGATAGATTACTAACTTCACTTTTTTCATAATTATTACTGCTTTATTTAACAGTAAACGTTAGGCTAGTTTTATAATTTGGTACTAGATAAACTTTTATGGGTATAGTCACTGTTTATTATGATATAGTTCATCATTATTTGTATATTAGTCTAAAGGAACTGGAGTTTGATGCTGAAACATTGTTTTTATCCTTTTACATTTTACTACATACTGTGTTAACTTTAGTTGGTGTAGTGTCGTTTTCACTTGTACAGAATTTTAATAAAACGATGGATAGATACTGCCACAAACTGTGCATTGTAACCATCACATATAGTGCAAGGCCTCATGTTGTACACTACGTTTTATGTAATTACTACAGCAAAATGCCACTATCAGCAGGCCTGTTCAACAATCCATTTCATTTTATATGTATGAGTTGTACTCTCTGTTTCTTGTTGTTGTTATTGTTGTGGTCTTCAGTCCAGAGACTGGTTTGAGGCAGCTCTCCATACTACTCTATCCTGTGCAAATTTCTTCATCTCCAAGTAAGTACTGCACCCTCGCACACTACATCCTTCTGAACCTGCTTAGTGTATTCACCTGTTTGTCTCCATCTACGATTTTTACTTTCCACACTGCCTCTTCTCCCCAATTCTATTCAGTACCTCCTCATTAGTTATATGATATACCCACCTAATTTTCAGCATTCTTCTGTGGCACCACATTTCGAAAGCTTATATTCTCTTCTTGTCTAAACTATTTACTGTCCATCTTTCACGTCCATACATGGCTACACTCCATACAAATACTTTTAGAAAACACTTCTTGTCACTTAAATCTATACTTGATGTTAACAAATATCTCTTTTTCAGAAATGCTGCTCTTGCCATTGCCAGTCTGCATTTTATATCCTCTCTACTTCATCATCAGTTATTTTGGTCCCCTAATAGCATAAGTCATCTACTACTTTAAGTGTCCTCTGTTTCACATGTATCATTTTTGCTATAGTCTGAATGATAGATATACGAAACCTGAAAATTTGTTTATCTTTATTATAACCATTGTAATATTAGCATGGACATATTATTCTTTGGTGTCATTTTATGGTAGTATAATGACATGTAAATACAATATTCCTGTCATTATGTTTGTGATTGGCCCTTCCCCTAGCCAGGCATTTTATTACATTTTATTATGTCTAATGTAATTTTAACTACAAGATATAACTCTTTATGTACACAACGCTTATTGTCATTATATTTAGTATTAGTACCTTTCATATGCGTTTATTTTGTTGTCTTCAGTTCTGTATGATATGTTGTCCCTTTGCAACCACTTTTGTTTTCTTGTGCAGCTCTCCAGCCACCGATGTTTAGTTCCTAGTCAACACAGCACACTTAAGTTGACTCAGTACATTGTATGATGTCTGGTACTTAATTAGTATGTATAACATCTGGCTTTTTCACGTTTGTACAATGTATTCGCAATTTGAAATTTGTTTTGGAAAAATCTCTTTTCAGAATCTCATGAAGATATTTTCTAAATGTGCCATTAAAAAGAATGATCACAAAATACCAGTGACTAATTTACTATTATCATAGCGTTCATAATAGCTATTCCCATACTCCTGTCTAGTATCAACATAGATGCCCACTCACTCGCGATTTTACGTCGCAAATGCAACTTATACAAGATACAATGAAAGTAATAGATGTTTTCAGCAACTGCACGAAAGCTGTTGCGTGGTACTAAGAACACAGCACTCAATCGTCCCAACACAAGTGTTCCCTTAAACGTCCTTTTTTTTTTATCTCTGACGACAACAGCGAAATAGAAAATATTTATAAGAAATTTTTTTATCAATATTTGAAAAAGATGCAAAAAAGGTAGCGAATTAGTATCTATCTTCTATGAAGTCTTTGAGTATACTGCAACAGCTAGACTAGAGAACTTCCTAATTGTGAACAATATTATTAAATATAACAAATGAATGGACAGCCCGCATCTCGTGGTCGTGCAGTAGCGTTCGCGCTTCCCACGCCCAGGTTCCCGGGATCGATTGCCAGTGGGGTTAGGGATTTTCTCTGCCTCGTGATGGCTGGGTGTTGTGTGCTGTCCTTAGGTTAGTTAGGTTTAAGTAGTTCTAAGTTCTAGGGGACTGATGACCATAGCTGTTAAGTCCCATAGTGCTCAGAGCCATTTGAACCATTTTTTTAAATGAACCGACACATACACTACAACCAACAAAATATGAAAAACATCAAAGTATAAAAAAGCAACAATCAACACTATCGAAATTTGCAAAAACAGCAAGGAAACCAACATTGACTTCACAGAGAGTACAAGCATTTCCCCAATACTTAGCAAAAGAGTTTTTACTCCACAGCCAATGAAATAAAAGTGGGACTAGATAAATAGTAATGAATACAGTATGGTAACATGTCAGTCTCCAACTACAACGTGTTTTCAGGAACTCAGGTATCATCAAAAGAAAAATAGCATTACTGTCTTATACCAAAACATTAAATGCCTAGGCAACCAAAACTAGAAGAGTAGTGCTCCTGAGTAAAACACAATTAGTCAACATGGGCTAAATGATGCAGAAATTTGCGGTCTAATAATAAGAGGTTATGATATGATCAACTATTTCCATAGATTACAAGATAAAGTTGGTGTAACTATACACAAAAAGGAGATTGGTGAGCCATAAGATACTGACTACCGTAATTGTATAAACCTCCCAGTACGTATTGAAAAACATTTTAAAATTACTTACATAATGAGTGACAAACTAAGAATTTTCTTTGTATATATGTTTCCAAGCAGTATATGACAACATTTCTGGAAAAACTAGCAAAATTATTATTGAAGTTTAAAATGAAGTGTTATTGTAATATTAACTAATAATAAATGTATCTACATGAGTGACTGATCAGAGTCAAAACATCATCAGTAACATTATGCCTGATAATGAAAATAGTAAATGGGAAGCAATAGCAAACTCTGATCATCAACAGTTAATGTTTTGTATCTACAAAAGTTGGAGCACAAGAACAAGCAAGACAAGTGAGAAATCAGGATTATAGAGCTAGAAAACATGAACATCAAAATAACACTAAGGAAAGAAGAAAAGACTGAAAGATTACAAGCACAAAGAACCAATGCGACGTATTTTAACACACAAATGAATCATTTTCATACAGTCTTCAGTGTCAGAGAAAGTAAGGTCACAGTAGACAATGGATAACCACAGAATTACTTGAACTTAAGAGTGAAGGTACTCAGACAAACAAGAAACCTGGAAACATAGAAACAGTATCAGAAGATGAACAGGCAATTACTAAGAGAAGCTAATGTCACTTCAATAAACAGCCATAAGAAACTCAGAACATAATAGGAAAATAGCATGGGATATAATCAACACTGAAAAATGTCAAAGATTATAAATATCAGAAATTTAATTAAGTTAATGAAAACTGTGAACAATATACACTGACACAAAAAATCGCAGCACCAGGAAGAAACTGTGTGTCATAAACTAAAGATTGTAGGTGTGTTGATACACCTGAAAGATGATGTCTGTTCAAATTTCTCGCCAGTCGCATAAGAATGGGCTAGTGGTGCCACTATGAGGATGGAAATCAGGTTGGTTTAAATACACACTGCAACAGTCGTGAGTGGTACTTACCTGTGATTGGATGTGACGAGTCAAAAATGCCTTTAAGGCGACAGAGGCCCCATTATCAATATCACACAGAGTTTGAACAAGTTAGTGTAACAAGGCTACAAGATTTTCTTATGGCATTGTGAAAGACTTGGCAGGTATGTAGCCACTGTAAATGACTGTACAAAAATAATGCTGTATGGCACATTTTGAAATTTTGTTGAATCACGTGGAGTAAAGTTGTGTACAGCAGTCTGCATCGCCTGCTGCAATAGTTAACTTTTAGAGAGTGAGGAGAGAGAAGTGAACATGCTGCATATTAAAAGAACAGTGGAGTGTAGCAAGGTAACGCTTACCACAAGTGGTGTCAAACGAGCAAATAATGCATAGAAAAGGGAAATTAACATTGATAATTGGCAGGATATTAAGAGGAAAAGGCTTTGTGATGCTGGATTGGGACATAAATCACGAAAATGGAAAGTAGCTCCTGCGAAACAGACTCCAACCCAGGTGAAGGGAATAACACTGTATCAGTTGTGTAAAAAGGCATACATATATAGAGTAGCATACGTGTGCTATACAGCAACGCATGTGCCCTGTAGAATACATGGCACTAACGACATACGTTTATGTGTGTCCTCTGAAAACATTACAGTAAAAATATGTAACATGAATAAAATTAATTTCGTCATCATAGACGAAAAAATATAATATAGACTCTGAGCACTGCCGTATTATTAAAAAAGATTGTGAAATATGATAATTCAGTTGAATAATAGGTAGTAATATTGACTACATGATTCAGCATCATGTATGTTGACAATATGCAAGACAGTACATTCTGTTGAGGAATCTAGTAGGAAGAACTGGGTAAGAACAGATATCGGAAAAGTCTCAAAAACTGTCAGATCTCTCAATTCTTTAAAAAAAATAATAATGACCCAGTCTTCTTATAACTTTTCTCAGATGCAAAAGGACATACAGAAAACAGTCACAAGTGACAAAAAAAAGTCCAAAACGATAAGACCATAGAGAACGGAAACAATAAAAGCAAAGTCATTTGGAATATTGTAAAACAAAAAACTGGTAACACAGAGCCAAAGCAAATGAACATAAAAATTAGAAATAAAGATAGTTTAATAGATAACCCTAAGGACCTGGTCAATTTTGGAAGCAAATTCTTAAATGATGTGGCAACCAAATGACAAGAAAATACTACACGAAGCTACAAATAACTATGTAACTTACACGCTGCTGCTGCTACTCACCACTGGAGAGGAAATCAGTAGGACTTTACATACATTTAAGAGCACAATGTCCATAGGTCTAGATGAAATCCCAATGTGTCTACTAAAAAACTACATTAGCAGCATAAAAGCACCCTTAACAGACATTATTAATGAGTCATTCTCATAACTGGAGACAATGGGACATTCAACAGAGGAGGCTCCACTCAAGAATGTAACCAGCAATTGGCTATTGGAGATAAGCTTGGCCTCATACATGTAGATGCCACAGAAGCAATAGTTGCAAATGAAACAGATTTAACAACGTCGGTAAAAGAGGAATCAGTGTCAGCATCAACAGCTACAACAACAGCGGTAACAACAAGGAATGTAAAATCAGTAGCAACAGAAGATCAAGAATACTGTGAATGGACAAAATGAGAAGAACAATGGCGATGGGAGGAGCATCATTATCACAATCATAAAGGCCACATTATTATTTTCGGATATCGATGTGACAAAGTGGATGAAGTCAGCAACAGATTCTTGAATATAAGCGTAGGCTTCCGCGGCCGTTGTCTTCTTCAATAAAATTCTTCAGGGTATCAGACCGCATCGTCATAATTTAAAATGCGCCAACGTTTCGGCCAGCGTTGCAGCTAGCCTTCATCAGGGCCTTACGTTAACTGCTAAATGAACACGCTTGGTTCCTTAAATAGCTGCACGAGAAAACCGTGTCGTTACTTGATTGGCTGTAAAAGGAGGAGGAGGAGGGGTGAAAGGTATGCTTTATTGGTGTTTCCTTTATTATCTGTCATTGGTTGAAATAGCTGTTTTCCATTGGTCTTTATATTAATCCACCCCATTGGAGGAGACGGACGAATAGCGAACAGGTGATGGCTGTGACGTCACATTGTTTCCATGCTGTCCAGAAGGCGGCTGCGGCATGCCATTGCTTTGTGTACTCGCGACCACTACTGCGGCTCTCCGCGTGTCTGCATGGGCCGCCACGGCTCTGCCGCCGCTCCGTAGCCCTGCTATTGCAGGCAGCCAAGACCTCGGAAGCTTGTACCCGTCCTCTCTATTCATGTTGGCGGGTCTTTTGGCTATTTCTATCGCCTCTCTAATCTTTCTTTTGAAAGTGAGAGGCTGTTTCGCCAGGACGCGGGCTTCTTGAAAAAATATTGGTTTCCCGCACTTGTCTCGGTGTTCCGCCACTGCTGACTTAGTGTGTTGTTTCAGGCGGATATATCTTTCATGTTCCGAGAGCCTTGTGCTAATCGGACGTCCCGTCTCACCTATGTAGACTAATCCACACGCACAACCAATTTCATACACGCCAGCTGTGTGTAGTTTGTCAACTGCATCCTTGGTAGATCCGAGCATATCTGATATTTTGTTTCTGCTTCGGAAAATTGGTTTGATGTCGGCTTTCCGTAGAATTTTGCCAATACGTTCGGTTACCATATGTTACCATATGTACAAGGGGTCACCGAACGTATTGGCAAAATTCTACGGAAAGCCGACATCAAACCAATTTTCCGAAGCAGAAACAAAATATCAGATATGCTCGGATCTACCAAGGATGCAGTTGACAAACTACACACAGCTGGCGTGTATGAAATTGGTTGTGCGTGTGGATTAGTCTACATAGGTGAGACGGGACGTCCGATTAGCACAAGGCTCTCGGAACATGAAAGATATATCCGCCTGAAACAACACACTAAGTCAGCAGTGGCGGAACACCGAGACAAGTGCGGGAAACCAATATTTTTTCAAGAAGCCCGCGTCCTGGCGAAACAGCCTCTCACTTTCAAAAGAAAGATTAGAGAGGCGATAGAAATAGCCAAAAGACCCGCCAACATGAATAGAGAGGACGGGTACAAGCTTCCGAGGTCTTGGCTGCCTGCAATAGCAGGGCTACGGAGCGGCGGCAGAGCCGTGGCGGCCCATGCAGACACGCGGAGAGCCGCAGTAGTGGTCGCGAGTACACAAAGCAATGGCATGCCACAGCCGCCTTCTGGACAGCATGGAAACAATGTGACGTCACAGCCATCACCTGTTCGCTATTCGTCCGTCTCCTCCAATGGGGTGGATTAATATAACGACCAATGGAAAACAGCTATTTCAACCAATGACAGATAATAAAGGAAACACCAATAAAGCATACCTTTCACCCCTCCTCCTCCTCCTTTTACAGCCAATCAAGTAACGACACGGTTTTCTCGTGCAGCTATTTAAGGAACCAAGCGTGTTCATTTAGCAGTTAACGTAAGGCCCTGATGAAGGCTAGCTGCAACGCTGGCCGAAACGTTGGCGCATTTTAAATTATGACGATGCGGTCTGATACCCTGAAGAATTTTATTGAAGGAGATTCTTGAATAGCCTGTGCAGTTATGGTATCTCACAATGGGTAACAAATGTCACGAATAACCAATTACTCATTCTCAATTACTGACCATATTCTAAGAGATATCAATCATAAACTTTGTAAGCAGTGACAGCTGCAGTGTAAGAGCACACGAGCGCATGAAGACCCTAACTTTCGACACCTTGCGGATTTATTGGTGATTTTCTTTGAAACAAAGATGCTGCAATCTGAAAGACAAGGCACTTAAATCTACCGATCTACTGCTCCTCTAGACTCCGTGAAACTTGGCATCACGGTCGTGAACAAACCTTCAGTTGTGCATGTTTTAAGGAGCTTTTGTGCTTGCGCAAATCACATGATGTAACTGCCTTATGGGCCAAATACATACGGATTAGATAATGTGCTCGGTTCACGATGTGCACAGCTAGCCCTTGCCTGTTTACATCAGCGCCTCCAGGTGGTAGCACATTGCGGTAGTCTTTTACCCCCGTTCTCTCGCCATAAATCCCGCTAGATAAGGCTCTGACAAGCAAAACTCTCCATCGCATCCTCCTCAGATTCAGTGGTAAGATGGTCCAATGGACAGCTCATTAGAAACTGAACACAGATCATGCATGAAGACAAGAAGAAGGTGCAGTGAACTGTAAAAACAAAAAGACAAAAAAAGCAAAAAAAAATGAAATAGAAATGGCGGATGGACGAAACTTAAGAAGTCCAATATTCAGCGCATTTGAGTAGCTATGGCATCATGGTTAAGTGGTCATGGTGTTGGACTGCCAAGCCGTGTTCAAAACTCCCTTGTGACAGTGTTTTTAATTTATTTTTTGCACAAAATTGGCAACTGTTTGTCCAGTCATTGAAATGTTTGTTTTATTTCTGTAGTCTTGGCAATTGTCATAGTATGCATTGGTTACAGAATACGAGTCATGTGGTAAGAATACATTACTTAGCCAGTAATTGTGATAAAAAGTGAGAGTATGCGAGATTCCACACATACATGACACAGAAATGAAAACAGGAAATAAAAAGTTGTGAACAATCTTACAAGAAAGGAATTCAGGAGTCAAAACTTCGAAAACGGAATGCAATTTAAAAAATTTTAAAAACATGTTTTGATAGAGCGCACAGAAAACTGTGTGACTTTGAAAAAGTTGCGTCCATTTGAAGCTCATGTGAAAAACTATTAAGTTTTCGTCATTTCCTTGGGAGTGATCACACTCACATTCATACGAACACCGAAATCTGGTAAGGAAGCATATCTTACTCGCTCACTCACCAGTCGAACAAATTAGGTGCGTCGATAAAAGATTTCTATCACATGACACATGTACTGTCATTAATGTCATCTGAGACACACCAGACGTGTTTTCCGGTAGACGATTCTGTTGACAAGTTGCCTTGGCAGCAAACGTTTGCGGTTTCCATTCGAAAGCAACTTCTTTTCGGATGCTAATCTACTAGTAGTGCAAAATCAACTTTCATTATAGGCCTCTCCCTTACACCTATTACAAATGAACGTTACATCATGACACATACATAAATTTGAATATAACGAAGATACACGGTAATAAAAGTGGATGGACAATTCATAATTTATTAGAAAAAAATGTGACGCGATAGAGCTTTGAACATGGGCCTTCACTTCATAGTCCAGTTAAGTCCCCCCTTTTTCCTTTTTGTCTTTAAACTCATTATGTTAGTTGTTGTTCATTGCATTTGTTTGGGACAGACGTCCCAGGACACCCATTCAATTTCATCGTTGAGCAATTCACTCAACTCTTTAATTACAGAGCAGAGCTGACTGAACATGCTGAGATACTGTGCTGGCGTTAGCCATGCCGCCATGGCTATGCGTCTTTGCTCGTTGCGCTTTGTGAGCTTGGACCGTTCACTCTTTCTATTTTACTTTTTTTAACAGTTCGGTACACCTTCTTCCTGCTTTCATGCTTGATTTGTGTTCAAGTTTTGATGGGCTGTTCACTAGGCCCTCTTAACACTAAATCTTATGGGGGGGGGGGGGCGGTGAGGGGCTATGGGAAGTTTCTCTTGTGAGACTCATAAGGGGCTGAAGAACATCACTGTCGATTGTGAGATTGTTGCATTTATTCATACCTCTGAAATCTGTTGATCTTAAAGGTGAGTGAGGGTATAGGCCCACAATGTATACATGAAAATTCACGAAAAGCTATCTTACTGGTTTCTCTGATAGTCAATTAAATGTAGGATCGATAGCAGTGTGCTTTAGGCCCTTACGGATCTTAGTGCCTCATTTGTGTTCTAGTCAAGTGACCATATTGGTAGACATTATTGCCTGAGTTTAGTCATTTCCACAAACAGCACTTAGTGTTTGGAGTTGTTTTTTACAGTGCGGGAATTGGCTTTCGTGTGTAGTGTAAACATGAACTATGTTGAATCTATTTTTGATGTGAACAGAAAAGTAAAGCTGTGAAGAGGAGTAATGAGTCCTGCTTGGGTAGCTCAGTTGGTAGAGCACTTGCCCACAAAAGGCAAAGGTCCTGATTTCGAGTCTCGGTCCGGCACACAGCTTTAATCTGCCAAGAAGTTTCAAATCAGTGCAAAATCCACTGCAGAGTGAAAATCTCATTCTAGGAACAGAAAAGTAAATTACCAAGAAAAGTTAGCTGCAAAGGAATGGGGGCCTGCGAGAAGAGATCCTTGGTTAAGAGAGTGACGAAATTAAATCAGCGTGACTACAAGAAAACATTTAACAAAGCAGAGTACAGTTATCACAAGTTGTTGTGTATGAGCAGCGCAAGAATATCTGATTTTCAGCCCAGAAGTAAATTCGAGAATTAATAGATCTACTAGAATCTGGTACAACTCTGCAAAAAAAGGGAAAAGTGTAAAAACTCCCACATACACAAAAATGCAAAATTGAGAGTAGTGAAGGTTTACACATTACTTTGTTATTGCCTTAATCTGTACTTAACTATGTACAAGTCAACAAAATTCCTCAAAAACAATTCTTTGCGTTATCAGATAAGTTATCTATCTTATTATTATTTTTTTTTATTATTCCCATTTAAAGAGAGCGTTTGGACTTGAATTCCTTTATGATGATTGTTTATGTTTTATCTGAGCCCAAATTTTCTTCACGTGTTCACTGTGTTGTTTCTTTCGCTCAGCTGTCGATTTGTATCCTGGTCTCTTCTGTGTTGTGGTGTCAAATTTATGTTTTTTGATGATGTTCCTGAATTCAGTTCTATTTTCTGCATCGTTTACTGTTATGTGTGCTTGTCTGAGGTCCTCTTCAACTTCTTTTATCCATTTTGTTTTCCCCTGCCTGAGTTGATGACTTCAAGAATTCGCTTTGAAAATCTGTTTTCATTCGTCCTGTGGATATGTCCGTAGAACTGCATTCTTCTTTTCCTTATTGTATCCGTAATCATGTATGTGTATTTATATAATTCTGATGTTGGTTTCTTCTTCCAGATTCCTTGCTCTTGTATCGGGCCAAAAATTTTCCTGTGAATGTTCCTTTCTTGTTTCTCTATTTCTTTGATTTTAGTTTGCCCACTTATTTGTGTTGTTTCAGATGCATACAGTGCCTCCGGAAGTACGACAGTGTTGTAGTGCCTCAATTTTGCGTTAATGGATATGGACTTTTTGTTATAATAGTTCCACGTGAATTTATATGCTTTCTGTAGTTCTTTTATTCCTTCCTCATTGGCCTTTACGTTGATCCCTGATGGCTGGATGATTTCTCCCAGGTACTTAAAATGTGGTACTTGTACGATTTTCCCATGGGTTGTCATAATAGGCAATTATTCTTGTGGCACTCTTTCTATGTATTGGGTTTTCTCATATGAAATTTGCATGCCAGTTCTTTGTGCAATTTCGAGTAACTTCTCTATGGCGTTAGTGGCTTCTTTTCTATTATTTGTGAGGATTTCAAGGCCATCCGCAAAAGCTAAACACTTCACATTGAATCTATTATATTTTCTAATGCCAATTTGGATTCCTTTGACTTCTTTTTCCCATGTCCTGATAATTTTTTCAAGAATGATATTAAAGAGTAATGGTGAAAGTCCGTCACCCTGTCGCACTCCAGTTTGGATTTCAAATGGTTCAGAGATATCCCCCGTAAATTTGACTTTGGAGACTGTGTCAGTTAATGTTTTCCGAATGATTGCTCTTGTCTTTCCGTCAATACTGAATTCTTCCAGCGTGTTGCAGAGCACTACTCTGTCTATTGAGTCGTAGGCCTTTTTAAAATCTACAAAAGTGACCACTGTGTTTCGGGTGTTTCTCATTGGAGAATCATTTTCAGATTCCAGATCTGTTCTATGCAGGATCGGCCCTTGCGAAAACCAACCTGGTATTCTCCTATTTGTGAGTCAGCTTGTTCTTCTAATCTATTCATGAGAACTTTTGATAGGATTTTATATGTGACCGGCACGAGTGAGATACTCCTGTAATTATTTGGTTCAGTTTTGTCCCTTTTTTTGTGGAGTGGATGGATGAGTGCGTATTTCCATTCAGAAGGGATCTGTTCTGTTTCCCAAATGTTTAATATGATTTTGTGGATTTTTCTTGTTAATCTTTCATCATTTAACTTCCATATTTCTGCAATAATTCCATCTTTTCCTGGGGCTCTATTGTTTTTCAGTGTCTTGATAATTTCTGCTATTTCGTTGATGGTTGGTGGTTTAGCGTCGGGATTTGGTGTAGATGTCTGGTAGTGAATATCCTCTGTAGGTCTTTCGCAGTTGAGAAGTTTGTTGAAATAGTCTGTGAGGATTTGGCAGTTATTCTTCATGTTAGTTTCTAGTGAACCATCCGGTTTCTTGATGCAAAGATTGGGTGGCTGGTATCCTTCAATATGTACTTTAAACGTCTTATAAAAATTCTTGGTCTTGTTCTTCTTAAAGTCTTGTTCTATCTCATCTAGCCGCCGTTTGTCATAATTTCTTTTTTCCCTCCTAATTGTTTTCGATGTTTGTTTTCGGATCACTAGAAATTGTTGCCATTTTTCTGATGATTTGTGACTATTGAAGTTTTTCCAGGCTATGGTCCTTTCTTCTATTGCTTAGTCACATATTATATTCCACCACCTGTGTTTTCTCCTTCTCTGGAGTTGACCCAATTTCATCGCGAATTTGAGGATGTCCACAAGATCTGTCCAGTTTGTGGTGTTTGTCTGCCTAATTTCCTGTAAGATGTTTTCCTTGTTGAGTTTTATGTATTCAGGGTCTGGTCTCAGCACTTTGTTTAGTTTTGGCTTTTTTCTATTGGGTTGTAAACTGGTCTTTATCTGTAGAAGATGGTGGTCTGATTCAAAAAATCCTCTTCTCGTTTTCACATTCAGAATTTCTGTTGTGTTACTCTTGGAGATGGCCACATGGTCTATCTGGAATTCACCAAACATTGTGTTGGGCGACTTCCAAGTATACAGTTTCTTGTTGGGTTTTTAAAATTGTGTTGACATAATTACGAGGCCGAAATTTTCGCTAAAGCTTATCAATCTTTCTCCATTCTTTTTAGTTCTCTTGTGAGCTGTATGGATTCCAGTGATTTTCCTGTATTTCTTCTCTTTGCCTAATTGTGCGTTAAAGTCGCCTAACAAGATTATTACATGGTGTTTGGCAATTTTGTTTGTCGTCTCTTCAAGGTCATTCCAGAAGTCATCCACTTTCTGGGGGTTCTTCTTGTTATAGTTATTTGTGGGTACGTGTCCGTTGATAAAGGTATATGCTTTGTTGGCCGATTTGACGGAGAGCGTTGATATACTTTCTGAGGCAGACTGGAAGTCAATGATAGAGTCGCTGATAGATTTGTGGACTACAAATGCTGTACCAAACTGTTTGAGACCTTTCTCATTAATTTTAACTGCTGGTTTTCCTTTGTAGATCCTGTAGTTGTCTGTGTCAAAATGGTTTTCGTCCGTAAATCGTGTTTCCTGGATTGCAAGGATTTTGATCTGGAATTTTTGCAGCACACCTGTAAGTTGTTTGATCTTGCCCAGTTTGAAAAGAGTATTAGTATTAAATGTAACAATGAAGTGTCTTTATTTTGTGTGTAATAATCTGGATGTCGTCTGGTTCTCAACCTTAGGTGTAACATAATGCTCCTAGTCTCCCGGAATCCGATGACCAGGTGAACCCAGCCTTGCGACTGGTGCCCGGGGTAGTGGATTCATTCCTTGTGTTATCATCATGTTTGGTTTTCAAGTTGAAAACTAACTTGATGGTGGTCCTTCCGAGGAAAGATCACGAGGAATACGACTTGATTGTTGAGATCAAGAAGGTTGCTGTAGCTGCAATCTAGGCGAACAGATGCTGACCCCTAACCGCTGGATACCAGGCAGACGTTAGTGGATTTCAGTTGATAGTTTTGGTCCACCCCGGGTATTTTATTTCCGCGGTACCCTCCATATCTGGAGAGCATTCCCCTATCCGCCACCTGGGGAGGTGCCCGATGGGAGACTATCAACTCCACATGGGAGTTATTATTATTATTATTATCATTCCTGTTGTTGTTATTATTATTGGCAGTGACTGTAGTTGTATAACTTGTTAATAAGCATAATTATTATACAGCAAATCCTATTAATTTCACATTCCCAAATTCTTCTGAATCAGAAATTTATGAACACCCATAATGTATACTCATGAGCCGCCACTGGCATAAGGTAGTTATCAAAAACATTTTGGTATCAGATCATTTTGGTCAAATTACAGAACTCAGAATACCTACAAAAAAAGAAACAAAAGAGCTTACCTAGGGAAATCAAAAAGGTGCGAATTTGCAAAGAGATTAGTTAGTTAAGATCAGAAATATATTCAGGAACATGTGAAAATGAAAAAATTAACAAATTCATGAACATATTAAAATTTAAATTTGAGAAGGCGTTTCCTCAGGTAGTACATTCTGTTGGGGAATTTACACACACATCAAAAACAGTTCTGCATCACCTCGGATCCGAGAGTTCCGGAACCTGTACAGAAAACCGGAATACAGATCAACATAAACATCGTTTCTGTGTTTCGTATTGCTCATGAAAACCACACATTGCATGTTGTAACACAGTACAGCAAGACCTTGAGAGGTGGTGCTCCAGATTACTGTACACACCGGTGCCTCTAATACCTAGTAGCACATCCTCTTGCATACTATCCACAGGTTCATCAAGGCACTATTGGTCCAGATTGTCCCACTCCTCAACGGCGATTCGGTGTAGATCCCTCAGAGTGGTAGATGGGTCGCATTATCCATAAACAACCCTTTTCAATCTATCCCAGGCATGTTTGATAGGGTTCATGTCTGGAAAACATGCTGGCCATTCTTGTTGAGCGATGTCGTTATCCTGAAGGAGGCCATTCACAAGATGTGCACGATGGGGGCGCTAACTGCCGGCCATTAAGACGAATGCCTCGATAATATGCTGCCAGAGGATGGCATTCACGTATCGTATAGCCGTTACAGCACCTTCCATAACCACCAGCGGAGTACGTCTTCCCCACATAATGCCACCCCAAAACAGCTGAGAACCTCCACATTGCTACATTCGCTGTACAGTGTGTCTAAGGCCATCAGCCTGAACAGGTTGCCTCCAAACACGTCTCCAATGATTGTCTGGTTGAAGGTTTATGCGACACTCATCAGTGAAGAGAACGTGATGCCAATTCTGAGTGGTCCATGTGGTATGTTGTTGGTCCCATCTGTACTGCGCTGCATGGTGTCATGGTTGCAAAGATGGACCTCGCCATGGACGTCGGGAGTGAAGTTGCACATCATGCAGCCTATTGCACACAGTTTGAGTCGTATCACGACGTCCTGTAGCTGCATGAAAAGCATTATTCAACATGGTGGGGTTATTGTTAGGGTTATTACGATCTATAAACCGTAGGTAGCGGTCATCCACTGCTGTAGTAACCCTTGGGCGGCCTGAGTGAGGCATATCATCGATAGTTCCTGTCTCTCTGTATCTCCTCCATGTCCGAACAATATCGCTTTTGTTCTCTCCGAGACTCTTGGACACTTCCCTTGTTGAGAGCCCTTCCTGGCACAAAGTAACAATGCCAACATGATCAAACTGCAATATTGCCGTCTAGGCATGGTTGAACTACATACAGCACGAGCTGTGTACCTTCTTCCTGGAGGAATGACTGGAAGTGATCGGCTGTTGGACCCCCTCTGTCTAATAGGCGCTGCTCATGCATGGTTGTTTACATCTTTGGGTGGGTTTAGTGACATCTCTGAACAGTCAAAGGGACTGTGACTGTGATACAACATTCACAGTCAACATTTATCTTCAGGAGTTCTGGGAACCGGGGTGATGCAAAACTTTTTTTGATGTATGTAGTAGAAAGAATTAGAGAACACAAGGTATTAGAAAATCATTCGAAATTCTCAAATATCTCAGTTACATTAAAGAAAATAATGATTTCTTATATTTCTTTCTCAGATACAAAAGGACATACAGAAAACAGAAACAAATGGCAAAAAAGAAAAAATCTGAAGTGATAAGATCATACAGAACTCAAACAATAAAAGCAAAGCCATTTGGAATAAGGTGAAACAAGGAACTGGTAACACAAAGCCAAAGCAGATGAACATAAAATTTCGAAATAAAGGTAGTTTATTAGATAACCCTAAGGACCTGGCCAACTTTGTAAATAACTATTTCAGTAATGTAGCAGGCCTACTTTGTAAATAATTACTTCAGTAATATAGTAGTCAAATGGCAAGAAAAACTTCCACAAATACAATTTATAGCTACAAATAACTAAGTACCTTACACATACTGCTGCTACTTATCATCAGGGAAGAAATATGTAAGACTATATATACATGTAAAAGTAAACTGTCCAAGGGTCGAGATGAAGTTCCAATTTGTCTACTAAAAGGCAGCACCAGCAGCATAAAAGTAACCCTAATAGATATTATTAAGGGGTCATTCTCATCAAGTTGCTTCCCTGATTACCTAAAGTTGGCAAAAGTTCTTCTCAAACATAAAAAATGTGATACAGAAAATATAGGCAATTACAGACCAGTTTCATTGCTCTCTTCCTTTTTAAAAATAATAGAAACTATTATTAAAAAAGATTTATGGATTATTTAGATAAATACCAACTTCCATGAAAAGAACAGTTTGACTTTGGATCTGGGAATGGAACTGAAACTGCTACAGCAAAATTTACAAAATTGGTTTTAGAATCCCTAGAAAAGGAAAACAAGTAACAGGCGTCCTACTAGACTTAAGTTAAGCATTTGCCTCAGCTGATCATGAAAATTTTTTAGATAAACTTGCAACATTAGAAATAATGGAGATGGTAAATAAATGATTGAAGTCTTACGTACCATAGTGCAGAGGTTAGAGATCTCCAAAATTTCAATTGGGTCTGATTATATTGTGAAACATCTTTCAGGCCCAGAGTATTTGAACACTGGAGTTTCTCAAAGGAGTGTGTTAGGTCCACTACTCTTTCTTACTTACTTTAATGACTTCCTACTGTGGATCACACAAGGCCGGCCGCGGTGGCCTAGCGGTTCTAGGCGCTCAGTCCGTAGTCGCGCGACTGCTACGGTCGCAGGTTCGAATCCTGCCTCGCTCATTGATGTGTGTGATGTCCTTAGGTTATTTAGGTTTAAGTAGTTCTAAGTTCTAGGCGACTGATGACCATAGATGTTAAGTCCCATAGTGCTCAGAGCCATTTGAACCATTTTTTTTTTGATCACACAAGGAGAAAGCAAGTTATTTGTTGATAACAGCAGTGTAATAATTAGATATAGTAGAGATAGGATATTAAAAAAGGTTGAAATAAAAGCTTTTGGCAGTCAGAAACTGGTCAAATAACAATAAAGTAACTCTTAATGCAACAAAGACTAAAAATATGAGCTTCTACGTAAATGAAAAACCTGATATATATTGTTGTTATTGTGGTCTTCAGTATAGAGACTGGTTTGATGCGCCTCTCCATGCTACACTATCCAGTGCAAGCAACAATAAAGTAACTGTTAATGCAACAAAGACTAAAAATATGACCGAGCGAGGTGGCGCAGTGGTTAGCACACTGGACTCGCATTCGGGAGGACGACGGTTCAATCCCGTCTCCAGCCATCCTGATTTAGGTTTTCCGTGATTTCCCTAAATCGTTTCAGGCAAATGCCGGGATGGTTCCTTTGAAAGGGCACGGCCGATTTCCTTCCCAATCCTTCCCTAACCCGAGCTTGCGCTCCATCTCTAATGACCTCGTTGTCGACGGGACGTTAAACACTAACCACCACCACCACTAAAAATATGAGCTACGTAAATGAAAAACCTGATATATATTGTTGTTATTGTGGTCTTCAGTACAGAGACTGGTTTGATGCGCCTCTCCATACTACACTATCCAGTACAAGCTTCTTCATATCCAAGTAACTACTGCACTCTAGCACCCTACATCCTTCTTAGTGTATTCATCTCTTTGTCTCCCTCTACGATGTTTACCCTCCACACTGCCCTCCAATACTAAATTGGTGATGCCTTGGTGCTTCAGAACATGTCCTATCAACTGATCCCTTCCTATAGTCAAGTTGTACAACAAATTTCTCTTCTCCCCAATTCTATTGTATATGCTCATTAGTTATGTGCTCTACCAATCTAATCTTCAGTATTCTTCTGTAGCACCACATTTCGAAAGCTTCTATTCTCTTCTTGTCTAAACTATTTATCGTCGATGTTTCACATCCATACATGTCTATACTCCGTACAAGTACTTTTACAAAAGGCTTCCTGACAATTTAATCTGTACTCGATGTTAACAAATTTCTCTTTTTCAGAAACACTATTCTTCCCATTGCCAGTCTACATTTTATATCATCTCTACTTCGACCATCTTCATTTATTTTGCTCCACACACAGCAAAACTCATCTGCTACTATATAACAAAACTTAAAATACATAATGAAAATTTGTAGGTATGTATGTTGATCAACAATTAAAGTGGGATGAATATGTCAGGTTACATGGAAAACGAATTAGCACAGCATGTAATGCCTTACCAATAGTAAGTTTGGAGTGTAATATCTCAAACCTAAAACCAGCATACTACATGTACAGTCTAACATCGGTTATGGGATAATGTTCTGGGATGCATATGCTCACAATGTGGAAAATGTGTTCACACTGCAAAACCAAGCCACCAGAAAAATGAACAAGAATCACAAAAGGGCCCAGTGCATTGAGCTATTCAAGAAATTGGGTATTCTGACAGTTACAAGTGAGTTAATTTTCCAAACTGCAGTTTTTATATACATAAAAAGATTGAGCAATATACAGCCAAGAACTCTGTACATGATCATCAAACTGGATACAGCGATTGCTTGTACCTGGAGAAAATGAATAGACAAAGACCCAAACTACTATATTTTACTAAAGAATCAAGAACATAAAATATATTTTAAAGAATATTTACTAAAAACTGGTTTTTATTCTGTCAGAGAGTTCATGCAACATAAAATCATTACAACAGGTAATCGAGTTGATCAATTACAAACTAGACAAAGAGGATAGAGATGGTTATTAACAACACAACACACTGTCATTTGTAATTTAAATCATGCAATGTGATACGAAAATGTATTATCGGAGGAATCTTATGATTCATTTCTCTTGTTTGGTTGAAGCACATTCTTTTGCCTTATGTGATTCAGTGATAAACTGTGTATATTTGTATTATGAATTTCTTATGTATGTGTATATGTGTGTATATTACTGGGTGTACATAAAGTCTGGGAACCCTTTCAATTATATATTGCACAAGAACCAAACATTGTACAAATATCATACATATGTCATTTTGAAGAGAAAGCCTGAAATTTTTTTCCATGTGTAACGCCAGAGTATAGTTTGGTAATTTGCCGATAGTCAGCACTAGTCGCAAACATAGCGAATTCAGGTGTGGAGCAAGTTTTCTCTCTATTGGAGTTCGACAAAAACAAGAGTGCTACAGCTGTTCAACGGATGTTTACAATAAAGTATGGTAAGAAGCCACCAACAAGGAAGGCCATTTATCATTGGCACAACAAATTCGTTACGACAGGTTGCTTGTGCCCAGCAAAGAGAAGTGGACATCCCAGAGTGAGTGAAGTGAATGTGGAGTGTGTACCAGACATTCATAAGGAGTCCAAAGAAATCGTGCATCCCATGAACTCGAAATGGGTCCAATGACATTGTGGAAAGCCCTGCAACGGAAGTTGTCTATGAAACCATTCATATTGGAGCTAGTGCAGGAACTCAATGACGACGACAAAGACAATCGTTTTGAGTTTTGTTCGCAGTTGCAACAATTGAATGAGGATAGAGATGGCATTGTTGATCACTTAATTTTTAGCGATGAAGCCACTTTTCACACTAATGGGAAAGTGAACAGGCATAATTGTCGAATCTGGGGTACAAAGCTTCCACATGAATGCACTGAATTTGAGCGCGATTCCCCAAAGGTAAATGTTTTTTGTGCCTTGTCACTTCGAAAACTGTATAGGCCATTCTTCTTCATGGTGAGCACTGTCACTGGATATTCCTACTTGGACATGTTGCAGCAATGGCTGATGCCTCAAATGGAATTGGACTCTCCGTTCATCTTTCAGCAGGATGGGGCTCCACTCCATTATCATTTTGAAGTTCGAGGGTACCTATACATGGACATGCTGCATCGATGGATTGGCCGAGCTACAAAAGAGTACAGCTGTTTCATGAAATGGCCTCCTCTGTCACCAGATCTCACTCCATATGACTTTTACCTATGGGGACACATTAAAGATTTGGTGTATGTTTTGCCTCTACCACGTGAGGTAGCAGAGCTCTGGGAGAGAATACAGGAAGTGACTGCCACAGGCGACGATACCATGCTGGGACGGGTATTGCATGAATTCGATTACCATACTGATGTCTGCAGGGTGACTCATAGTTCGCATATCGAATGTTTGTAAAAAAACACTTTCAGAGTCTCTTTTCAAAATGAAATATGTATTACATCTGTACAATGTTTAGTTCTTGTGCAATAAATAATTGAAAGTGTTCCTGGACTATATATATATATATATATATATATATATATATATATATATATGGTCCACGGCGAGTCTTTGGTTCGACCCTCTGAGGCTGACGCGGGGTCCTCAGCCAGCCAGGGCGGGCCACTCCTCGGGCGGTCGTCTTGGCTCCCGACACATGTCGGAGACTTCCGAAGCGAGGGCCGCAGATATGGACGCTGGATAGCGGACACTTGTTCGTCGCCGCGTTCTCAGCCACGGCGGCGAGGAGAAGGACGCAGCTGGTGGCTCAAACCGAGCATCGTTGTGTCGGCAGGGACGCAGACTGCCGAGTCAACTGCAGCATCCTGACGACGACGCACTCTGCTGGCGTGCACGGCCGGCTCGACACAGCGCGTTGCACTGGGTCGCTGGGGCAGTGACTTAAGCATTGCGGGACCCAGTGACGCGGACCGAGGTGAACGAAGCACTGTAGTGGAAACGAATAAATCATTTCGAAAGTTCTCACCGATTTTTAATATGGCACCCCCTGGCACCCACCCACTACGTTTGGTGTCAATACGCCACATTTGGCGTCTGGTACCACAACAAGTGTGTGCAATTCTCTTCTCTGGCATGTAATGACATTGTTTTTGCACACACGCAATTTCTTTGTGTTGTTTTGCGTTTCTGTCTCCATTCTGTAATATGGAAGCTATCCCTGCAAGCTGCAAATCATTTGAGTCCAATAAATGTCATTTCGTTTTAAGTGTGGAGTCCAGCATCCACGCATATAAGCTACCACATTGTGTAAATGGACATCGCCCGCAAAAAATTGAAAATCATCTTCCAGTGATCACAGTTGCCGCGAAAAAAACTGTTCAGGAATGCCATTCGAATTGAGATCACTTGAATTGAATTGATGTGATGAGCGATGACGTGACAGACAGTGTGAATACACCTTGACGTGATTGTGCCGTGACATGACGGTACCATGAAGACCAGTATGAATTGACTTTTACATTATATACGATGTTAACTAAAAATATGTGGTCTGTGTGAATTTCGCAGTGCTCTGTACTCATGATGTGAAGCCAACAAGAGATATGAAACTGAAAGAGTTTCAAGAGTGTTCCACACTGATCTATTTTTACTACTTGTAATAGATATGACAACATTATCACAAGTTATTCTTTCAGATGTTTTGTGTACTGATTCTAACACTACAGGATAATGCCCTTTTTATATAATGGAGTTCTGTATATAGCTGGTACAAATAAATGGAAAGTGATTGCAATTCACATGTGGAATGTATCGATAAGTTAATGATGGATTTACTATGCTGAACTATGAGTTTTTAATGTTCGTTTCACCGAGCGAGGTGGCGCAGTGGTTAGACACTGGACTCGCATTCGGGAGGACGACGGTTCAATCCCGCGTCCGGCCATCCTGATTTAGGTTTACCGTGATTTCCCTAAATCACTCCAGGCAAATGCCGGGATGATTCCTCTGAAAAGGCACGGCCGACTTCCTTCCCCATCCTTCCCTAATCCGATGAGACCGATGACCACGCTGTCTGGTCTCCTTCTCCAACCAACCAACCAATGTTCGTTTCTTTGTTGAATATCCTCGCCATTCCTGATGAGTTTTGCCTCGGTTAGGTATCAAAAATTCTATGCAAAAATTATTAGCCTATATAATCGTACGTAACTTATACCTCCTCCCTCCTCTATTTAGATTTCTATCAACTTGTGTCAAGCTTCATGATTTATCTCACTGTATATCATACTCAAAGTAATTTTGATCATGCTGTAAAATATAACCACTAGAAATCTGGCCACAGTGTTTGAAGACGAAGCCTAGCGTTGCGAAATGCTGGCACAAATGGGTAGTATCAATTTCACGTGCATTTTGCAGCCATCGAGCGATTGGCGTTGGACTTTTTTGGCGCCAGTGTTGAATGCCTTAAGAATTGAACTAAATTTTACTTTGAGTTGTCAGTGAGTTGTTTTGTGTTATTAACAATTTATCTTTGAGCAAAATGGCGTCGGGTACGGTGTTTGAATCTGCGTACGTAGGGAACATACTGACTCTGAAAGAAAAAATATCGAAAGATAGTAAAATAATCTCCCAAAAAGATGGGGTGAGTTTCCGCTTACGGTAGCATAAACTTCCGTATTATGTGATACGTAATTGAAGTGTAGTTGGTACTTGTTTTCCTTGACAGGATGGAAGATTGCTGATTCACTGGGCAGCGTTAGGTGGACATGAGTTGATCGTTAATTATCTATTGGAAAACAAATCCCCTGTTGATCCAGCAGATGAGGTAAGCATCAGTTGTATTTAGTTACATTATTTGTTGATGGGATATCTCGAAGTTCTATAGTTATTTGTTATTAATTTCGGTATGCTACATGATGTTTTAAAATTAACGTTATTGCACCGCGGCAAGTCTGTTGTTACTTTTGTGTGGTTTTCCTTAGAAATATCGGAACTTCAACGTGTAGAACAACTTACATATTAAGGACATTTGTAAGTTTTCTGTTGTACTCTGCCATTGTACCGGGCAACGTTACTTACGAGTCTGTCAACTAGTGCAACATTTCTGGAGGAGGTAAGGTGGCACACTTACACTCGGGGGGTGGGGGTGGGGGCGGAAGCTTCCTAGTTAAGACGTACCTCTTGAATGACTTACTCGCCAATAACAGTATTGATCACTGGTGGCAATCAATTGTGTGAGCATTGTTTTAAAAGGCAGGAATATTATATGCATGAGAGGTTTAGAAGATTCTCACATAATCTGTTTGTAGAAAATGCCATCAAAGAATGTAATTTATGACGCGATAGAAAATGGTATTAGCAATAACATGATGATGTAGACAGAAATATGAATACAGTTCTGTACTAGTTTCCTGGGTATTATGTGAAAAATAATATATCTGCTTGAATTTCAGTGTAAAGGCAGAAAATTTGTAAAGTAAAAATGAGAAAATGATGATATATGTTTTATTCTGGGCCATCCTATTTATGGTATTACATGCCATTGTTCTCATCTAAATTACAGTTGACTAGTTTCACATTATTGAAATCATCAATTGCATTAAACCCAAAAAAGTTGGAAAATTTTTATGTGACAATCAGGCCTCTTAAAGAAAATTTTGCCATCTTGTCATTAGAATCACCAATAGTTTCTGGATTTTGGTTCTTTGTTTCTAACATACCAGGCACTTCTGGGAATGAATACCCAGACTTAAGAGTTTTGCAAATGTTTAAAGTTGGTTAAAATGAAACATTTCAAGAAGACCTACTGGACACTACTGAAAACTGTTGGTGGTGTTGATTTGGTACATATTAAGGTGCTTGTTGACATTACAGTGTTGTAGAATCTCTCATTAAATATTTTCCTATTGTGCCATTTTCCGAATTTTTGTCACATTTTAACTGCTGTACACATTTATTTGCAGGGGATGCCTTTAAAGGGACACAAGTTTCTGCTGACAGTATAGGCAACAAAAGTTTCCCCTGTGATTCCTCCCCCACCCCCTTCAGAATTCAAATGTATTGTTTTTCACTGCGTAGAAATCATGATTGAAATGCATGTTTAATTCGTCTTTGAGACATGTTTTTTCTCTAAAGTGATATTTGAAAAATAGTCTAGTCCAAATTTACAACAAAAAAAAACACTATAAATATAACCATTGGTCACCAGTTGATGCAAACAGCACAGTGTAGAAATTAACTACGGCATGTAAGCCAATACAACATTCTTTAATGGGATGGGTTGAACCTACTGGATGTCTGGTTTTTATTTACACACAATGATGCGTTGTTGAACGATGCAATCAGAAATAAAACAGAACATTAAAAATACTTATTTTGCTTCTGTATTATAATAATTATTATTATTATTATGGTAGGATGTGGTAACAGAACAAACCTAATTTCTAGGTTAGTTGCAAGGTGATAGTTTGGTTGTGAATTGCCAAAGCCGACAAATGTTATTTCGTAGGAGTAGGATAAATTTTTGTGGCATGTTTTATGGAACTTCACATGGGGCATTGCTTTATCGAAGACACCTTCGTTTTCTTCTCTTGTACTTCTCTCCTCCCCCTCCCCCCAGTAAACCACCCAACTGCACCTAGCAGCCCTACCGTGTTCCTACCACATTCTCACAAGCAGCACTACACCTTCCACCAACCATACCCTGCTATCAATCCCCCTTCCCACTCTGGCCTTCTTCTTGCACCCAACATGCATAGATTGCTTCTCCCATCAGTCTCATTTGCTGTATGCAGGACTGACTTCAGCGGCAAGAGACAGTGTGTGTGTGTGTGTGTGTGTGTGTGTGTGTGTGTGTGTGTGTGTGTGTTCGACCAAAGTGTCCAATCTCACCCGTTGGCTTTCCCCGTGACGTAAGGCTGTTGTGGCGTGTGACATCATGACAGAGCAGAGTTTAGTTTGTGAGAGTGGCGTGTCTGTAGGTGTCGTTTTGATCTAATCAGTGGTGCTCTCTGGTGGTGTGTTTGTGTGTAGTGTGTTAGGTGATGTTATGGGTTTAGTTTGCGAGTGTGGCCTCTTTATAGATGGCATATTGTTGTGGTCGGTGGTTCTCTTTGGTGGTATGTTTATGGGTAGTATGTGGCGTATGGGGTTCACTTGCGTGGTAGCATTGTGCGTGTATGGTATCAGCAGTGACTGTGCTTTCAGCAGAATATTTTTCAATGAGTTAACGATTTTGGTTTTGTTATGTCGACGTTATTGTAGTTTTTTTCTGTTCATCATGTGTGAATTTTGGTAAATTGCTTTGTTTATGTCTTCGGTAGGTATGGATATGACTGACAGGGTCAACAGTTTTGGTTGTCAGCAATGATGGGGACAGTGTGTTGTCTCTAGTAAAATAGCATCAGCTATTCGGCCTGTTGTGAAGTGTTACATGGGTCCGGCATCTCTGACCAGGGAAAATATGCAGTGTACATGTTGCTGCTGCTCATCAAAGATTTTTCCAAAGCGTGTTTTTCCACCCTCTGAGTTTCGTTTTCTTAAGTGCTGGGAAATTCTACGTCGGCGTATAAAACCATAAACATAAGTTTTACGGTGCCGAGGAAAAGTATACTCACGCATAACACAGGGAAAATGTATTTTCACCTGGGAGAAAGTGTATTTTCAACTGAGAAATCTGGGAATTTTTTTCCTTGTCCATGTAGACACCCTGTAATAAACCATAAACATTCAAAAGACTGATAAGTTTAACAGTGCCAAGGAAAAGTATACTCTCACATAAGATGGGGAAAAATGTATTTTCACCCGGGAGAAAGTGTATTTTCAACCGAGAAATCCGGGAAAAATCCAGGAATTTTTTTTCCTTGTCCATGTATACATCCTGATAATGAGCTCTACCCCACTCCTCTTTTCTGTTCCAATTATGAATGGTTCACAGTAAGAATGATTGTCAGTAAGCTTCCACATGAGGTCAAGTGTCTCCAATTTTACCTTCTTTTCATGAGATATACTGTGAGAGTCAAAAAAGACCACAGCTTTGGAATGTTTTAGAAATTTATTGAGATAGCTTACAGAACGGGTAGACGTGTTATTCTGTAGCAAACCACCTCAAGTTTCACATAAGTAACTATTTGAGATGCGACAAACATCCCTCTAGTAAACAATTTCTTCCCACACTCCTTGCAGTAAATTGGGTTTCACTTGTGCAGTGGCAGCGTAGATTCGATTTTTCAGGTTGGCTAAATTGTTTGGTCCTACCCCCATGAACCATGGACCTTGCCGTTGGTGGGGAGGCTTGCATGCCTCAGCGATACAGATAGTCGTACCGTAGGTGCAACCACAACGGAGGGGTATCTGTTGAGAGGCCAGACAAACATTTGGTTTCTGAAGAGGGGCAGCAGCCTTTTCAGTAGTTGCAGGGGCAACAGTCTGGATGATTGACTGATCTGGCCTTGTAACACTAACCAAAACGGCCTTGCTGTGCTGGTACTGCGAACGGCTGAAAGCAAGGGGAAACTACGGCCGTAATTTTTCCCGAGGGCATGCAGCTTTACTGTATGGATAAATGATGATGGCGTCCTCTTGGGTAAAACATTCCGGAGGTAAAATAGTCCCCCATTCGGATCTCCGGGCGGGGACTACTCGAGAGGATGTCGTTATCAGGAGAAAGAAAACTGGTGTTCTACGGATCGGAGTGTGGAATGTCAGATTCCTTAATCGGGCAGGTAGATTAGAAAAATTAAAAAGGGAAATGGATAGGTTAAAGTTAGATCTAGTGGGAATTAGTGAAGTTCGGTGGCAGGAGGAACAAGACTTTTGGTCAGGTGAATATAGGGTTATAAATACAAAATCAAATAGGGGTAATGCAGGAGTAGGTTTAATAATGAATAAAAAATAGGAGTGCGGGTAAGCTACTACAAACAGCATAGTGAACGCATTATTGTGGCCAAGATAGATACGAAGCCCACACCTACCACAGTAGTAAAGGTTTATATGCCAACTAGCTCTGCAGATGATGAAGAAATTGAAGAAATGTATGATGAAATAAAAGAAATTATTCAGATAGTGAAGGGAGATGAAAATTTAATAGTCATGGGTGACTGGAATTCGTCAGTAGGAAAAGGGAGAGAAGGAAACGTAGTAGCTGAATATGGATTGGGGGTGAGAAATGAAAGAGGAAGCCGCCTGGTAGAATTTTGCACAGAGCACAACCTAATCATAGCTAACACTTGGTTCAAGAATCATAAAACAAGATTGTATACATGGAAGATGCCTGGAGATACTGACAGGTTTCAGATAGATTATATAATGGTAAGACAGAGATTCAGGAACCAGGTTTTAAATTGTAAGACATTTCCGTGGGCAGATGGGGACTCTGACCACAATGTATTGGTTGTGAGTTGTAGATTGAAACTGAAGAAGCTGCAAAAAGGCGGGAATTTAAGGAGATGGGACCTGGATAAACTGAAAGAACCAGAGGTTGCACAGAGTTTCAGGGAGAGCATAAGGGAACAATTGACAGGAATGGGGGAAAGAAAAACAGTAGAAGAAGAATGGGTAGCTTTGAGGGATGAAGTGGTGAAGGCAGCAGAGGAGCAAGTAGGTAAAAAGACGAGGGCTAGTAGAAATCCTTGGGTAACAGAAGAAATATTGAATTTAATTGATGAAAGGGGAAAATATAAAAATGCAGTAAATGAAGCAGGCAAAAAGGAATACAAACGTCTCAAAAATGAGATCGACAGGAAGTGCAAAATGGCTAAGCAGGGATGGCTAGAGGACAAATGTAAGGATGTAGAGGCTTATCTCACTAGGGTTAAGATAGATACTGCCTACAGGAAAATTAAAGAGACCTTTGGAGAAAAGAGAGCCACTTGTATGAATATCAAGAGCTCAGATGGAAACCCAGTTCTAAGCAAAGAAGGGAAAGCAGAGAGGTGGAAGGAGTATATAGAGGGTCTATACAAGGGCAATGTTCTTGAGGACAATATTATGGAAGCGGATGTAGATGAAAATGAAATGGGAGATATGATACAGCGTGAAGAGTTTGACAGAGCACTGAAAGACCTGGGTCGCAACAAAGCTCCAGGAGTAGACAACATTCCATTAGAACTACTGACAGCCTTGGGAGAGCCAGTCCTGACAAAACTCTACCATCTGATGAGCAAGATGTATGAGACAGGCGAAATACCCTCAGACTTCAAGAAGAATATAATAATTCCAATCCCAAAGAAAGCAGGTGTTGACAGATGTGAAAATTACCGAACTATCAGTTTAATAAACCACAGCTGCAAAATACTAACACGAATTCTTTACAGACGAATGGAAAAACTAGTAGAAGCCGACTTCGGGTAAGATCAGTTTGGGTTCCGTAGAAATACTGGAACACTCGAGGGAATACTGACCCTACGACTTATCTTAGAAGCTAGATTAAGGAAAGGCAAACCTACATTCCTAGCATTTGTAGACTTAGAGAAAGCTTTTGACAATGTTGACTGGAATACTCTCTTTCAAATTCTGAAAGTGGCAGGGGTAAAATACAGGGAGCTAAAAGCTATTTACAATTTGTACAGAAACCAGATGGCAGTCATAAGAGTCGAGGGATATCAAAGGGAAGCAGTGGTTGGGAAGGTAGTGAGACAGGGTTGTAGCCTCTTCCCGATGTTGTTCAATCTGTATATTGAGCAAGCAGTAAAGGAAACGAAAGAAAAATTCGGAGTAGGTATTAAAATCCACGGAGAAGAAATAAAAACTTTGAGGTTTGCGGATGACATTTTAATTCTGTCAGAGACAGCAAAGGACTTGGAAGAGCAGTTGAACGGAATGGACAGTTGTCTTGAAAAGAGGGTATAAGATGAACATCAACAAAAGCCAAACGAGGATAATGGAATGTAGTCTTATTAAGTTGGGTGATGCTGAGGGAATTAGATTAGGAAATGAGACACTTAAAGTAGTAAAGGAGTTTTGCTATTTAGGGAGCAAAATAACTGATGATGGTCGAAGTAGAGAGGATATAGAATGTAGACTGGCAATGACAAGGAAAGCATTTCTGAGTGTAGCCATGTATGGAAGTGAAACATGGACGATAAATAGTTTGGACAAGAAGAGAATAGAAGCTTTCGAAATGTGGTGCTACAGAAGAATGCTGAAGATTAGATGGGTAGATCACATAACTAATGAGGAGGTATTGAATAGAATTGGGGAGAAGAGGAGTTTGTGGCATAAGTTGACAAGAAGAAGGGATCGGTTGGTAGGACATGTTCTGAGGCATCAAGGGATCACCAGTTCGGTATTGGAGGGCAGCGTGGAGGGTAAAAATCGTACAGGGAGACCAAGAGATGAATACACTAAGCAGATTCAGAAGGATGTAGGTTGCAGTAGGTACTGGGAGATGAAGAAGCTTGCACAGGATAGAGTAGAATGGAGAGCTGCATCAAACCAGTCTCAGGACTGAAGACAACAACAACAACAAAGTTGTTTGGTGTCCTGTGAACATACACACAGTCTTTAATGAAACCCCAGAGAGGAAATCCGCTTGTGTCATGTTTGGGGAGCGAGATGGCCATGCAATTGGCCCTTCACAGCCAATACACTGACCTTTACGCTGAACAGTTGTTGTAGAATTTGTTTCATGAAACCTAACCACACATCTAGCACACTCTGCCCCAGTGAAAGTAGCACAATTTAACTGTGCACCACACTCATGCTCCAGGTGGCAGAACGGGCTACTGACGCGCTACATGAATCAAAGTTGATGTTGTATGCTACAAAATGACATATCCTCTGATTCTGTAAGTTATCACAATAAGTTTTCACATCATTCCAAAGCAGTAAAGTCCTTTTCGACTCAACCTGTACTTAGGATAAAGCTGTATATTGGTTGACTCTTGGAACTTTGACAGTAAACAACACCATGATGCCTCTCATGCAGCACCTGCCATTGGATTTGGCTGAGCATCTGTGTGATGCTTTCACATTTTCTAAATGAACTTGTAATGAAACACTCTTGTGTTCTTTGGATCTTCCCTGTTTCCTCTATCAATCTTATCTGGTACTGATCCCAGACTAATGAGCAATATTGAAGTATTGGTCAGACAAGACTTTTTAAAGCTACTTCGTATGTGAGTGGCTAATGTGGATTGTTTCAACAAATTTGTCTGGTATCCGCCTTACTTGCAAGTAGTTTGTTTGGTCGTTTCACATTAAATCTCTCCATACTCATTTTCCTTGATTGCATTTTATATAGTGAAAATTAATGAACCAATAACACTCCCTTGGGGTGTATCTGAAATTACTTTGCGTCTGTTGATTTATCTCTATTGAATATTACACACTGTGTTTGCTAGGAGCTCTTCTCTTCTATTGCACAGCTTGTCTGATAGTACATATTCTCATATTTTGTTCACAACGTGGCAGTGGGGAACTATCAAATGTGTTCTGGATGTCAAGCAACACAGCATCAGTGTGGGTGCCAGTACTTACTGCTTTGGGATCTCGTGGATGAACAGAGCGGGATGGCTTACACGCAATTGGAACCCATGTTGATTGCTACAGAGGAGATTTTTTGTCTCCAGAATTGCCACGTGGAAACATAAAACATGCTCCAGAATTCTACAAATGACCAAACTCAGAAACTTATACCTATAGTTTTGTGCATGTGTTCAACTAACCGTCTTGAAAACAGGAATGACCTGCACTCTTTTTTCCAATCACTAGGAACACTTCACACATCCAATGACGTACAGTACGCTGCTTCTAGAAGGGGAGCAATTTTCTTTCAAATACTGTTTATAGAATGTTATTGGTATCCCATGAACTAGAGTACTTTTTCCTTTGTTTAGTGATTTCAGTTGTTTTTTCTATACTGTGGTCACTTATTTCAGTATCCTCAGGTGAATTCACAATTGCAGATAATGGCTACCATCAGCTGTAGAATGGAATGACAATGAAAATTTGTGCCGGTCCGGGAATTGAACCCGGATTTCCTGCTTATCGTGAGCGGTCACCTTACCATTTGGCTATCCGTGCATGACTCACGGCCAAACCCAAACTTCAATATGTTGTCAACCATGATGTTGTATGCTACAAAATGACACATCCTCTGATTCTGTAAGTTATCGCAATAAATTTTCACATGATCCCAAAGCCAGAAGTTTCATATCAGTGCACACTCTGCTGCAGATTGAAAATTTCATTCTGGAAGCATCCCCCATGTGTCTGCAACATCCTTTCTTCCGGAAGAGCTTCTTGGAAGTTTGGAAGGTAGGAGACAAGGTACACTGGCAGAATTAAAGCTGTGAGGACGGGTCATGAGTCGTGCTTGGGTATCTCAGATGGTAGAGCACTTGCGTGGTTCGGTACACAGTTTTAATCTTCCAGGAAGTTTCATATAGCCCTCTGTGTGTTTATAGCTTATAGCTTTTAAGTTTATCAAGCACAGCTGCCTGTCAGCCTGGTGTTGGCCAGACCTCTGGTACAGGTTTTTTCTTTCTTTCTTATTTTCCATTTACCTTCCATGTTATTGTAGAAGGGTTCATAGATTTTCCAAAGTACCTTTCTTTCTAATGCACATGTTGAATCTTCTGTTGTTGCTGATGTCGCCCAAGTTTCACAACTCTAAAAGTACTGGCCTCACCAGTGTCGCGTACAGACGGACTTTGATCTTCTGAGATATCAGACGAGATTTAAAAGGATTGTTCAGACTAAAGAACATGCGATTAGCACATGTTATGCGTTGATGTACTTCTTTCGTCACGTCTCTTTTGTTGGTTAATATTGAACCCAGGTACTTGTTGACCTCTTCAACTCGTTCAAAGTATGCCCGTCTACAACAAAGGAAGGAGGGAGAACTCAACAATGTGATACTCAAAGATATTTAGTTTTGTCCTCGTTCAATTCCAACTCAATTTCCTTTCCATTTTGGAGGAATCGGGAAGTATCAGCACACATTTGCTCTAGAGTGTCGCCAAGGATCACAACATCTGCAAATTCCAGAATTGTGTCTGCTCCCCCCATCTCCATTTCCCTGGTTCAGAAATTGTAACAGCTTACTTTTTTCCAAGGCCAAGTTGATAATATTGGCGCCAATGGATCTCCTTGTCTCAGTCCGTTTTGTATAGTGAAAGGTGGTGACAGTTGGTTGCCAAAATGTACTTTAGAAGTTGACTGGGAGTAGCAAGCTGCAATTAGATGAATGTATTTTGATGGGATGCCAAGTTCCTCTAATGTTTCCCATAATGTGACACGGTCAGTGCTGCCATAAGCTTGTCGAAAATCGATGAAGATGAGGTGTAGTTCCTGATTGAACTCATAGAATTTTTCTATCAGCTGCCTCAAAGTAAATATGTGGTCAGTGGTAGACCGTCCGGGGATGAACCCACATTGATATGTGCCTGCAATTCCTTCAGCCAGTGGTTTCATTCGGTTTAGCAGCAGAGTTGTAAAGACTTTGTATCCAATTTCAAGAAGTGAAATTCATCGGTAGTTGGATACTTCGGTAGCATCACCTGTCTTGTAGATGGGACCTATAATTGTTCCCTTCCATTCTTCAGGAATTATTTCTGTTGTCCAGACGGTGGATATTAATTGTTTCAATGCATCCGTCAGTGGTTGTCCTCCCAAGTGAAGCATGTCAGCTGTGGTACAACTACCTCCTGGGGCCTTGTTGTTGAGTAGTTTTAGGGCAACACTGATTTCTTCCTCTGATGGTTCAGGGACTTCTACTCTATCAAAATGGGCTCCCGTCTGGGTTGTCACAGTCAGTGGAACGTCCCGATTCAATAGGTTCTCAAAATGTTGTTTAAATAGGTTTTCTTGCTCTTCTGGCAGTACCACTTCACCAGTCTTATCTGTTAGAATCAATGTATGTTGTCGGTAGACACATCTGGCAAATCTTGAGGCCAGGAAAAATGAGCATGATGACTTTGCTTCTTGTACTACTTCAAACAGTCTTTTATGGTGTTCTCGTTTCTTCTTTCTCATGAATATGTCCGTGTTATGACACGCTTCACAGTAGGCTACCCTTGCTTCTTCTGATAGTTTTTCTAACTACTGAATCCTCTTCACTGTTCTCATCCCAAGAGATTCTCCATCGAATGGATGGCAAGCAAGTCTCTTCCTGCACTCTGTAACACTGCATTTCTCAACACCCACCTGTGTCTTCCACGTTGGTAGCGTTCTCCGATATTGCGAGGTTTTCTGCAATTTTATCTTGATAGCGTTGTCTCACTTCTACATCTTCCAACTTATCCTTGTCAAAGTGGGCCATCTTTTCACGATTTCTTTGCCACTTGATAGATACTTTCAGGTATAGTTTGACTACCACCAGGAAATGATCGGAATTCATATCTGCCCCACAGAAGGATCACACTAAATCTACATTTATACTCCGAAAGCCACCCAAAGGTGTGTGGCGGAGGGCATTTTACGTGCCACTGTCATTACCTCCCTTTTCTGTTCCAGTCGCATATGGTTTGCGGGAAGAACGACTGTCTGAAAGCCTCCGTGCGTGCTCGAATCTCTCTGATTTTACATTCGTGATCTCCTCGGAAGGTATAAGTAGGGGGAAGCAATATATTCGATACCTCATCCAGAAACGCACCCTCTCGAAACCTGGCGAGCAACCTACACCGCGATGCACAGCGCCTCTCTTGCAGAGTCTGCCACTTGAGTTTGCTGAACATCTCCGTAACGCTATCACGGTTACCAAATAACCCTGTGACGAAACGCGCTGCTCTTCTTTGGATCTTCTCTATCTCCTCCGTCAACCCGATCTGGTACGGGTCCCACACTGATGAGCAATACTCAAGTATAGGTCGAACGAGTGTTTTGTAAGCCACCTCCTTTGTTGATGGACTACATTTTCTAAGGACTTTAATGAATCTCAACCTGGTACCCGCCTTACCAACAATTAATCTTATATGATCATTCCACTTCAAATCGTTCCGCACGCATACTCCCAGATATTTTACAGAAGTAACTGCTACCAGTGTTTGTTCTGCTATCATATAATCATACAATAAAGGATCCTTCTTTCTATGTATTCGCAATACATTACATTTGTCTGTGTTAAGGGTCAGTTGCCACTCCCTACACCAAGTGCCTATCCGCTGCAGATCTTCCTGCATTTCGCTACAATTTTCTAATGATGCAACTTCTCTGTATACTACAGCATCATCCGCGAAAAGCCGCATGGTGTCCTCGGTCAACAAGGACATGGTCAATCTGATTCACCATACATCCGTCTGGGGATATCCAGGTAACCTTATGTACTACTTTGCGGGGAAAGTATGTGCTTCTAATGGTTATTCTCCTTGTCTCGGCGATGTCTATTAGTTTGATACCCTTCTACGCATTTACAATTATGTTTATCATTTGCTCATTTCTCTAACTGGCCAAAATACTGCTGACGATTGCAATACCTGTTATGCTGTTGTTACAAATGAGGCTATCCTCTTTCACATATGATTTAATAAAATGCTCTACTCTCTCCATCCCAGTCTTTAGGGCATGTTTATTTGGTTCCTAATTATAAACTGTTCTATGTACTCTTGATAATGTGGCACGCGCCACTGTCACTTGTTATTTTGTTAACCTTAGTAATGCTTCTGAGTTTCTGTCTATGGCATCTATACGTTCTTTTTGCGGTATGTAGCATCTGTTTCATCCAGTGTGCCAAAAACTATTTTACTTACTTGGCCTATAAAGTTAACGACTCCCCTTTTTCTTTGTGTGTCATGCATCGTCAGCTGCTGTACTAGTTACTGCAGGTCTGTAATTTTTTCGGCATGGACCTGTTGGTCTAATACCCGACACTCCATTACTCTTACATTCAGTTGCTGTAACGTACCTCTGCACCTTTATACTGCTGCCTTACTGTGTCATTCAGCCTTTCGAAAACACACTATAACAGAGTACAGGTTTATATATGTCACTGTTCTCCATGTGATAATGTATATCTTAATTTGTCCTACATTGTCATAATATAAACCTGAAGATGTTGGAAACTGCATAGCTTGAAAGTCATTCGGCGAATATGCTGATGTAGTTTGTGTAGTTGTTACTACTATTATGAGGAGTTGAAATATTTTCCACCTGAGTGCCATACCTGAAAGTTAAAAGAAATGTTTCAGCCTATTGGCAAGTCCCTTTGTTTCCTTATTTCTTTTAATTCTTATTATGTTAGGGTTGTCAATGTTCAATACTTCGAATGGACCTATCCATTGTAAATATAATTTTTTGGATCTGCCACATGTTACTGATTCATCATATGGCAACACCCTGTCTCCTGCTTTGAACTGTTGTGTTTTGGTTCTTATCGTACTGTTCCTTACCGGTTTTCGTATGTGTTACTGCTGACTCCCTTGCTGTTTGGTGGGCGTCCTGCATTTTTACTTGTAGCCTATTGACATATGATTCATAATCGTAATTTACCTGCACTGACTCTTATTGCAGTACTCTTGATATATTTGCTTTTCGTCCAAGCAGCAGTTAGAATGGTGTGTACCCTGTGCTGCTGTGTGGTGTAGTTATGAACACAAATATTACATATGGTACCCACTTGTGCCATGAACTTTGATCATTGTTACAAAGTGTCTTAGGTATTCAGCAAGTGTTTGATGGCTTCTTCCAAGACACCATTAGATCTGGGTGATAAGCTGTAGTAGTTTGTACATGATTTAACCTTTAACAAATTACACACTTGTCTGAAAAATCATGTAAGAAATTCAAACCATGGTCTGTTAGCAGCACCGATGGGATTCCTTATCGTAGGTAATATTTCATGCCTTTCAATCGGAACTGAGCGTAAACTTACTTAAATCATCCTGAAATATTAACATGCGCCTTTTACCTGTACTTGATGTGTCTCCTGGATATACAATGCCCACTGAACATTTTTCAAACACAGTCTCAGCTGTGTATGTAATTTGTAAGGGTAGGTTTGCATGTGCTTATTTATTTGACAGGACAGACACTTCCGTATGTAATCCTTACTGTTGTGCTTCTTTCTGCGCCTCTGCTTGTAAACCTTAATTCTTTCTAATGTCCTATGCATTCCTTGATGATGCCTTTCCAAAGGAATATCGTACATCTCTCTTAATATATTCTCCTTCGTTTGGATACAAATTTCTTCTTCACCATCGCTTTCACTTTCTATTCTGGCGCTACTTACACTTTGGGGACATTCATAGGCTCACTGTTTCCATTTGCTTCTGTAGCACGTTTTTCTCTGTCTCTACCTTCCGTTTCACATCTACGTTTTCATACTCTAAAGGCTTTGTTTTGGTTGGAGCATCTGCAGTACTGTTTAGCCTTCCTGGTTTGTATATTACTTCGTAATCATATTGTTCGAGCTTCAGTCTCCATTTCAGGAGTCGTGAAGTCAGATCCTTTTCACTGAAGATCCATGTCATTGGCTTATGGTCTGGTTACTACTGTAAACCTTCGTCCATATATGTACAGTCGGAACTGTTTCACAGCATGTAGAATAGCCAACAATTCTTTTTCAGTGGTGCTATAATTTAGTTCTGGTTTGTTTAATGCTCTGGAATCGAATGTTAAGGGCAAGTCTTCACCAAATTTCTGTCTTTGTTCTTTCAGTTCTTCAAAAACAGTATTTTACCTTTCACTCCAGTTATACTCAACTCCTTTCTTTAATAACTCATGTGGAGGCTTTGCAATTTTGTGGAAGTGTTCTATGAACTGATGATGGTAGTATCCAGCTAATCCTAAGAACCCTTTCAGTTCTTTCATTGTTCTTGGCTGTAGGAAGAACTTTACCTTCTCCACCTTTGCCATGCCCAGTGAGATTCGCTTGTCCACAGTACAATGACCTAGAAAGATCACTTCTTTCCTTAGGAACTCTTACTTCTCCAGCTGCAACTTCAAGTAATATTCTTGTAATCTATCAAAGATTTCGCGGCTCTTCTCATTATGCTCCTGTAGGTTTCTTCTGTAGCACACTATACCGTTTAAATAGACAAAACATTTTACTCCTTGCAGCCCTGCCAAAACTGTGTGCATCAGTCACTGGAAACGCACTGGGGCTCCTTTCAGTCCCAGTGGCATTCTCTTATATCCGTAAATTCTGATAATTTGAACTGAATACAGTTTCCTGTCTGTCCTTTTCATCCATCAATATTTGATGGTATCCACTTGCAAGATCAAGCATCGAGAAGTACTTTTCTCCCTCTAGTAGATCCAAGCTGTCTGTGATATTTGGTAGCAGAAATGCATCGCCGACTGTAATATCATTTAAGCCCGCTGTTCGATATGATTCTCTGCTTCTATTAGCCACTGGCATGAATGAGGAGTAATAGTGTGTTCCAGGTTCTCTTGCTTTCAACAGTTGTGTGATCTTTCAGCATATGATCAATTTGCTCTTTTTAAAACTTCTTTTTGCACTTTAGGGATATGGCACAGTTTAGCATTTATACCATACTTGCATGTTTCGTATCTATCAGTATTCTGTGCTGTATTGCGGTTGAGTCACCTGGTAGGTGGAATACATCTCCATACTCGGTACACACCTCCACTAATGCACTCCTTTCTTCTGCATTTAAATGATCATTTCCCAACTGTTTCCACAAAACACTAGTGCAACTTTTCGTTTTGTCTGTGACTTCCTTACTGCTTTTTATTTCTTTTGCTCTTACTGGTGGATATGATTCCTCTGTCAGCAGCCTGACAGTCTTCAGCTGAACATTTGTCTTTGGATAAATTCAATGCGTCTGCCATTTCAAACACTCACTAACAATTCAGATAGGTGCACCCTACGTGTTCAATCTCCTGTCTTGGAATAACCAATTCCCTTTCGTTTTCTCATGGTACCTTGCCTTCCACTCTCTGATACATTACATTTTCTTTTCAGGGAAGCCATTTCCCTGTTGGATTCTTGATCTGCTTCAAACCCATTATGTTTCGGTTCCTCCTCTACTATCAAGAGTATGTGTAACCTTTGTACTCTTAAGACCTCCGTCCGCATTGTCTAACGTAACTTTATGCTCTGTTACGAAGTCTCGACCTATTAGTCCGTCATATGGAATATCTAAACTTGATACGTATATGTGAAACTTACATCCAACTTTCCTGGCACCTGCTACACTTAGGTGTATTTTCACCACACCTATTGTGCTCACACCTTCACTGGCAACACCCTTCAGCAGAAGCCTTTCTGCTTCATTTAATTGGAGTGTTCGCAGGTATACTATTTTTTATCAGGAGAGAGAACTGTGCTCCCATGTCTGTTAACAATTTTAATTCTTTTCATAATTCTACACAATATAATGTTAAAACATTGTTTTCCATAGGACATGCTATCACCCTGATTATAAGTGTATTTAGTGTGAAAACACCTGACTGTGCGGCCTTGCTGCCCTTTAGTTTCCTTGTACCAATTTGCCTATTGTACTCAATATTGGCACCCGGCCTTTTCTCCAGGCATGCCAGGGTCTTTTTTGACAATCCTTAGTGTAATGGCCTTGCGCTTACAGTTCAAACACGCTATGTCTTTTACACTCAGGCACGTTACGCCACAATTACCCGGTAGATTACATTGCGGGCATCTCCATTCCCTTAGTCCTCCATCAGTTGCTCTGTGATTACCCCAGAATTCCCTGACATCTGTTAACGTCATTTTCTACAATCTTGTCCCTCATTTACTGTCGGCATTGGTGTGACCCGGCATGTCACATACATAACAAAAATTTGTAAACTCTTTGCCCATCATGACTTGGACCCTGCCCTCTTGTTTACTCTTTCTGCGCTTACTTGCAATGTGTCCTCTCAAGCCACACATGAAGCATTTCAAATTTTGAATTTCCTTTGGTCTTTTCATCATGTCCATTCTGTAATTAAATTTTATCCTTGGGGCTATTCCCAGCTCTTATTGATATATTGCACTTTCTGCCTGCAGGGCTAACTCTACTGCTGTTGCTAGTCCGGTCTTGTCTCCTTGGTTTCTTACTATTGGTTGAATCCTATTTTTAGTTAGACCCTGAAGAGAGCAAGCTCTTCCCAACGAGTACACAAACTCTATGGTTCCCTTTTACATTGTCTTGACTTGAAACCCGACTTACAGCTTCCCTGAAATCTCTTTACATTTTGTCGATTCTACTTTTCCACAAAGAAATCTGCTCGCCTTGCCCTTGCCTTGCGTGAAATATCTTAGAAGCATAGTAATTTATCATCCTTTTTACTTGAGTAATTTCCTTCCAGAACATGCTTTACTTCCTCCCATGTGCCCATTCTTTCAAACACTTGCAGTCTCAACCTTTCCTCATCAGTTATTTTTGCTTTATCGAAATTCAGTAGGATTTCATGTTCCCCTGGCTTGACCAACTCAAAAACAGTGTCTACATTTTCTGTGAATTTGCTAAGATCTTGTTTATTCACCTCGAATACTTAGAAATAACGCATAGAGCCTCTTTAACTGACGTCCCACCAGCACTGGTAGAGGAATATGCTTCACTACCTGGAGCCATCATACTGAACTTAACTATTGTAACACTTTAAAATTACAATTTAAGAATAGAAATACAATGCACTCTTATGTTCTAAATCAAATGGACCAGTTATGTAGCATTTTTATTGTGGTGCATAATTGTGCTGCTCTGTGTTGCCTGCTGCGCATGTGCTGCCCTTGTGCCTGTGATCTGCAATGCATCGGCTGCTACCTGCTTGGCTGACGCGTAATAGGTGACTGGGTAAAGTGTAATTCCCAACCATGGGTCGACAGGTGGGGTTGGCAAGCACTCCCTGGTACAGGCCAGCCCCAGGGAGGGATGACTGCCTGAGCTGCTACCTTCTCAGATTGCTGATTGGTCCCTCTGTCAGGTGTTCGTGAGGTATGAACAATCACCTAAGATGGGTGAGGCCTCCTCGGCGGTGGTGGTGGTGGGGGGGGGGGAGGTCCCACGTCTCCAGTTGGAAGGAGCGCACCATCAGAGATGCTGGCAGTCATGGGGGATTTTCTCGCAATGAGCCAATTATCATCTTCGCAGTCCACATCTACAAAAAGTAAACCCCCCCCCCCCCCCCCTGCGGGTCTGGGGGTTAGAATAGGCCCTAGGTATTCCTGCCTGTCGTAAGAGGCGACTAAAAGGAGTTTCAACCGTTTCGGCCTTCCATGTGATGGTCCCCCTTGGGGTTTGACCTCCATTTTTCAAAATTCTACAGAAGTACGAGCCTTTTGGGGAAGGACGCCTTACGTGGTGTACCACTGGTCCTCAGTGCACTAAGACCTTGGCACTCAGCATTGTAACGGCGTTGTAACCACACCCACAATTCCTCAAATTGGGCCTAAACGCCTGATGGGTTGCATAAGTTACGCCCATAGTGCGTTCCCATCTGCACCTAAGATCCTGATGGACTTTCCATGGCACCCGAAATCCAGCACGGTAGCCAGCCCGTTGTGGTGGGGTCGTCATGTACCCTCTAGGTTGTAGCCCCCTGACAACACAGGGATCGTACTCCCGATACCTGAGCTGTACCCTCCCCACGTCAGCCAAGGAGTAGATGCCTGTCTCCTTGGGGTATCAGGACTCCCGGCAATGGTCATCCTGCCAGGTGGCCCTTGCTGAGGCTGGGTGGCGCCTGTGGGGAGAGCCCCTGGTCGGAGTGGGTGGTATCGGGGCGGACGTTTCGCAGATGAAACGTCAACATGTATCAGGCCGCTCTGCGGCCGAGTCTTTTAAAAAGAAAGGTACTGTCTCTGGCTCTGGTTCTCCTGCCCTTTCCCCCTTGGCCACTCCCTGGGAGGAAGGAAGGGCCCGCCGGCTTGGGGCGAAGTACTTCCCCCGCTATTTAGTCTGTTCTCGGACCGATGGGGGGACATTCGCCACCTCCAAGCCCATGTTACTTGTCCAGCACATCGAGGACATCTTTGGGGAAATCGAGGCTCTCAGTAAAATGCGTTCGGGGTCCTTTCTTATAAAGACCACCTCCGCCACACAGTCGGCGGCGCTCCAGGCATGCGACCGACTAGGGGACATCCCAGTGTCCATTGTCCCACATCTGGCACTGAATAGGACGCAGGGGGTTATTTTTACATCCCGCTGCAATCTGATGAGGAGCTCAAGGCCAACCTGGAGTGCCGAGGCGTGTATTTCGTCCGGCGAGTCCAGCGCGGCCCCAAAGACCGTCGCGTCGACAACGGGGCCATTATCCTCGCCTTCGAGGGGGACGTTCTCCCGGAGAAGGTAAAGGTGATGTGCTACCGGTGCGACGTGCGACCTTACATCCCGCCTCCTATGCGCTGCTTTCGTTGTTTGCGCTTTGGGCACATGTCGTCACGGTGTGAGGCTGAGCCCCTTTGTGGTGATTGTGGACGTCCTCTTCGTGAGGAACATACATGCACCCCACCACCTCGGTGCGTCAATTGTCCTGGCATCCACTCGCCTAGATCTTTAGACTGCCCCGCGTATCAGAAGGAGAAGAAGATTCAAGAATTAAAATCTTTGGATCGTCTCTCTTATTCTGAGGCCAGGAAGAAATATGACCGCCTCCATCCCGTGACGTTGACAACTTTGTTTGCCTCAGTCGTGTCCACTCCTTCCACAGTATCCTCACCCCTATCCTGTCCCCCCTCCACCTCCTCACCCCATCTGAGGTCTATGCCTCCACATCCCAAATCCCTCCCTTCCAAATCCTCCTCCCTCGCGGCCACTGCCCCCTCTGCACCAGGGGCCACCCTTCCTCCTCCTCCTCCCCCTCCGCCGCCTGAGAAGCGATCCTCTTCTCAGGCGTCCATCGGGGAAACGATCCGGACCCCGGCTTCCGAGGCCCGCGCGTGAGGACCTTCTTCGGGTCCAGCCCACCATCCCCGTGCCTCCTCGGACTTCCAAGAAGGCCTCCAAGAAGAAGTCTTTATCTCCCTCTCCACCCCAGCGCGTTTCGTCTGACGCTCCACCCGTGAGTCGCTGCTCCCGGCCGTCCTCAGTTTCGCCGGGACGCTCTGCTGCCAGGCGCTCAGCTGGCCTCTCGTCAGCAAATGGTGCTGCCCCTCCTACGCAACCCGGGAAAGCGGCCGCAGCTGGCAACGACTTGATGGAACAGGATCCGCCTCCCGCCGGTTGTAGCGTTGTTCCCTCGAAACTTGGCCCTCCGCGGCCGTCGAGGTGACCCGCTCTTCACCCGTTTCGTTCCCCCTTTTTTTCTGACTAGCGATGGCTTTGTTACATTGGAACATAGGAGGTATTCGATCTAATCGGGAGGAATTACAACTGCTCCTCCGCCTGCACTGTCCGCTCGTCCTTGGTCTCCAGGAAACCAAGTTGCGCCCAACTGACCGTATTGCTTTTACCCACTATACCTCGGAGCGGTCTGACCTCACCCCTGCGGACGGTATTCCAGCTCATGGTGGGGTCACGTTGCTCGTTCGGGACGATGTCTATTACCATCCCATCCCATTGACCACCCCACTCCAAGCAATAGCTGTCCCTATTACTCTTTCTGCCTTTACTTTTTCTGTTTGTACCATCTACACTCCATCGTCATCCGCAGTTAGTCGGGCTGACATAATGTACCTGATTGTTCAGCTTCCTCCGCCGTTTTTATTGTTTGGCGACTTCAATGCCCATCATCCCCTTTGGGGCTCTCCTGCATCCTGTCAAAGAGGCTCACTCTTGGCGGATGTCTTCAACCATCTCAATCTTGTCTGCCTCAATACTGGCGCCCCGACTTTCCTCTCGGTCTCTACTCATACCTACTCCCACTTGGACCTCTCGATCTGTTCTACCACTCTTTCCCGTCGGTTCGAGTGGTATGTCCTTTCTGACACCTATACGAGCGACCACTTCCCCTGTGTCGTTCGTCTCCTGCACCACACCCCATCCCCACGTCCTTCGAGCTGGAACATACCGAAAGCTGACTGGGGACTTTACTCCTCCCTGGCAACCTTTCTGGACCACGATTTTCTCAGTTGTGACAGTCAGGTCGAATACCTCACGGCTGTTATCATCAATGCTGCCGAATGTTCCATTCCTCGTACTACCTCTTCTTCACGTCGCGTTTCCGTTCCCTGGTGGAATGAGGCTTGTAGAGACGCTATCCGTGCTCGACGACGTGCTTTACGCACCTTTCGCCGCCATCCTATGTTGGCGAATTGTGTTGGATACAAACGATTCCGAGCGCAATGCCGTAGTCATCAAAGACAGGAAAAAAGCTTGTTGGGCGTCTTTCACCAGCTCCTTTAACAGTTTTACTCCCGCTTCTGTCGTCTGGGGTGGCCTGCGCCGGCTGTCTGGCATTAAGGCCCACTCCTCGGTACCTGGCCTGACTTCAGGTAATGAGGTCCTTGTTGATCCTGTGGCTGTCTCCAACGCCTTCGGCTGGTTTTTCGCGGAGGTTTCCAGCTCCGCCCATTACCACCCTGCCTTCCTTCCCAGGAAAATCTGGAAAATTATAATGCCCCCTTTACTATGCGGGAACTCGAACGTGCACTTGCACTATCCCAGTCCTCTGCTCCGGGGCCAGTTGTCATTCACGTTCAGATGCTGGCACACCTTTCTCCGGCAGGCAAAAGCTTCCTTCTTCGTACCTACAATCGCGTCTGGACCGAAGTCCCCATGCGTTGGCGTGACGCCGTCGTTGTTCCTATACCCAAACCCGGGAAGGATAGAAACCTTCCTTCTAGTTACTGCCCCATTTCTCTTACAAGCTGTGTCTGTAAGGTGATGGAGCGCATGGTTAATGCTCGGTTAGTCTGGATTCTTGAATCTCGACGGCTACTTACCAATGTCCAATGCGGCTTTCATCGCCGCCGCTCCGCTGTTGACCACCTTGTGACCTTGTCGACATTCATCATGAACTTTTTGCGAAGGCGCCAAACGGTAGCCGTGTTCTTGGATTTGGAGAAGGCTTATGATACCTGTTGGAGAGGAGGTATCCTCCGCACTATGCACAGGTGGGGTCTATGCGGTCGCCTGCCCCTTTTTATTGATTCCTTTTTAACAGATCGAAAGTTTAGGGTCCGTGTGGGTTCCGTATTGTCCGACGTCTTCCTCCAGGAGAACGGAGTGCCTCAGGGCTCCGTCTTGAGCGTAGCCCTTTTTGCCATAGCGATCAATCCAATTATGGATTGCATTCCACCTAATGTCTCGGGCTCTCATTTTGTCGATGACTTCGCGATCTACTGCAGTGCCCAGAGAACATGCCTCCTGGAGCGCTGCCTTCAGCGTTGTCTAGACAGCCTATACTCATGGAGTGTGGCAAATGGCTTCCGGTTCTCTGAAGAGAAGACTGTTTGTATCAACTTTTAGCGATATAAAGCGTTCCTTCTGCCATCCTTACATCTCGGTCCCGTTGTTCTCCCTTTCGTGGAAACAACTAAGTTTCTAGGGCTCACACTGGACAGGAAACTTTGTTGGTCTCCGCACATCTCTTAATTGACTGCCCGTTGTACACGTTCCCTTAATGTCCTCAGGGTTCTTAGTGGTTCATCTTGGGGAGCGGATCACACCGTCCTGCTTCGCTTGTATCGGTCCATAGTCCGATCAAAGCTGGATTATGGGAGTCTCGGCTATTCGTCTGCTCTGCCATCCCTCTTACGCCGTCTCAACTCCATCCAGCATAGGGGGTTATGTCTTGCGACCGGAGCATTCTACACTAGTCCCGTCGAGAGTCTTTATGCTGAAGCTGCCGAATTACCATTGACCTACCGGCGCGACATACTGCTTTGTCGGTATGCCTGCCGGCTGTTGTCAATGCCCGGCCGCCCCTCTTATCAGCCCTTCTTCGCCGATTCTCTCGACCGTCGGCATGGGTTGTATGTGTCTGCCCTGCTGCCCCCTGGAGTCCGCTTTCGTCGCCTGCTTCGACAATTGGATTTTTCCCTCCCTACCACCTTCAGAGAGGGTGAGAGCCCCACATCACCTTGGCTCCAGGCTCCGGTTCATATTTATCTCGACCTCAGCTCACTCCCGAAGGAGGGTACTCCGGCTGCAGTGTATTGCTCATGGTTTGTCGAACTTCGTGCTCGACTTGCCGGTCACACCTTTATTTACACCGATGGCTCCAAAACTGACGATGGTGTCAGTTGTGCCTTTGTTGTCGGGTCCGCCACCTTTAAATACCGGCTGCTCGACCAATGTTCCAGCTTTACGGCCGAGCTTTTTGCTCTCCATCAGGCCGTTCAGTATGCCCACCGCCACCGCCATTCATCGTATGTACTCTGCTCTGATTCCCTCAGTGCTCTTCAGAGCCTTGGAGCTCCCTATCCGGTCCATCCCTTGGTGCAACGGATCCAGCAGTCCCTCCATTCTTTTGCTGATAATGGTTCTCCTGTCAGCTTTCTGTGTGTTCCCGGACATGTAGGAGTGCCTGGGAATGAGGCTGCAGATGCTGCAGCCAAGGCTGCAGTCCTCCAGCCTCGGCCAGCCTCCCATTGTGTCCCGTCATCTGACGTTCGTGGGGTTGTTTGTAAGAGGCTTGTGTCGTTGTGGTGGGATGCTTGGTCATCCCTCCAAGGAAACAAGCTCCGGGCAGTAAAACCACTCCCAACTGCTTGGACAACCTCCTCCCGACCATCTCGGCGAGAAGAGGTCCTTCTGACCAGGTTGCGGATTGGGTATTGCCGGTTTAGCCACCGCTACCTGCTCTCCGGTGACCCAGCCCCGCAGTGCCCTTGTGGTCATGCATTAACAGTGCGCCATGTTTTATTGTCGTGTCCCGGTTTTAGTCAATCTCGTGTTGTCCTGTTCCTGCCATCTACTTTACCGGATATTTTAGCTGATGACGCTCGAGCAGCTGCTCGTGTTCTTTGTTTCATTACTTTGACTGGCTTGTCCAAAGACATCTAACTCTTTCACTTATTTTATCTTCATCTTTGTAAGAACTTTCTGGTGTCTCGCCCCCCCCCCCCCCCCTTGAGTTTTACTAGATTCTATGTGCTCTAACAATTGTGACTGGGTGCTAATGACCTCAGTAGTTGAGCGCCCAAAAAAAAAAAAAAAACCCTACTGAGGAGACACAATCCTTTGCAAAGGTAAATCCGTTTCTTATTCAGAAAGTTGTTGATGCAATTGCTGGCCCCGTGAAATCCTGCTCTCGTTTTGCAGTAGCATTTTGCTTTTGGAGACTACTTCTGATTCTCAAGCATAACAGCTGCTTGCCGTTCTGCTTCTCCGCGACTATCCTGTTGGTGTCGAGGCCCATAGAACTCTGAATTTTTCCCATGGTGTTATTTACATTAGATTGCACAATGGTCTGACTGAGACAGAAATTCAAATGTACCTCTCTTATCAGGGTGTCATTGTAGTCTGTCGGGTAATGAGAAGGTAGATGCATCTTTAGTGCCACTCACACTCTTTCTCACTTTTGATAGAGTGAAGCTTCCATCCAAGATTAAAGCAGGCTATGAAGTTGTCACAGTCCAACCGTACATTCCGAACCCTGTGCGCTGCTACTAGTGTCATCGTTTCAACCACACTTGGATGTCTTGTTGACACTCGGCCAAATGTGTAACCTGAGGTAGGGATACTCACGAGGGTGATTGTCCACCTCTTTCTCCTCTATGTATCAACTGCAAGGCGACCATGCTGCCTCCTCTTGAGATTGTTCCGTGTATCTCAATGAGTGTGCTGTCCAGAAGATCTGGGTAAAGGAAAAATTGCTTTACTCGGTCGCATCAAGTTATTGGCTAGCCGCGAACTCTGCGTTCTGCCATCTGACACTTACGGTACTGTTCTTGCTACATCTCACTCGACAAACGGGATGGCCATGCAGACATACAACCTCAAATTCAACACTGCAGTTGTGAAATCACCCAGTGTTGTGGTAGCATCATCGTCTCCTCATCCAGCTGTGCAACAAGCCACAAAACTTTCACCTCACAGGACAAAGTCATCTGCTACACATCTAGCAGGCCTTAAAGGACAGGAGGACTATCCCGCAAAGACTTCCTACATTCCTCCAGCCAACAGATATCTGAGTCTTCCTCCGCCAGCCAGAAAGGCTCCAAGAAGTCAAAGGCAAACAGTCTTATCCTTCGCCAACCCGGAGATCCAGTTCAATGGTGTGGCCGTGTCATACCATCACCCGGCTGACCTCCATGTCACCGGTGTGCACCGCCAACTATTTTTCTTCCCTGGATTCTGCAGATTGACAGAGGGAGAATGCTGACACCTTTGTAGATCTCATGGAGTGGGGTCCTCCAGCCTCCATGCCCTGTAGCAGTGAGTCTTTGAAGGCTGGCACTCGGCAGCTGCCAAAGTGACACCTCTTCATTATGACTCTCCTTTAGTGGAACGTTTGTGGCCTTCGATCAAACAAAGAGGATTTATGGCTGCTCTTAGAATTGCAGTGTCCACTTGCTCTCTGCCTCCAGGAAACAAAGTTGCGTCCTCATCACTGTTTTGAGTTCTTGCATTTCTGTTTTGACCTTCCCCCTGAGGGTGGCATTCCATTTCATGGGGGAGTCATGCTGCTCATACAGGATGATGTTCATAGTCAGCCCATCTCCTGACTACCCGCCTTCAAGCTGTTGCAATTTGCATTTTCCTTCCTCACGATGTTCATAGTCAGCCCATCTCCTGACTACCCGCCTTCAAGCTGTTGCAATTTGCATTTTCCTTCCTCACTTGGACCTTTTCCCTTTGTACCGTTTACATCCCTCCATCATTCGATGTTACCAGGGCAGACTTCCTCAGCTTATTGGGCAGCCACCTCACCCCTTTCTTCTGCTCAGTGTCTTTAATGTGCACCACCCCATTTATGGCTCGCTCAGAACCTGTCCAAGAGGTGCCCTCTTGGCTGACCTTCTCAGTCAACTTAACCTCCTCTGCTTTAACACAGGAGCACCCATGTTCCTTTTAGACTCCACACACCAGTTGCTATCTCCAACACCGTGGGTCACCATTTTGTGGAGATTTCGAGCTCCTCAGACTATCACCAAGCCGTCCTCCATTGGAAACGAGCAGAGGAGGCTCAGGCAATACACCCTTGTCTTCACAGCATTGCGAGTGCTATAATACTGCCTTTACTATGAGGGAGCTAGATCATGCTCTCACTTCGTCCTGATTGTCCACCCCATTGCCAGACAGTGCTCACATTCAGATGTTGCAGCACCTTTCCCTAGTGAGCAAGCACTTTCTGTTTCATACATACAACTGTATCTGGGCAGAGGGCACGTTTCCCAGACGCTGATGTGAAGGACAAAAACCTTGCTTCTAGCTACTGCCCCATTTCTCTCACTAGCCGTGTTTGCAAGATGATGGAACGTATGATCTGTGCCCAATCGTCATTGTGGCTCAAGTCTCGCAATTTACTAACGACTGCACAGTGTGGATTTCGAACGTGCCGTTCTGTAGTTGACCATCTCATTACTTTGTCCACCCATGCCATGAATGGTTTTCTGTGGAAATCCCAGACTGTGGCTGTGTTTTTCTATTTGGAGAAAGCCTATGACACCTGCTGGAGGACTGGTTTCCTCTGTACTTTCTGCACCTGGGGCTTCTGTGGCAGCATGCCCCATTTCCTTCAGGAATTTTTGGAAGACTTGAGTTTTCAAGCTCCATGTTGGTTCTGCCTTGTCGGATACCTGTATCCAGGAAAAAGGTGTGCCTCAGAGTTCTGTCCTGGGCGTTATCCCCTTTCTATCGCCATTAACCCTTTAATGGCCTGTCTCCTGCTGGGCATCTCTGGCTCCCTCTTCTTTGATGTTTGTGCCATCTGTTGCAATTCTCCACAGACCTGTCTCATTGAACGGCATCTTCAGCTATGTCTCAATCTTCTTCACTCATGGAGCATCGACAGTGGCTTTTGTTTTTCCACTGACAAAACCATTTGTATGAATTATCTGTCAGTGCAATTGGTTTCTTCCACCATCTTTACATTTTGGGCCTGTTGCTGTTCTGTTCATTGGAACTACAAAATTCCTGGGGCTCGTACTTGATAGGAAATTTTCTTGGTCCTCCCATATGTCTTACCTGGCAGCCCGCTTTATGTGGTCCCTTAATGTCCTCCGTGTCCTCAGTGGTACGACCTGAGGAGCAGATCGAACCACCCTCCTCCATTTGTACTGTTCCTTTGTCTTTTCGAAACTAGACTAGGGGTGTTTCCTTTATGCATCTGCATGTCCGCCCCACATACACCATCTTAATACTATCCATGTGGCATCCGTTGGGTCTCTGGCACCTTTTACACTATTCCAGTTGAGAGTCTGTATGCAGAAGCTGCCGAACTACTGCTGTGACTTTCTCCTCAGCAGATATGCATGCTGTCTGCCTGCCATGTGTGGCCACCTATCCTATGCCGCCTCCTTCGATAACTCCTATGATCACCGGTATGGTGTGCATACCTCTTCTCTGTTACCTCTGGAGTTCACTTTAGGCTCTTGCTTCGGCAGGTTACCTTCACATTACCTGCTACTTTCCCGATGGGTGTGAACCCTTCACCATCTTGGCTTCATGTGATGGCCTGTGTTCACCTTGGCCTTCATTCAGTTTCTAAGAATACTACTCCAGCCTCGCTTTATCTGCTTCAGTTACATTACCTTCACACGGAACGTTGCGATAGTACCTTTGTGTACACTGATGGCTCTCGGACTGACAGTGGTGTCGGGTGTGCCTTCATCATTGGCACCAACGTTTTTCGGTATCTGCTTCGGGAACACTTCTCAGTGTTTACAGCAGAGCTCTTCGCTCTGTTTCAGGCCATGTAGTACATCCGATGTCACAGGCTTTTCAATTGCTTCATTTGCTCCGATTCTCAAAGTGCCTTCAAAGCCTCTGCGTGTTGTACACTGTCCAACCCTTAGTGCAATGGGTCTAGGAAAGCTGTCGCTTGCTCACTCTTGATGGAGTCACTGTGATGTTTATCTGGATTCCTGGCCACGTCGGTCTGACAGGAAACGAGGCTGCTAATGCTGTTGCTAAGGCTGCAATCCTCATACCTCAGCCCGCTAGTTCTTACATTCCCTCCAATGATCTCTGTGTTGCTGTCTGTCACTAGGTGGTGTCACTTGGAATCACCACTGTTCCTTCCTTCACTGGTAAAAGCTCTGGGTTATTAAGCCTCTCCCAGCAGCTTGGATGACCACCTCTCAGCCCTCTTGCCGCGAGATCATTTTACCTAGGTTGCATATTGGGCACTGTCTTTTAGCCATCAACATTTGCTAAGTGGTGCTGCCCCATCACTTTGTGCTCATTGCACTCACCTTTGATGATCTGCCATTTCCTGATGGAACGTCCTTTTTTTAACCACTTCTGTTCTCATTTGTGTTTGCCATCTCATTTATCATCCGTTTCAGTGAATGACGCGCAGTTGTCAACCACATTTTACATTTTATCTTTGTAGCAATATGCAAAGGACATTTAATTTTTAGTTCAGGGCCTCCGTTTCTCTATGGTGTATTTTATAGACCTTTCTCCATGTCCCTGATTTTAGCTGTCTTCTCTTTCGTCATTTTCTACAGTCCTAACATGGACGTGTATGACCCTTGTTTTTGCACCCTAAAATGAAATAAACAAACAAACTTAAAAGTGCATCATCTCTTTTTGCTAACTCTGCAACGAACTTCGGCTTTCACAAATGCTGCTTGCTGCACCATGCTTTAAACTGTTCTAAAACTTCTTCATAATGCTCTATGCTTGGAGCGTCCTGCTCCCGAGTTTTGTACACGTTTCCCCTTCGACCCTGCTAGCTATTGCCATGAGGTAATGTTTAGGGCTACTCACTTCATATTGGCTGTATATGTGCACTATTGTTCAGTGGTTCTTCAGAGACTGGGTGAAAGGTTAGAGACATCTGTCTTAATATTGTCATGCACTGTGTCATACGCCCTGCGTAGACTTCTCATCACAACGTAGTGCTGTACCCACTAGAAGGCCCTCTCTCTTCCTCCTTCTCATCCCAGCATCTCTCTCTAACCAGACATGCTGTATGCCTATTAGTTTTAATTCCGCTGCTTACCAAAGACTCCATTGTCTTAAGTACTTACTGCTTTCTTTGTGTGTTTATAATTTATAGCTTTCATCTTGTTACCAAGCATAGCTGCCCATCAGCTGGGTGTTGACCAGCATGCTCCGAGGTCTTGGGTCCTCTCACCATGCCTTAAAGCCTTACTGTTGCATAATTTCTTTTTAACAGTTGCCCATTTTGTTGTTAATAATGTATTTCAGACTTGGCTTTTCTCATGGATATAACAGTAGTCAGTCAATTGTCAGTGGCCATCCGCCAGGTAATCACTGGGATTCGCAACGACAGTGGTGGAACCTTTTCTGCTGTTAGGATGATATGGTCAGGATCTATTTTGAGGTTGTGTGTGAGTATTCTTTTTTCTGCTGGAAGGGTGGTGGTGTTGGGAAGGAATCTGGGGAATGACGGTGAGGCCAAGTTGGAGGAAAGTTGACCAGGGGGTGGTTATGTGGAAGGGAGGGAGGATCACAGTGGTGTGAAGTAGGACTGTTGATATTTTTAAAAATATCGGGAATCCAGTATATCAGTATTTAAAAAAAGTAATTTCGGCCCTCGATATATCTAAAAAAAAGTGTGTATCAACAAAAAATTTAAACAAATATTGGGGGGGGGGGGAGATTCCACGATTAAGGCAGCATTTAAGGAACAGGATGTGGGCCTGGATTTTAGCCATGGAAATGGATACTTTACTGAAATAGTGCAGAAAGATGGAGCAGGCGACCATTGTGGCAGGGCTGGTTTTGTTTGGGAAATGCGAAATGTGGGAAATGATGTCGGAAATGAGCAAGTGAAGTTGTTACGTGGTTGTGAGGCGAGCTGGAAAAGATGCATAAAATCATGTATAGATATGCAAAAACATGTACAAATGCATAAAAATATGCACAAATGCATAAATTACGCAAAAACATGTAGACAAATACCTAAAATATGTACAGAAGTGTGTGTGTGTGTGTGTGTGTGTGTGTGTGTGTGTGTGTGTGGAGGGGGGGGGGGAGACAGACACACAGAATGGATGAGGTATAGGAGAATGCGAATGTTGGCATAAGGGAAGAGGAGTGGGGGGGAATTGGTTGCGTTCGCAAGTCAGTAGGTGTGGAAATAACATATGAAAACACAAGTGAGTGAGGCAGGAAATGTGATCAATGGGGATAATTTAACTCTTTCATTATTGCTGGGAAGAATTTGGGGCATCAGGTGCTGCACCAACAATCTGGGCAGCTATGCAGCTGTATGTTGTGCGCAGACGAGACCTTTGATACAGTGTGGCTTGGAGTGTGTACGGTTTGGGATGTGATGAAAAAACATAGGACAGAAAGAAAGAGCAGTCACTGTATAGTGTAATGTTTTTGGGATGGAAGAAAAGCTGTTAGGCAAAATCAAACATTAGAATGTCAACAGTGTTATGAAAAAGATAGATTGCTACTCACCATAAAGATAACACGTTGAGTTGTAGACAGGCACGGTGAGAAGACTCTTGCAAATAAGCTTCCACCCAATGCCTTTTTCAGAAAGCAAGCATAGCTCACAAACATACAACCATACCTCCAGCCAGACTGCAGCAGAAACATGTTGAATAGCAGCAACAGTCCAGAGGAGGGTGGGGAAGGGGCAGGGATAGCAGGGTACAGGTGGGGAAAGAGTAATTGGCACTGCTAGATGGAGCCTGCAGTAGCTAGAGGTGGCAAGGCAGGGCTGACAGGCACAACATCGGGAGGCTGTGTGGGAGGGAGTGGAGGGGGAAAAATGGGGAGTGAAAAAGAGGAGCAGAGAAGGAGAAGAGACCAGAGGGTGCATAATGCAGAGAGCAGTGGAGATTGAGGGTGAGGGGAGGTGAATAATGAGGTGGTGACAGGGCAGAAGGGGCAGAAACAGTTGTGTGGAGGGTGTGAGGATAGTAGGTTACTGTAGGTTGAGGCTGGGATGATTTTGGGACCAGAGAACGTGTTGTACGGATAACTCCCATTTGTACATCTCTATGCCACCTCCCGGACCCAACCCCGCACTGTGACTGACCATCTGGTAGTTGGAAACAACTCTCTGACAGGCATTTTTCTAAATGCCAACAGCTCATTGCAGTCTTTTTTGACCTACATAAGGCTTGCAACACCACTTGGCACTATCACATTTTCCTTACCCTTCATGATTGGGGTTTTCCTTGCTCCCTAGCAATTTTTATTTGTCAGCTTTTATCCTAATTGTTGTTCCGGGTTCATGTTGGTAGTTCAGTTGGCATTCCTTGGGTCCAAGAGAACGGTATGCCACAGGGCTCTCTCGTAAGTGTCACTCTCCCCTCTTTGCTATCAGTGGGCTAGTGACCTCTGATGGGCTGCACTGTATGTTTACACCTTCTGCATTTGGTACATCTCTCACTCAGTAGCCTCAGCAGAACACCAGCTCCAAGGCACCATCTGAGGGACCTCAGGGTGGACTCTTTCCCATCGTTTCGATTTCCCTCTTGCCAAAATGAGGGCCGTGCATTTCTGTTGTCGTACCACAGTCTGTCGTGATCCAGAACTCTACTTAGGAACCTAGCACTAGGAAGTTTTTGCACAGTCCCGTTTTTGGACCTCCATTTTGGTAAAAAAGCTGTCTTGGCTGTCCATATTCATTAACTAAAGACTAGTTGCAAGCAGACACTTAACGCACGTTTCCTTGCCCACGCATTGTGGTATGTGGATCGTTTTACTCGTCTCTGTGTTTACTGGGCACTGGTCTCATCCCGACTGGACTATGGCTGCTGGAGTTAAGACTCAGCTGCACCTTTGTCTTTGAATTGTTAGATCCAGACCACCATAATGGAGTTCATCTGTTCACTGGCACTTTCCGGTTCAGTCTCATTGAGTGTGTCCTGCCTGAAGTGGGTATCCTGCCTCTTCAGTACTGACTGTACTAACTCTTGATCTACTATACAATTGCCATTTGACAATTCTCTGATCATCCAGCATACCCAGTTCTTTTTGCGTACAAGGGGTGTCATCCTCCTACCCTTGGGTGTGAGTACCAGTTGGAATGTGCCTCACAGTCCTGTCAGGATCTTTGCCTCTTCTCCCTGGAATGTGCTCCCTACGTTTTCTCATACACTTTCCCTTGATTGGTGCCAAAGCCACACATTACAATCACTCTAAGTCCATTACCCTCATGACCTTTCAGCATGTGATTCAGGTCTTCAGGAGTTTCAGGGTGCTACCATTCTTTAGACAGACGACACTTAAACCGCGGTTATGACAGTGTATGCTTTTGTATACCTTGCCAATAAGGAACACCGTTCATTGCCAGGAACACAGAGTTTTTACAGTGGAGCTAATAGCTACTAACAGAGTCCTCCACTTTATCAGGCAGCCCTCCCCTGACCACTTTTTAATATGTAGTGACTCAGTGAGCTGTCTTCAAGCCATTGACCATTGTTACTCTTGGCGTGCCGTTGTCTCTGTATTTGATTATCTTCTCACTGAACTTACGTTATACTGACTGCTCAGTTGTCATTCTCTGGGTTCCAAGTTGTGCATATCCCATGGAATGAATGGGTCAACTATATGGCTAGATGAGTGATTGCTCACCCCATTCACTTTGCTGATCCCAGGTGTTGACTTGTAGGTGCAGATGAGACCTGTGCTCACTCGAGATGGAATGATATTTGGGTAGCTACCGCTCTCTTTAATAAATTACACACAATCAAGGAGACTGCTGCTGCACGGAGTTCTTTCCTCTGTCCCTCCTGGAAGGAATACACTCTTATGTCCCCTCCACATTGATCGTACCGGGTTAACCCATCATTTTATTTTACATAACAAGCCACCACACATTGTAGTTGTGGAGCTGTACAGACAGTAGTTCATATCCTGGTGGGCCGCCCTCTTCTTCTGACCCTCCGTGCTAAGCATGACCTTCCAAATACTTTGCATTAAATACTGGCAGATGATTTACGGGTGGTTGAACTGATTCTCTGTGAAAGTGTGTTTTATTTTCAGATTCAAGGTTTTAAGCTACCTTCAGGGCAGGGGCAGGGTGGTTGTGGTTGGAGCATCTGCTGTATGCTGGTTCTAGTGAACTCCTGACCTTATCTCCTCAACTGGCTCACTCTTGCATCCCTCTCTCACTATGTTTTAATAACCTTTAGGTTCAGTTTGTCTCCTTTTCTGCTGTACCCTATTTTCTATTTTAGAAGTGTCACTATGTTGAATTGTTAGTGCTCTTTAACATCTTGACTAAATTGATGCAGAAGTAGGGCCACTTCTGTCGCATGCAGAACTCCAAGGTCAGTCACCTACTGCTTTACCTATTTCCATTCTGTTGTATTCATTATTGATATCGATTACGTTTTTAGCCTTTCTCATGTTTACTGTTTTGAACCTGCCGACTTGTTTCTTTGCCCTTGATTGGAGTGGTGGGAGGCAGATGTGAGCTGGTGTTTTTCTCACGATCAGATAACCTCAAGAGAACCCTCGTCTGCTCTGACCTCCGTATTGGCCTGATCCATACACTTCTCCATCAATTCTTTCTCAGCTCTGGCATCAGTATTGCCTCCAATGCCTTGGTCATACTTTACAGATGTCACCAGTAGTGGATGAACTACCCCTGGGTTGAGTGACTGATGACCATACTATTTAGTCCCTTAACCTCCAGTCAATGTACCTACCAACCAATCATCCTTCAGTATTACAGTAGTCCACTTCTTTCCACATAGATTTTTCTGGACATTTCTCTTAAACTGCAGTCTATTCTTTGTCATTAGTAAACTGTGATCTGAGGTATATCTGTTCTTGAATTCACCTAACAGTTTAATATCTGACTTTGGAATCTCTGTCTTACGAGGATGCAATCTAGTTGGAATCTCCTCTGCTGCCCAATCTGCTGCTTTTCGTGCTTGCGATTGTTATTTAACCATCTGGCTGTGTCCTCTGACAACACAGGTATCATACTTCTGATACTTGAGATGTTAGCTCCCAATGTATGCCTAGGAGTAGTTGCTTCTCATTCCAGAGCATCGGAACTCCTGGCAATGTCTGCTGTGCCAGACGGCCATTTTTGTGGCTGGCTGGTGGCCGAGGGGAGAGCCCCTTATCGGAGCAGGTGGAATCAGGGCAGATACGTTGCGTATGAAGTGTATCAAGCTCCTAAAATCTGGCCATTCTTCTATGGCTGACTCTTCTGGTGGTAACGGATCATTGACTGCTGCTTCTTATAACCCTGCAGCCTTTCTTTCCCTGGCTACACGTTGAGAGAGGGGCCAAGCTCATCAGCTTGGGGTGAAACACTTTCCTTGCTAAGTGGTCAGTACTAGGACGGACAGGGAGACATTCACCATCATCACCAAGCCATTACATTTTGTGGAAAAAACGAAGATGAGTTTGGCAGAGTGGAGTCTCTCGGTAAGATGCAGTCATGTTCACTGTTGATCAAAACTTCCTCTGCTGCCCAATCTGCTGCTCTTCATGCTTGTGATTATTTTGGCCAGAGTGTCGTTCTCCAGGAATCACATTTTTTTTATGCTCAGTCAACGAGCCATTGTGGGTTCTGTGCTTTCTGTCAGAACCAGGTTGGCCCTTTAAGGACATCCAGTAGTGTCTGCACATTGGTACGAATGGATATTGTTAGTACATGGATCCCATTTTGTACACCATTGGAAGCAGTTATTGTCAGAGTCAAGGTGGACTCTGCAGTCACGGTTTGTAGTCTCTATCTCCCTCCTGGAAGGCCACCTACACCTGCTGTCCTAACTGCCCTCATTCAGCAACTTCCCCCTCCCTTCCTCCTCCTTGGGGATTTTAATGCCCATCACTTTTTGTGGGGCAGGGCTTTTTCATCTAGTCATGAATTCCTCATTGACCAATTTGGTGCGGACCATGACCTGTGCCTCCTTAATGACACTTCCCCTACTCAAAAGTGTCGTAATTCTGTCGTTCCCTTCCTGCATCCTGGTGACCATGTTACCCAGCTGGGCTTTCCATCATGCTGATTGGCCTCTGTATACCTCCCAGGTCATGTTTTCGCTTTGTCATGTTGTATTGATGAAATCGTCTGTGATATGTCTGATAAGGTAATCTGTTTTGCCAGCATTTCTGTTGCCTGCTTTGCAGGCCCCATTCAGGCCAGTTCCACTGTGGAGCACAGCCATTGCCACCTCTGTATACAATCGTCATCGTGTCTTGCAACATCTTAAGCGGTACGCGTACTCTGCCAGTCTCTGGGTTATTCTGTTGCTTCATCACAGGTGTGGGTTACACTTTGCACCCTCCAAGGTTGTCAGCAACATTCTTCCATTCTGGACCTTCCCCTTATAGTTGGCCTTCATAAAGATCCATCAGTTCTCACAGAGCACATCAAGACCCATTTTGCAATGGTATTGCCATCAGTCTGCTATCCAGCTGCCTTCCTCCTCCAGAAACAACGGGCTTGAAGCTCCCTGCTTATGTTTTATCCCTTGTTAGGTGGAATCCTACAGTGAACCTTTTACTGAATGGGAGCTCTTTCTGGCCCTAACTTCTTCCCAAGATTCAGTTCCAGGCCCTGATTGCATCCATAATCAATTGCTCCAACACTTCAGTCCTCCACAAGGACAATATCTCCTCCAGGTGTTTTACCATATTTGGCTCCAAGGCATTTTATCCTCTCAATGTAGAAACAGTATTGTGGTTCTTGTCCTTAAGCCTGGCAAGGATCCCTAGCAAGTTATTAAAATGGATGGTGGCTCATCGGCTCAGTTGTGTCGTTGAAGCTTGGGACCTCTATCCCCTTTTAGGAGGGACAGTGTGATCGATCATCATCGTTGATTGGAAACAGCAGGTTGGCAGGCCTTTCTCAGCACTGCCTTCTTTTTCAGTTTTCTTAGATCTTCGTAAGGCCTATGACACAGCTCACATCCTCCTTACACTCCATTGGTTGGATCTGTAGGGCCCCCTGCTGATTTTTAGTAACCGGTTCTTGTCCATGTCGTTCAGAGTTTGGGTTGGCACTGTTGGCAGCTCTCCGTCGACACAGGAGAATGGCGTTCCACAGGGCTCCATATTAGTGTCCTTTTTCTCATCGCTGTTAATGAACTTGTGGCCTCAGCCATACAATTGGTCACCCCTGCTCTGTATGTGGATGATTTCTGTATTTGGGCTAGCTCTCACTCGGTGGCCTCCACAGAACTACTACTCCAGGGTGCCATCCGACGCACTTCCATGGGGACACTGTTGCACAGTTTTCAATTATGTTGAGTATGTTGCATTTCTGTTGCTGCACTTTTTGTCATCCTGAACCGGAGCTGTACCTCAACACCCAACAACTGATCATTGTCCTTCAGTTCAGTTTCTTGTGTCTTCTTTTTGACAACAAGCTTACTTGGTTGCCCTGTACCTGTTATCTGCAGGTTGGTGGTTTTTATAAATTCAATGTTCTTCACTTCCTTGCCCATGGCTCTTGGAGCACGGATCATTCAACCCTTCTCTGCTGTTACTTGGCATTAGTTCTGTCTTGTCTGGGTTATGGGTGTCAAAGTTCATGGATCAGTTGTCCCTTCCACTCTTTCTCTCTTGGGCATGGTTCATCGTTGTGGTATCCATTTAGCCACCAATGCCTTTTCCACTGGCCCTGTTGATAGTCGTCTGGTTGACACTGGGATCCCTCTCCTTTTGATTCTGCAGTCCCAACTCCTAGTTTCCTGTGCCATCGCTCTCTGCTCAACCCTGCTATTCTGTTCTTTGTGCGGTTTCAGGCCGTTGCCTGCCCTCTGCCCGCCCTCGGGTGGGTTTACCGATTGGGCTCCACATCGCTTCTCTCCACTGTGAATTCCATCTCCCCTGCTTGTCCTCTTCCTCACATTCTCTCCTGACCACTCCCCACACCCCTTGGTTAGTTTCTTGGCCCCTGATTTGGATTGATCTCATCCGGAATCTGAAAGCCCCCATCGCTCCAATAGTGTTCCATTATTTGTTCTGAATGCTCTTACAGGGGTTTCAGGATGCAATTGCTGTTTACACCAATGGCTCTAAATCCTCTGATCTTGTGGGATATGCCTTTGTGTTTGCTGTTGGCACGGTACACCATCTTTTGCCTTGTATGTATGGGGTGTTTACTGTGGAATTGATGGCCATCTATCAGGCCCTTTGCTTCATTAAAAAGTCCTCAGTCACCCAAGTTTTTTATGTATGGACTCAAGGAGCGGCCTTCAGGCTTTCGCTCGGAATATTTCCTGCCACCCCTTTGTCTTTGCCATCCACGACCTTCCCCCCCAGGGGGTCCACAACTCTTTTGTGGATACGTGCGTAGCGAGCACGGGACCCCGAGCTAATGTGGCTTCCTTTCTGGGCTGCATACCTTCCCTTCCCGCATCCTTTCCCATTCCCCATCTTTGCCCCCCCCCCCTCCTCACCTCTGGCTCTTTCCTTCCCTTTCTCCCCCTCTGGGAGTATGGTTTGTGCCTACGTCCGGAGACGGACACTCGAAACTGTATCAAATTCTTTGCTTTCTCCGCTTGCAAGTCTTCGTCCTTCCTCTGTCCTTCTCTTTTCCTTACCTCTTCTCTTTGCCCTTTTCTCCGCTACGGCGTTTGAGACCTCTCTTGTTTCCTTTCCCTTTCTCTTTTTTCCTCCCTGTGCGTGTCTGAAGGCCAACCCACGCATTTTCATGCATAGCCGGTGACGGGGTAACGCGTAATTCCCCGCCCCGGGTAGACAGGTAGGACACGTACGTACCCCCTGGTAACGGCCAGGCCCAGAGAGGGGTGATTACCCGAGCTGATACCTTCTGAAAGTGCCGATTGGTCCCTCCGTTCGTTTGTCGGGAGGTGTGACCTGAGGTTTGAACAATCACCTAAGGCGGGAGTGCCCTCAGTGAGGGCCCCCACAGGGAAGGAGCGCGCCATCGGAGATGCCGGTAATCATGGGGGATACTTTCGCAATGGTTTCTTCATCTTCCACTATGTCAGCTCACAAGCGTAAGTTCAATGAGTCTCAGCCACAGACAGTCCTTCCATCGTTGCTACAGTTCCTTGTTGTTTCTCGGTCCGACGAAGGTCACGACTTCTCCACGGTCAACCCTTTCATTATTCAGAAAGGTGTCGACGCAATTGCAGGTCCAGTAAAGTCTTGTTCCAGATTACGGAATGGCACCCTGTTGTTAGAAACAGTCAGTGCCCTCCAGGCCCAAAAATTGCTGCGTACCTCACTGCTACACACTTTCCCTGTCCGGGTGGAACCGCACCGTACCTTAAATTCCTCGCGTGGAGTCGTTTATACACGCTCCCTCGATGGACTGTCTGACGAAGAAATTCAGCACTACCTGTCTGACCAGGACGTAACGGCTGTTCATAGGGTTATGAAAAGGGTTGACACAAACATCATTCCAACCCGCACTGTCTTCTTGACATTTAACAGAGTTCAACTCCCATCGAAAATCAAAGCAGGCTATGAGATAATTTCCGTTCGCCCTTACGTCCCAAACCCTACGCGTTGCTATCGGTGTCAGCGGTTCAATCACACCAGCCAGTCCTGTTCCAATCCGGCCAAATGTGTTACGTGTGGCAAGGATGCCCATGAGGGTGCTTGTCCACCTCCATCCCCTCGTTGCATCAACTGTATGGGTGACCACGCTGCTTCCTCTCGAGATTGCCCCATTTTTAAAGACGAAAAGCTCATTCAGGAAATCAGAGTGAAGGAAAAGGTGTCGACCTTTGCTGCTCGAAAATTATTCGCCAGTTGACAGCCCACCGTGCCTCAGACAGGAAAATACAGCACTGTCCTTGCCTCTCCTCGACCAACAACGGCCACGCAGACTTGTGACCGTACCTTTAGTGCCACGGTCGTCAGATCGGCCACCGCAAAGATCGCCCGTTTAACCTCCCCACTTTCGCCTGCCCACTCTCTGGCTCACCCTTCATCGGGTTCTGCTAAATCTCGAGCCCAAAAGTCAGACACCAAGACTTCGAAAAAAGAGCATACTCGTGAAGATTTTTTACGTACCCCAACTTCACAACCATCGGTTCCTCCTTCATCTAAACATCATGTTTCAAAGAAGGCTAGTAAGAAACCCAGTTCATCTCCTTCTCCGCCAACGCGTGTCTCATCTACAGCACCACCTGGCGATAATTGCCCTAGGCCGTCTTCTGTGTCACCGAGGCGCACTGCTGGTGGCCGATCAACCGGCCGATCACTGGTGGCAGGAGCTGCTCCTGAACAACCTATGGATCAGGATCTTCTGCCTTCGGCTGACTTCCATTCCATGCTGTCGGTCGCAAGCTCTGAGCAGTCGCTGAGTTGACGGCAACCTTGGTCACAGTCCTTCATTTTCTTTTCACCCTATGTCCATTATCCACTGGAATATCTGCGGCATTCGAGTCAATCGGGATGAATTGTCGATCCTCTTACAATCCTACTCGCCGATCATCTTCTGTCTTCAGGAAACAAAGCTGCGTCCCCATGACCGCTTTGTTCTCCCCCATTTTCAGTCTGTCCGATTTGATCTCCCCTCTGTTGAAGGCACTCCAGCACATGGAGGACTCGTGATTCTTCTCCATGATATTCTCCATTATCACCCATTCCCCTTGAACACTTCCTTCCAAGCTGTCACTGTCCGTCTTTCCCTTTCTGGATATAACTTTTCTCTTTGTACTGTATACATTCCATCGTCCACACCAATGGCATGAGCTGATCTCCTTCATCTTCTTGGTCAGCTTCCATCCCCCTATTTGCTGGTTGGGGACTTCAATGCCCACCACCCGCTTTGGGGATCTCCACATCCCTGTCCACGTGGCTCACTATTGCTAGACGTCTTCCACCAAGCGGATCTAGTTTGCCTCAACACTGGGGTCCTTACATTTTTGTCTGCCTCCACGGCAAATTTCTCTCATTTGGACCTTTCGGTCGGTACTGTTCCGCTAGCTCAGCCCTTCGAATGGTTCGCCCTTGATGATACACACTCGCGTGACCACTTTCCATGTGTCTTTAGACTGCAGCCTCAACTGCCATATGTGCGCCCGCGACGCTGGAAGTTTGCCCAAGCCGATTGGACACTTTTTTCGTCTCTAGCGACATTCAATGTCCGTCACTTTCCTAGCGTCGACGATGAGGTCACACATATTACAGACGTTATTCTTACAGCTGCGGAACATTCAATACCACGCACCTCCGCATTGCCCCAGCGCCCCCCAGTTCCTTGGTGGAACGAGGCATGCCGTGACGCAATACGTGAGCGTCGACATGCTCTTCGCGTTTTCCGCCACCATCCTACTTTGGCCAACTGTATCCACTATAAGCAGTTCCTGGTGCGATGCCGTCACGTCATCTGCGATAGCAAGAAGGCAAGCTGGAAATTCTTTACTAGCTCATTTAACAACTTCACTCCCTCCTCGGAAGTTTGGAGTCGGATTCGACGGTTATCTGGCGCGCCTAGTTTCTCACCGGTCTCTGGGCTCACTGTCGCGCATGATACGCTAGTGGACCCCGTTGCAATTTCTAACTCATTGGGTCAACACTTTGCTGAGATTTCGAGCTCTTCAAATTACCCACCAGCGTTTCTCCCGAAGAAACTTGCAGCGGAAGTGCAACCTCTTGCTTTCTCCTCTCAAAATCGGGAAAGCTATAATACTGTTTTCTCCATGCGGGAACTCCAATATGCACTCTCTTCTTCTCGCTTCTCCGCCCCATGACCGGATGGTATCCACATCCAAATGTTGCTGCATTTATCAACCCATAGTCTGCGTTACCTCCTTCGCCTTTATAATCGAATTTGGACCGACAGTACTTTTCCCAGACGATGGCGGGAAGCTATCGTCGTTCCTGTTCCGAAACCTGGAAAGGACAAACATCTCCCCTCTAGCTATCGCCCCATTTCTCTCACGAGTAGTCTATGTAAGGTTTTGGAGCGTATGGTGAATTGCCGTTTAGCTTGGTGGCTGGAGTCCCACAGTCTCTTAACACCTGCCCAATGCGGTTTCCGAAAGCATCGTTCTGCAGTTGACCATCTTGTTGCTCTCTCCACTTATATCATGAACAATTTTCCCCGGAAACGCCAAACAGTAGCAATATTTTTTGATATGGAGAGAGCATACGATACCTGTTGGAGGACAGGCATCCTCCGCACACTGTTCTCTTGGGGCTTTCGAGGTCGGCTGCCCCTGTTTCTTTGCGAATTTGTGGCGGAGCGCATATTTAGAGTGCGGGTGAACACTACTATCTCCCGTACTTTCTCCCAAGAAAACGGGGTACCCCAGGGCTCCGTGCTAAGTGTTGTACTGTTTGCCATTGCCATAAATCCAATTATGGATTGTCTCCTTCTTGATGTCTCGGGCTCCCTCTTTGTGGACGATTTTGCGATCTACTACAGCTCTCAACGGACCAGCCTTCTTGAACGACGACGTCAAGGATGTCTCGATCGCCTCCACTCTTGGAGCATCGAAACCGGCTTCCGTTTTTCTTCCAGTAAGACCGTTTGTGTTAATTTTTGGCGACGTAAGGCGTTTCTTCCACCCTCCTTACATCTAGGACCTGTCAACCTTCCTTTTTCAGACGTGGCTAAATTCTCGGGTCTTATGTTTGATAGAAAACTGCGCTGGTCCTCCCACGTTTCCTATCCTTCGGCTCGCTGTCTGCGATCCCTTAACACTCTCCGTGTCCTGAATGGTACCTCCTGGGGAGCGGACCGAGTGGTCCTTCTCCGCCTCTATCACGCCTTAGTGCGCTCGAAATTGGACTATGGAAGTGTAGTCTACTCCTCTGCTCGGCCGTCTATTCTTCGGCGTCTCGACTCTATCCACCACCGTGGATTACGGTGAGACTGCTGAACCTCCACTGTCCAATCGGCAAGCAGTCCTTCTGAGTCGTTATGCTAGCCATCTGTCTTCCATGCCTGCTAATCCAGCCCATGACATTTTTTTCGATGCCTCCTTGGATGTAGGGTATGCAGGCCGCCCTTCCTCCCTACTACCACCGGGAGTCCGCTTCCGTCAACTGCTCCATTCTCTTTCCTTCCGCTTTCCTAAAACCTTCTTGACAACTTGAGGTACAGCACTGCCTTGGCTCCGTCCCCGGATCTCCCTGCTCCGTGACCTTTGTCAATTTCCCAAGGATGGTACCCCTTCACTTGTTTATCGTCGGGCATTTGCAGCTCTATGTGCACAAATGAAGGAAGCCACATTTATTTACACTGATGGCTCGAAAACATCGTTAGGTGTAGGGAGTGCCTATATTGTTGGCGACACCCCAAATCGATTTCGGCTTCCCGACCAGTGTTCGGTGTATACTGCGGAGCTTTACACTGTTCTCCAGGCTGTCCAATACATCCTCCACCATCAGCGGATACAGTATGTTATCTGTTCAGATTCTCTCAGCTCTCTACTCAGTCTCTAAGCTCTCTACCCTGTCCACCCTCTGGTCCACCGGATTCAGGACTGTCTGCGCTTGTTCCACCCGGGGGGCGTCTCGGTGGCGTTCCTCTGGCTCCCAGGACACGTTGGTATCTGTGGAAATGAGGCGGCCGATATAGCGGCCAAGGCTGCAGTCTCTCTTCTTCGGCCAGCTATTCGATCGATTCCCTTCGCCGATCTACGGAGCGTTTTATGTCGTCGTGTTGTTCTTTTATGGTACGCACATTGGTCGACACTTCCCCATAATAAATTGCGGGACGTGAAAGCTCTTCCCTGTGCTTGGACCTCTTCCTCCCAAACGCGTCGGCGGGAGGAGGTAATTTTAACTAGACTTCGGATAGGGCACTGTCTTTTTAGCCATCGACATCTTTTAAGTGGCGATCCTCCCCCACTCTGTCCCCACTACTCTCAGCTGTGGACTGTAAGACACCTTTTAATTGAGTGCCCCTATTTTACTCCGTTACGCACCCGTCTACAGCTGTCGCCTGATATATCGTCTATTTTAGCAGATGACACGCGCTCAGCCGATCGCGTTCTCGAGTTTATTAGTGCCGGTGAAATGACGTCAGTCATTTGAAGCTTTTTTTTTGGGACCACCAACCCCTTTCTGTAGTGGATTTTTAAGCCTTCCTTCTGCTTTGAGTTTCTCCAATTTTTTGAGTTTCGTTCCCATTGCTGCTGGTTTCCATTTTCGGTTTTTACTGTTTCCTAAGTCACGGACCGGGCGCTAATGACCATAGCAGTTTTGCGCCCTAAAACCAAAACAACAACAAAAAACCACGACCTTCTCACTGATTTTGGTGGTGCTGCTTGTTCGGTTGATTTCCTTTGGGTTCCTTGCCACGTAGGTATCCCGGGTAATGAACTTGCTAATCATCTGGGTGAGAGGGTGGCCATCTACCTCCCATTCTTCATGACTCTTCCAGGGCAGATTTATGGCTTTAAATCAAATCCCTTTGTGCTCAGTCATGGGCTGACTCTTGGGATGCCACCTGTATGTCTAATAAACTTTGCACCATTGAGGAGACTCCCGTCATAAGGCATTCTTTCCTCTGCCTCTCTTGGCGGGAATCTACCCTCCTCTGCCATCTTCACAGTAGTTGAGGAGCTCCCCTCGCGGTGATCCATATTTTACGGGACTGCCCCCATCTGTAGGCTCTTTGTGCGAAATATGCCCTTCCTTGTCTCAGATGTTAGCAGGTGACCCTTGCATGGTTATATCTGTTCTTGGTTTTCTTCGCAAAAGTGGTTTGTCCTCTCAGCTAGAAGTCCTTGATTTTTCCTCTGGGATTTGAGCCTGCAGTTTGCATAGGTGTTGGTTATGGAGGCCTTGACCTTTCCTTATTGCTGGCCAGGTTCCCCCCCCCCCCCCCCCCCCCTTTCTCTAAATTTTGTCTAGTGTGTCATGCTGTTTTGTTTCCCCGTTTCTTGTGTTCTTCCCCTGGTGGTGTCTCTGTTGTATCACGATGATGGTACGGTGTGGGTGTCGGGATGGGTTGGTGGTGGGGCTCGTACCCCACCGCACTTAGTGTTTCTGGTGCATCCCTGCTCTCCCTTTCTGCATCCACCACCCTCCTGTTGTTTCCTCTTCCTGGTGCCCTGATGGCATTTTCCTCTTTGTTTGCATGTTATGCCTTCCCCTTGATTGGACTGTGCTGTTTGTGATGTGCCTCTCTTGATTTTCTTTAATGCAGTAGTTTTCTTTGCATTCTGAATCCTTATGCTGGTTGATGATTGGTGGTTTTTTCAACTTTCCCAGGCAGTTTCCTATCTCATGGGCAAGAGGATACCTCAAACCTCCATCCACTACTCCTTTCTCCTTGACAATCCTTATACTTACTATACTTTGCCCACCATTGCTAACGATTTTTGTTCAAAATTTAACCAATGGCTGGGTTAGAAGCTGGGAACCAGGACATTTTAATGACTAGTCAGATGCTACTCCTACACCACAGTGAGACAATACAGCTGAAAATCCACAAGGAAGCAATTAATCATAATACTAAGGAACTGCGAGTTAACTTGCTCAGTAAGATTCACTCACATGTTAATTGGGGACACAGGGCAAATCTGCACTGGCTACACAGTCAACTGTCTTCAGTTGAAGGTTTGTGTGAGGACAATGTGTGGAGCTATTACCAGTTGTCAAGAAAGCGTATATGATTCATATGGTGTCATCCCCTTACATACAGTAACAATGTCATCGAGTCACTTTTCAGCATAAGGATGTGTGGCTGGAAACTCAGGCAAGATGAAGATTGTTAAGCTTCTTCAGAATAGTACTCTGTCCCTCAAGGTGTATTTTTCTCATTGGAAGGCGAAGCAGCTAGCATTAGATGCTTGTGGTGTACACACACCAATATGTCATATTTAGAAAGTTTGCTGATGAGATGGCAGTCTATGGTACGTCTCCTGTTCTGGATGATGGTATGGAATTTATCAAGCTTCTTGTAAGTTTACTTGCCCTTTTTTTCTGACACCGTAACTGATCGAGTGTACTACTTAATTTTCAGCTGTGATACATTTCCAGTGTTATTCCTTGTTGTATTCCTTGCACAATCAGCATTTTTTTCAGTTTTTCTGAAAACATTGGATGACTCTGTATACTCAGTGTGGCCTGTATTTCTCGTACATGGGTGCCTAGGATTATGTCCATATGGCCTCAATTTCAAATGCATTTGCACCATGTGAATCAGAAACAGTAAATACTCTGATATATGTTATGGTGCAAGAGCTGGCACAGTAAAGTGGTGTCACGAACAGTGGTTCTCACTAGTACTGGTGATAACAATTTCATTTTTTGTCTTGGATTGTAAAACAGCAATAATTATGTTATCTTTTTGTAGCTAATAGGTTCTTATTAATTTATAGTTATCACAGTTTCATTTCTTTTAACTTTTCAAGTTGGGCTTCATATATTTGCAAAAACTGTCTGTGTAATGATGAATGAAAGTGGTAGTAGTAGTAATAATAATAATAATAATAATAAACAAAATGTTATAAACACAAGTTCCAGAGAAACCAATCAGTCGAGACTTTTCTTCAGAGTTTTCAGAGCAACCACCCAACTATTTCAATTAAGTAGTGTCTTTCACCTCGCAACTGTGATTTTACAGTTGCAGCTGATGGTAATCAAAGGAATGGACACACAGTGTAGATTTTATTTTTTCTTGTAATATTGGATGTGTTTACTTTAATGGTATGTTACATTTTAACACATGTGAGATGTGGATGCAGTACATTGATAGAATCAAAGTATACAATTGCTTAGTTGCATCATAGTTTTCAGAGGACATAGTATCTGGTGTAATTGTGCAACATACACACGTTGAATCTGAGTTTGATTATTCAGATTATTCTACACAGAAAATAAACATGTCTAATTTTTCACATTTATGGCCAACAATGAAAGGTCATTCTGCTGTTAACTAAGACATACAGGTATTCATGGTAAGGGCTACAGCAAATTTCCACATTGTGTTTCCAGCACCAAAAATAGTGAGCTGCCAGTACAATTGAAGTTAACAGCGTTGGCAGCCATTGTGTTGTGTGTTGATGTTGGTAACAACTCATGTGATGAATGAAGAGAACTGAATGCGAGGAATAGTGTGTCGGTTGTTGGTAGCAAATCAGAATGCTTGTTCGTAATTTACTATTGTTTGCAAATAAAGTTAGCTGATATTTTGTTCTATTATGTTAATATTTAATTACATCACTGCAACATTCAGAAAAATCGAAAATAATACGTACAAGTAGGTTACGTAATGGTGACCACTACACTACAAATCAATCTGTTACTGCAATCATATTTTCATTTTGAGATTTACTGGCATCACCAGTTCACAAGCATTCCAACCTATCCTAGGCCTCGGACTACACAGCAGGTCAGTCTGTCAGCCTATTTAGTTTTATTCTATTTACGTTCATGACCATACAGTCACATTTCATCAAAAACAAATGTAATGAATTCATATGAGATTAAACAGTTTTCGTTTGCAGCTATATACCATCACCAGATTGGCTACAACTAACATCAATGAATTGCCAGGGTGAGATGTCCCGTCCTGATACTAGCTGCAAAGCCATCCTCAATCAGTTGTATACCCTCTTGCTTGATATAACAAGGATAACTGTATGCCTCTCTGTCTTCAATAACTCACAGAGTCTAGCCAGTGTATTCTGGATAAGACAAGACATTGAACAATTTTAATACAGCTGAAGAAAGAGTACAAAGGCCTGTTTAGTTAATATCAGTGACCGTGTTAATTGGCGAGACCATACCGCATAAGGAAATTTCTTCATTGTTAATTTCTTAATGGAAAATGGATTTCAACGAAAGAATTGCTTTTCCATTCCACTCAAACAGTGACACATTGCACTGATAAAATTTGATTGGCCACAGTTGCTCTTAAACAACTCTGCTGTGTAACATTGAAATGGTACACTTTAAACTGTTTTCTTCTTAAGTGTCTGTTCATATCTGTGGTGAAAATGTGAGATTTGTTACTCTATAAAATTCCTATGTGCCCTTTCCTGTCAGACACCTCTAATCCAAAACTGTTAATAAGTAAGCTTCTCAGATTATATACCTGAAGTAGAGTTTTTGTTGCCATTTTGTTCTGTGATTGTGAATGACAACCAGGCTCAAATTTACACTAAATTTACAGTAAATTTAAACTGTTTCGCTGTATTGCTCAAAGTTAATCACTTTAAAAGAAGTTACGTTTTTCCTTTTTGTAATTTTCCAAAACCTACATTCTGATGCTTCTTCTGAAATCGATAACACTTCCACTACGGATTATGCTGCGGATATTTGGAAATTTTCTGGCTCACAGATAATTTGAGAGCAGTGTTCATTGCCCAGCAAAAGGTTAAAATAGAAGACCTATCTTTCCAAGAGCGCATCAGTCATTAAGTCTTAAATGTTAACTTGAAGTCTCAAATTTCAGTAACTTCTGTATAGTTCGTTGGTACATTTACTACGCTACTCAATAGACATAGTTATATACATTTAAATGACATTCATTTTGTTTATTGGCATCACTTACAATTGTCATACAAGCTCGAACTGATTCATTTTCATAAATTCATTTTAAACACCAGTTTTACAATAATACCCAGAGAGATGTTAAGTGACGACCCAATGTTCTCGCCATTGTGGACTCTCGCCATTCTTGTGATCAGTGGCCCACACTGTTGATTTGCTGCATCTTTGGAACATTGATGAATGACTGGCCAGGATCTCATCAGTGGGACATGAAACAGACAGAAAAATAACAGCATTTTAGTGCACACATCATGTAAAAAAATTATTATTATTACTACTACTAATACTACTATTTAAAAAAAAAGATGTAGTTGAAATTTTGGTGTGTGCATGGGCAGTTTTGACTGTATTTGTCACAAATTTAAATTGTTTGTAGCCATAATTAATCACCAATAATTATATTTTATTCCTTGTTTGTAGTTTATGCTAAATGTTTTTTGTCAGTTTAAGGCATTAGAATATCTTTTTGTTTTGTTTTAGACTGGAATGACGCCTTTGATACTAGCAGCATCTGCTGGAAAAGAAACAATTGTTAGAACATTAATAGCAAATGGTGCTGATGTAAATGCCACAAGTGATGGTGGGCACTCGTCCCTGCAATATGCCTGCTCTAAGAATTGGAAAGACGTAAGGAAAGAATTCTCACATCTTCTTCTGTACTTTTACATTTAATTATTCATAATTGTTAATACTATGGTGAAATAATTGTGTGAAGTCTGGTGCTGGAGACAGATAAGCTTGGCAACAAAGCTGATATATTTTGTTGCGGTCTTCAGTCTAAAGAGTAGCTTGAGGCAGTTTACCTTGCTAATTTGCCCTACACAGGACTAACCATCTCTAAAACTTGCATCCATTTGAACCAATTTACTGTAATGAAGTGTTGGTCTCCCTCTACTGTTTTTGCCCCACAAACTTCCTCCATTGCCAAAATAACAGTTCTTTGATGATGCCTCGGGAGGTCATATCAAATGATACATTCTTTTATTGGAGTTCTGCCATAAATTCTGTTTTATAACACCACATTTTAAAAGCTTCTATTCTCTTCTTTTGTGATCTGCTTGTCATTAACATTTCAGTTCACCCTCAGCTGCTCAGCATTTGTTTGCTGAGTACTGGCTTGGCAACCCTAGGCTTCCTGAGCTGGGGACTGATGAGTGCCACCAACCCTCTATCACTGTATGCTCTGTGCATGCTTCAGTGAGCTCCATGTGGTGTTGCACTGGAACATTGTGTGTCACAGGGAATGTGGATCTTGGCTTGAATGCTTGGATCTTGAGGATTGTAAAAATCTTTTATAAGGCTTACCTAGGCTCGTGAGGCTCTGTCTGGGTGAAACCTTGTTCCCCTGCTATTCGTGAGACAGATTCAACCCTTCAAACTCTCTCTCCCTTCTCCTTGCAGAATGGATGGACCACACTGGTAGGTACCAACACACTGTCTAACAAGAGCTTGGGTAGCCATTCCTCTTGACTCAGTTAACAGTAATAGAATGCATGCTGGTTGTCAGAATGTGTTTCTAATAGTTAAATGGAAAAAGGGCAACTTTGATGCAGTTTCGCCATTCTACACCCAAAAAAGTTTGTAGGATATTGCTGGAAGCCATGTTGGTAGAAACATCTACTTCCGAACAAGTAAAGAACCTCCAGTAAGCTCGGTGCCTTGGGGAGTTTGCAATTGAAACTAAACTGCATAACACCTTGAACTACAGCAAAGTTATTGGGACTTTTAGAGATCTGGTCGGTAGTCCCAAAGAGGAACTGAAAACTTACTGAACCAAAGAAGGCATTGTCGACGTGCAAAACATCATGAAGAGTGTATGGCAATGTTATCAAATCAGACTCTTAAGCGGGTATTACACGACAGTCTACCTTGAATGGTACTGATCTAGTGCGACAGCCATCTAGCGGTAGAACTGGTGGAACTACGAAAATCAGCGGATGCATTATCTGTGCGCCAAAATAGAGAGCAGTTCTAAACTGCCGTCAATCCGCACATGCGCAGTAGGTACCGATAACTCGTGCATGTGTAGGAGTAGTACCACAGTGCTTTCTGCTTGTTGTTTGCATATTGTTAGGCGGCTAGTGGCTAATTTCAGATTTTCGTGTTGGGGATTTTCCGCATTTTTTTCAGTAAGTAGGTTTCATAAATGCAGAAAAAATTCATTTTGCAGTAGGCTCTTCTATACCAGCTGTTAGTGAAAGCATCTTTTTTTTCTATTTATTGCTTTGTATGCTAGAAATGAAATAGAACAAAGAGGCGTTAAGCGTCTTAATTCAGGCATACAACGAGGAAAGGTGTATGAATAACCTGCTGTATCACAATAAGAAGGTACATTGGCAATCATTTCTTTCTGATTATGCATATAACATTATATGGTTTTTCAATTTGTATCATAATGCGTTAGTTTACAAAAGTTCATGTTTGATTTGATTGCGTCTCTTGCTTTATTCCAGCATGTCAGAAAAGAGAAACTGCCAGTGATAGTGGAGGAAATCCTTGCAGTTTGACCATATGTGACAGATGAGGACTGCAAAACTCTGAGTGGCACATATATATATTCCAAACTTGGGAAAATAACACAAGTGCACCTTTAAGTATTGGGCCTTAAAAGTGTTGCAGATTGCATTGCATATATCCACAACTTCTGAAATGGTGGGCTGTGCTATTCTGTTACTAGAAGCCATACTTTTAAGAGATTCCCCAGTAGCCAGGAAACTTAATATTACAACCAACCTGCAACGTAATAGGGCATTTACCAGTATTTTATTCATGATATAGGCTAGTATGATCACAAAAGTATAAACATATGATTTAATTCTTACTTTTGAGAATGTGAGACAGCCTCCCTCATGTCTGTGTCACTTGCTAATTCCATCTTCTCTCATAGACAGCAGCTTCTCGAAACAAGCCATGTCCACCCTCACAAAGCTCCAAAATTCATGTGGATCTTTGAGCCTCAGTTTTTTCATAAGCAGTGAATATAATCCCCTGCCTTTGTCCTTTCTTTTCAGCCAGGATCGAACTCAACATTGTCTGGCTTTTTGTTTTTGTCATCATTCTGCCCTAATCTGAAGATTTACTGTCACTGCCAAGGAAATAATCCAAAAAGAAGTGGGTCCTCCATGTGCAAAATGCTGTATAAATACATGTACCTGTGTAACCGAGTGTTGCAATACAAAACTAACTGTTGAGTCTGTAATTTGTAACATTAGCAACATATGTAAGACAATAACAATTACTGACTAAATAACGATAAAAACAATTTCTCATTAAATAGGAACCTTGAGTCACATAAATAATTTGAATGACTGATGTTCCACTATGTTACACGGTCCCCCTTGTGTTTCGCGCGGTAGAACGAACAACTTTACAAGATATCAGTCAGTTCTGTTTGTGTTTCGCCCGTTATCACTGTCTATCATGCATGTGTGCCAGGCGTATCATCTCACTTGGATAGTTGGTTACAGATATGCATGCTTGGGGCGTTGGTGCATACGTGTACAGTCTATGTGCATCGTGTAATAGGGGCTTTATACTTACATTTAACAGCACCAAACTTCCAGAGCATGTCGAGGCAGGTGGCCTTATTTCCCCAACCCAATGTGCTATTTTAAATGCCAGCACTTTGGACACATTACACTTGGTTGTAAGGCCGAAGTCACTACTAGCAAATGCGGTAAAGCCACCCATGACTGAGTCAGTTGTTCATCTCCTTTGAAGTGTGTAAATTGCTCTGAGGATCACCCTGTCTGGAATAGGGATTGCAGTGTCTTCTGTGAATAAAGGAAAATACAGGAAATTAAAACAACAAAGCACATTCTGTATGGTGAAGCCACAAAGATATTCGAGGCCATATAACCACTCATTTTCACTGCCTACTTCCCTTCTGTTCTGAAGCATCCAGTCCAAGAAACCAGTGCTGCTACGCAAACAGAGGTTGGTAGTGTCAGCACTAGAACTTGCGTTTTATCAGTGCACTTCTGCTGTTACAGTTGTTTTGAAGCCTGTCCCTCCTCTCAGAACTTCAGAAAAGCTCCTGGTTGCCAATGTTGCGAACTCACTGTTCTTCAGAAGATTCAGTGTGGTTCACTGTCCAGTGCTGCAACTACCACGTCAGCGGTTGTGGCTCTGAAGCCTCCTTAGACTGAAAAATCAAAGTTGAAAGCGAAAAATCGCCCACTGATGGAGATAGGAAGTACACAGTCCGACAATGTCGACACCGTCCCCTCTGACATCTCTCTTGATCTTTTTCAGTGTTGACAGGCCTTAATGTCGGACTGAGTCAGGAAAAAAATGCTATCCCCGCTATAGATGGCTCCCATCCTACAGTGGAACGTTAATTGGTTCAAGAACTGAAACTTGTAGCACAGGAATGCCTCCCGTGCTTCTGTTTGCATGAGAAGTATATTAGTGTCTGATGCTTCTGTACTATGGAGCTATATGCTCTGTCAAGTATGCCCTGACTGGGGGCATTTGCCAACAGTGTGCAGTACTCCTCTGCTCTCCCCCGACTACTGACCTGCAAGCAGTTGTAGTTGAAGTTCGTGTGTCAGAGGATCAATGTTTGCTCGCAGCATTCCCCCCCCCCCCCCACCCCCCACCCCCTCTAATGATGCGATTGATTCTGAGGCTCTAACAGATCTTATAGAACAAATTTCCCTGACCATATCTCCTACTGGGAGATTTAAATGGCCATCATGTATTGTGGGGCTGGCCCCTGTTCAACCTCGGGATTGGGGTCTGGTGAGCCTCATGATGAGCTGTACATCCTGAGCAAAGGCATTCCCATTCATTTCTGTGCTGCTACTGGGTCATTCTTAGCCATCGACTTCTCTTTCTGCTCTACAGCCCTTGCAAACTCTGTTCAATGGGAAGTCACTGGCGATCTTCATTCCAGTGACCACTTCCCGCTCTGCACTCACCTACTGGATGGAGCTCTTTCTGAAAGGATGTAGCCACGGTGCTGTTCAGCCAGCTTGCTGTGTTTGAATGCCGTGACAGCATCCAGGAGTTTGCGATCCATGTCACACTTGTAATCCACCATACCACTAACTTCTCCATCCCAAAGTCCTTACATTAGGAGGCCACCTGTCCCTTGGTGAAATGATGAACGTCATTCAGTCATTTGGGTCAGGCATGCAGCTCTATTTAAGAAGTGCTCAATGGCAGAAAACCTTGCAGCTTTTCGATTGGCGAGGAAAAAGGCTCGACATATCATAAAGGAGAGCAAGAAAAGGCATAGCAAGTGTTCCTGGACTCTGTCAACCATTCCACATGTTCCACTACAATATGGGAAGCTATCAAGGAGGATTTCCAGTAAAGGTAGTTAGTTGCTTATAGCAGCATTATTGAATCATGGGTGTCTTCAAACAACACATGGAGATACCGTGCAGGGAATGGCAGAGCATTTTGCGCTGGCTATTGCCACTGCCAGCCAGAATCCGGCATTCTGTTGTTGCAGTGCCACCATGGAAAGCGGTGAATGGGGCTTCAGGTTATAATGTAATTCTGATTACTTTCGTAAATGATGAAAGTCTATATGTGGTGAATGCAGCTTGCCGCTAACTCGGTGTAATGTTTTGTCTGTACATAAGTGTATCTGTCGCCTTTATCGCTCTTTCACTCTCACACAGAAATGTTCTTTATTTGTATACAGATTAAACTATATTAGTTACTTGAAATCAGCCTAGTAGAATCTCTGGTGGAGCCCTTCGTCTTAATATTCAGCGGCTGGCTTGCTAGAAAAGATCTTTGCATTGGTTATTATTATTAAGCGCTGCATTCAGTTGGGAAAATCGATCGTTTGAACCATTCGTTCAGTTTACGACAGATCTAAAATTTCAGATGTGGACGAAGCCTTTTTGGACGATTTCTAAACTCATTGCAGGCTCTCTTCGTCACAGCTGAAACTTCCCAATTAATTACAGGGCCCAGACAATCATCAATGATTCAGACAGAGAACTCATTCGTCATTCACTCTAGAATAAAATGGTCACAAACCTTATTTCAGAGGCAAAATTATATTGATTCATTTCCATACATGTTCCGTTTGGTGTTGGTTCCAAGTCTCTTGCAATTTACTTGTACAAGTTTATCTTTCTCTTTACTATCGCGCTAACGGCACAAACTATCCTCTTTCCTATCCCGCTTTAGCGCGAAGAAGAATAAATAAAACTCTTTTAGCACTCCGATAATCTTCAAACGAATACTTCCGAAGCTGTTCCTCTCTCTCTCTATAATAACCATGGAGCATACATTTTCGTACCTCTGTTGTTCCAAGGAATAAACGTACTAGAAAAATACCTTGGCGTCGACGAGCTGTCGGCGCATATATTACTAGGAAATCTGATCAGATACTTTTCAAACGTAAATAAATGTGGATGATTTGATTGACCATTATTAATTATTGCGTGATAGAGGGTAATTTTCCAGTGGGGAGATTACAATGCCCCTCGCAGCGAGCGAAGTTTGTGAGCTCAATTTTGATTTACCGAACACACTTCGCGAGCTATCTATTAGCGTGGATAACCCGGAAGTGATGATTGTCAGTCCTCCGACTGAAAAGGAATATTATGTTTGAGACAGATGAAGGAAAGAAAGGTTGAAGACAGAAGAAATGAAGAGACAGGTACCGCGGCTGTATTGCTTTTACGTGCATCTAGGTGTTATGTTTGCTGTGCACAACCAAGGAAGATGATCTTTTATGAACTGATGTCAGGGTCTACCCATTCGGGAACTTTCTTAAGCAGGGAAACCTTGGAAAACCTCTTAAGCTTAGACCCCCCAGCCTACGGTACATAGAAGATAGGAAAGCCTATAGAAGAACAAAAATAATTTTGAAATTCATCTCTAAAGGAAAGACAGTGATCAATTTGTATCACAATTTGGAGAAGAGTGGCTTGTGCCTCTAGCAAAAAAAAACGTTTTACAATAAATAACGTGAATTCGCGTTTTACAATCTTGCTTCTAGTACAATATCTTGTGGTGCTAAACTCCCCCGGGTCTTGCATGTCCCCGACGTCCACATTTGTAGTCGGTCTTCTACGCGGCCCAATCTGTAGTTGATCTTCTACGCGGCCCACAATGGGAAGAGTAGAAGGAACAGGGATACTCGAATTCACATGCAACATTCATTCCAAAAGAATTAGCAATGACCAAAATGGAAACTCTTCCTGTAAGAGAACTGATTAGGTTGCACCGTCCAAGATTCTCCTTTTTGAAAGCAAAATCCTTATGGCTTCATGGATCCTTTTTGTTACGACATACTTCACGGAATTCAACGATTACTTAATGATGTTGCCAAAAGCATCATCCGATTTTTTCGTTTGAATACTCTTTTTTACTTTGCCTCCCCACTTGTGTTTATAAGTCCAAAAGTTTTCACAGATTTTCTATCATTGATTTGTTCTTCGTAATTTAAAGGATTCATGTAACTTACTATAGATTTTGGATTCAAATCATCGAATAATGGAAAGTGTAGTTCATTTTATACCAAGACATCATCCATATTTCCTTGATAAGTCGTATAATTTAGCTATACTCAAAACCTTTTATTTTAAATACATATATTTTTACGTTTGAGCGCTGAAATGTAAAAGTTATTAGCATTGAGAAATGCGGATTCACCTCTTTCATTTACTCTCTGATTCATACGGTGTTCATCCATGCTCATATATGGAAATGGATCTTTCACAAAAAATTCTCAAACGAACCCGAACCATTAAATTACTACTGAATCTATGAATATTTACTTTATTTAATCATTCATTAATAAATTAAAAACTCTTAACTTCTAATTATAACACCTATTCCTTTTAAAGTGCAACATGAATCAGTTTATCCTCACGTGTGGTGCGAGTCTCTTACAAAGCATCTCTGTATCGTCTATATCGATTTTAGTTCTCGCGCCGACGTCAACTGTTTTGTGCGGGAAATTATCTTTGCGGCGTTAACCGTCACTCACAATTCACTACCACAACACATTCCTTCACACGTTTACACAGCTAAGCGTTCACATGAGATTATATATGAATATTCACTCGGAACCTCTTTAGATTATTCAGCGTCATTTGCGTGAAACATTTCATTTTCTTGAAGTTCAGTCAGATCCTTAATCATTCTTGATGACATTAGCAATGCTAAAGTCTTATATTCACCCCAACACAGGTGAAGCCTATCTCCACTATCTTCTTTACAACACTCGATAATAATAGTTAGTCACTATTTCTATACTCTATGTTACTGATTAACTCTTTCAATTTAAAGGTTTCTATCACTACACACACACAGTTTATGGTTATGTTTTTTACGAGCGTTCATTTCTGTCACTCGGAACACCATTACTCACTATCTTCTAATCTTCATTATACTTTTTTAAGTCGTTATGAGAAAATAATCCTTTTATTTTGTTCGATCCCGGGTATGCTATGTCACGACCAACAATGGGGAGAAGTATGGGCTTGTGGAGGGTTCGATCAAACCCCATTTCAACATGCGATCTATTTCTTTTTGTTCTTGAGCCTTTACCCTCCAGGGAACAGGATAGAAAGTTCTACTATATGTTTCGTGCGGCTTAACGTAGAGATGGCATATGTATCCCTTAATAACTCCTGGCGTCTCGTCAAACACGTTTTCATACGCTAATAATAATTCTTTGAGCTGCTGCTTCTGATCTTCAATAATGCAGTCGGATTCATTTAATTTCTCATACACTAATTGACCGAAATCCCCTTTGACTTGGACCTCATTATTTACGTGCTGTTTAGAATTCTGCGCAGTCCTGATTACTTGCACGCTGATCCCACTATTATATTTTCTGGTAAGGCTTACCTTTTTCAACAAGTCCAACTCAATTTCTTGTTTATTTACATTTAACCAAAATTTTCCTGTTTTAAAATCTATTCTGCATCCGTATTGACGTAGGCTGTCGACTCCGATAATGCAGTCTACCACCAAATTTTTCACAACAAGGAATGTGCTTAATATTGCTACATTTCCTACTTCTACACTAAGTAGTGACTGCACTTTTACATTAGCCGATCTGGCCCCAACGGCGCCTATTATTCTACAATTTTGAACTGGAAAAATTGGTACTCGTCTTATATTTCTGATCTTGTTGAATAGAGCCTCCGAAATAACATTCGTGGTTGCAGCTGTGTCTAAAACCGCCGTTATAGGTACAGTCTCCAAAATGACTTGCACTTCGGCTACTGCCACCTGTTCCTTATCCTCATCTTTGGGTTCTAAGTCCTCGGTCAATTCATCTGCCAGTAATCGTCCATCGTACGTTAGCATTGGTCCACATATCCTGTTGCCCCTCAACCTATTGTTGACCGCTCCTCCGGGGCACGAGTGGGTCCTTACTAGTTTGTTGGATTTTGATTCGCCTGGTGGTTGACATCATCCGTCACTTCGGTAATCACCGGTTGATTCGTAGATGTCCGTCCCCACTGATGTTGGTTATTTGAGTTTATTCCCCCCGGTTGGTTCCACTTTCTATTACCGTTATTGTTCCATGCTTGGGGTCTGAAATTCCTTTCGTTCCCCCATACGGGATTGTATCGTTTCCCATTCCTGTTGTTCCTTGGATAGCCCCTCGCAAGACTATTGCCGGTATTATTGTTGATATTTTGAGGGGTTTCTCCACTATTTATCGATCTCTGTGCGTTCCCTTGCCTACCATTTGGCGGAGGTTCTATCTCCCTATATTGGAATCTATTGTTGCGGGCTTTCGGGTTGTTCTCTTCTATAATGTCTATATGATCTAACGTCGTGAGGAACGACTCCAAGTCTTTATCATTGCCGTAAATTAATTGATTCCGTATACTAGTTGGTAGTCTTGCCTTACGTATGTTTATTATATCTGGCAAAGGCATAGGTCTGTCCCAATATCTAGTTTTATTTATATATTTCTCAAAATACTTCCTAAGGCTTCCTTTCGAAAAAGAGAAAGGCTCTGGGTAGAGCACCTCCTGCCTTAGGCGTTCCTGTACCCCTTCTGACCAGAATTTTGCTAAAAACGCTTTCTCAAAATCGTCATAGGTCGAGCAAACAGACGTCATGTCCGAGGCCCAGATCGCCCCCGAACCTTGTATATACCCAGTGACGAAACTGATCTTCTGCCCCTCCGACCAATTTCTGGGTAGCACTCCTCTAAAACTCCTGATAAAAACAATCGGATGGACCCCCCTTTTGTCAGTGTTAAAAATCTGAAATTGCCGATGCTTTATCATTTTTTCTTCGGCATGGCACAGGCTTTCGTAATCTCCGTCCGATAAAACTTCGCGCGAACAACTAGCTCGTGGCAATTTAATATTCGAGTTATTCACACAAGTCGGTATCGTGTGCGAATGTGCAGTAACTGGCTCTATAGTCGTTGGCAACTTCTGCTGCTGGCCGGTATTCACTTGTTCTGAGCCTTGTTGTGAAACGCGTATCGACTCTGTTATCGTTTGTTTCCATTGCTCAAAATCTGCACCTAACTGCTGTCGCACTTCCTCAAGTCCTTTCGCAAACAAATTCTCTTCCTGTTTGCCACATAGACTCTGGAATGCTGCTTTAACATTTTGCTCAACGTTTTCACACATTAGCCTTTTGTTTTCTAATGTGATTTCAGATAGTTTACCCGTTAATACATTAATTTGGTGGTCTATAACGTCCTGACGTTCTGTCAGATGTTCCACACTTTCCTTTAAGTTCGTCTGCGTACGTGCCAATTCAGGAAGTTGCGCAATTGCACATGACATGGCATCTTGCTTCTGTACTAATTGCGGAACCATTTCCACCTGTTCCCGTACGGTGTCTATCTTAATAGCCACATACTCCTTCATTTCTACACGTACGCGGTGAGTGGATTCCTCACATTGAGCCTTAACCAATTCTATTTGTGCAGTTAATTTTCGTTCCGTCTCTTCGGCCTGATCTTTAAGTTCCTTTGTCTTCGCCTCTATCCGCTGCTCTAATTCGGAAAAACTGTCGTGTAACTGCTGCTTAATCTCAGCTTTCAGATTTTCCTGCCCCTCATTAACTGAGGCGAACTTCGCGTTAATGTCGGTTTTCAAATTTTCCTGCCCTTCAGTAACTGAGGCTAATTTTGTATTCAAATGGTTTTGCCCTTCAGTAACTGAGGCTAATTTCGCGTTAATGTCGGTTTTCAAATTTTCCTGCCCTTCAGTAACTGAGGCTAATTTTGTATTCAAATGGTTTTGCCCTTCAGTAACTGAGGCTAATTTCGCGTTACTATCGATTTTCATATTATTCATGCTCTCGGTTATCATCTGCATCTGTCTCATGATAATTACTAATGGATCTAATCCATGTTGCATACCTGCTGTTACATCTCCAGCCGTGTCTACAGGGCGTTCTATTACGCTATCTGTAGCGATCGGTTCTACCACACTTCTTACTACATCACTATCATCCGTGCTCACAGCTGAAGGCTGTTGCGTGTTGCTCTGCTCTGCTTGACTCATCTTAAACATTGCCCTAGTTAAAACCATATAAATATTCTACAGTCAATATGTATATATATCTCCTTTCACACAATAATACTTCTGTGGCTACTTTCTTATAGTACTTATTCAGGTAAATGCAACTAGGGCAGTTCAACCAATCTACATGTAGCATGAACACAATTCGTAAATGTTCAAATCTACATCTACTTCCTCAATACTAGCAAGCTTTAATACAAAATTATAGATCTGGCCTTTTTTCTGCGCCCAGCGTGCTGCTTTTCTTTGAAGATCCAACTAATTCGCCTGCGAGTATCTCTTCTCTTTTCCAAGTTAAGTTGTCTCGTCGTAGTTCACATGAAACAGAGAACAAAATTATTTTAACAACGTCCAAAAACGTGTCCTGTCACGGATTGGCCATTATAATGTAATTCTGATTACTTTCGTAAATGATGAAAGTCTATATGTGGTGAATGCAGCTTGCCGCTAACTCGGTGTAATGTTTTGTCTGTACAGAAGTGTATCTGTCGCCTTTATCGCTCTTTCACTCTCACACAGAAATGTTCTTTATCTGTATACAGATTAAACTATATTAGTTACTTGAAATCAGCCTAGTAGAATCTCTGGTGGAGCCCTTCGTCTTAATATTCAGCGGCTGGCTTGCTAGAAAAGATCTTTGCATTGGTTATTATTATTAAGCGCTGCATTCAGTTGGGAAAATCGATCGTTTGAACCATTCGTTCAGTTTACGACAGATCTAAAATTTCAGATGTGGACGAAGCCTTTTTGGACGATTTCTAAACTCAGAGATTGCAGGCTCTCTTCGTCACAGCTGAAACTTCCCAATTAATTACAGGGCCCAGACAATCATCAATGATTCAGACAGAGAACTCATTCGTCATTCACTCTAGAATAAAATGGTCACAAACCTTATTTCAGAGGCAAAATTATATTGATTCATTTCCATACATGTTCCGTTTGGTGTTGGTTCCAAGTCTCTTGCAATTTACTTGTACAAGTTTATCTTTCTCTTTACTATCGCGCTAACGGCACAAACTATCCTCTTTCCTATCCCGCTTTAGCGCGAAGAAGAATAAATAAAACTCTTTTAGCACTCCGATAATCTTCAAACGAATACTTCCGAAGCTGTTCCTCTCTCTCTCTATAATAACCATGGAGCATACATTTTCGTACCTCTGTTGTTCCAAGGAATAAACGTACTAGAAAAATACCTTGGCGTCGACGAGCTGTCGGCGCATATATTACTAGGAAATCTGATCAGATACTTTTCAAACGTAAATAAATGTGGATGATTTGATTGACCATTATTAATTATTGCGTGATAGAGGGTAATTTTCCAGTGGGGAGATTACAAGGTCTAACAATTTGGAGTTCTACAACTGCCCATTCTCCTTGTGGTAGCTGGACTCAGCACTGTCTGCAGCCAAGATACTGTGCGCGGTTACGACCAAATCTGATAGTTTGCTGTGGAACTTGAAAGCAGCATCAAAGGAAGTCCATTTACAATGTTGTAATTCAATATGGCAGACAGGAAACTTTCTCAGTTTGTGAAGGGAGGCAAGTTTGATATCTCTTCTCAAACCGGGAAAGGACCAAACATGCCCCAGTAGTGATCGAGCTTGCCTTAACGAGCTGTGTAGGAAAGATCTGGGAGTGAATGGTTAACTGTCATCCAGTCTAGATGTAGGAGACCAGGCAGTTCCTAAGTCACTCTCTGTGTGGATTCAAGAGATTTTGATGCACTGTTGACAACCTGACCTTGCTAGAGGCAGCTATTCAGTAGGCTTTCCTACATGAACAGCATATGTAGGTATATTTTGTGATATAAGTAAGGTGTAAGAGACAAGTAGGGCAGCTTCATCAATGGGGCTTCCATAGCCATCTACCAGTCTTTACCTGATCCTTCTTATCAAAGCCTTTCTCTCTCTCTCTCTCTCTCTCTCTCTCTCTCTCTCTCTCTCTCTCTCTCTTTTTCCCCCAGTACCAAGTTGGTGACATGCTGTCGAATAGTTTTGAGCAGGAGAATGATGTTCCTCAGGGCAGTGTTTTGAGTGTTGCCCTTTTTGCCATAGCCGTAAACAGTGTCACATCTGTATTAATAAGTCCCATACAATGCTCCTTACTTGTGGATAATTTTGCTCTTTTCTGTTTCTGTGCTGCATCAGCAACTCGTCAATTGCAACTTACAGTGAAGAGGCTGGAGGAATGGGCTGAGACTGGTGTTATGTTTTCTGCAGAAGTGTGTGTGTGGTGTGTGTGTGTGTGTGTGTGTGTGTGTGTGTTCATTTTAATTGTTTCTCATTGTGTTTTTAATTCACCTGAATCATGTATATGGAACACCATTCTCCCTTTTAAAGACTGTAGTTTTTGAGCCTTATGTTTGATTCCAAACTCTTGTGGTTACGACACTTGAAGGACCTGAAGGCAAGAGCCCAGAAGGCACTGAACATTTTGAAGTATCTTAGCCACAGATTTTGGGAAGTGGACAGATCACATCTGCTCCAGTTTTATAGGGCTTTCATTCAACCACGGCTGGACTATGGGTGAACAGTGTAGAGGTCAGTGAGGCCTTAGTAGCTGAAGATCATTGACACTCTACATCATGAGGGAATCAGGCTGGCCACAGGCATTTAACAGGACTGGTCCCATACTCAGTGTTCGTGCTTAGACTGGTTAACTGCCACTTACCATCCCCCCCTGCGGGCCCAGGGGTTCGAATAGGCCCAAGGTATTCCTGCCTGTCGTAAGAGGTGACTAAAAGGAGTCTCTCACATTTTGGCCTTTGTGATGGTCCCCTGTAGGGTTTGACCTCCATTTTTCAAAATTTTCCCGAAGAGTGAGCCAAATGGGGAAGGGTGCCCTACATGGAGCACAGTGTCCATCATGCGCTGAGACCTCTCGCATCCTTCATCGACGTGGATCTGCACTTCTACTCATTTTCCAGCTGTTGGGTGAGATCACCCTCCTGGGTGCATATTTTTCCATCAACTGTGCAGTATCGTTTTCTACATTGATGATGATAATGGACTTGTTTGCTTGGTTGCACCTGATATCCAGCACGGTAGCCAGTCCATTGTGATGGGGGCTGCCATGTACCCTGTTGGTTGTAGCCCCCTGACCACACAGGGATCGCTCTGCTGATGCCTGCACTGTTACCTCCCCACATATGCCGAGGAGTAGATGCCCGTCAGCCTGGGGCATCAGGATCCGGCAATGGCCATCCTGCCAGTGACCTTTGCTGTGGCTGGGTGGCTCCTGTGGGGAGGTCCCCTAGTCAGAGGGGGTGGCATCAGGGCGGATGACAAACGATGAGGCGTAGTACATCATCTCTTGCTGGTGGTCAAACACCAGCAGTCTCTAAGCGTTCACGGGCTCAATTCAACGCACAGAAGTATGACCCCAAATCGTTCCCCTCCCTGGCCGCATCATGGGAGGAATGTCAGGCTAAGGATGGCAGCGGCTCTTATTCGCCCCGTTACCTTGTATGTTCTAGAGCTGATGGGGACTCTTTCATGACGATGAAGCCTCAGCTTTTTATTGAGCATGTAGAGGACAAGTTTGGGGAGTTGGAGGGCTTGTCCAAAATGAGATCTGGGTCAGTCTTGATCAAAAGAGCATCCTCTGCCCAGTCACAGGTGTTACTCGCTTCTGACAAGCTGGGGGATGTTTCTGTAACCATCACGCCCCATGAGAGGTTAAATATGGTCCAGGGTGCCATACTTCACAGTGACCTCCTTTTGCAGTCTGATGATGAGCTGTGCGCCAGTTTAGAGTGGCGAACTGTACATTTCGTTCGGCATGTCCACCAGGGTCCGAGGGATAATCAGGTTGCCACTAATACCTTCATCTTGGCCTTCGAGGGTGATACATTACCCAAGAAGGTCAAGGTGATGGTCCACCGCTGTGTTGTAAAGCCCTATAATCTCTCCCCCAATGTGGTGCTTTAAATGCTGGAAGTTCGGTCATATGTCTTCCCGCTGTACTTCCAGCATCATATGTCGAGCTTGCGGATGCCCGTCACATCCCTATACTCCATGTGTCCCACCTCCCATCTGTGTCAACTGCGGAGAGCACTATTCGCCTTGCTCGCCTGCCTGCAAGATTCTCCAGAAAGAAAGGAAAATCATGGAGTACAAAACCCTAGACCGACTGACCTACACCGAGGCTAAGAGAAAATTTGGATGCCTACATCCTTTATGTATGAGATCGTCTTATGCTGCCGCTATAACAGTTCTAACCCCCTCAACTCCGCCAACTCCAGTCACCTCTTATAGCCAGAAGCCTACGCCAGCCCCCTTGATGGTGGCGGGCACTTCCCTCCCTGTTGCTCTTGCACCACCTACTTCGAGAGCAACACCCTGCCAACCATCAGGGTTATCAGTCTTCTTCGGCTCCTCTCGCTAGGAAGGGATCCCTTGGGTCACTCCCTTCCCAGGTTTCTGCTAGTGGGAAAGATGACCCCTGCCACTGGCTGAAGAGCCCAAAAGCAGCTCATTCTCAGTCCCAGAGACTGAACCAGTGAAGTCCTCCCAGCCAGGGAAACCCAAGGAGCAGTGAGAGAAATCCAAAGAGAAGATCCCCATAGTCCAGCCAAGGGAATTGCGGTGGCACTCACACCACGGCTACCTACAAGCTCTGCATCTGTGGATGAGGTGGACATAGACTGCTCAGGCAACAAGTCGGTGGCAGAAGTTGACACTGAGGCATAAACTGCCTCATTGAATGTTGCATGCCTTCCCAGTTTCATGATGTCATCATCCTCCAGTGGAATTGCGACGGTTGTTTCTGCCTCCTGGCTGAGCTACAACTGTTAAGCTTTACATGTGCTTTCTGCATTGCACTCCAGGAAACCTGGTTCCCAGCAATGCGGATCCCTGCCCTCCATGGCTATAAGGGATATTACAGGAACCGTAGCGACTATAATTGAGTGTCAGGTGGAGTTTGCGTTTATACCCTTAACTCAGTCTGTAGTGAAACTGTGCCTCTTCAAACCCCTCTTGAAGCTGTGGCTGTCAGAATAAGGACGACGCAGGAAATAACTGTCTGCAATGTGTATCTTCCTCCAGATGGTGCAGTATTCGTGAGTGTATTAATTGCACTGATTGATCACCTACCTAAACCTTTCCTACTTTTGGGAGATTTTAATGCCCATAACCCTTTGTGAGGTGGCACTGTGCTTACTGGCCGAGGCAGAGATCCCCCTGCGGGTCCGGGGTAAGAATAGGCCCGAGGTGTTCCTGCCTGTCGTAAGAGGCGACTAAACGGAGTTTCAACCGTTTCGGCCTTCCATGTGATGGTCCCCCTTGGGGTTTGACCTCCATTTTTCAAAATTCTACAGAAGTACGAGCCTTTTGGGGAAGGACGCCTTACGTGGTGTACCACTGGTCCTCAGTGCACTAAGACCTTGGCACTCAGCATTGTAACGGCGTTGTAACCATACCCACTATTCCTCAAATTGGGCCTAAACGCCTGATGGGTTGTACAAGTTACGCCCATAGTGCGTCCCCATCTGCACCTACGATCATGATGGACTTTCCATGGCACCCGAAATCCAGCACGGTAGCCAGCCCGTTGTGGTGGGGTCGTCATGTACCCTCTAGGTTGTAGCCCCCTGACAACACAGGGATCGTACTGCCGATACGTGAGCTGCACCCTCCCCACGTCAGCCAAGGAGTAGATGCCCGTCTTCTTGGGGCATCAGGACTCCCGGCAACGGTTATCCTGCCAGGTGGCCCTTGCTGAGGCTGGGTGGCGCCCGTGGGGAGAGTCCCTGGTCGGAGTGGGTGGTATCGGGGCGGACGTTTCGCAGATGAAATGTCAACATGTATCGGGTCGCTCTGTGGCCGAGTCTTTTAAAAAGAAAGGTACTGTCTCTGGTTCTGATTCTCCTGCCCTTTCCCCCTTGGCCACTCCCTGGGAGGAAGGACAGGCCCGCCGGCTTGGGGCGAAGTACTTCCCCCGCTATTTGGTCTGTTCCCGAACCGATGGGGGGACGTTCGCCACCTCCAAGCCCTTGTTCTTTGTTCAGCATATCGAGGACATCTTCGGGGAAATCGAGGCTCTCAGTAAAATGCGTTCGGGGTCCGTTCTTATAAAGACCACCTCCGCCACACAGTCAGCGGCGCTCCAGGCGTGCGACCGACTAGGGGACATCCCAGTGTCCATTGTCCCACATCTGGCACTGAATAGGACGCAGGGGGTTATTTTTACATCGGGACCTCCTGCTGCAATCCAATGAGGAGCTCAGGGCCAACCTGGAGCGCCGAGGCGTGCATTTCGTCCGGCGAGTCCAGCGCGGCCCCAAAGACCGTCGCATCGACACTGGGGCCTTTATCCTCGCCTTCGAGGGGGACGTTCTCCCGGAGAAGGTAAAGGTGATGTGCTACCGGTGCGACGTGCGACCTTACGTCCCGCCTCCTATGCGCTGTTTTCGGTGTTTGCGCTTTGGGCACATGTCGTCATGGTGTGAGGCTGAGCCCCTTTGTGGCGATTGTGGACGTCCTCTTCGTGAGGAACATTCATGCACCCCACCACCTCGGTGCGTTAATTGTCCTGACATCCACTCGCCCAGATCCTTAGACTGCCCCGCGTATCAGAAGGAGAAGAAGATTCAAGAACTCAAAACTTTGGATCGTCTCTCTTATTCTGAGGCCAGGAAGAAGTATGACCGCCTCCATCCCGTGACGTTGACCACTTCATTTGCCTCAGTCGTGTCCACTCCTTCCACGGTATCCTCACCCCTATCCTGTCCCCCCTCCACCTCCTCCCCCCATCCGGGGTCTATGCCTCCGCCTCCCAAATCCCTCCCTTCCAAATCCTCCTCCCCCGCGGCCCCCGCCCCTTCTGCCCCAGGGGCCACCCCCCCCCCTCCCCCCGCCTGAGAAGCTATCCTCTTCTCAGGCGTCCATCGGGGAAACGTTCCGGACCCCAGCTTCCGAGGTCCGGCGTTCCAAAACGGACCCCGCGCGTGAGGACCTTCTTCAGGTCCAGTCCACCATCCCTGTGCCTCCTCGGACTTCCAAGAAGGCCTCCAAGAAGAAGTCTCTAACCCCCTCTCCACGCCGGCGCGTTTCGTCTGACGCTCCATCCGTGAGTCGCTGCTCCCGGCCGTCCTCAGTTTCGCCGGGACGCTCTGCTGCCAGGCGCTCAGCTGGCCTCTCGTCGGCAAATGATGCTGCCCCTCCTACACTACCCGGGAAAGCGGCCGCAGCTGGTGACGACTCGATGGAACAGGATCCGCCTCCTTCCGGTTGTAGCGTTGTTCCCTCGAAACCTGGCCCTCCGCGGCCGTTGAGGTGACCAGCTCTTCCCCCGTCTCGTTCTCCCTCTTTTTTGACTAGCGATGGCCTTGTTACATTGGAACATAAGATGTATTCGATCTAATCGGGAGGAATTACAACTGCTCCTCTGCCTGCACTGACCGCTCGTCCTTGGTCTCCGGGAAACCAAGTTGCGCCCAACTGCCCGTATTGCTTTTATCCATTATACCTCGGAGCGGTCTGACCTCACCCCTGCGGACGGTATTCCAGCTCATGGTGGGGTCATGTTGCTCGTTCGGGACGATGTCTATTACCATCCCATCCCATTGACCACCCCACTCCAGGCAATAGCTGTCCGTATTACTCTTTCTGCTTTTACTTTTTCAGTTTGTACCATCTACACTCCATCGTCATCCGCAGTTAGTCGGGCTGATATGATGCACCTGATTGTTCAGCTTCCTCCGCTGTTTTTATTGTTTGGCGACTTCAATGCCCATCAACCCCTTTGGGGCTCTCCTGCATCCTGTCAAAGAGGCTCACTCTTGGCGGATGTCTTCAACCATCTCAATTTCGTCTGCCTCAATACTGGCGCCCCGACTTTCCTCTCGGACTCTACTCATACCTATTCCCACTTGGACCTCTCGATCTGTTCTACCACTCTTGCCCATCGGTTCGAGTGGTATGTCCTTTCTGACACCTATTCGAGCGACCACTTCCCCTGTGTCATTCGTCTCCTGCACCATACCGCATCCTCACGTCCTTCGAGCTGGAACATACCGAAAGCTGACTGGGGACTTTACTCCTCTCTGGCAACCTTTCCGGACCACGATTTTCTCAGTTGTGACAGTCAGGTCGAATACCTCATGGCTGTTATCGTCAATGCTGCCGAGCGTTCCATTCCTCATACTACCTCTTCACGTCGCGTTTCCGTCCCCTGGTGGAATGAGGCTTGTAGAGACGCTATCCGTGCTCGACGACGTGCTTTACGCACCTTTCGCCGCCATCCTTCGTTGGCGAATTGTATTGGATACAAACGACTCCGTGTGCAATGCCGTAGAGTCATCAAAGACAGCAAAAAAGCTTGTTGGGCGTCTTTCACCAGCTCCTTTAACAGTTTTACTCCCGCTTCTGTCATTTGGGGTGGCCTGCGCCGGCTGTCTGGCATTAAGGCCCACTCCTCGGTACCTGGCCTGACTTCAGGTAATGAGGTCCTTGTTGATCCTGTGGCTGTCTCCAACGCCTTCGGCCGGTTTTTCGCGGAGGTTTCCAGCTCCGCCCATTACCACCCTGCCTTCCTTCCCAGGAAAGAGGCAGAAGAGGCTCGGCGACCTTCCTTCCACTTGCTGAATCTGGAAACTTATAATGCCCCCTTTACTATGCGGGAACTCGAACGTGCGCTTGCACTGTCCCGGTCCTCTGCTCCGGGGCCAGATGCCATTCACGTTCAGATGCTGGCACACCTTTCTCCGGCGTTGGCGTGACGCCGTCGTTGTTCCTATACCCAAACCCGGGAAGGATAGACACCTTCCTTCTAGTTACCGCCCCATTTCTCTTACAAGCTGTGTCTGTAAGGTGATGGAGCACATGGTTAATGCTCGGTTAGTCTGGATTCTTGAATCTCGACGGCTACTTACCAATGTCCAATGCGGCTTTCATCGCCGCCGCTCCGCTGTTGACCACCTTGTGACCTTGTCGACATTCATCATGAACAATTTTTTGCGAAGGCGCCAAACGGTAGCCGTGTTCTTGGATTTGGAGAAGGCTTATGATACCTGTTGGAGAGGAGGTATCCTCCGCGCTATGCACAGGTGGGGCCTACGCGGTCGCTTGCCCCTTTTTATTGATTCCTTTTTAACGGATCGAAAGTTTATGGTCCGTGTGGGTTCCGTATTGTCCGACGTCTTCCTCCAGGAGAACGGAGTGCCTCAGGGCTCCATCTTGAGCGTAGCCCTTTTTGCCATCGCGATCAATCCAATTATGGATTGCATTCCACCTAATGTCTCAGGCTCTCTGTTTGTCGATGACTTCGCGATCTACTGCAGTGCCCAGAGAACATGCCTCCTGGAGCGCTGCCTTCAGCGTTGTCTAGACAGCCTATACTCAAGGAACGTGGCAAATGGCTTCCGGTTCTCTGAAGAGAAGACGGTTTGTATCAACTTTTGGCGATATAAAGTGTTCCTTCCGCCATCCTTATATCTCGGTCCCGTTGTTCTCCCATTCATGGAAACAACTAAGTTTCTAGGGCTCACATTGGACAGGAAACTTTGTTGGTCTCCGCATGTCTCTTATTTGGCGGCCCGTTGTACACGTTCCCTTAATGTCCTCAGAGTTCTTAGTGGTTTATCTTGGGGAGCAGATCGCACTGTCCTGCTTCGCTTGTATCGGTCCATAGTCCGATCGAAGCTGGATTATGGGAGCTTCGTCTACTCGTCTGCTCGGCCATCCCTCTTATGCCGTCTCAACTCCATCCACCATCGGGGGTTATGTCTTGTGACCGGAGCCTTCTACACTAGTCCTGTCGAGAGTCTTTATGCTGAAGCTGCCGAATTACCATTTACCTACTGGCGCGACGTACTGCTGTGTCGGTATGCCTGCCGACTGTTCATCAATGCCCGACCACCCCTCTTATCAGTCCTTCTTCGCCGATTCTCTCGACCGTCAGTACGGGTTGTATGTGTCTGCCCTGCTGCCCTCTGGAGTCCGCTTCCGTCGCCTGCTTCGACAATTGGATTTTGCCCTCCCTACCACCTTCAGAGAGGGTGAGAGCCCCACATCACCTTGGCTCCAGGCTCCGGTTCATATTTGTCTCGACCTCAGCTCACTCCCGAAGGAGGGTACTCCGGCTGCAGTGTATTGCTCACGGTTTGTCGAACTTCGTGCTCGACTTGCCGGTCACACCTTTATTTACACCGATGGCTCCAAAACTGACGATGGTGTCGGCTGTGCCTTTGTTGTCGGGTCCGCCACCTTTAAATACCGGCTGCTCGACCAATGTTCCAGCTTTACGGCCGAGCTTTTTGCTCTCCATCAGGCCGTTCAGTATGCCCACCGCCACCGCCATTCATCGTATGTACTCTGCTCTGATTCCCTCAGTGCTCTTCAGAGCCTTGGAGCTCCCTATCCGGTCCATCCCTTGGTGCAACGGATCCAGCAGTCCCTCCATTCTTTTGCTGATAATGGTTCTCCTGTCAGCTTTCTGTGTGTTCCCGGACATGTAGGAGTGCCTGGGAATGAGGCTGCAGATGCTGCAGCCAAGGCTGCAGTCCTCCAGCCTCGGCCAGCCTCCCATTGTGTCCCGTCATCTGACGTTCGTGGGGTTGTTTGTAAGAGGCTTGTGTCGTTGTGGTGGGATGCTTGGTCATCCCTCCAAGGAAACAAGCTCCGGGCAGTAAAACCGCTCCCAACTGCTTGGACAACCTCCTCCCGACCATCTCGGCGAGAAGAGGTCCTTCTGACCAGGTTGCGGATTGGGCATTGCCGGTTTAGCCACCGCTACCTGCTCTCCGGTGACCCAGCCCCGCAGTGCCCTTGTGGTCATGCATTAACAGTGCGCCATGTTTTATTGTCGTGTCCCCGCTTTAGTCAATCTCGTGTTGTCCTGTTCCTGCCATCTACTTTACCGGATATTTTAGCTGATGACGCTCGAGCAGCTGCTCGTGTTCTGCGTTTTATATCTTTGACTGGCTTGTCCAAAGACATCTAACTTTTTTACTTATTTTATCTGCATCTTTGTCATGACTTTCTGGTGTGTGTGTCCCCCCCTCCCCTTGAGTTTTACTAGATTCCATGTGCTCTAACAACTGTGACTGGGCGCTAATGACCTCAGTAGTTGAGCGCCCTTAAGCCCCACAAAAAAAAAAAAAGGCAGAGATGTCGAAACTTTACTGTCTCAGTTCGACCTCTGCCTCTTACATACTGTGTCCGCCACACATTTCAGTGTGGCTCATGATAGTTACTCATCCATTGATTTATCAATTTGCATCCCTGGACTTCTCTTATCTATCCACTGGAGGGCACATGATGACCTGTATGGTAGTGACCAGTTCCTCATCTTCCTGTCACAGCCCCTGCGTCAGACCCATGGACGCCTGCCCAGATGGGCACCTTATAGCCTTTAAATGGCTCCGTGCCCACGTTCGCCAACTTATCAAACGACAGAAGCAGGGGTGTTGGTCGAGATACATCTCGACCCTTGGGTACCATACGTCACCTTCCCAAGTCTAGGTGAGGATCAAATGTGTTTTCGAGCACCAGACTCCAACAGGTGTTCCTGGTTTTAAGCACTATGCTTGAGCCTCTGCAGCGGAGAATTACCCCCCAGCCTTTTGCACTCTCAAACGGCGGCTGGAAGGGAAAGTCCTCTTGTTCACTACACGCCACAGCAAATCCTAAAACGTCCCATTTACAGAGTGGGAGCTCCTCATTGCCCTTGCACATTGCACCGACACTGCTCCTGGGCCAAATTGGATCCACAGTCAAATGATTAAACATCTCTCATTTGACTGCAAGCAACATCTCATCATCTTTAACCAGATCTGGTGCGATGGCATCTTTCCATCACAATGGTGGGAGAACATCATCATTCCGGTGCTCAAACACAGTAAAACCCCACTTGATGTGGATAGCTGTCAGCCCATCAGCCTCACCAACGTTCTTTGTAAGCTGCTGGAACGTATGGTGTGTCAACGGTTGGGTTTGGTCCTCGAGTAACGTGGCCTACTGGCTCCATGTCAGAGCGGCTTCTGCCAGTGTTGCTCTGCCACTGATAATCTTGTGTCCTTCAAGTCTGCCATCCAAGCAGCCTTTTCCAGATGTTAACACCTGGTTGTCGTCTTTTTGATTTATGAAAAGTGTATGACACGACCTGTCAACATGATATCCTTGCCACATTATATGAGTGGGATCTCCGAGGCCCCCTCCTGATTTTTATCAAAATTTCCTGCCGCTTCGTGCTTTCCTTGTCCAAGTTGGTGCCTCCCATACTTCCCCCATATCCAGGAGAATGGGGTCCCGCAGGGCTCTGTATTGAGTGTCTCTATTTTTAGTGGCCATTAATGGTCTAGCAGCAGCTGTAGGGCCGTCCGTTTCACCTTCTCTGTATGCAGACGACTTCTACATTTCGTACAGCTTCACCAGTACTGGTGTTGCTGAGTGGCGCCTACAGGGAGCCATCCACAAGGCACAGTCATGGACTCTAGCCTACAGTTTCCAGTTTTCGGCGGCAAAGTCATGTGTTATGCATTTTAGTCAGCGTCGTACCGTTCATCTGGAACCAGAACTTTATCATAATGACGATCCACTCACCTTAGTGGAGACATATCAGTTCTTAAGACTGGTTTTTGATGCTCGATTGACTTGGCCTCCTGACCTTCATCAGCTTAAGCGGAAATGCTGGCAGCACCTCAATGCCCTCCTCTGCCTGAGCGACACCAACTGGGGTGCATCTCTGCGGAGCCCTTGTTCAATCCTGCCTTGACTATGGGAGTCTGGTTTATCATTCGGCGGCATCCTCAGCCTTGTGTTTACTTGACCCAGTGCACCACTCTGGCATTCGCCTAGCGACAGGAGGTTTTAGGATGAGCCCGGTGGTCAGTGTCCTTGTGGAGGCCAGAGTCCCTCCATTGCAGGTACACCTCCATGGAGTACACCTAGGCCATTGCTTCGCCTGGACCTTTCACATGGCCCTAAGGACTCAGTTATTCCTGCGGCTCTCCGCTGCCACTTCCTCTCGATTCTTGACATCTACTGATGCCATGAAGTGGCTCCACATATGTCCATCGAGGACATACTGAACAGCATTCCTTGCCCGATGGCTGCAGCTGGTGGCTATATCTCGTGCAATTGAGCACATCAGTTCATGCCCTGGGAAGTTGTTTCTTCTGTGTACTGACTCCTTGAGCAGCCTACAACGTATCAACCAGTGCTACCCTCGTCATCCTTTGGTAGCAACAATCCAGGAGTCCATCTTTGCCCTGGAACAGTCCAGTCATTCTGTGGTGTTTGTCTGGACCCCAGGTCACGTTGGAATCCCAGGCAACGAACTTGCCGACTGGCTAGCCAAACAAGCTATGTGGAAACCGCTTATGGAGATCGGCTTCTCTGCCAGTGACCTGTGTTCAGTACTACACCGCAAGGTTTTGCAGCTTTGGGAGATCGAATGGCATAATCTCAGTATGCACAACAAACTGCGTGCCATTAAGGAGACCACGAATGTTTGGAATACCTCCACACAGGCCTCTCGCAGGGACTCTGTGGTTCTCTGTCGGCTCTGCATTGGCCACACTTGGGTGACACATGGCTACCTCCTGTGCCGTGATGACCCACCTCAGTGTCGGTGCAGCACCCGGCTGACAGTGGCCCATATATTGTGAGCTGTCCTCCTTTTGCTGCCCTGAAACGGACTCTTCAGTTGCCGGACTTGTTGCTGTTAATTTTAGCTGAGAACACCTCATTGGCTAATTTAGTTTTACATTTTATACGTGACGGTGGGTTTTATCGTTTTATATAAGTTTTCGTGCATGTCCTTTGTCCCTTTGTGTTCTCCACTCTGAAGCTTTTAGGCTAGATGTTTTAATGTGTCGCAGAGTGTCTGGCTTTCCCTTTGTATTCTCGTGGTCGGCCAGCCATGGTCATCTGCTCTCTTGTTTTTATCCCTTTTACCTGTTTCTTGCTTCTCTTTGTGGTTTTCTTTTCCTGTTTTGTCCATAGTAGTGTTGGTTGTCCTTCTGCCAGTCTTCTGGTTCTTCCATTCTCCTGTTATTGTGCTGTATGTCTCTCTTCTTTTCTTCTTTCCCTTGTGTAATTATTTTACCAGGAGCAAGGGACCAATAACCTTGCAGTTTAGTTTCCCCCGCCCCCCTTTCCCCCCTTAAACCAACCAACCACTTACCATTCAGTGGTAATTTCTCACGGTGCATCAGGTGTGTCACCTCCTTGCTACTCCCACTTCTTAAGCATACCACGACGTTGCTTATCCAGCTATATAACGCCTCTTTATGAATCGCCCATGAGCAACGAGGCCATGTGGGATCCCTGTAAAGTGTGTGCTGGACTCCCTTGGTGTAAGGCACATACAAGCTCAAATCTGGGTTTTTATCCGACTACCACACTATTTACTAAAGAGGTCCAGAGTAATTTTTGGTTTAGTGCATTACAGGAGAATTGCACTTCTGCTTCTGTTTGTAATACGAAATTTTCTGACATTTTAAATGAACGCCACAACTATGAAGCTTTCTTCACGGACAGGTCTAAACTGTGAGATTCCACTGGTTGCTCTGTTGTTTTTCCAGATAGTGCCCCCAAGACTTGGTTGGCTCCAGAGTTCACTGTGTTCGATACTGAACTGTCTGCGATCTTGAGGGTGCTATAGCAGATGATACATGCCATGCATACTAAATTCTCCATCTGTTCCAACTCCCTTTTTGCCCTTCAGTCTCTGCAACACTTGTATCCACCTGATAAAGTAGTACAGGATATCCCGGACATCCTTCTCCGGCTACAACGGCTGTGGATGGTGGTGTCCAGCTGGGATCCAGGGCTCATAGAAATTACTGGGAACTACAGACCAGATGTAGCAGCCAAGGTGGTGTGTTGTGATCCTCAGTTAGTTCAGTGTGCCATCCCCCTGCATGCTCTTGTCTCGCTGTTGAGGTACAGAGTGATACGTCAATGGGCAGACGAGTGGCTGGAAGTGACGGACAATAAGCTCTGTATAGCACAGCCTACAATGCGGTAGAGGTGTACGTCCTTCCAGCCACACAAATGAGACGAGGTTCTCCTTATTCATCTCCCCGTACGCCACAGTCCTGTGACGCATGACTTCTTGCTCCAGTGAGAGGGTCTTCCAATGTGTGGTGCTTGTGGTGTGCAGATCGCAGTGCGCCAAATTTTATTAGACTGTGTTTCATTTTCTGACCAGAGGGTAGCAGCAGATCTGCCCTCTATTTTAAGCAACATTCAAACAACTGTGGCGAGAGTTTTGAAGTTTTGTGATTTGTCCAATTTGTTTCCTAAAATTTGAGGGACATGTTCTTAATGTGTCTACAGGGTGACTGGTTCACCCACGCTTTTTGTAAGTGGTCAGCCATTCACATTTTCCTGTACCTTTCTTTTAGGTCATCTGTGGTTTTACTTCTGTTTAATCCCAGGTATAGCAACTTTCACCCTTCTGTCATCTTAAGGCATGTGAGATTGTGAGATAGAGTGATTATGTGGGCCAACGTGAGTGAAGTGGGAATGAGTGAATGAATGTTATTTTATAGGTTTTCTCCTCACATGTGACAACAATTTCAATCATGTTATGCACATTTGTTTCCTTTAATACACTCCAGACAGATACCCTCAGAAATGACTTCCTAATGTTTAAATTTATATTCAGGTGTTTTTCTTGCTATAGCAAGTCTGCATTTTATATTATTCCTACTTCAGCCAGGAGTCAATTACTTTGCTGCGCAATTAACAAAACCCATCTACTACTTTAATGCTTCATTTCTTAATTTAATTCAGTCACCATAGCTTAATTTAATATGACTGCCCTCCCTCACTTTAAAGTGAAAGACGGGAGGGGGGAGAGCAGATGCTATTAGAAACAACACAACTTCTGAGTGAACTGTGGTTGTCATTGGTGTGAAAGCAGAACACAACACTTTTGATATTATCCTGTCCACCTTTCAGTGTATTTTGCCTTCATCGACAAGCTTCATCCTTTAACATCCCCAGAAGATTGTAATATAAAAGTTTTTTGTCTGAAAACCTGTTGTTGCCTAATGCAACCTTGCATTTCCATACAGAAAAACTCATTCTTGCTCATTTGTGTGACCTTCAACATCAGTGTAAACACTGCCTTACTGTGCAAGACTGGTGATGCTTTATTTTGTTCCAAATATACTGTTATAAGGTGAACGTGTATTTGTAGCACCTTCAGGTGGAGAATCAATCCAGGGCCACATAAAAACAAGCCAAAACTGGAATTTACAATATTGTCAATAAAATATATAAGGAGAGAAGGAAGATCATATGAAAGTACAGTATCTTTAGTTTTTATCAAAGGGAAAAATCTCATGAAGAACTTGTTAGTTGTTGAGTATACTGACAAGAATTGACGTAGAGTCATTGTGACTTCTATCTCGACAAATGGAATACAAAAGAGTCTTGCTATTCCAAATTAATTGGAACCAAACACTGTTCAGTCTAGTGGGAATTTGGAATAGTTGGATTTCATGAATAATATCAACGTATTGACTTGTTACGGTGTAAATTAAGTGCGGGGACATCTGCTAGTGACCTTCGACGACTCATAGCGCAGAGCAGATGCCCTACTTGTCCCTCTCTCTTGTGCATTTCAAACCCATTATTGCAAATTTATTGGTAAGCTTTGTTCCGTGAGTGTTGAGCTACTTTATCAAGTCATTGTGTCTTTTTTTATTTACGTTCATAATCCTTGATGTCAACTGTTAAACATTAAACATGGCAAGTAAACAAATTTTTTCTTAATGTACTTTAAAACAAAAATTTGAAGTGTTAAAAAAGACTGGACAAGGGAGAAAGTGCTACTAAATTGTCACTCACATATCGTGTTGGAAAATGATTAGTGACTGGAAAAAGTCATGTTAAAATGGAGCAGCTTTGTTCTGCTTCAAGTGAAACAACTCTTGAAAAGCGGCAGATAACAAATGTCTTCATATGAAAAACATGATGAGACCCTATTCTTGTGGTTCACTCAAGACAGAAAGAAATTCCCATTTCTGGTCCTTTGGCAGCTAGCCGTTGGTTTTTGGATCGTTGGAAGAAAAGACACATAATTACACCTCACAATTGCTGGGGAGATGCTGTCAGCTGACAGTGGAGCAGCTGCCAATCACCTAAAAGAATTTAAATACCCTGTTTCTTCTCAAAACTGCTCACTGCAGCAAGTGTAAAAAGCAGATGAAACTGAACTCAGTTTTAAGGCTTTGCTTACCAAAAGTCTTCCTTTGCAAGAAGAGATATGTCCCAGGGTTTAAAATGGACAAACAATGTCTGTCTCACCTGCAGAAATGCCTTGGCAACAAACTAACTTCCACTGCTGGTAATAGGCAAATTGGCAAAACCACGAGCATTCAAAAACATTATCATCAGCTCACTTAATAAAAAAAAATGCTTGAATGGAGTGCAACTTGCTCAAGGAACGGTTCAAAGCACAAATTTGTCCCTAAAGTGACTGCGTTCAGTGGAGAAAATGGATTGCCTAATCTTGCTGTACTGTTTATAGACAATGCTCCGTCCCATCCAAAAGAAACAAAACGTTTCTGGAGACATCAAAGCACTTTTTCTGCCACTGAATGAACTTCAGTTCGTGAGCCTATGGACCAGAGTGTGTTGCAGGGCACTTGCCTTACTTGAAGGGGGTGAAAATGAAACCACATTCCTACAACAACTTAAGAAAATTACAATAAAAGATTAATTTACAGATGTGGCAAAAGCTTTTGACCTTGTCTTACACTACATCAAACAGCACAGTTAATCACACCAAATGATGTTATGTTTATGTGACTTGGTGGAACATTGCAGGATCATTCCATCTCAGATCACACAATTCATGTCACCCATCATCTTAGATTTTCATTAGACTTTGCACATTTGCTTATACTTATAACATAAGAACTTGTGCAAAATCTTTTTGCTCTTTTTTTATATCGAATTTCAAATGTAATGATATCCTGATAACTGGGCTCTGCAAGAATGTCAGCACAAAATGGTACTTATCTATGTAAATGCCCGTAACTCACATGTTATGAACCTTTTGATTTGGAATTTTTTTTTTCATAAGTTAAGAGAAGCACATACTTAACAGACATGTAATTATTTAAGCAGTAAATTTACAGAGAACAATGCAAAAAATAAATAAATAAATGTGTGTCACTTTCCAATTTCTGGAAAAAATACACACACATTGAAAAATGCTTATATCACATTTCTTCAACCTAGTGGGACCTTACAATTGGTCTTAAATAATTCCCAAGACAGTACACATTGTAATAAAATAAAGTTATTAAAGGGTTTTCTATGAATGAACATACAACTAAATCAGAAATCACAGAACTTTGTGTTGTGATGAAAAAAAAAAAAAAAAATTCTATGTAGGAACATTCTAAGTAGGACACCCACTGCTTCAGATTTTGACGAAACTTTTTCTACTTGTTACTTTCTGTATGGCAATAGTCAGTGCAAAATTTCTCCACATACTTCATGTAGTTTGAGAGGAAAAATGGAAATTTTTTACAAATGTAAACACCACGACTAAAGTTTGTCATTTGGATTGCATTATTTTGGACAGAAATAACAACAACAATAATAACAGAAGGTATCTTATTTTCAACACATCACTGTCTTATTTCCCCAGATGTCACATAAATCATGTATCTTTATTGGAAAAAAATTAATAACTATTCTTGACTTAGGGAAATATTTGTAGAAAATCAACTTAAGCTGTTGTGGTCCAAACAATGATTTTTAAATATGTAAAACACTTTCTGGCAGGTGATACAAGATTTATTTATATCGAAACTCTGATATTGTTTAAAAGAAGCATCCTGAGTTGTAATAGATATTGTATGTTCATTTAACATACATCACATTGTTCAGAAGATCATTCAGATCAGTTATGTAAACTAACAACCTATAGTAAGGCTGCCTCATGTAAGTACAGAGCCAAAAGTTATAAATTTAATTGAAACATTTTCATTACACAGATTAACTTAATTTAGGGTGTCAAATTAGCATATCTAAACAACACTTATTATAGCCACACTAATTAATGTTAATTTAAAATGTACATGTTCAGCAGTGAAGATCCCTGAAACTATCAATGAAACTTCTTAAGAGCATCTCTTTGTTTTGATCCACAGTGATAAATTATATTCTGTTAACTTCGTGTCTCTTTTAGTAAAATAAATATATAATAATACATGATGTTGATGTAGGTACACCAATAGTACATAAAATGTTTTCCAGAGGCACAAAACAAGGGTCTTCCTACTCAGTCCAAAAAAATGACACTGCTGGTCCAGATGGGTATAGAAAAAGTGTTTCAGCGTCTCCTCCTTCACCACAGACATTTGTGACGAAGGCAATCACAAGAAAGTGGTTTGTAACGGTGAAAATTTCTGGTACCAGGTATTGTTAGAGTTGCTGAAAATCTCTTCTCGAGGTTCTTGCATATGAAATCTACATTGACTTTCTCTAAGAGGCCAGGTGCAGTTGTTATTTGTGCATCATCTACTAGTTGAAGACTAGCTCTTCTCAATATACATTCTGTAGTTCCTCCCCAAACCGTTGCACACAGATTTACCGTGGCTAATAGCAAAAAGGGAATGCTCAGCATCAGTAGCAAAATTGTTGTTGTGCTCACACAAATTTTTGAAGCTTTTTGTATTCTTATTTTGAGCAGCACATCCATCAGTGAAATATGTACTTTCTTCACTCGTCGTAATGCTCTGCCAGCCACTTAACCACTTCTTTCTGGACAGCATTTAGAAATCCATCATGTTCCATATCATTACTTATAAAGCAGTGGTTCACTATTACCAATTTACTTACTTCATTTACCACATACGCACACACTGGATAGATTGTGCAGCTGTTTCTTGTACAGCAGTAACTCTGAATTTCATTTCAAATTACAAAACTGTAGTTTTCAGCAAAGTCCATTAACAGAATTGCTTCTTCTGGGGTTAGATTTTCTTTAAATTTTTTCAATTATTATGGTTTAAGTTCCTGTAATTGTGTTACCAACAAGCCTATGTATTCACCAACAGTTGCAGAGTGCTTTACCGATTCTGCCCAATGATCTGGCTGAACTCCTTAAGTTCTTTGTATGCTTCTTCAGTGTGTTCTGCATCCAAAAGCAGTTTTACAGCTTGGTGGATACCCCCCCCCCCTCCCCCCCTCCCCCCCCCCCCCCCCCCCACACACACACACTGAATGAGTGCTGGCGGCACCAGCTAAAATACCACTTCAGTCTTACAAGGAGAGGATGCCTACTCGTCATCGCCAAATTCGTCCAAATACACCAGAAAATACTAGACATTTTATCCGAATAAACATTTGTGTGCGACGAGAAGTTGATTCAGTTTGACAGTGTCGCAGAAGAATGTGAATATGCATTTCGTCAGGTGATTACTGTGAATCTGATGCCAACAAAAAAAAGACAGAAGATCCAGAATCTGTTCCAGTGGATTATAAAATAATGGCGGTTAACCTTGCAGAAACACATCCAAAGTGGAAGTTGAAAGGTCTGCTAACAAAAGGTGCATCTCGCTTGTGAAGCATATGCGGGATTTGAAAATTTGGGAAGAACTTATTAAACAGGGTGGAACTTGGAACTACAAATATCACACAATTGATTCCTGGATGTATGATCGCTTCATAGAAGCACGGAGCTTAATCAGCAAGACATTACGAGAAACTTGCAACAATGGTACTTGCTGCTGCGATACAATTTTCAGATTTGGAATTCAAAGCTTCAGCAACATGGGTCAAGGGGTTTAAACAAATGGATAAAATCCAACAAAGAAAGATTACAAAATTTGTATTGAAAAGAGAGACTGTTACTATTGAGGAAACCCTTGCTGTGGCAGAATTTCCGTCGCCAGACTCAAGCTCTTGTTATCAACTCCGATCAGACAGATAAGCCAGACATTTTATTTGTCTCCGTCAGTCGACATACTCTTTGCAGTGTCACTTATAATAGGTTTACATTTGTATCTTCTCTTTCCAGGCTGCCAGTGTCGGTTGACATATGACTGAACTCTAGAACACCAAGGGTCAAAAGTGGTATGCGTGAAATGAAAGGATATGATCAAAGTAACACACTCCTATACAGCACAATATGCTATGAGCCTTTCAGGAAAACTATTGCCACATGTTTACATACGCCTACAGGAGAGTACTGGTACTTTTGGACTGAGGGTTAAAAAAATCAGTAGATGCATACACAGCAAAATATACAAATGTTATCATTGATTCTTCAAAACCCGGTAAACTGATAACAGACTTATACAAAAAATATTTAACTGATGTGATGAAGCCCCCTGCATGCAAGAGAATAAATGTCTTCTGTTGATTGACTCATTGGGAGGACAAACAAATCCAAAAATATATGATAAACTGTTCCAAGATGAAGACGTTAAAAACCCATGTCACTGCAAAAAGACAGCATTTCTAATGTTGGCAAGGTGCGGCCAGAATTATTGCTTCCCCTGTTTCTTAGATGAATATCACCCTGGTACATGTAATTGATCAATTGCAAAAGAATTGGAAGTATTGATTTACAATATACGAGATTCCTGTGTATGCGTTGACTACAATCCCTTTTTAAATGTTTGCAGTCCCTCATTTTATCCTATGCCTATGCCTTTTGTGCTTATATAAATTAATAAAATAACCTATATGGTGTTTCGGTTAATTTTGATGTCAGTAGTGTACGCATTGCCAAGGAGCTCAAAAATATTTGCCTCCAAACGAAGTCGATCCTGTGACCCTTTCAATGCGAGTCTGATGTCATACTGCTGAGCCAAACACCGCTTCCTAAACACAGTCACAGGGACAATTGATAAGGTGCAGATGGTGATAGATCTGTATCAAAACTCCTTTTATTTGCTAAACACTTAGCCATCTGGACTTCCCACTTGGGGCACATTGTCTCACCATAATTGTGAACAAATTTGGCAATGACGAGTAGGCGTCCTCTCCGTGTTAATGAACAAAATTTAGAAACACCAATGTTAATGTTTGGATTCTCCCATTTAAAACAAGAGTATAGTTCTCTTAAGTTGGAAAGTATGAGGGTGGTTCCCCCCTCCCCTTTGCATTTACACATTCTTCTGAATGTTAACTTTGTCTATTGCTCGTGGTAACATTCGAGTATATTCATCATTTTGGTATAAATCAGTGACAATCTTTACCACTTCATCAGTGATAACTTCCCCTTTTTAGTTTAGGAATTGGTAAAATACTCATTTCTGTTTTCAGTTTCCTTGCTTGTCGAACCATATACTAACATTGAATTCTGATATTGTTTTCTTTTGACCAAGAAGGTGGAGCTAAAGTTAAAATTTGAATTTTTTCAGGTACTCTTAGACTAGCCACTTTTTCTTTCCTTAACAATATCACGGCATCAAAATCTTGGCTTTCTTTACAATTTCATCGTAAAATCTTTCTTCTCTATGGTCAGATACTGCAATCTAATGCCCGGCACACTTTTCTTTCCAAAACATGCTTCACTTTTTCTAGCTTCTTCTTGCCATATGAAGTCTTGCTGTGATTTGGAATGGAGTGAAATTTTAAGGGAGAGCATCCCAAATCATGAAAAGTATTATTTGCATCCTCAGTACTTTGATTTTTTAGTACTGATTCGTAAATTGTTACCTTTGGACATCTGCATCACTTTCATTTCTATCACTGATGTTAGTTTTCTTTTCACAAATCTCACGACATGTTCATGGTTTTTGGCCTGGTTTTATATAGATTCTTTTAGCACTTAATGTTTTAGACAAAGACTAACAACCTAATCTCAAAGATTTTTACCTGTTAGTGTTTTTTGAAAGGATCACAGTAATTTCTTGGGTGACTTTCAAAAAGTTTTAGGTAATAGTGTCTGTGATGACCACATATACTAGCACTTCCTTGATCTAGTGGAAAGCTTATATTGGATTATAGCAATATCTAATCTTGTGGTCTTCGCTCAACTCTTGTATTTTTTGTAGAGTTTTTACTAAGGTACTGTTTATCAAATGACATGATGTTTTTAGTAATTTTCCAACAGTGCATGTATTCACATTTTCAATTGCAATTAACTGAGCATTACTTCACTTACAACATACTTTATACAATTGAATGATAGGGCCGCACCACAAACATTGACCTGTCTCACAGGAGGGCAAAGAGCAACTGAAGCCAAATAAACTAATTGTTGCATGCCAGTTATTCTCAACAATGAATTTCAGCATTTGTTGCATTGTTTTCATGCCTATCGAGGTTTCAAACATGCTACTTCTGTCTGAGAACACTTTTTTTATCAGTGTGAGCAGGTGACTGGCTGAACACGTAAGTCATATGTATTACAGTCTTTAAAAAATACTGAATTAGTCAAATTGAAAGGAAATAAATTTTCACAGTGAAAGTTAACATGCCTGTCTAGAATGAGTTGTTATTAAATATGCTAATTTGGTACCCTGGCATCTGAGGCAGGAGACAGCGAGTGGATGAACTTACGTAAAATAACCTTTTTCCATCACAGCAAAAATTATTTTGACTTAAAATGTGCGTGTTAATTTGCAGAAGACCCATTAAAATTTTTATTTTATTAGAAAGCTTTATATCTAGGTGATTATTTAAGACCAAAATCAGGTCCCCAGCAGGTTGGAGAAATGTGATACAAGCATTTTTACATGTCCTTGCAATTTTTCTTAAATCGAAAACTGATGTACATTAATATTTTTAAAAAAATTTCTTTGTGATTTTGCTACTTCAATAACTGGATATCTGTTAATTATATGCCCTAACTTCTGAAAAAAATCCAAATCAAAAGCTTCATAAACACCTGAGTTATGGGCATATGTGTGGATAAGTACGTATTGCACTGACATTCTTGCAGAGCCCAGTTATCAGAATATCACTGCACTTAAAATTCAATGTAAAACAAAAAAATATTTTACAGAAGTTCCTATGTTATAACTATAAGCAAATGTGCAAAATTTTGTGAAAATCTGAGATAGAGGATAACAAATCCTTGAATTATTGCGTGTTTTGACTTTGAGTGATCCTGCATGCTCAAGTCGATTTAGTGCTCTTCATCAGAAAAAAAAGACTGACTTTACTTCTTAAGTGTGTGTAAATTGGTAATTTTTTGTGATTACAAATGATTCTACAGAACTGTACAAGTGGAGCGTCACATACTGTATGTACTGTACTGTAAGTAACTAGCTTTCACTTCAAGATGGTTTCAGGCATTTTCATCACATTTAGAGACTGCAGCCTTTTTTGACCAGCCTGTTTCCGAGTCTGTGTGCAGAAGCTGGTGAACCACCACTCTGGATTCAGCGACGTATCTTTTTGGCTCGACAGGCGCTGAAAATCTCAGCGTCACCTCAGTCGTTGACATTTAGTACAGTGTTCCAACACACCTTTGAACAGCTGTTTAGGAATTGGTCCCATGCGTCCAAACCACTTGGTATGCGTGCCACAGACTGTCTCAAGGATCTGGATCTCTCGGGCATCAAAATACACAGCCAGTGATGGAACACATTGCTGCCTTGGCATCTTCAGAGGCTTGACACAGTACAAGAAAACTTGTACTCCAGAGTTTGTTTTTACGACTTTGTTTTCATCCATTTTAAGTACGTACCGCAGTTTTATCGTTGTTTATGCAAATGGAACCCAAAAAGAGAATGCTCTCAGTTGCTCTGCTATTTTCCCTTATACAGTTTTTAAAATGTGTCTTCCAGAGCAATTTACAATTTATGATGCAGAATTATACAGCATTAAAATTTATGTGTGGCACTGGGGAGGGTTCACACACACCACTGTACAAGGTTTCTTGTCTGTTCCGACTCTGTTAGTGCACTGCAAGCACTTCATCAAATGTATCCAGTAGACTCACTGATTCAGCTCATCTGTGACTCCTTACAGCGGCTCCAACACTGTCGCAAGGAGGTGACCTTGTGCTGGGTATCTGGCCAGACATGGCCAACAAAGCCTCCAAGGAAGCATGTTGGGATAGTGCTGTCCATCAATGTCCCAGTGGGAGACTGAATGGTTGCAGGTGACAGACAACAAACTACAGTCGCTCAAATCGATCACAAAGGCTTGGCAGACTTCATGTCAGCCTCACCGCTTGGAGGTTCTGCTTACCAGGCAGCGCATCAGGCATAGCCCTTTAACACATGGCTTCCTCTTCCGGCGGGAGGATCCACTACTCTGTGAAATATGTGGTGCGCCACTGCAGTTAACCATATTGTGGCTACGTGTGTCCTATACACTGATATTAGGGTAGCCCTCAGTCTCGCTGGAGATCTGCCCACCATCCTCGCAGATGTCAACTCCAGTGTTACAAGGGTGGTGAAATTTTGTGAACTGTCAAGCCCCATCCGAAAATTGGTGGGGAAGGGCAGGAGACTTTAATACATTACAAACTGGTTTGCATGTGGGAACAACATTCGTTGCCACTCATGAGATTTGCAACAGTAATAATAATAAAGCCTGGTCTCTGTGTATGTCTGTATTTAACTTCATTATTTAATATTAAATGTACATTTTTTTCACTAACATTTTTTAATTTATCTTGTTTTTAATTTTAAAAAATCAGTATATTAATCTGAATTCTTTTGGAATTGGTGGATTTTCGGAATAGTGGGCTTCAGAATAATGGGACTCTGCTGTACTTCACTATGTCAAATGACTGTGACATCTTTTGGTCATGTGCTGGCTGTATGAAAAAGGCTGGGTAAGATATGAGATCACAGAGCATTTCATAGTGCTCAAACTGACAGTCCCAATGACATTGATTTATATTTTTGCGTTCCTTACCCTCTAATGAACAATGTATGTTAGGAAGGTTTTGTTTTGTTAAGGACATCGTTCCTGGAAACTTTCACATGTGAAGGTCAGATAGATGTCACATGGTGAGACTCTAACAAACACCACAGAACTGTTCCACAGTATGGCATTGCAGTCATGTGCTCATACAAAAGAGGCGGCATTGGCAAAAAATTCTGGGAAATTGTTGTGGGTATAGTCTTTGGTGAACATAAATTCTTTGGGACTGGATTGTGATCATAAGATATTCATTGTTCTTCTTGAGAGTACTGAAGGAACAGACCTTAGCTGACAGCTTTGGAGCCACAATCTTAGTGGTGTTGTTACAGATATTCTGGATAAGGTGCTTAAGTTTGTGGTTGCATCTAAAAGTCTTTATAAAGCCCCCAGCTGATACCAAAAAAGCTAGCAAAAACCTGGGAGTTCTGTCACACATTAAACCAAGAAAATCACGTGTCTCCAAGGAAGAAATGACAGGCCAATACATAACCGAGAAACTACACGATAACGTATTTGTCCAAACAGACAGGGGCACTGTCTGAGTGATTATGGACCCATGGACTATGGCAAGAAAATACAAGATATACATAGGGACTGGGTATGTAAGAAACATATGGGAGATTACATAACTACCACTATCAGATTCGCTTAAGGAAATTGTCAGGTATAGACACAGCAACTAGAACAATTTCTCAAGTTGTACTGCACCTAGAATATATGAGGTTCTGGAATACCCAGAGAGTCCTGCCCACTAAGACTGATAGTAAATTGGATTAATTTGTCATCATACAACCTGGCAGCTCATGGGCAACAAGCCACCGTATGTACAGAAATATGCTTAATTTCAAGTAATTTTGACGTGACATTACTTCTCTCAGATATAATTAGTGGAAGAGAGTGAATTTTTTAGAGTGGCCTCCTGACATTACTCTTATTGTGTAAAGCCGTTTCATGAATACTTAATTTTCGTTATCCTTTTTTTGTCTATTATTATGTTTATGTGTGTTTTAATGCTTTGTTAGTTGCAAGACTAAAATATGTCAGTGTGAAGGCCAAATATACAATAACTGAAGTTTCGTGCATGCCACTTAAACTACTTATGTGTAAGGATAAGTTTTTTTTTGCATTTTAACAGCCAGATTTTCTTGGGAAGTATGAAGGCTATAGTGTCTCCTTGCTTTCAGCTATTCACTGTACCGACATAGCAAAGCTACATTGGCTAAAGACTTTAGCACATGGACCGTCCATCCGAACATTGAGCGTGCCAAGTTTCTGATGTCATAGCGTGGAATAGCACGTTCAGGAGTCTTTCCAAACATGCAGAGCAGTATCTAGCATGTCAGACATTCTGAACGTGCGTCTGAGTGTTGACCAATGAGATGGCACAATGCCACCTACGTCACAAACACGCCATCTCCCTTTGGTGAAGAGTTGTAAGGCACCATATTGGCTTCCAGTTGAAGCCCATATGTATAAATCCCGTTTCTGAGTTCCAGAAAACTGGGGAGGTCTCGAAAACACTCCATTAAGTGCATGATTTGTTGTAATAAAATGACAAGAAGCGTCATGTTTGTGGTAAGAGAAATTTTATTGTAACTTGTGTACTATGAGAGTCAGCCATTTGAAATAAACAGCATGTTGAGGATCCATTAAAAATGCATTGCTCTTGGTTCAATTTTTTATAATTAAATTTCAATTAGTAATATAGCTACAATTAAAGCTTGCAGGACATGGTAAGATATTACATATGGTCTTGCAGTTCTCGTTGTAGTGGTAGTGTAATGAGTAGCATCATAGTTTTGTAGCGACAAGGAGGAATGTTGGTGTTTCAGGTCCCACTGCACCCAAAAATTTTCTTCTTCAAAACTTCATTTTTTATAGGTTCTGATACTTCCTTATTAGTTTAATATAAGTATATACTATGATCTTCGATATTATGTAAATATAAGGGCACTGTCTTTGAGAGGTGACCCAAAAATTTTTTTCTCCAAAACTTCGTTTTTATAGGTTCTGATACTTCCTGATTAGTTTAATATAAGTATTTACTATGATCTTCGATATTATGTAAATATAAGGGCACTGTCTTTGAGAGGTGAGTTTGTTCGATTGGCTAATGAGCAGGATACCTTGCACTACTTGCAGTAAAATAGTTTTGTAATGCTTTTTGCCTTATAACATTTTCATGGATATCGAAGTTTTTATTTCTGTCTGTACAGTCAGAGCAAGTTGACTAGCATACGGACAAGGCAGGCAAGTTTGTTTTAGTAGAACTAATACAGGAATTTTACGCATGCCCCTTTCGTAAATAGTGTGATTTGTGAGCCAGATACAGCTGACAACTGCTGCTGGAGCACGTTGTGATTGCATATACTACGTTGGAGCTTGCTTACCGTGTGCACAAGTCATATAGTTTCTCACATTCAGCAGTACGTTGAACTCGGTACACTCAACGTTCACATCTGACGGCATGGTCCGTCTGCCAACAGCTTAACACTACAAGGTCAGATCAGTCACCAGCCTTGTTGGCCCTCGTCAGGAATCACATATTAATCTGGTCTCTCTGCTGATACCCCTTTGATGTCGTTGCACCTATGGTACAGCTGTCTGTATCATTGAGGCTCACAAGTCACTCCACCAACATGGCAAAGTCCATGCTTTTTGGGAGAAGCCAAGAGAGCTGTTCCACTTGCAACCAGTGATTCCTTTAGTTTTATTAACCAGCAATTTTTATAGAATCTTCACATTTTAGTTGTTTTAATTGTTTTAACTTTCTTGTTCTAGATTGCTCAGATTCTGATAGCCAACCATGCAGATATAAACATTGCTGACAAACGCGGTGCTACACCTCTCCACAGAGCTGCTTCAAGAGGAAATACTGCAGTAGTACAACTCTTGATTGATCAGGGATCTGAACTGAATATCAATCCAATTGATTCATGTGGAAACACACCATTGTAAGATTCTGTGTAACTGCTTATTTCCTAGCTGTGAGTAGAATTTGTACTCCAGCATTAATTTTTCTCATTTCATACCCGCAGGCACTTAGCATGTGAAGAGAATCGTGAGACTGAAGCCAGATTGCTTGTTGCACATGGTGCAAGACTGGACATACAAAACAAGGAGAAGAAAACGCCATTGGATCTTGCACAGCCGTCACTAGCTCGCCAGTTACGTAAAGCATCTGAACAGTGATACATTTTGCCACCATATAAGGGAAATGAATGTTAAGGAGACATGATTGCATGGCCATTTGTGAAGAAAAGACAGTTGTTAAACTGATGGAAAGAACAATAGAAACCGCAGATGACATGACCTTCACTGCTTTATCTATAATGTGGATAGTGATTTCTTGTTTCTAGATTGGGATTCACAATTTATGTACCGTCTTAGTGTATTTTTAATAAACCCATAATAAATGTGTTCTTGTATAATGCCTGATTGGAAAATGTTTAGCAATTAATATGCTAATTTTCAGTAATGACTGTCCCACATATTATTTCAAGCATGCAAATTAAAACACAGTTCTCTTAACCCTTTCAGGCGCAAAATAAATAAAATCATTTTTTAAACTTTTTGTTTTATTAGCATATAACTGATACAATATTATGGAAAAATGTGAAAAAACAAATTTGTGCTGTATTTCAGCAGGTACAGGGTGGTTTCAAATGAAACCACTGCACACTTAAGTGCGGTGGCTTCAAATGAGACCACCACCATAAACTACATCACTTTCCGTGATAGGGCACAAAACAGTTCCTTTCTGCTGATAAACACGTAGCAACTTGGCAGGAAAAACATGTCCATCTGCTTCGATGTGGATTACTTTTTGTGCTGCAGTGTACACATTGCCTCGATGTGCCATGTACTGGCAGATGTTTTGATTCAGATGTGCGTTTTTCCACTGGAACAACAGTTTTACACTTTTTGGCACATGGTTCAGATGATGCACTTGAGCAACCAGGACTGTCTTTGAAAACACTGGGTCCTACAAGGCCAGCTGCGACACACCGCCGAAATTCCTTTAGCTTTTTCTTTTCATTTGGCTTGGTTAGTCGAAACAATATAAATGCATTTCCAATAGAAATAGCAATCATATACAAAAACAGTCTGAGCCACCAGCGTCTATATTTTCTGTCAATTGCATAGAAACTATTCATCATGTCCGCTTTATCTACACATCCCATGTTCGAATTATAAGATGTCTGTGGGCAAGGTATTTTTGTAATTGTGCCATCCTTTTCTTTCCTACCGACTTCTTTCAAGGTTACAGGTGAGTCAGTTATTGATAGTAACAAGACAACAAGTTTATCTTTCCATTTCATACATGCAATCCCATCAGAACGAACTGACCAGTCACTTTCTCCTCTTCGCAACTCTTCGTCCGGTTTCAGAGGAGGAAGTCCTTTTCTGTGGGCTCTAATGGTACCACAGGCTAGGATACCATCAAGTTTTTGTGTCTGCAAAAGTGGAACACTAGTTTAAAAAAAAAGTTATGTCCTTTGCCTTCTAAACCATTACAATCCTCTCTCCCAAACATTTCTCCACTGCACCATTTGATTTCCCAGTATATACCTCAAAATCGCAGATATATCCCATTTTGTCTGCTCTGACACACATTTTGAACCCACTCTTGATGGGCTTTTGAGGCATATACTATTTGAAAGATATTTGCCCTTTGAATTTCACCGTGCATTCGTCAATAGATTGCTCCTTAGTTGGAGCACAACATTCTTTGAACCTTGTCAGTAATTGATTTATTAGTGGTTGAATTTTATACAAGTTGTCGTAACATTTATTCCCTTTTTGTGGCATAAGGGCATTGTCATTTACATGTATATGAGATAAAATCCAGATGAATCTTTTCAATGATATAAGTGAAGAAATGTACTGATCTCCGAGTTCGTTGTGTGATGACCAGCAATCAAGATATGCGCAAGGTTGTTTGATACCCATTAGAATATTTATAGCCAAAAACACCTTGAGTTCATCTTTCTCAAGAGGTCTGTAATTCTTACCTTTCTGAGTCGCATAAAGATTAGTCTGGAATACTATGTGTCCCATCATATTGTCCCCAAATAGATATAAAAAGAAATCAACTGGCAGCATACCTTCACCTCCAGTTTTCCTTTGACACCAACTTCCTCTAAAATTGACGAATGCATCGTACTGTCATCCCTTGCCCATGTAAAATTCACAGACCTTATTAGCGGCACGTTATTTTCAGAACTGAAATTGTGATCACTGTTTTTTTAAGAGCGCTTATCATTTTCACTTTCAGAAACATTAGATATCACTGGTCTTGGCATTTGTGAATCAAGATCACTGTCTTCAGCCAAAATATCACTTTCATTATCACTGGTACTGTCAATCTCAAGAGTCCACATAAGAAGGAATTTCTTCTAAACGACACACCAGAACTTCCTCATCCTTTAATTTGGGAGAAAACATTTCACGAAACTGAAATTTTTTTTTAAAAAAAAGATAAGCTTCTAATACTACCCCTGCAGCCGCAGTGGTTTCAAACGAAACCACCAGAGTAAATACGGAAAAAGTACATGATTTTCATTATTGTTGCAATATAGCATGTACTTATATAAGAAAGTATTTTGAATTTGTTCCATGTGTGAAACTTAAGTTTCAATCACAAACCAAGAAAAAGAGAACCAGCACACCACAAACAATAATGGCACTTATACATGAATCGCTAACTGCAACCATGTGAGAAATATTGACGTAGTTCAAATTTTCGTTGCTAGATGGCAGCACCATCTACGTCCAGAAGCGTGGTTACGAATTTAGCCACTGTGCTCTTGCCACAGAATCAAAATATCATGGGTGGCTTCAAATGAAACCATGTCGTCACAAAGGGCTAAGCCTCGTACACACTGAGCCTGAGACACGTTTTCGGAACATGTTTCTGCCTATTTGATGTGGACACAGTTTGGAAATGTGGAAACATACATCTGTAGCAGTATCAGTATGGATCAAAGGAAACAATGTTTCAGCTCCATTACCATATGTCACAGCTACCAAGGCACTAACATTTGTTTGTGTGTCATGTAGTGTTTGTCAGTTGTTTCAAGTTGTATGGTGTCATGTTGTCTTTAGTATTTTGATCGATTTTTTTTAAAAATGTAGTGGACCAGGCAACAAACAGTGGAGTTTCTGGGATTTTACCAGGCAGAGAACTGTTTATGAAAATGTTCACTTGTGGTCACCTATTGCCAAGAAAAGTCGTGCAGACACGATGTATACACCAACCTGTTTTGGTTACGAACTATCCAAGTTTTTGGATGAGTTTATGATTAATAAGAAACAACAGACAATATGGATAAAGAGGTAAAAAATTATTCTTGCCTGTCTTTATTTGTATTTCATACTGTACAGTAACATTCATCCATAGTTCTCTTCCCATGGTACACTTCCATGTGCACTTACAAAGAAATTTGGAAATGCTTAAATTTGTTTGTGTTAAAAGGTTTTATGGTACATTCTGGGGCACAATAAAAATCAATGCAGTGTCATCTCATCTCCATATTACCAGGATTATAACACCCGTCTGTGTCATATGAATCATAGCTTCCTTGATGGCTATATTGATTCTGTGCTTCAGCCCCTCACCTTAAATTTTTTTGGAGATATACAGCTGTAAGTGTGACAGTTTGTGCCTTTTCAGGTTGCAGCAACATTGGTCTTCTAAAGACACGAAAAACCGAAGCCATAATCCTCAATGTGTTCTCGACAACCATTCTTGCCCGAGACAATCCGTAATTAAAAATTCTTTCTTTGGAACTTGGATATGCCTTCCTGGATAAGGTTTCATAATGTTTTCCTGCAATGGAAAGGCGTTGTCTGCAACGGAAACTTAAGGTAGGGCCTTTGTCTCCCCCTGCCCGTCCACCTCATCCCCAAGCAGGCATATCCAGCTTGTGCTAAGCTCAGTTTATTCTTGTTAATAAGTTCACTTACGCCCAGATTTTTGAAGACACTTACATCTAAAATACTTCCTTGGCAGCCAATATTTGTGTACAAAACGTTGCATCTAGTGTCAACGAGAGCAAGCAGGACAATGTTAAATGACCCTTTGTAGTTACAAAATTCACTACCAATAGCAACAGAGCACTGTAGGACTATGTACTTGCCATCAATTGCTCCCACACGGTGGGGAGTGAAGTATTTGTGTGAACAGTGCCCAACAGTTACACTCCTGGAAATTGAAATAAGAACACCGTGAATTCATTGTCCCAGGAAGGGGAAACTTTATTGACACATTCTTGGGGTCAGATACATCACATGATCACACTGACAGAACCACAGGCACATAGACACAGGCAACAGAGCATGCACAATGTCGGCACTAGTACAGTGTATATCCACCTTTCGCAGCAATGCAGGCTGCTATTCTCCCATGGAGACGATCGTAGAGATTCTGGATATAGTCCTGTGGAATGGCTTGCCATGCCATTTCCACCTGGCGCCTCAGTTGGACCAGCGTTCGTGCTGGACGTGCAGACCGCGTGAGACGACACTTCATCCAGTCCCAAACATGCTCAATGGGGGACAGATCCGGAGACCTTGCTGGCCAGGGTAGTTGACTTACACCTTCTAGAGCACGTTGGGTGGCACGGGATACATGCGGACGTGCATTGTCCTGTTGGAACAGCAAGTTCCCTTGCCGGTCTAGGAATGGTAGAACGATGGGTTCGATGACGGTTTGGATGTACCGTGCACTATTCAGTGTCCCCTCGACGATCACCAGTGGTGTACGGCCAGTGTAGGAGATCGCTCCCCACACCATGATGCCGGGTGTTGGCCCTGTATGCCTTGGTCGTATGCAGTCCTGATTGTGGCGCTCACCTGCACGGCGCCAAACACGCATACGACCATCATTGGCACCAAGGCAGAAGCGACTCTCATCGCTGAAGACGACACGTCTCCATTCGTCCCTCCATTCACACCTGTCGCGACACCACTGGAGGCGGGCTGTACGATGTTGGGGCGTGAGCGGAAGACGGCCTAACGGTGTGCGGGACCGTAGCCCAGCTTCATGGAGACGGTTGCGAATGGTCCTTGCCGATACCCCAGGAGCAACAGTGTCCCTAATTTGCTGGGAAGTGGCGGTGCGGTCCCCTACGGCACTGCGTAGGATCCTACGGTCTTGGCGTGCATCCGTGCGTCGCTGCGGTCCGGTCCCAGGTCGACGGGCACGTGCACCTTCCGCCGACCACTGGCGACAACATCGATGTACTGTGGAGACCTCACGCCCCATGTGTTGAGCAATTCGGCGGTACGTCCACCCGGCCTCCCGCATGCCCACTATACGCCCTCGCTCAAAGTCCGTCAACTGCACATACGGTTCACGTCCACGCTGTCGCGGCATGCTACCAGTGTTAAAGACTGCGATGGAGCTCCGTATGCCACGGCAAACTGGCTGACACTGACGGCGGCGGTGCACAAATGCTGCGCAGCTAGCTGTGTTCTTTTTTCCATTTCCAGGAGTGTATTTTATAGTCCGTGAGACGAGTGATTGGTACTGACAGTTCTGGTGGGCAGAATCTGATTTGACATTGTCTTCCTCAGCACTACTCGAACTATCACTGCTCTCTCCCAGATGTATAATTAAATTTTCGATGCGTTCTTCCACAACCCCTTTGGTTTTGGCCGCCTCTCTGATGGCACTTGCAGTGCTGTTTACAATTGTAGCCCACGTCTCGCTTGTCACTTTACTGATAGCTGCTGGAAGGAGAGTTTCCACTTCAGTGATCGTGAATTTTTTATTGTTTGCAGCAATGTAATTTATCTGCGCCCACACTCCTTCAATTGCATTGAGGAAGCCGAACGATTTCATGCCCGTGCCTTTTAGCAATCTCGTCAATTACATATGTTGGAAATTGGGGTTTCTTTTGTGCCACAATTTCGAGCAGTTCCGCCTTCCTTAAATCTTTTCTGAAATCTACTTTTCGCCGTTTCAACCACTGAATGATATCGTCTTTTTTTGTTGCCAAGGTTGGTGCCTTATCGTGAACAACGGAATGATAAGGCACATTGTCCATAACAATCACTGATGGACTTGTCAGATTCGTCATAAGCGATGTCTCGAACCATTCTTGAAATACTACACTGTTCATTTCTTCATGGTAATCTCCCGTCTTTTTTGACCGAAACATTTTCAAGCAGTTTGGCACAAAACCTTTTGATGTTCCTGCATGTAAGACAATAATACGCCCTCCTTTGCCAACAGGCACTGCCATTGTCCCCTCGGGCATTCCATCATTCCAGCCTCTACGTAAAGAATGGCTGGCATTGACCCAAGTTTCATCTAACCACACTATACTTTCGAATTCCACACCCATGATCCTGAGCAGAAATCTGCACCGCCATGCAACTACATCTGTCCTTTCCATTAATATTTTGCGTCCGTTAAACAGTGAATAGCTGAAGCCTATGTCTTTTAACACTGTACGCAATTTGCTCCCTTTAAAAAGATCGTCTTTCTGAAGCGACACCAGTAATTTAGATAAGAGTGGGATGTTCCCTTCTCTTATAATAGCTGTATATATGACGACGAATAGCGTCTTTCTGAAAATCGTCCAAAGCTGTCACCTGCTTATTTCTCGGTCGCTTCTTTCCTGGTGTGTGCAGCTTTGTTGTGCCACTCTCGTCACAATCTACACTATACTGTTCTTTCCCTATCTTTACAACAGTGTTCTTACTTATTTTCAATGCTGCTGCAGTTCTCTTCACAACCTGAACAACAGGAATTAAGGGCCCACCTTTGTCCTTTTCTTTCTCAAAGTAATCCCTCACAGAGCACACGAATTCACGGGCCTGGGTGTGTAGCACACTTTTCTTCCTCCGTTTCACTTCTTGTGTTGGGCTGGTACTACCCGCCGCACTAGACATTGTTTACAATGAAACATGAACAAAGAAACACTAAAAACAACAAAAACAAAATAAACTGCGAATGTAAGTTTCATAAGCGCACGCGACCGGGTTTCAGAGCGGCAACGTGGCCCTTGCTACCCGCTCAAAGTCAAGCCGTCATTGGCTGCCTGCCTGCGGTCGCTAGGCAATGGAAAGACGCTACCGAGCTGTCAATACCAAAGACTCGTCTCCCAGACTATAAGTCATTGGCATCTGAAAGAAAGAAATTTGATTTCAGAAAGTGGAAGATTCAACTGGTGAGGAAGAGGACATTATTAAGGCGCGAGTGGGTCGTGCGAAGCCAAACAGGGCATATAACGTGGTTTCCACATTACTGAGTGACAGGAAGAGCAATTAAATGATTAATGTAATACCTACGGACAGTATGTGGCATCGTCGTTGTGAAAACTGCCTCGGGTAAGAAAAACCAAAACAGTGGACAAACTAAATAAAGTGGGCAAATAGACTATTATGAAAATGTGGAGTCGTTAGTGGATGTGTATACGTCATGGTCATCAGCAAGTTGTGTTGATTCCCCTGTCACATTCATTCATAAGTAACACTGATGACTAAGGTGGTGAGATAAATAATTTTTGATTGTTTTTGTAACGTCAAATGGAAGAAATAAAAATTAGATAATATGCACACTTAACAATATTTTTCATTTACTCACCTTTACATAATCCTTCAGTAATTGCACCAGTACTACACAAACTTCAGGTACTATTTGAAATATAGCTTCCTTCGAAATGTGAAATAAGTATGCAAGGTTCTGAAATAATCTCCCATTGCTAAAAAAGAAGAGTAACTGCAAGTCTTTGGTTCACTGTAATTACTTACCTGAAATTAGTGTCTTTTTTTTAAAAACAAGTGGTGCTATCATATTTACCAGAAATTCAAAATCAGTGCATGACATCCAAATGAAGTTATAGAAACCAGAGCTGTTTTCCATATTCAGCTCCCATAGCTATTCCCACCACTTCTTCTATAATATGTTTTCACCCCCTGCTGCCCTCTTTCATTTTGTTTGCGTTTAGCTTCCAGTATTAATAGTGCAGCACAACATATCGCTAAAATTTCCTCATCACCCAACATAGCAGCAGACTTTAAGAAAACTATAGCATTGCAGACAATGTGAATACACTACGAGAAACGTTTGCTGCCAGTGTGGACAGGAAAGGAAGTCAGAAACACAAGAAACAATGTTTCCAACCGAAACATGTTTCTAGTGGCAGTGTGGACGTGGCTTTATATTTGACACACTTGGAACATGTTAGCTAAATAACATAAAAAGTAATTATGCATTGTTCCTTCAGTTTTTTCATACTTTTCACTGCACACAACCCCACACTCATGCAAGGTACTTTAGGATGACACCCATGCAGCCATGCCTCTATTGCATTCTGTCTTCCCCTCTACCTTTCTGAAAAACTCAAGTCAGCATCCCCTCATGAGTGAAATGGTGAACCAGTGCTTGCACTAGTGATCACTTTACTAACTCGTACTGTGAGTTCTACAAAAAATCTTTAATCCCTGATAGAAAATGGTTTTAAGCTTTTTCTTGGAAAATGTCATTCCAAACTGGCTCTTGTTCTGTGAGCATGCATAGAACTATTTTACTACACAATTCCTCACAAAGGTACATTTGGACCAATGCTATCAATGCATTTTTACCTTATTTCTAAAGTGATTCAGCATAGAATGTTACCCAACTTCAGAAACATAAGACATGTTAGCAGTTAGTTCCAAGCCTGAGTTCCAATTGCATTCCTCCATTTGCATTGTTTTCATAGTATTCCAGCTTCTAGTTGGGTCGGGCATGTGTGAACTGACATCTCCATGGTGCTGCCATCATGTAGATGTTTCTGAAACATTTTCAGAATTCTCAAAAACAACCCTCATTTGTTCAAAGCCATTGCACTGACTCATGTCACTGTAGTTTTTGTGGGTTTCTTGTTATGCTAGCAGTGGGTTTTCCAATAACTATGTTGTTTTTGCCCAATACTGAAATTGAGAAGCTTTTGAATGAACCACTTTCAGATTCTGAGTCCAGAGGGAATGTTTTAAAAAGTGAATACAGTGGGTATGAAAAATTATTTCAATTGTACCATTTCCTTGTTCTGGTTGAGAAATCTGCCATGTAAATTACATTTCGATTTTGTTTTCGGATGAAATTTTACCTGCAACAGTGGATAATCTATTTCCAAATAATTGAGGTAGTGCTATCTTCATAGCCACCAAGCAAGAGAAGACGTTCTAGTGTTGAAAAACCTTCAAAACCCTCATTTACACATTTAATATGGACAGTGCACTATTGCTTAACTTTTGACAAGCCTCATTGATAGTTTGCAGTGAACACAGACATACTGCTACCATTGCTTACTATTGAACATCTACAAGCAGTGAAAACCTAACCACATAGTCCACAGTTCTTGAAGAATAAAAAGGTACATATGGAACAGACACTGGCATTGTTGTTGATCTAACCAATACAGATTTCTAGTCTGAAACTCAGCAGTGGACTGACTGTCTCGGGACCAAAAATCGGGTGGTTCTTATATATCCTCACAATAATAGGTACTGAAACTACAATTGTTTGAAGTTAAATTTACAGAATTACAATTAAAACTTAACTCATTAAATTAACTGAATACACCAATAAATTGGTTCTTTTTAACAGTTTCTTCTACTACAAGAGTTAGGCCGAATTATTTGTTTAAATCCTGAAACTAACAAATATCGTTATGAAAACAATACTTTCGACAAAACTGAAGGGCAGGCTTTGCTAACATGTTTTTGAACAGAGCCAAATAGATCCTTTAAGAATACTATTAGTTGTTCCTCCAAATGTGGGGTCTAAGTGGGGTACAGTCAAATGGGGGGGGGGGGGGGGGGTGCCCCAGGATCAGTGTTGGGGTCACTCCTGTTCCTTATTTATACAAATGATATGCCCTCTAGTATTACAGACAGGTGACTCTAAAACATTTATATTTGATGATGGCACTAGCTTGGTAGTAAACTACAATGTGTGCTACATTGGCTCGGTTTCAAATAGTGCAGTTCATAACCTAAGTTCATGGCTTGTAGGAAATAAACTAACGCTAAAGCACGGTAAGAGACAGTTTTCACAGTGTCTAACACAAAATTCAACAAAAGACGACGTTCAAATTTCTAGGTGTTCAGATAGATAGTAAACTGTTGTGGAAAGCCCACATTCAGGATCTTGTTCAAAGACTTAATACTGCCATTTTTATTATTCGAACAGTTATCTGGACTGAGTGATCGTTCGACACGAAAATTAGTCCGTTTTGCTTATTTTCATTTGCTTATGTCATATGGTGGTATATTTTGGGTTAACTCTTCCCACTCTAAAACGGTATTTTTGGCTCAGAAACAGGCAGTTCGGGCAATAAGTGGTGTAAGTTCATGAACCTCTTGTCGACCCCTGTTCACAAGTCTGGGTATTGTGACAAATTTTCTTTACTGTCATTTCTTGTCAACTATATCAGTTTATTCCGAAGAACAAGTCAGAAATCAAACCTGCAGTTGGATTGGACTTCCTTAGCTTTGTGCAGAAAGGTGTGCAGTATACTGCTGCATCTATTTTCAATAAGCTACCACAAGAATTAAAAAATATTAGCAGAAACTGAAGTTTCCTCATGGGTCATTCCTCCTATTCTGTCAGGGAGTTCCTTGAAAAATTAAGCTGATTCTTGTTGTATTGTTCACTGTGTTTACTTAAACTTACAGCTTGACTTTTTTGAGTCCATAAACATTTTATTTATATCTGTTATTACTTTTTTGTTGTAATTTCATGTACTGACACGTTCCATGACCTTGGAGATTTGCTCCTCAATTTTGTCCTATGGAACTTGACATATAAATAAATTTAAAAAGTATAATAAACTTTTAGTACTTTTTCTGCATGGAACACATGATTGAATTTTACATTAATTTACACAGGATAAATTGTTTTGCTTAACAAGTGTTTCACACTTTAAGTAAGATTCTGGAACAAATTGTGCTCACTATGCGAGGTTCCACTGTACAGGAAATACGTGTTTTTACAAATTCAGCTTTCATAGAGGTAAACAAGAAAAACTACCCTGTTCACATTTACTGTGATCTTGGTAAGGCCTTCAGTTGTGTAGATCAGAAAATTCTACTATGGAAATAAAAATTTTAAGGCATTAAAGGCTATCCTCCCATGCATGGACAGAGTTTTACGTTAACAGCAGAAAACAAAGAATTACATTAACAAATGATACCACAGGATTAAAACTAAATTCAGGTCAGAGAAAGATAAAATATGGTATCCCATAAGATTTAGTACTTGGCCATCTCCTGCTCTTGAGCTACAGGGATTATCTACCAAAGACATTGTAGAACTCTTCAAAAATTGTGATGTTTGCTGGTGAGACCAGACAGTGTCAGGAGAATAGTGGGACAACTGATTCATAACAAATAGCTTAACTAGTAACATTACAAAACTGGTTGTGGTCTTTTGTCTCAAGAGTGGTTTGATCCAGCTCTCCATACTAGCCTCTCCGTATCTACATAACCAATTCAACCCACATCCATTTGAACCTGCTTACTGCATGCAAGCCATAGTCTCCCTCTACAATTTTTAACCTTCATAACCAAATTGATGTCTCAGGATGTGTCCTATCAACCAGTCTGTTTCATTTTTCCCCAATTAGATTCAGTATCGTCTCATTGGTATCTGATTTACACATCTAATCTGTTGTTCTACATTTCAAAGCTTATATTCTCTTCACTATACAGCTTATAGACCACATTTCACTTCTACATAAAGGTACACTCCAACATTCTAAAAAGACTCCTAACACTTAAATTTATATTTCCCTATTTTAAAAGAGCTTTTCTTGCTCCATCAACAATATTATTAAAAGGATAAATTGCAACTCACATAAAGATTATATGTTGAATTGCAGACCGGCACAAACATCCTGTGGCCCAACATACAGCTGTACACAATATGTTTGATTTTAATGGCTTCTTCACAAAATGAGAGATCTGGTTTCTCTCCCTCCCCAACCATCTTTTCTGAACTGCGGAGCTGGGACTTAGCCTTGCCACGCATTCTCCACTCCCGAAATCATCCCGGTCTCAACCTATGATTAGCTACTGTCTCCGCACCCTCCCCCTCTGTCCTGTAACCACCTCAAAAGTTGCCTCCACTCATTGTGCACTGCTCTAAACTAGTGCACCTACCAGTCTTTTGCCCTTTTCTGCTCCCCATCCCCCCCCCCCTCTCCCTCCTTCACGACCTCCCGGCATGGCCTGCCAGGCAGTACCAATTCCTCTTCCCCACCCCACTCTGGACTGTTGCAATCTGGCCACTGCACTTTATATCAGCTTTACTTCTCACCATACTCACTAGGCTTACATGGCAAGTATTTACAATCTTGGTTATCTTAGTGGTATGGACATCAGACCGTGGTCTGCGACATATTTTGGTGTCTGACATTTCATTTTCTAATACGTAGCGGCTATAAAGACTTTGTAAGTTGCTCTTAAAATTTCAACAAGTTCAGCAATCTGAACTGTGATTTATTTTGATACTCAAATTGCATAACTAATCTAAAACTCTTTGTGTCTCATTTCTTACGCTAATTCCATCAGCATCACCTGATTCAATTCCTCCTTCTGACACTTTTCATTTTCATCTTATAAACTCTTTTCAAAGTGCTATCCATTCTGTTCAACTGACCTGATCTTCCATTACCTTTGCTGGCTTACAGAGTTACAATGACATTAGCAAACCTTATTATTTTTATTTCTTCTCCCTGAAGCATAATTTCCTGTCCAAATTTCTACTTTGTTTCCTATACTGCTCTCCCAGTGCACAGATGAAATAACATGGGGTAATTGGCTGCTACCCTGTCACTCTCCCTTCTCAACTGCAGCCGCCTCCCTTTCTTAACCTTTGGCTTATGACTACAATCTAGTTTCTACACAAGTTATAGACGAAGATGATCATTTTCTCTCCTTATATTATACATGGTTACTTCAGAATTCCAAACAGTTTATTCCAGTCAATATTATCAAATGTGGGTTTGCCTTTCTTGAAATTGTCTTCCAAGATAAATTGTAGGGTCAGCATTACCTCATGTGTTCCTATTTTCTCTGGAACCCAAACTGACTGGACTGGACTGCCCTGCCCCCCCCCCCCTCCCCATAGTTGTAAGTCTAAGGGTATTTCCCATCTCATATATCCTGCTTACTAGTTAGATATGTCATGGTTGGTTCTCCTAAGGATAATAATTGTGAGGGACTGTCACCTAGTCCAGGTGGCTTGTTTTGGCTTAGGCATTTCAGTGCTCCATTATTTTTTTCTCCCAGTATCACAACTTCCGCCTCATCCTCGTCCAATTCCTCTTCTCTACATTACATTCCTTCCACTTTTCGACCTTCCCATCTTTGCTTAGTACTGTCATGATATCAGCACTCTGAGGCTTATATAGTTGCTTCTCTTTTCTCCAAATGCTTCTTTGATTATCCTGTGTGTCATCTATGCCTCTATGGCTTTGCACTTCTCCTCTAGTCATTCCTACAATTGAATGCCAGTCCCCCATCCATTGAATTTTCATTTCTCTTAACCACTCAAATAATTTCTTTATCATACTTTCCTTCAGTCTCTTCATCTGCAAAGCTAGTTGACATATAAACTTAAGCTACTGTGGTGGGTGACTGCTTTGTGTCTGTTTTGGCTATGGTAACGCATTCATTATGCTGTTCATAGTAGCTCACTTGTTCTCACATTTTCTTATTAATTAGTAAGCCTGCTCATGCAACTTAAGTGATTCTGTTTTGATAATCCCATACCCACCTGCCCAGATGTACTTTTATTCTTCCTGTCACTACACTTTACTAATTCCCACTACTTTAACTTAAACTTATCAATTTTTCAGTTTCAGTTCACTAACCTACTTACCCGACTAAGAAATCTAACACTTCATGCTCCAATCCCTACCCCCATGAACCATGGACCTTGCCGTTGGTGGGGAGGCTTGCGTGCCTCAGCGATACAGATGGCCGTACCGTAGGTGCAACCACAACGGAGGGGTATCTGTTGAGAGGCCAGACAAACGTGAGGTTCCTGAAGAGGGGCAGCAGCCTTTTCAGTAGTTGCAGGGGCAACAGTCTGGATGATTGACTGATCTGGCCTTGTAACACCAACCAAAACAGCCTTGCTGTGCTGGTACTGCGAACGGCTGAAAGCAAGGGGGAACTACAGCCATAATTTTTCCTGGGGGCATGCAGCTTTACTGTATAGTTAAATGATGATGGCGTCCTCTTGGGTAAAATATTCCGGAGGTAAAATAGTCCCCCTTTCGGATCTCCGGGCGGGGACTACTCAAGAGGACGTTGTTATCAGGATAAAGAAAACTGGCGTGCTACAGATCGGAGCGTGGAATGTCAGATCCCTTAATCGGGCAGGTAGGTTAGAAAATTTAAAAAGGGAAATGGATAGGTTAAAGTTAGATCTAGTGGGAATTAGTGAAGTTCGGTGGCAGGAGGAACAAGACTTTTGGTCAGGTGAATACAGGGCTATAAATACAAAATCAAATAGGGGTAATGCAGGAGTAGGTTTAATAATGAATAAAAAAATAGGAGTGCGGGTAAGCTACTACAAACAGCTTAGTGAACGCATTATTGTGGCCAAGATAGACACGAAGCCCATGCCTACTACAGTAGTACAAGTTTATATGCCAACTAGCTCTGCAGATGACACAGAAATTGATGAAATGTATGATGAGATAAAAGAAATTATTCAGGTAGTGAAGGGAGACGAAAATTTAATAGTTATGGGTGACTGGAATTCGAGTGTAAGAAAAAGGAGAGAAGGAAACATAGTAGGTGAATATGGATTGGGGCTAAGAAATGAAAGAGGAAGCCGTCACGTAGAATTTTGCACAGAGCAAAACTTAATCATAGCTAACACTTGGTTCAAGAATCATAAAAGAAGGTTGTATACATGGAAGAATCCTGGAGATACTAGAAGGTATCAGATAAATTACATAATGGTAAGACAGATTTAGGAACCAGGTTTTAAATTGTAAGACATTTCCAGTGGCAGATGTGGACTCTGACCACAATCTATTGGTTATGAATTGTAGATTAAAACTGAAGAAACTGCAAAAAGGTGGGAATTTAAGGAGATGGGACCTGGATAAACTGACTAAACCAGCTGTTGTAGAGAGTTTCAGGGAGAGCATAAGGGAATAATTGACAGGAAAGGATCAAGTACGTAAAAAGACAAGGACTAGTAGAAATCCTTGGGTAACAGAAGAAATATTGGATTTAATTGATGAAAGGAGAAAATATAAAAATGCAGTAAATGAAACAGGCAAAAAGGAATACAAACCTCTCAAAAATGAGATCGGCAGGAAGTGCAAAATGGCTAAGCAGGGATGGCTAGAGGACAAATGTAAGGATGTAGAGGCTTATCTCACTAGGGGTAAGATATATACTGCCTACAGGAAAATTAAAGAGACCTTTGGATAAAAGAGAGCCACTCGTATGAATATCAAGAGCTCAGATGGAAACCCAATTCTAAGCAAAGAAGGGAAAGCAGAAAGGTGGAAGGAGTATATAGAGGGTCTATACAAGGGCGATGTACTTGAGGACAATATTATGGAAATTGAAGAGGATGTAGATGAAATGGGAGACACGATACGGCGTAAAGAGTTTGAAAGAGCATGAAAGACCCCGAGTCGAAACAAGGCCCCGGGAGTAGGCAACATTCCATTGGAACTACTGACGGCCTTGGGAGAGCCAGTCCTGACAAAACTCTACCATCTGGTGAGCAAGATGTATGAGACAGGTGAAATACCTTCAGACTTCAAGAAGAATATAATAATTCCAATCCCAAAGAAAGCAGGTGTTGACAGATGTCAAAATTACCGAACTATCAGCTTAATAAGTCACTGCTGCAAAATACTAACGCGAATTCTTTACAGACGTATGGAAAGACTGGTAGAAGCCGATCTCGGGGGAAGATCAGTTTGGATTCCGCAGAAATGTTGGAACACGTGAGGCAATACTGACCCTACGACTTATCTTAGAAGAAAGATTAAGGAAAGGCAAACCTACGTTTCTAGCATTTGTAGACTTAGAGAAAGCTTTCGACAATGTTGACTGGAATACTCTCTTTAAAATTCTGAAGGTGGCAGTGGTAAAATACAGGGAGCGAAAGGCTATTTACAATTTGTACAGAAACCAGTTGACAGTTATAAGAGTCGAGGGGCATGAAAGGGAAGCAGTGGTTGGGAAGGGAGTGAGACAGGGTTGTAGCCTCTCCCCAATGTTATTCAATCTGTATACTGAGCAAGCAGTAAAGGAAACAAAAGAAAAATTCAGAGTAGGCATTAAAATCCATGGAGAAGAAATAAAAACTTTGAGGTTCGCCGATGACATTGTAATTCTGTCAGAGACAGCAAAGGACTTGGAAGAGCAGTTGAACGGAATGGACACTGTCTTGAAAGGAGGATATAAGATTAACATCAACAAAAGCCAAACGAGGATAATGGAATGTAGTCGAATTAAGTCAGGTGATGCTGAGGGAATTAGATTAGGAAATGAGACACTTAAAGGAGTTTTGCTATTTGGGGAGCAAAATAACTGATGATGGTCGAAGTAGAAAGGATATAAAATGTAGACTGGCAATGGGAAGGAAAGCATTTCTGAAGAAGAGGAATTTGTTAATGTCGAGTATAAGGTTCAGTGTCAGGAAGTAGTTTCTGAAAGTATTTGTATGGAGTGTAGCCATGTATGGAAGTGAAACAAGGATGATAAATAGTTTGGACAGGAAGAGAATAGAAGCTTTTGAAATGTGGTGCTACAGAAGAATGCTGAAGATTAGATGGGTCGATCACATAACTAATGAGGAGGTATTGAATAAGATTGGGGAGAAGAGGATTTTGTGGCACAACTTGACGAGAAGAAGGGACCGGTTGGTAGGACATGTTCTGAGGCATCAAGGGATCACAAATTTAGCATTGGATGGCAGTGTGGAGGGTAAAAATCGTAGAGGGAGACCAAGAGATGAATACACTAAGCAGATTCAGAAGGATGTAGGTTGCAGTAGGTACTGGGAGATGAAGAAAGTTGCACAGGATAGGGTAGCATGGAGAGCTGCATCAAACCAGTCTCAGGACTGAAGACCACAACAAAAACAACAACAACAACATGTTTATTGTCAGTTTTAGTGAGTGTCAGGTCCAAATTGTTAATAGAATTACCCTCTTTTGGTGGTAAAGTTAATTTTGGGATTCGTAAAACAGAGCCAACGCACAAAGGCCTCGATATCATATGCAGTACCTTTTAGCATCACCAAGATTTTCTAAACATTACGAGTACAGTAAATGATCTAATCTTTAAAGTATTGGGATTTCTTTAAAATATGTTTCTGAAGTCATTAATAAAAATATCAGCCAGTGTAACAGGTAAGCTGTTTCCCATTGCAGGGCTTGCCTTTTGGCAACGTATTTTATTGTTAAGAGTATTTATAGGTGAACATCAATTTCAAGCAATTCAACGAGCCCAACGGTTTCAGCTGGGTTAAATCCTTGGTACATCAGCTAACACTTTACAATCTGCATAGTTTCATTATTAGGGGCACTGGTAGAAAGGTCAGCGAAACAGAGTGACATTTTATAGCTAGTCTGACAATGCATGAACCTCTGTTCAGTGTATGCCGCTTGTAGAATCTGAAGATGGTCATTGTATGGACAAAACCAGTTATGACCGTGTCAAACATGTGATTGCATCTATAAATAAAAAAAATTTACAAAATTATGCACTCCATAGACAAAATGTCGTTTTTTTTCCAAAAGAGTGACTACAAATTGGATCATTTGGAGTGTTTACATCTTTAGCCAGTTCACAACTTTACTTAACTTTGAAGTAAAAGTTCACAAAAACTTCACGAAATTTTCATATAGACTGTGCAGAACTAGTTACATGTTCCATGGATCATTTCACACGACAGATCATAGTGATGTGGAACAAGTCATTTTACATTCACACCACAAATTAATTTGTACATTCTGAACATTTCTGAGCTTTTTCTTCTTTTCTTTTACAAAAAGAAGAAAGAGACACACAGACATGAATTAGTATTCCTACCTATCACATTACACTGATGGAAATTCTTCTACGGAATAGGAGGAGTTGTCAAGGAGAAACTTTCTCCGTTTTCAAATTTTACTTTGCTGTCTGTCAGATATTTTGTATCACTGAATAAGTGATCAAAAAATTTTGTTGTAACATTGTGCACCACGTCTTGTGCTAAAGACAACCTTAATGTGGAGCAATGAATGTAATTTTTCTTCCTGGTGTTGTGATTATGTACCTCATTGTTCCTTTTGAACTGTAGTGGATTATTTACAACAAACACAAGGGAATAAATAACTGTGAAGAAGTAGTTGAAATGCCCAACTCCTTAAACAGATGTCTACAAGATGACCTTGGGTCAGCACCACATAGTCTTACAACACAGTTTTGCTCAATGAAGACTGACTGACTTTCTTTCTTAGACACGAGTTACACCCCCCACCCCCCGAAACATTATTACGTAAGACATTCCTGAATGAAAATATGTCAACCTATTGACTTGTCTCTCTCCACGATTTGCCCTGATTCTAAGCACAATTGTGGCTGAACTAAATTGTTTTAGGAGTTCCAAAATGTGTTTTTTCCAATTTAAATTTCCCTCAACATGGACCACTAAGAATTTTGAAGTTTCAGGCCTGTTTATTATTTCCTCACCATGTGTTACACTTATCATTGGTGTAGTACATCTAGATGTGTAGAACTGAATATGTTGTTACTTTTTAAAATTAAGGGTGACCATTTGCAGAAAACCAGTCAATGATGCTTTTAAGAACTGTGTTTACTATATCGTCTGCTTCTGTGTGTATGGTTTGATTGATTATAATACTAGTGTCATCTGCAAAAAGAACTAATTCAGCCTGTTGTATACTAGATGGATGATCGTATTATATATATATATATATATATATATATATATATATATATATATATACTCTCCTGGAAATGGAAAAAAGAACACATCGACACCAGTGTGTCAGACCCACCATACTTGCTCCGGACACTGCGAGAGGGCTGTACAAGCAATGATCACACGCACGGCACAGCGGACACACCAGGAACCGCGGTGTTGGCCGTCGAATGGCGCTAGCTGCGCAGCATTTGTGCACCGCCGCCGTCAGTGTCAGCCAGTTTGCCGTGGCATACGGAGCTCCATCGCAGTCTTTAACACTGGTAGCATGCCGCGACAGCGTGGACGTGAACCGTATGTGCAGTTGACGGACTTTGAGCGAGGGCGTATAGTGGGCATGCGGGAGGCCGGGTGGACGTACCGCCGAATTGCTCAACACGTGGGGCGTGAGGTCTCCACAGTACATCGATGTTGTCGCCAGTGGTCGGCGGAAGGTGCACGTGCCCGTCGACCTGGGACCGGACCGCAGCGACGCACGGATGCACGCCAAGACCGTAGGATCCTACGGAGTGCCGTAGGGGACCGCACCGCCACTTCCCAGCAAATTGGGGACACTGTTGCTCCTGGGGTATCGGCGAGGACCATTCGCAACCGTCTCCATGAAGCTGGGCTACGGTCCCGCACACCGTTAGGCCGTCTTCCGCTCACGCCCCAACATCGTGCAGCCCGCCTCCAGTGGTGTCGCGACAGGCGTGAATGGAGGGACGAATGGAGACGTGTCGTCTTCAGCGATGAGAGTCGCTTCTGCCTTGGTGCCAATGATGGTCGTATGCGTGTTTGGCGCCGTGCAGGTGAGCGCCACAATCAGGACTGCATACGACCGAGGCACACAGGGCCAACACCCGGCATCATGGTGTGGGGAGCGATCTCCTACACTGGCCGTACACCACTGGTGATCGTCGAGGGGACACTGAATAGTGCACGGTACATCCAAACCGTCATCGAACCCATCGTTCTACCATTCCTAGACCGGCAAGGGAACTTGCTGTTCCAACAGGACAATGCACGTCCGCATGTATCCAGTGCCACCCAACGTGCTCTAGAAGGTGTAAGTCAACTACCCTGGCCAGCAAGATCTCCGGATCTGTCCCCCATTGAGCATGTTTGGGACTGGATGAAGCGTCGTCTCACGCGGTCTGCACGTCCAGCACGAACGCTGGTCCAACTGAGGCGCCAGGTGGAAATGGCATGGCAAGCCGTTCCACAGGACTACATCCAGCATCTCTACGATCGTCTCCATGGGAGAATAGCAGCCTGCATTGCTGCGAAAGGTGGATATACACTGTACTAGTGCCGACATTGTGCATGCTCTGTTGCCTGTGTCTATGTGCCTGTGGTTCTGTCAGTGTGATCATGTGATTTATCTGACCCCAGGAATGTGTCAATAAAGTTTCCCCTTCCTGGGACAATGAATTCACGGTGTTCTTATTTCAATTTCCAGGAGTGTATATATCAAATGAAAGTGCTGGCAGGTCGACAGACATACAAACAAACACAAACATACACACAGAATTCAGCTTTCGCAACAAACTGTTGCCTCATCAGGAAAGAGGGAAGGAGAGGGAAAGACGAAAGGATGTGGGTTTTAAGGGAGAGGGTAAGGAGTCATTCCAATCCCGGGAGCGGAAAGACTTACCTTAGGGGGAAAAAAGGACGGGTATACACTCGCGCGCGCGCGCACACACACACACACACACACACACATCCATCCACACATATACAGACACAAGCAGTTGTGGACCTAAGATTGAACCTTGGGTTACCCCACTGTCAGAATTATTTCTCTGAACTATATGGCTTGAATTGTTAAGTACAACTTTGTGCATTCTTTTGGTTAGATATGACATTATCCACTGGTTGGCTACACTGTAATTCCCATAAAACGTCAATTTAACTAGGAGAATACTGTCATTCACACAGTCAAATGCCTTGGAGAGGTCACAGAAAATACCAACTAGCACTATTTTATTATTTAATGCTTGTAAAATCTGGTGATTGAACATGTAACTGGCATTCTCAGTAGAGCAGTCCTTCTGAAAACCAGACTGATTTGCTGAAGCGAGATACTGTTCTAGAATATACCAACTTCAAAAATTTTGAAGAATGATGTTAGGAGTGAAACAGGTCAGTAGTTACTGACACCTCTATCACCCTTTCTAGGGCTTGGAATGAAATTATGTATTCTGAAGAAGAAATAAAACTAATTATCCAGAGACAACATGCAAAAAATTGGAAATCTCTAGATATTTCAATACTAAGTAAAAGAGCACTTTATCAGACCCTCTTTCAGAAACGACTTCCTGACATTTAAATCTATACTCGATGTTAACAAATTTCTCTTCAGAAACGCTTTCCTTGCCATTGCCAGTCTACATTTTATATCCTCTCTACTTTGACCATCATTAGTTATTTTGCTCCCCAAATAGCAAAACTCATTTACTACTTTAAGTGTCTCATTTCCTAATCTAATTCCCTCAGCATCACCTGACTTAATTCGAATACATTCCATTATCCTCGTTTTGCTTTTGTTGATGTTCATCTTATATCCTCCCTTCAAGACACCATCCATTCCGTTCAACTGCTCTTCCAGGTCCTTTGCTTTCTCTGATGGAAGTACAATGTCATCAGCGAACCCCAGATTTTATTTCTTCTCCATGGATTTTAATTCCTATTCCGATTTTTCTTTTGTTTTTTCTACTGTTTGCTCAATATACAGACTGAATAACTTTGGGGATAGGCTACAACCCTGTCTCACTCCCTTCTCAACCACTGCTTACCTTTCATGCCCCTCGACTCTCATACCTGCCATTTGGTTTCTGTACAAATTGTAAATAGCCTTTCACTCCCTGTATTTTACCCCTGCCACCTTCAGAATTTGAAAGAGTATTCCAGTCAACATTGTCAAAAGCTTTCTCTAAGTCTACAAATGCTAGAAACATGGGTTTGCCTTTCCTTAATCTATCTTCTGAGATAAGTAGTAGGGTCAGTATTGCCTCATGTTTCAACATTTCTATGTAATCCAAACTGATCTACCCCAGGGTTGGCTTCTACCAGTTTTTCTGTTCGTCTGTAAAGAATTCAAGTTAGTATTTTGCAGCCATGATTTATTAAACTGGTAGTTCACCAATTTTCACATCTGTCAACACCTGCTTTCCTTGGGATTGGAATTATATTCTTTTTGAAGTCTTAGGGTATTTTGCCTGTCTCATACATCTTTCTCACCAAGGCTGTCAGTAGTTCTAATGGAATGTTGTCTACTCCCAGGGCCTTCTTCCATTTCATCTTCATCTACATCCTCTTCCATTTCCATAATATTTTTCTCAAGTAAATCGCCCTTGTATAGACCCTCTGTATACTCCTTCCACCTTTCTGCTTTCCCTTCTTTGCTTAGAACTGAGTTTCCATCTGAGCTTTTGATATTCATACAAATGGTTCTCTTTTCTTCAAATGTCTCTAATTTTCCTGCAGGCAACATCTATCTTCACTCTCATTTTTGAGACATCTGTATTCCTTTTTGCCTGCTTCATTTACTGTAGTTTTATATTTTCTCCTTTCATCAATTAAATTCAATATATCTTCTGTTTCCCAAGGATTTCTACCAGACCTCGTCTTTTTACTTACTTGATCCTCTGCTGCCTTCACTACTTCATCCCTCAAAGCTACCCATTCTTCTTCTACTGTATTTCTTTCCCCCATTCCTGTCAATCATTCCCTAATGCTCTTCCTGCAACTCTCGACAACCGCTGGTTTAGTCAGTTTATCCAGGTCCCATCTCCTTAAATTCCCACCTTTTTGCAGTTTCTTCAGTTTTAATTTACTGTTCATAACCAATAGACTGTGGTCAGAGTCCACATCTGCCCCTGGAAATGTCTTATAATTTAAATGTTGTTCCTAAATCTCTGTCTTACCATTATATAATCTGACAACTTCCAGTATCTCCAGGCTTCTTCCATGGATACAACCTTCTTTTATGTTTCTTGAACCAAGTGTTAGCTATGATTAAGTTATGCTCTGTGCAAAATTCTACCAGGCGGCTTCATCTTTCATTTCTTACCCCCATTCCATTTTCACCTACTATATTATCTTTTCTTCCTTTCCCTACTATCGAATTCCTGTCCCCCATCTCCCTTCACTATCTGAATAATTTCTTTTATCTCATCATACATTTCATCAATCGCTTCTTCATCTGTGGAGCTGGTTGGCATATAAACTTGTACTACTGTGGTAGGCGTGGGCTTCGTGTCTATCTTTGCCACAATAATGCGTTCACTATGCTGTTTGTCTAGCTTACCCACACTCATTTTTTATTCATTGTTAAACCTACTCTTGCATTAGCCCTATTTGATTTTGTATTTGTAACCCTGTATTCACGTGACCAGAAGTCTTGTTCCTCCTACCACCAAACTTCACAAATTCCCACTATATCTAACTTTGACCTATCCATTTCCCTTTTTAAATTTTCTAACCTAACCGCCCGATTATGGGATACGACATTCCACGCTCCGATCTGTAGAATGCCAGCTTTCTTTCTCCTGATAACGACATCCTCCTGAGTAGTCCCTGCCCAGAGATCTGAATGGGGGACTATTTTACCTCTGGAATATTTTACCCAAGAGGACACCATCATCATTTAACCATACAGTAAAGCTGCATGCCCTCGAGAAAAATTACGGCTGTTTTTTCCCCTTGCTTTCAGCCATTCGCAGCACCAACACAGCAAGTCCGTTTTGGTGCATAGACAGTTGATACTAGGGCTCGGAAAGGAGAGCCCATGCCTTGAACTTCTCTATTCATGTCTTGTAAACTGTGTCTCTTGAGACTTGGAAATGAAAACATGCTTCTGATTTCATCACGTTCAAGAGTCTGATAACAACTGGCTCAGACTCTCTTGGAATTGGGCTGTCAGCTGAGCCATAGCTTTCTACTCACAGTGTATGTGCCATTTGGTAGGCCTATAATGGCAAACACCGTACAAAGATTTCTCATAAGAACTGCACTAAATCCAGCACTTGTATTGCAGCGAATTATGTGCATTGTTGTACTTGTTCCCAATGTATTAGTTTTGAAAGCCTAAAGACAATAGGCATAATTCGTGATTTGAAGAACCGTGAAATATCTCCAAGCTGTCAGGCATCGAGTAGCTCACTTGTGCAGTTATTAATAATAACTGCAATATGTTACTCATTTTCTGGAAGGTGGAATACATGTAGATATTTTGGCTCTTTTTTACATGACGAATTGCTTTATTAACAAGAACTTGCACCACAGATTATAGTTATTTTACAAATTAAATATGAAACATTGCAACAGTTAAAATAACACTAAGTAGTAGTCCAACTGAAACAAACTTTGTATCTTAACAGTTCCTGTCCTCAAATTATTGTATTAACATTGAAGAAGTTGAAAAAAGTTCTCGCATGTAAACAATTTGACATTGAAGACTGTGTGTGGATGAATAACTGTGGTATCAAACTGACACTCACAGCAGCCTTATAATACTAAATTGTGATCAAGTCGCAAAAATAGGCAGAGAAATAAAGCATGCAGTGTGTTATACTGAGAGCCATTGTAACCATATATATCTTTTTTTTTCCCCCAATGTAACTACTCTTTTGATTTGTCAATTAATTCCCTGTTAAAAAATAACATTTTAATTGACATCTATACCCTACAAGGCCACATTAAAGCTTTCAGTATATCTGTACATCCAATTAAATGCACATGTCTGATTCCAGCCCAATTTATTATGCATCCCCAAATAAGCTTATGGATGTAATTACTGTACATGATAAAAATATAAGGGAAATCAATAAATTAATTTTTTTTATGGAAACAATGTACTTTTTATCTATCAGAGCTGATCCAACTGTACTTACTTCATCTTTACGCACCTCTTTTTCTTCTTTTCGATTATTCATTTATAGTTTTAAAGACAAGTCAAATCATAGACTAATATCTATGATTCTGAGTAGATTAAACTTTATTTAATGAAAAATAATAAAATGCAATTGTTTCTTAACATGATTCAAACTGGGTTTGCTTCTATCTCAATTATTTTTGTAAATAAACAGTACTGACACAACTAACCTACACAAATGTTCCAGCAGATCAACCAAAATCGCTGCTGTTTGCAGATCAACCAAAAACGCTGCTGTTCGAAAATGCATACACAAAGCCACAATTTCTGTGCGTGGTAGCTGCAGTCCTTAAGAGTAGTTCTTGCACTACTACTTTGTTCATTTGCTTACTCTTGCCATGACAACAGGACAGTTCAATATGTCTAGAGTCTATTGAGCAAGACAAATTCCCACCCACAATTGATAGTGTTCACTGTAGAGTTACAGAAATGCTTTGCATGATGTATTACATTTAAAAAAAAATTAGAATGTTTGTGCATATAGATAACACTACTTGCTTCATGTTCCTGAAGACTCTCCTTCATGGTGGGATATCTGGAGCATTTCTCCCCAAACAAGAAATGTAGCTTCAACAGTACAAAAGAAAAATACTTTATTAACAATTACACAAACTACACAAATTTCACAAAAGGAAACTCTTCACAGAGAGTTATAATTTCCGGAAGAGTTCTTCACACCTAACTTATTTCACATGTAGCCCCAACTTTTGATAAAGCTTCTTTCAATTTGTCTGCTTCATCCTTCCCAATGTCTGCTTTTACAACAACTGGAGCACTCTCAACAAACTTTTTAGCCTGTGAAACAAAAAGTAAAAGAACATGTTTGTATTTTTAATTATTTATTGCAATATGGTCTTCCTTAAATTAAAAACCCTGGTAATATAATGAGTCTGTATAAACTGTTCTGATTACTATTACATTCATCAATGTGTTTCTTTACCATCCAATTCATATAGTACCTTACAAGATAAATCCTTAATATGCAAATATCATCTTTTTGGCAATCAATATGCGAAATCTCCAACTCAATTTCATTATACAAACCTCAAGAACAAAGTAACTTCTTAAATTATGTTTAGGTTATTATTTTGTATTTTTATGCTCATCACTCTTAGAATGTAAGCCTACCATGCAAATATATACTGTCATAAAAAAAATGGTTCAAATGGCTCTGAGCACTATGGGACTCAACTGCTGTGGTCATAAGTCCCCTAGAACTTAGAACTACTTAAACCTAACTAACCTAAGGACAGCACACAACACCCAGCCATCACGAGGCAGAGAAAATCCCTGACCCCGCCGGGAATCGAACCCGGGAACCCGGGCGTGGGAAGCGAGAACGCTACCGCACGACCACGAGATGTCATCAGGAAATAGTGAGTGGAGCTGTGGATGCCAGAAAATGGAGTGCCAAGTGGAGAAATCAGAAAATTACTGACATATTCTTCTGTTAAGACTTCAACTGAGGAGTGACAGCAGCAGAGGTAGCCAAAAACATTTGCACTGTGTACGGGGATAATGCCACTGGGCAGGGCATGACAAGAATGGTTTTCTCATTTTAAGGAGGATCATTTTGATGGTAGTGACCCTCCGTTCAGGAAGACCTTTGGGGTGTGATGAAGATCATTTAAACACATTAATCGACAATGATCCATACCAGTGCACCTGAGAACTAGCAAATGCGATTAACTGTGATTATTCCATCATGGTGTGACATTTGTGTGCGACAGGGAAGATTCAAATGTAGGGTGTATAGGTACTGTATGATCTAAGCCAAAATCACAAAAAACCACAGGTGGCCATATGTCCATCTCTGCTTGCTCGTCATATCAATTGGCTAATGAACAACAGTGGCCATTCCTACCCCGTATCATTACTGGTGATGAGAAATGGTATCTTTATGCTGACATAAGAAAAAGAAAGGAACGACTGAGCCCAAACAAAGCGGCAACTCCCCATACAAAGACCTGTGCACGTTCACAAAAGATAATGTTATGCAGCTGGTGGAACAGTGATGGTGTGGTGTACGACAAATTGCTTCCCTGCTCTGTAACCATCACTGCAGATATTGACAGTAAAAAACTAAGATGTCTTCCAGATGCAATCCATGAACAATAATGCCAGCCTGTGTTCTGCTAGACTGACAATATGCAGGAGTTGCACTGGGAAGTCATTCTGTAGCCATCTTATTCATCTGACCTAGCACCCTTACATTTTCACCTTTTCCACCTTTATTGAGCGACTGTCAAGTAACTTCTTTCCTGGATGAAAATGCACTCCAAACATGGCTCAACGAGTTCTTTGCCTCAAAACAATGTGATTTCTACAGTCACACAATCGAAAAGTTATCCCAGCATTGCAGACTGTTTTAAATAGTGAAGCAGAATGTATTATTGATTAAGTCTCTTATGTGCATCTGTTGTGTTTAATAAACTTATGTACCAACCTAATACTTAGGGCTGGAAACATAACTTCCCCATGCAAGAGATATTACATAAATGTTTTGCAACATGGCCATAATTTCACCTACTCCTTCTATGTTGTCAATGAAAAAAAGAGCTAACAGAATTTAAAAGATAATGGCAAGTACTTTACAGTGATAGTCTGAAGGGTAAATGTTATGTAATCACAATTCTATGCCTAAGAGATTACTTGCCTAGGTTTTTAACAAAGTTCATGCTGCAGACCATATGAGAGGGGTAACCAATGAAAAAAAAAACTGGAATTATTTGTCAAGAGCTATATATTTCCAAATTGTTTACAAAACAACCTTATCCCCTTCAAAATGTTCTCCAATACAACGAATACATTTGTCCCACCGGTACTTCAACTGTTCGAAATATTTTTTGTAGTCATCTTTAGAAAGACTGACAGCTCCTTAACTTCTTCAATTTTGTCAAATTGGTGTCCTTTCATGCCCCTTTTCATGCTTGGAAATAAGGAAAAGTCACACGGAGCCAGGTCAGGTGAGTAAGATGCACGAGGCAGCAGAACCACGGCATTTTTAGCCAAAAACTGTCTAACAGAGATGGCTGTGTGTGCAGGTGGATTGTCGTCGTGGAAGAACCAGTATCCCACCTGCCACAAATCATGTCTTTTTGGACGAACACTGTTGTGCGACCTCCTTAAAACAGTCTGTGAGCACAAGCTCTTGAATTTTTTCAATACTTTCAACGATTTAGGCTGTTGATGGATGTCCAGAATGAGGTTTGTCATCAAATGATAGGACACTATTTCTAAAATGAGCAAACCACTCATACACTTGAGTTTTTCAATTGTGTCATCTTGGTAAGCTGTTTGCAGCATTAAAACTGTTTCAGCAGCATTTTTACTGAGTAGAAAACAAAGTTTCACAGCTGCATATTGTTCACTTAATGTTGCCATCATAGGAAACTAAACAAGAACAAAAGCTGCTGCCAAAACAATCAATGCAGATGAGAGGGGGGGAAGGGGGGAGGGAGAATTGTGACATGCTATCAATATCAGGTCATTATGGATGGGGATTGTACTGAAAAAGAGCAGGTAAGGAGCTGCAAAATTCACAACAGAACAATCCATTTGAGAAGTATATCCAGAGTTTACGATTGTAGAGGGCTGTCTGAACAAACTAGCTCCTTTGCACAATGTAAGGAGGCATGTGTCTTAACAAATGCCACACACACAGTGAACATTACCCCCAAGAATGTTAAGACCACCAACACAATTCATGTGTGTAGCAACAGACACACACAACTATAATACACTAGAACTTCTTGAACAGGTGTAGAATGACACATTTTGGAAACAATCAAGTTTCAACAAGATGCAACACTGCTTTTTGCCAGTGCAACACTGCTTTTTGCCAGTGTCACCCGTGAGTGATTTCGTCCCTCGCAGGTGGACTGGCAGATCATCACAGAACCTCTGATCATCATGTTACCCAGGACACAGTTTTTAATATACTGAATACTATGTACAACTGTGAAGTTAAAAACTTGCTGTTAACAATTTTGTTCAATCCAAGCTTGTGCTCTAATGCTTTTCATTTCCATTATGAGAATATCCTCATCAGCACAATGAATCACAACAAAAGTACCTAAATCAAATCTTTATACTAGTTAATGAAGAGCTTATGATGTAAAACAAAACTTTTGAATTATTACCTGAACTAAGTTCATTCCTTCAAGTAAGTTCTTAACTTCTTTGATGAGAGCAACTTTCTGTTTTTCATCAAACTGTAAAAGTTTGACAGTAAAACTTGTCTTTACTGTTTTTGCTGCCATAGATTCATCATCCTGTAAAGTTAAAATCAACAGACTTTTTTTGTCTCCAAAACAGCATTATTACAGTAATGGAAATAAACTATAGGCATGCATGCACCCATACCTCTGCTTGTGAAGCTCCAGGAAATGCACCAACTGCCCCAACAGGCATAAGTGGTGCATCAGGTAAATTTAGTCGCTTTTTTAGAGCTTCACTCAATTCAGCAACTTCTAGTAAATTAAGTCTTGATATTGATGTAACAAGTTCCTCAATTTTTGGTGAAAGTGGTTTTACAGCACCTTCTGAATGTGGAGGAACTATCTTCCCCTCAACATGTACTTCAGGTTGTGAAGCCTGATAGATAACACTCCTACAAACACAACACACACTTCTATATCACCTAAAAAAGTGAATTTTTGATATGTCATACAAAGATTCTTTTAATAACCATGGTGAATGTATATTTAAACGAATCGCGTTACTATAGGGAATACACATCAACATCAAATTTCAGTTTACCTGCAGTTATGGAGGCCAGCAAGGTTTGTGACTTTTTATCCCCCCCAGGAAATAAGAAGAAGCTGCCTCAAATTTCGAATCAAGTTTAACACAATATATCGCAATGCTGATTTTCAGAGCTAATCACATAGCAACAGCATGCTTGAGGACATCCCTCTGTACTTAATAAAAATACCACTGCTCTGGGCTCCGACGAACTGTTGAATCATGAAATTCTTCACTGAAGGCCATATAGGTAATTTTCAGAAGTACTTATTTGCCAACCCATGTTGCCCCTTTTCTAACTTGTCTACTTTTTCATTACGCATGATGCTTGCAAGTGAATTCATTTATAAGAAACTGACAACTTTTACTATTTCTTTTGCATCTACACCTACATCCATATTCCGCAAGCCACCTGAGGGTGGGTGTGTGGCGGAGGGTATCTTGAGTACCTCTATCGGTTCTCCCTTCTATTCCAATCTCCTATTGTTCGTGGCAAGAAAGATTGTCAGTATGCCTCTGTGTGGGCTCTAATCTCTCTGATTTTATCCTCATGGTCTCTTTGTGAGATATACGTAGGAAGGAGCAATATACTGCTTGACTCCTCATGAAGGTATGTTCTCGAAACTTCAACAAAAGCCCGTACCGAGCTACTGAGCGTCTCTCTTGCAGAGTCTTCCACTGGAGTTTATCTATCATCTCTGTAACGCTTTTGCGATTACTAAATGATCCTGTAATGAAGTGCGCTGCTCTCCGTTGAATCTTCTCTATCTCTTCTATCAATCCTATCTGGTACAGATCCCACACCGGTGAGCAATATTCAAGCAGTGGGCGAACAAGTGTACTGTAACCTACTTCCTTTGTTTTCGGACTGCATTTCCTTAGGATTCTTCCAATGAATCTCAGTCTGGCATCTGCTTTACCGACAATAGTTTAAGTGGTCATTCCATTTTAAATCACTCCTAATGCCTACTTCCAGATAATTTATGGAATTAACTGCTTCCAGTTGCTGACCTGCTATACTGTAGCTAAATGATAAAGGATCTTTCTTCCTATGTATTTGTAGCACATTACACTTGTCTACAATGAGATCCAATTGCCATTCCCTGCACCATGTGTCAATTTGTTGCAGATCCTCCTGCATTCAGTACAATTTTCCATTGTTGCAACCTCTCAATACACTACACCATCATCCGCAAAAAGCCTCAGTGAATTTCCGATGTTATCCACAAGGTCATGAATAGCAACGGTCCTATGACACTCCCCTGCGGCACACCTGAAATCACTCTTACTTCGGAAGACTTCTCTCCATTGAGAATGACATACTGCGTTCTGTTATCTAGGAACTCTTCAATCCAATCACACAATTGGTCTGATAGTCCATATGCTCTTACTTTGTTCATTAAACGACTGTGGGGAACTGTATCGAACGCCTTGCGGAAGTCAAGAAACACGGCATCTACCTGTGAACCCATGTCTATGGCCCCCTGAGTCTCGTGGACGAATAGCGCGAGCTGGGTTTCACACGACCGTCTTTTTCGAAACCCTTGCTGATTCCTACAGAGTAGATTTCTAGTCACCAGAAAAGTCATTATACTCGAACATAATACGTGTTCCAAAATTCTACAACTGATCGACGTTAGAGATATAGGTCTATAGTTCTGCACATCTGTTCGACATACCTTCTTGAAAACGGGGATGACCTGTGCCCTTATCCAATCTTTTGGAATGCTACACTCTTCTAGAGACCGACGGTACACTGCTGCAAGAAAGGGGGCAAGTCCCTTCGCGTACTCTGTGTAAAATTGAACTGGTATCCCATCAGGTCCAGCAGCCTTTCCTCTTTTGAGCATTTTTAATTGTTTTTCCACCCCTCTGTCATCTATTTCGATATCTACCATTTTGGCATCTGTGCGACAATCTAGAGAAGGAACTACAGTGCAGTCTTCCTCTGTGAAACAGCTTTGGAAGAAACATTTAGTATTTTGGCCTTTAGTCTGTCATCCTCTGTTTCAGTACCATTTTGGTCACAGTGTGTCTGGACATTTTGTTTTGATCCACCTACCACTTTGACATAAGACCAAAATTTCTTACGATTTTGTGCTAAGTCAGTACACAGAACTTTACTTTCGAATTCATTGAACGCCTCTCGCATAGCCCTCCTCACACTACATTTCGCTTAGTGTAATTTTTGTTTGCCTGCAAGACTTTGGCTGTGTTTATGTTTGCTGTGAAGTTCCCTTTCCTTCAGTAGCAGTTTTCTAACTCAGTTGTTGTACCACGGTGGCTCTTTTCCATCTCTTACGATCTTGCTTGGCACATACTCATCTAATGCATATTGTATGATCTTTTGAACTTTGTTCACTGATCCTCAATACTATCAGTACTTGAGACAAAACTTTTGTGTTGAGCCATCAAGTACTCTGAACCCTGCTTTTTGTCGCTTTTGCCAAACAGAAAAATCTTCCTACCTTTTTTAATATTTCTATTTACAGCTGAAATAATCGATGCAGTAACCGCTTTATGATTGCTGATTCCCTGTTCTGTGTTAACTGTTTCAAATAGTTCAGGTCTGTTTGTGACTAGTAGGTCTAATATGTTATCACCATGAGTCGGTTCTCTGTCTAACTGCTCAAGGTAGTTTTCAGATAATGCACTTAAAAAAATTTCACTGGATTCTTTGTCCCTGCCACCCGTTATAAACGTTTGAGTCTCCAAGTCTATATCTGGTAAATTAAAGTCACCACCGGAACTACAACATGGTCGGGAAATCTACTCGAAATATTTTCCAAATTTTCCTTCAGGTGCTCTGCCACATCAGCTGCTGATTCAGGGGGCCTATAGAGACGCCCAATCACCATGTCTGAGCCTGCTTTAACCATGACCTTCACCCACATTATTTCACATTTCGGATCTCCGTCTATTTCCTTCGATACTATTGCACTTTTTATCGCTATAAACACGCCTCGCCCTTCACTGTCCAGCCTATCTCTGTGGTATACATTCCAATCTGAGTTTAGAATTTCATTACTGTTGACATCTGGTTTCAGCCAACTTTCCGTCCCTAGAACTATGTGGGCATTGTGACCATTTATTAATGAGAGCAGTTCTGGGACCTTTCTATAGACACTCCTGCAGTTTACTATTACCACATTAATATTGTTATTCCCTGTTGCGTTTTGCCTACTGCTACCTTGTCGTGTCTCAGGAGGCTTCTTGTCGGGCCTAGGGAGGGAATTCTCTAACCTAAAAAACCCACATGTGCACTCCACTCGTACTCCGCTACCCTTGTAGCCGCTTCCTGAGTGTAGTGCACACCTGGCCTATTCAGGGGGACCCTACATTTCTTCACCTGATAGTGGAGGTCGAGAAATTTGCACCCCAGATCTCCGCAGAATCGTCTGAGCCTATGTCTTAAGCCTTCCACTCAGCTCCAAACCAGAGGACCGCGATTGGTTCTGGGAATGATACTACAAATAGTTAGCTCAGATTCCACCCTGCGAGCGAGGCTTTCTGCCGTCACCAACTCCGCCAACCGCCTGTATGAACTGAGGATGACCTCTGAACCCAGACGGCAGGAGTCATTGGTGTCGACATGAGCAACAATTTGCAGTCGGGTGCACTCAGTGATTTCTAACGCCACCCGCAGGGCCTCCTCCACATCTCGGATGAGACTCCCCGGCAAGCAGACAGAGCAAGTGCTGGCCTTCTTCCCCAACCTTTCTGCTATTTCCCTAAAGGGCTCCATCACCTGCCTAACATTGGAGCTCCCTATCACTAATAAACCCCTTTCCCCGTGTGCCTGCTTGGACCTTGCTGAAGGAGCGGCCACACGTCCTCTCACAGGCAGAGTGGGTGATGCCACATGGCCAGCCTCCACATTGACCCTCCGCCTCATGCGACGCGAATGCCGCTGAACCCGCTACTCCCCTCGGGGAGAGGGTGGCTCAACTGCGCTCGGTAGCCGCAGATGTCTCGACAGCTGGGACCATGGGTGAAGCATGTAACACCTGGGGTGTACCACACGACGCACCAGACTCCCCACTGCCAATACACTCCGAGGCAGCAGCCTGACGGCTGATAGCTGACTAAACTGTGGTTACTAGACACTTCTTGTTGGAAACAATGAAAATAAGTACTACCTGTCTCTGGACTGTATTCAAAACAAACACGAAATCTATGGAACACTATTACTAGTACTCGAAAATTAAAGCTTCCTAAAAGCAAAAACACATGGAAAAAGAAGTGACAAGTAAGAAAAACACAGTTAATACTTAAATTTACGTAGCTTGCTGCACAGGAGATGTGAAGCAGACAGCATTTACGACACTACTCCCACTGAACATTTAAGTAGTTCGTAGGCCTATGTTATTGTTCATGTAAACTGCAGCTTTTGAAATTCTCTGACTGACTAATTATTAATGCATTGAGGGCTTGAGCAGTCCTAATGCATTAAGTAACTTATATGATAACTAGTCTCAGACAAGTATACTAAAGTTCCAGGTCATTTCGATCTTGTATGAGCTGATGTCAAGAGGGAACTAGAAGGGACGAATTTTAGTATTTTCCATGGTTCTTATGCAACCAGTAGTACACACACAGACAAAAGTCTGCCCTTGTGTTCTCCAAGTACATAGCCCATGAGGAAAATGTTATGTAACACACTGTATGCCTATGCGTCTTCTTACACAGATCCCTATAATGTTGTAAATGAAAGTTGATTCATTTCAATAATTCAATACTGAGCAGTGCCTGGCAATCAAAAAGTCGATGACTACAGCGTCATTCTTTGCACAAGGTATTTTTCACAAAGATTTTCGATTATATTGATACCGGCATTTTTCCACCTTCTGTCAAAGTGTTAGCTGGAGCTGAAGACATTACACCCAGTCATAGACAATTTTGTGTTAAAGTTTATCTACTAAAAACAAGTACTGCTAAATGGCACTGGTGTGTTCCAGGTATCCATAATCTATGCAAAATCAAAGTATCACTTGGTACAATCAGACTTATATGCTATTGTAAGTGCCCCATCAAACTCTGGAAACTAACTTAATAATATTTAAAGCTTGTTCATATGACAAAGACACTACACATGTGGTGACTCCAACTTAGATGAGAATCAATAAGACTCCCAAATACCAAAGAATATACAGTTCATTGAAGTTTTGTGAAAATTGCTGGCTTGTGAATGGGATAATGGCTAGATTTCCTTGGTGATATCTGTAAGACAGATAAGTTACTACAATTTAAATGGCTTTAAATAGTCTAATTTGTGCTAATTGTATGCAGATGTTGTCTGCTTATTGCAACAGTTTCATTTTTGGTGAAATATTTCTGCGTGCCTCAGGTGAATACATTGCAACAAGCAGCAGACTCGAAATTTGCAACATGATGTCCAAATACTTCATATGTGAACCATAGAACAAAAATTGTTGGGATCCATGACATTCTTATGACATTTACTTTACATGTTGTTGCCTCCAGTAAGTTTTTATTTCCAATAATTGTTTGACACAACATATCCCTGCAGCACACTGCCATCTCCAGTTGTCTTGTCAGATTAGGTGACTCAATTACTACACTCAACAGAAACTTCATAACAGAAAGGAGTGCATACCACTCTCAGTAATGTTGGTAACAATGTGTCGTGCAAAGCTACCATTAGAAACACAAAGGGGCTGAAGGCAAAAACAAGTAAAATACATAACGTTAAAGGGTTGTATCAACCATTTCCATTCTAGCATAGATGAGTGTCAGAAAAAATTGAGTACATACTAGGAATGGAGAAGCTGTTTCACAGAAATTAGCAATGATTTCATGGTTTCAATTTTTTTTGTTGGAGATAAATACATCAATAAATTTCTATTTTGCCTTTACCAATGAGAGTAAAAAACCTCCAGACAAAGGGAGCTCTCTACTATAGAAGTTTCTCTTTTTTATTGTAGTTTGTGTGTACCCAAAATCTGACTACTAGATCAAGCAGTTGTACATTTCAGTTATATGCAACTGTGTTTATCAAGACTAATTTTTGCACAATCAGATATCAGTATCTTGCAACAAACTTAAAGGTAATACAAGAGACCATAATAATTAGAGATGATAATTTGGAGATGTGATACACAACCTAATTTCATGTCATTAACTGTTCTGACTTTTCAAGAAATCCCAGGTTTCTACATTTAATATGCAGTGACATTCAGAAAGTCATGACACCACTATGTTTGCAGGGCACAGATATTCAGTGCCAGTGATGAAGCTGGCACTACTTTTTCTCTCATCCACTTCTAAGGAAAATTTTGGAATAATCTCCTACAGTGATGTGTACAAATTCAAGGTATGTAAAGTGAATTATATTTTCATATACGCCCCCTACTGCCTGTTGACACTGCATCAGTGTTGCAGACCCCCTGCTGATGACTGCTGCACTGAATACTTGTTTTATCAGCCACATAATGTCTGGTCAATTTTAGTATCTCCTACCATTCTATAAATCTGTACTTTGTGAATAATATAAACAATGCTCATGAAACCAAACATACGGTACGATGTCTCAACAGTTTTCACATTCGTCTCTGTTTAGTGCTCTCTTCCCAAAACATTTTTTTTTTTCTGACACACTGTAACTGGACAAGTGGAGATGAGTGGACACTGTATACCACTGTGCAAAGGGGGCATTTCATTTAAGGGGAGAGACCAATAGGAACCTGAACCATAACTCAAACGTTTACATTTCAGACTAGGAACCTTCTTACCCCACTCTGCCTGTTCTTTGCCACTATATCTCGTAGAACTAGAACAAAATTTGTTCACAAGGAAATGGATTTGTAAGTTTGAATACCATGAAGAATATATTCACAGACAATCAAAGGTCTTAAGACAGTCAGACTGTAATATTGTGACATTAATAATGTTGTTTGATGCTGTACAGACTTATCCAACGAAAAAGTCACGAACAGTGAATTGTCACGTACAAATATCCGAAGTTGCAACATAATGGCCCTGATAGAAAAGAAAAGCGGCTGACGCAGAAAGTGCCGAGATGTGTAAATTGTTTACTTTGCGTTGTGGTCAGAGCTTAGTGATAATGCAGTACAGTAAAAACATCTGCACATCTTATTAATTATTGTTTAGCATGATTACGTTGCCTTTCGTGAGTGCAGTAACAGATGTCGTTCTATATCCAATTACTTGAACTGCGGTATGATGCATTAAGTGAGACATGCGAAATCATGTTTCTCAGTACCTACCGTCTTGAAAAGCATCGCCAATGCCTGATTGTGCCTCGAAAAAATATTTTTCCACTCTGCATCCCTTCAAAATTAACAGTAAAATTAGTATAAAGTTATTCTTTTCTGTGCACCGGCACTTTCAACGAAAACAAACTAACATCCGACAGCCATATGTAGTATCGACTGAAGACTATCGAGTATCGATGCTGATTGCAAAGTTCCCTAACTGATTAAACGGAAGTACGTCGACAAGATCCCTCTTTCCTAAAGCCCGGTCCACACGCAACGATCTGCCTGCGCAGACATCGGCGCAGATGTCTGTACATGCAAAAGATCGCTGCAAATGTGGTGTGTTCACACGGCACAAACCCCAATCTACTACTCGCCCGCCATCTGTCGGTATAGAAAAGAAATATCAGTGGCAAGCGACTACGCTCCCCGTAAACGTCAAAAATTTAATTTAGTTATTTTGAAATATAGAAATAGAGGAAGTTCTGTCGTGGTCTGTGTTCGCAACTTGTGTTGCAAAAAATATTCAGACCAACCGCAGGAAACAGAGAAAGCGGTCAAAATGGTGTCGACTGTGGCTGCTAAAGCGAAAGCAGTTTTCTCACGTACATTTACTGCGAGAGTTGCAGGGCGAACCTGTTTTGTTTTACATTATCTCGTGTTCCATTTCCTGGCACATTGACACTCCAGTTTCATCTTCAATTGTACTCCTGCTTGGTCTTGGCGTTTCTTGATCACTAAGAAAGCCAAGCAGATCAAAATACCATAACGTTGGCTGGTACACTTGATCTACTCTTACACCAGATCTTCTAGATTTCTGAACTTTGGATAACTCTTTTCGGTAAACAGTTCACTGACAGACTTAATTTACTTGACTTGCCTTCATGAACTCATCCTTCAGGACAGCGTAAATACCTTCACATGTGTTGGGTATTATTTTACTCAACGCTTGTTTCGATATTGCAATTGAAAATTCCAAATCCTTGTAGCTCCTTCGTATAGCTAGGAATCTTAATGTTACCGCCAGCCGTTCATGAGGAGAAATCGCCCTTCCCATACAAGTATTTTTTCTCATAATATGAGGGGTTACAAGCTTTAAGAGATAATTATAAGTTTCGACATCCATCCGCAAATAATTTCCCCAGTTCGCAACGATTTTTTTTTTTTTTTTTTTTTTTTTACCGTTTCTCTGTTTACCGAGGCGTCAACTCCCCGCAATTTTTCAATTACAGCATTGTATGCTGCTGTCTTTTTGTCTCGGTCACTATATTCTTTACTTTTAATCTTCCACGAACATGGGTGGTTTCTATATATTTCAATGAATTCACTTACAAACTCTCGAGAACACTGACGAGTATCAGCCATTTTAATGCCCTGTGCGCACAAATACAAACACTAGACGGAGCAAACAGCTGTTTCGCGCCAGATTTGCGGCGATCTCCTGTCCACACGCTCCAACTTGTCTGCGCAGATGTGGTTTGAACCCACAGATTTGAGAGGTTTCGCTCAAACCTCCAACTCCAACTTCCAGGTTTGCACACACCTCATATTGGTGCAAATCTTCTGTCCACACGCAACGATCTGTGTGCGCAGATGTGATGTGCGCAGACATTTGCACAGACAGATCGTTGCGTGTGGACGGGCCTTAATCAATAATCGCTGGCGGGCAAGTATAGAGGCGTATGTACAAAAATTACTGGAAAGCTCAGGAGTTTATGTTGAGTTTATTGTGATAAAAAGGCAACAGAAAAAGAAAACACAAGGCGACTGTGGGTAAAAAAGTGTCTAAAACAACAGAGGTACGAGAAATACAAAATTTCGGTGACGTTTTGTTTGCAAATTCCGGAATATGACAGGGGAGATTTAGATTTTTTGGTTACAAAACTGCAGTCATAAGACTGACAACAACATTTAGCTAGCTGGTAACCGGCGACTTATTTACCAGTTTGAATTAATTATTTCGCATTTCAAAATAAAGTATTTCTGTGTTTACTCCAGTAACTGAGAAATTGGTGCATAAGTTCGAGGTGTTTTTCCGTAAGTTTAATAAACACAACAGATGCCGTCAACAGAGACTAGAGTCATCAATAATGTACTCTCCTTCGCTGTTTACAAAAGTTTGCCAGAGCTGGAGTAACTTCTCGATTCTGTGGCTGTAGAAATCTCGTGGTTTTGAGGCGAAGAACTCGTCGAGCCATGTTCGGAGCGCATTTTTATCAAGAAAGGAAGTAGCTTGAAGGTTGTTCGACAGACAGCGGAAAAGGTGAAAAGCTGAGAGCGCACGATGAGGTGAATAAGGTGGACACAGAATTTCTTCCCAACCAAACTCCTGTATTGTGTGTTTTGTTAGTCTAGCAGAGTGCGGAGGGGCTTTATCGTGGAGTAGCATCACTTCCCGCAGCCTTCCTGGTCGCTGTTCTTGGAATGAGTCTGCAAGACGTCTCAGTTGATGACATTAGTTTCAGTAGTGATGGTTATACCTCAGGGAATCAATTCGTAATACCCTTCATTCTCGCTTGTGCACCAGACGCCTAAAGCCGGGATCACACACGCATCTAATGTGGCGCCACAGTTTGGGCTTGCTGTAGTAGCATAGCAGGGCATCACAAATTCTGTTGCACAGCTTTCAATATAGCGTCAATTGAAACATATGGGTGCAAGTTATGGGCTTAGAGCTGTGAGAGGGGGTTAAACACAAGGAAGACGAAACCCAAATGCTGGATCTCAAAATAGATTTCGCACTGGGATAAATCAAGGGAAACAAACACATTTATAAAAGAACAGTGCGACAGTGCTGTCTACAATGGAAAACTAACCAACATCTGGCATGTAAACATCATCTACAGATACTCTACTCTTCCAAGATCTTAGAATCTTATTCTATTCGTTGATACAGGCATTTCGAATAACTAATTTCTAGTGGTATTTCGCGCGCGCGACACACACACATTGCTGCGTAAAATCAAACGTAGATTGCTGTTCTTGTGGTTCTAAGAGCTGCAGGAGGTACCTGCCGACCATTGTTTTCAATTTTTTTAGAAATAAAATAAAACACACCGAAATCGAATGGAGTACAGCAGCAATTACTACAGGAGAACTGCGACGGAATGCTCGTGCTTCGCTATACTGCCGCAAGGGAGCAGTGGTGACACGAAAGTGGTGCAACAAAGGACGACCAAGCTGAACTTTTTGTGGCGTGACAGAAGTTGCGCCACTAAAAACTGGGAGTTCACGCACGTAGCTGCAATGCAGTAGCAGTATACCACTAGCTGTTGGCAACACTTTTGTTGCCTGTGTGAACCTGGCTTAAGGGAAGTTAGAACGGAATTTTTTTTCACATTTTCGGACTTTTATCTCATTATAAAATTTGCACTTTTCTGAACAAAACGATATATATATCACCTAAACTCACATGGGAAGCATTTTATTTTATTTTTTTGAAATATAATCTACACTGGTTAAAAATGTTAAAATTTTTACGTGCATTACTTCAAGATCTAATAAAATCGGTATTTTTTAAATATAGAACCCTGTGGACTGCTGTGTTCTAAAGGTTGAATTACTTGTTTGTATTGGCAGCAACGTCAAAAACAGTATCGTATCCTTTCATAGTATAAACACGCATTGCATGTCAAAGTGCCAACGTTTTTCCGAGGAAAAGTGACGAATAGATTGGTAAATCTCTCAAAAGAAACGTGGGTTTCATGGTAATGGATTTTCGGATAAAGGGACCATTGTGTTGAACGTGTGGCGTGTGAAGTTACAAACAATGAAATACAGGAAAACTCGTCGGATAAATCTTAGTGTCCAATTCCACTCGTCGGCTTTGACCAATGATGTCATATCTAAGGCAAAGATGCTCCGTAGAGGCAATCGATGAAAGCAACGGATCGTACTCGTAAACAAAGGAATGCAGCATGCGATAAAATTACAGTCGCAATTAACGCGATTATTATTTACGCACGAATTACATCTTAACAATTAGAAGATAACCCATATAAATAAGAACAAGAATGAACAAAAAAACTTGTCTGAATTGAATTATTACTATAATTTTTGTGTTCAGAGGGTCACAGAGAACCATTAAACTTCTGTAGCCACTATGCAGCTCCATTCTATTAATGATAGACTCGTTCGTATTCTTAATGTTCAACTTTATTGTGAAGCAACGAGCCAGACATCAACATGGAACATCTAAGACAAAAACAAACTCAAAGCAAAGAGTAAATGATTATGTGCACACAAGAATCTTTGCCGCTGCCCCTGTACTGTGCACACGCAACTATTCGTCTGTGTGCTGCCACACAGTCCCCTCCCTGAAGAGCGGCGCTCCAGGAATGTGCGGAAACTTGTACCGGACCCTTCGCCCGGCTCTTGTGCGAATTTCCGGCTGTACTTCATCCATCGTCGTATCTTCTTGCGGCTTCATCCGGCTCGCTGTCCTACCATCCGTTGCACCCTGCAGGGGCCCCTCATGTTGCTGCAGGCCCGCCCCCTCTTTTTGTCTTACATCTTCTAGCAGTAAGTGAGCCGGCTTCATCCGGTCTATTGACACAGTAACACTCTTATCACGAACTATGATAGTCATGGCCTGGTCCGTACGGTATAGTACTTTATAAGGCCCTGTATATTGCGGCTGCAATGGAGTTCTGACTGCGTCGGTTCGCAACGTTGCATGTGAGCATTTGCTCAATTATCGATGTACGTGCGACGGCCTAACGCCTTGCCGTGTCACTGGTTGTGACCTAAGCGCGGCCAGTTGAGCCCTTACTCTCATTAACAAGTACAGTAGATCTGTCTCGCCTGTACTCTTCTGAAAAAACTCTCCGGTTAGGCTTAAGGTTTCCTTGTATACTAATTCCGCTGTAGATGATCCGAGGTCAGGTTTGAAAACATTGCTTAAGCCTAGTAACACTAGTGGCAATGCTGCTGACCAATTCTCGCCATGGCATATTAACGCGGCCTTAAGTGTTCGGTGCCACTGCTCTACCACGCCGTTACTTTCCGGATGATAACTTGTGGTACGGTGACGGCAGAACCCGCACATGTTTGCCAGCTTCAGGAACAAGGAGAATTAGAACAGACGTCCTCGGTCCGTTTTGACATGTAACAGACATCCGAACCGTGTTATCCACGTCGTCAAGAACGCCCTACTGACTGTCTCTGCTGATATGTCTGAAATTGGAATTTCTTCTGCCCATCTCGTAAATCTGTCAATTGCCGTCAACAGATACAGATAGCCTTTGGACATTGGCAACGGTCCAACAATATCCAGATGCACATGTTCGAAACGACCAATTGGCCCATCAACTTTACCCATTGGCTTCTTCACTTGGCATCCCACTTTACATCGCTGACAATCCAGACACGTCTGCGCCGACTTCCGACAGTCTCTCTTAATTTCTGGCCACACGAAACGCTCCATCATTAATTTTACACTCACTCAGGGTCCCAGATGAGCCAAACCATGTATCCCCTCGAATACTTCCTGGCGCAAACTCTCCGGCACAAAAGGTCTAGGCTGTCCCTGTGAGATATCACACCATAACTGTATTGTCTCACCTTCCGGATACAGTTTTCTTAACTTCAACCCGGTGGGCATGCTCAGCCGAAAAACTTGCAGTTGTGCATCATCCTTCTGCTCTCTCGCCATTGTAGCATAGTTCACTGAATACTTTATTGCCGCAACCCATGAGAAGTAATCTGCCACCATATTCTCTGCCCCGTTAATATGTTGTAAATCAGTAGTGAACTGGCTTATATATTCCAGTTGCCTGAATTGTTTAGGTGACAAAGTATCCATTCGCTTACAGAATGCGTAAATGAGCGGTTTGTAATCTGTAAACAGTGTAAATGGTCTGGCTTCCACATAAGGCCGGAAATACCTTATGGCTTCGTAAGCAGCCAGCAGCTCTCTGTCATACGCACTCCAATTCCGCTGTGGGTCTGGGAGTTTCTTCGAGAAGAATCCTAAAGGCTGGCAGTGACCAGCAGTCCACTGATGCAATGCTGTCCCAATCGCCCCTGACTTGCGTCAACAACAAAAGCTAGCTTCGCATCCTTCTCTGGGTGAGCTAGTAAAACTGCTTGCTTTAGGCTTCCCTTGATCCGCTCGAACGCGCGCTGCATGCTTGATGTCTGATTTTTTCCGGTGTTCGTGCCCGCCAATGCCTCCGTGAGTGGCGCTTGTAAAGCCGCAGCTCCTGGCAGATGTCTGCGGTAAAAATTAAAACACCTAGGAACCTTCGCAACTGTTGCAAATCTAACGGGCGAGGCATCTGCTGTATAAACTCGACCTTGTCCTCCAAAGGATGGATACTAGCTGATGAAACTGTGTGACCCAGGTAAGTCACCCGATCTTTACGCAAACTGCATTTGGTGTCATTCACTACTACACCATAAGTACATAGCCTCTCGAAAACTGTCCGGTGGTGCTCTTCGTGGAGGGCTGCTGTCGCTGAGAACACCAGTATATCATCTAAATAGGCGAAAGTGAAATCTAGCCCTCGCAGCACCTAATCGATGAAATGTTTCCATGTCTGTGCAGCGTTTTTTAAACCAAATGGCATGCGAAAAAACTGGAAAAGACCGAAAGTTGTAGTAACTGCTATCTTCAGTATGTCACTGTCAGCCACCGGTATTTGGTGGTATGCTTTTTTACAGTAGACTACACTGAAACATTCAGACCCAGCCAATTTATTTGTAAAGTCGCGAATGTTGGGAACCGGATACGGATCAGGTATCGTACGGGCATTCAACAACCTATAATCACCACAAGGTCTCAGACTTCCGTCTTTCTTCCGCACTAAATGTAAAGACGAGGCCCATGCACTATCAGATATTCGTATCACTCCCATTTCTAATATCTCTTTTAACTCAGCTTTTGTGTCTGCAAATCTGTCTGGGGCCAACCTTCTCAGTCTGTGGGAGACCAGAGGCCCGTGCACGATGTTTATGTGGTGAACTGCATTATGGGCCACCATGGCTATCGGCTGCGCTGACGGTTCTCTAAGTCGGCATATTTCTGTCACTCCAACAGAACCATGTAGCTTCTCTGTGATTAATCCTACATGACCATGCACCACCTCTTTGCCCCTTCTAAGATGCGATAGCCGAATGTCCACCACAATATTGAATGCATATAGAAAATCTGCTCCTAATATGCACTCTGCCACATCTGCAATGACAAAAGTCCAATGACAAATAGTACTAGGTCCTAAATTCATTTCTTTGACACAACTGCCATACGCCATTATGCGCTGTTTATTTGCAGCCTTGAGGTAAAACGATGTCTTGTCACTGAGGGAAGTACATTTCCCCTTTGGCCACGTACTGACATCAGACCCCGTGTCTATCAAATAATAACATGAAGCCGTCACATCCCGAACATAAAGTCGCCGAGATACTGCTAATAAAGAAACATCTGTACGTACAGTCTCCATGTTATTTACACGGCGAACGTGACTGCATGGTAGAATGCATTTTGAGCCTCGCTCCCCGAGTCGTCAATGATACCAACACAACTGCTCCTTCCCGGCATCTCCACTGTCCTTACGTGTCGGCAGGCCCTCCAAACCGGTAGCTCTCAACGCCTCCATCTGCCTTTGCAGCCCGTCTAGCTGCTCCTTGAGTTTTAGAAGTTGTGTACTAGTAACAGCGCGCCACTGCTTATTAATCGCCGCCGCTTCGTATTCTTCCGTCATCGCCTCCACCTTTGCTATACTGAGAGAATTTGTTGGTTCAACTGTCGCATGAACACTGCAATGAAAAACTAACCAACAGCTGGCATGTAAATATCATCTACAGATACTATACTCTTCCAAGATCTTAGAATCTTATTCTGTTCGTTGATACAGGCATTTCGAATAACTAATTTGTAATGGTATTGTGCACACGGGACAGACACACACTGCTGCGTAAAATCAAACGTAGATTGCTGTTCTTGTGGTTCTAGAAGCTGCAGAAGGTACCTGCCGATCATTGTTTTCACTTTTTTTAGAAATAAAATTATATCACACCGAAATCGAATGGAGTACAGCAGCAATTACCACAGGATAACTGCGACGGAATGCTCATGCTTCGCTATACTGCCGCAAGGGAGCAGTTGTAACATCCACGTGATAATTTTTTGGCTACAGTGCGACGGGAGGAAATTATGCCTCTAACAGTTATAAACATTATGTATTCAATGTATGAAAAAAACAGTGAAAACTTATAAATATTAGTTATTAATATAATATTCTATGATGTAATTAGACATATCGATGTGTATCATACAAAGACAATGATAATTGTAAATTCCTTTTATGATCTGCGTTTGTCTTCCTTTGTTTTTTCCTTTGTTGGTTGGCTTTTGTAGGTTCAGCACGCAAGACGCATATCAAACTGAGGCCTGTTAAGAAATTGTAATTATTTGTTAATTATTACTTGAAAATAGAGTTCATTATTGTTATAAATATGAGTGATTAATTATTTGTAACTCTAATTCCTCTCTCAGTAAGCATTATCTGTGTTAATTATTTCTTTCCGCTGCAATGAGCGCAGCCATTGATAATAGCGATTTGGATTGTGTGTTTGTCTGTGTTTTCCTTAGAAACAAATCAAATAGTGCACAAATAGTGCACAATACGAAAGTAGAGTTTCTGTAAAGTTCAATAAGCATTTAAAATACTTATTTGCTCCAACAATAGACAGTCTCTATCAATTGTCTGCCGCCATCTTAATAATTATCACAGTGGCAAATTCTAATTACGCAACTCTGCAGACATAAATGCTGAACGTAATACAAATGTGTAAAAATAAATGTGCACCGGTGGTCCCGAACTCATTTTAATGAAAATAATTCGAATCAGATTGGTTCTGTAAAAACAGTGCTCGTAGCACGATCGTTATAACAAACTTTTCTAGCTGATGTATGGAGCCGAAATTAATTACGCACAAGTTGCGAAGAATATTGTTTCAGGTGACATACGTCAGTGTTGTGCGCGGCTGATATTCTGTGGTTTTAATGATCATTTTGCTGAAGATAACTGTTTCCATCATAATCCATAGTTGTATAGAATCTGTTGTATGAACTGTGATTTAGTGACACTTACACAACTTACAGACAACACTTTAACACGACGTTTACTTGGGGTTCTTTAGCAACTTGATCAAATCTTTAGCTGGGAGAAAAATTATTTAGTAATTACTCAATGTAATAAAATAAGATTATCATTTCCATTTACAAATTAGTTAAATACCAAACCACTGAATAACCCAGCGAACGCCACACAGTGGTGACACGAAAGTGGTGCAACAAAGGACGTCCAAGCTGAACTTTTCGTGGCGTGACAGAAGTTGTTCCTGTTAAGTTGCGCCACTAAAAACTGGGAGTTCACACACGCAGCTGCAATGCAGCTGCAGTATACCACTGGCTTTTGTCAACTCTTTTGTTGCCTGTGTGAACCTGGATTAAGGGGAGTTAGAACGGAATTTTTTTTCACATTTTTGAATTTTTATCTCATTATAAAATTTGCACTTTTCCGAATAAAACGACATATATATCACGTATAAACTCACATGGGAAGCATTTTATTTTTTTGTAATATAATCTAAACTGGTTAAAAATGTTAAAATTTTTACGTGCATTACTCTAAGATCTAATAAAATCGGTATTTTTTTTATATAGAACTCTGTGGACTGCTGTGTTCTAAAGGTTAAATTACTTGTTTGTATTGGTAAATCTCTCAAAAGAAAAGTGGGTTTCATGGTAATGGGTTTTCCGATACAGGGACCATTGTGTTCAACGTGTGGCGTCTGAAGTTACGAACAATGAAATACAGGAAAACTCGTCGGATAAATCCTAGTGTCCGATTCCACACGTTGGCTTTGACCAATGATGTCATATCTAAGGCAAAGATGCTCCATAGAGGCAATTGAGGAAATAAATGGATCGTACTCGTAAACAAATGAATGCAGCATGCGAAAAAATTACAGTCGCATTCAACGCGATTATTATTTACGCACGAATTACATCTTAACAATTAGAAGATAACCGATATAAATAAGAACAAGAATTCTGAAATCTTACTATTATAGAATTGCGTTAATTTCAATAATAATTATTCATTTAAAGGGGAGAAGCGCAGGAAGGGTGAGATTTTGGCTGGGAGAAACTAAATTACGGCAGAACAATGGAAAAATAAAGCGAATGGTAACAAATACGAATAACTAAAAAGATATATGGGGAAACCAACACCACAAATCCTAAGAAATAGTAGTAACGAAAATCCAAAAAAGGTAACAAATATTGGAATCGATAATGATGTTTGGTTTGTGGTGCGCTCAATTTCTCAGTCATCAGCGCTCATACAAAGCCCCAATTTTTCAGTCCAATGTTTTTCACAGTCCAGTCTAGCCACTGTCACGAATGATGACGATGATTATGTTATGATGTGGACAACATAAACACCCAGTCCCCGGGCAGAGAAAATCCCCAGCCCAGACGGGAATCGAACCCCGGATGCCATGATCAAGAGGTAGCAATGCTAGCCACTAGACCACGAACTGCAGACTACGGGTGCAGAAATGGCATTATACCTAACACACGTCCTGCAAAAACGATCTAATTAATGAACCATCGAATAGTTGGAATCAGTAACCAGAATTGACCTATATAGGAGGTCAGTTCCAGTTACCGATTCAGACAAGTGACTTATCCATAATGAAAAGCAATTGTGTAAGAAATCAGAATCTTATAAATCACGAATACTTTCATCAACAAAAGATAACGAAAACAAATTATGATATCACTATATCAGATTTTTCATACATACACGTAATGAAGATACCCAGAGAAATCATTTAACATTCATAACTACAATATCCAGCATAAACAAAATAACATCACACATTACGTCATTGGTCAAAGCCGATGTGTGGAATCGGATGCTAGAATTGACCCAATTCATCAGTATGTAGAGAGAAACACCCATTAGTGCTTAGAAGATTAAAATAAAACGTTGTGATACACGGTTTTCTCAAAACACAAGGGTGTTAGGTGAATGTGTGTGTTGTAAAATATGTGGATGGTCAGTTAGTTTATACACTCCTGGAAATGGAAAAAAGAACACATTGACACTGGTGTGTCAGACCCACCATACTTGCTCCGGACACTGCGAGAGGGCTGTACAAGCAATGATCACACGCACGGCACAGCGGACACACCAGGAACCGCGGTGTTGGCCGTCGAATGGCGCTAGCTGCGCAGCATTTGTGCACCGCCGCCGTCAGTGTCAGCCAGTTTGCCGTGGCATACGGAGCTCCATCGCAGTCTTTAACACTGGTAGCATGCCGCGACAGCGTGGACGTGAACCGTATGTGCAGTTGACGGACTTTGAGCGAGGGCGTATAGTGGGCATGCGGGAGGCCGGGTGGATGTACCGCCGAATTGCTCAACACGTGGGGCGTGAGGTCTCCACAGTACATCGATGTTGTCGCCAGTGGTCGGCGGAAGGTGCACGTGCCCGTCGACCTGGGACCGGAACGCAGCGATGCACGGATGCACGCCAAGACCGTAGGATCCTACGCAGTGCCGTAGGGGACCGCACCGCCACTTCCCAGCAAATTAGGGACACTGTTGCTTCTGAGGTATCGGCGAGGACCATTCGCAACCGTCTCCATGAAGCTGGGCTACGGTCCCGCACACCGTTAGGCCGTCTTCCGCTCACGCCCCAACATCGTACAGCCCGCCTCCAGTGGTGTCGCGACAGGTGTGAATGGAGGGACGAATGGAGACGTGTCGTCTTCAGCGATGAGAGTCGCTTCTGCCTTGGTGCCAATGATGGTCGTATGCGTGTTTGGCGCCGTGCAGGTGAGCGCCACAATCAGGACTGCATACGACCGAGGCACACAGGGCCAACACCCGGCATCATGGTGTGGGGAGCGATCTCCTACACTGGCCGTACACCACTGGTGATCGTCGAGGGGACACTGAATAGTGCACGGTACATCCAAACCGTCATCGAATCCATTGTTCTACCATTCCTAGACCGGCAAGGGAACTTGCTGTTCCAACAGGACAATGCACGTCCGCATGTATCCCGTGCCACCCAACGTGCTCTAGAAGGTGTAAGTCAACTACCCTGGCCAGCAAGATCTCCAGATCTGTCCCCCATTGAGCATGTTTGGGACTGGATGAAGCGTCGTCTCACGCGGTCTGCACGTCCAGCATGAACGCTGGTCCAACTGAGGCGCCAGGTGGAAATGGCATGGCAAGCCGTTCCACAGGACTACATCCAGAATCTCTACGATCGTCTCCATGGGAGAATAGCAGCCTGCGTTGCTGCGAAAGGTGGATATACACTGTACTAGTGCCGACATTGTGCATGCTCTGTTGCCTGTGTCTATGTGCCTGTGGTTCTGTCAGTGTGATCATGTGATGTATCTGACCCCAGGAATGTGTCAATAAAGTTTCCCCTTCCTGGGACAATGAATTCACGGTGTTCTTATTTCAATTTCCAGGAGTGTATGAAGACAGTGAGGTATCAAATGGACTAGCCAGGAAACTTCTCATTACTTGTGCCAGTTGTAAATATACTCATTCATTTTGGAATTCTAATAAGTGTAAATATAATTATTTAGAATTACATGTTAGGTCCTTCTATGGATTGAGAGCTGTTGGCAAAGGACACACTGCAGCAGAAACAATGTGTGCCATGATGAATATGCCACGCCCATCTTGTAAAATCAACAACTATCAGGATTTATTGGAGCTGCTGTGGAATCTGTTGCATGCGAGTCAATGAAGGATGACTGACATACCAGCAGCTTTTGATGGCACTTCGCAGAAGTGTAGCTACAGTTCTAAGAATTCTGCTGCTATGGTGATCAGTGTGAATACTGGAAATATAAGATTTCCAGACTTTAACCAAACATTGTTATATGTGTAAAACAGGAATACCGTGACAGAAATTATGAAGGAACAAGTGGTGGTATGGAAGCCTCTGCAACTACTGAAATTTTTAGTCGATCTTTGAACGAAAAGAGAGTGTGTTACACTAAGTTTTTAGGTGATGGAGCCTCGAAAGCATGTAAAAGTGTAGTAGCCACTCAGACGTACGGTGAGAAGATTATCACAAAACTGGAATGTGTTGGTCGAGTCCAGAAGAGGATGGGCACCAGGTTGAGGAAGTTGAAACAAAGTTTGAGAGACAAGAAACTTTCTCATGGTAAAACCATAAGAGGCAGGCTGACAGACACAATGATTGATGAACTACAGCAGTATTATGCGATAGCCATTAGAAATAATACTGAGGATTTGTTGAAAATAAAGCAGGCAGTATGGCCTACCTTCTTCCACAGACTGTCAATTATGAAAAACCAGTATACCATGTTGGCCCTAATGGACCTAATTCTTGGTGCAATTACTCAATGTCCAGTACTCAGACAGCCATAAACATTCCATCCCAGCAGCAGCCATGGACATCACAAAACATATTTACAGGGACCTGGCAAATCCTGAATTACTGAAGAAGAGTTCAATAATCTTATATGGACTCACTAAAAATTTTTTTGTTGGAATTAAGACACTAAATTGGGGTGTCAGTGATGCTGTTATTTCTTTTAATGATGGCAACATTGGCTGGCTGATGTGGCCGAGCAGTTCTTGGCACTTCAGTCTGGTACCATGTGACGGCTACGGTCGTAGGTTCGAATCCTGCCTCGGGCATGGATGTGTGTGATGTCCATAGGTTAGTTAGGTTTAAGTAGTTCTAGGGGACTGATGACCTCAGGTGTTAAGTCCCACAGTGTTCAGAGCCATTTGAACCATTTGATGGCAACATTGGTAGGGTGAAAGTGCTACAGCATGTGGGAATTACTCCTGGAGCAAACAGCATTACAGAACTTGCACAGATGGACAAGGTTCGCATTGATAAAGTAGAGGATGCAGCACAGTTGGTCACTAAGGTGTCCGAAAGAAAAAACTTGGAAAAAGATGGAGAGGATGATATGCAGTATGGTGCAGGGTGCTTCTGAGTGAATAAAAATAAAAAATTAAGCATATATTGAGTTACAGTCTTTGAAACTGTAGAAGCCGTTCCTGAAAATTTGCAGTTTCTGCTGCATTTTTCCCTAAATCTCAGAAATCACTTCGAGTAGAGCATTCCAATTTTCAGGGAGTATTTACATACATATCCTGAGTTTACTGAACTAAAAGAAGAGCACAATGTTATGTATAATTAAAATTATTTAGGATAACGTATAAAAAAGTACACAAAATTTTAACCATGTAATTAAAGAATTGTATTTTCGAAAAAAGTAGCTGAAATGCAATTATTGTAGTTCAGTAGACTCTGAACATACAATTTAACGTCCTGTGAAAGTTTAATGTCAATGGCTACAGTGGTTCCTGAAATACAGGGAAGCCAACTCACTAAATTTAATATTGTTGGGATAGGGCATTCGAACTCCCCTTAACTAACCGAGGTATAAAATGGTGACATACAATGTGCACTCCAAGTTGACCTATGGTTAGCCTATTCCTTGGTTAGCTAGCCCTGGATTTATCCCGAGATTGTACAACCAACCTATAGCCCTGTTAGTGAGAGGAGAATCTCACAGCTGTAGCGAGAACTCTTAACGGGAATGTGTTTGTGGTTGCACAAGTGCGCAGTATTTGTGATAAGGAAGAATATTAATGTTATTACTCATTGTTTCACTTGCAGCAATTTAAGTTGTCCTTTATGTTCGTGTCTGACCACACACCCGTGTATCGCCACATCTTTGGAAAGAAACAGAGAAGTCTTTATGACAAGGAAGAATACGAATGTTATTGCTGTTTGTTTCACTTGCAGCAGTGTATAAGGCTGTCCTCTAACGTTCCTGCCTCAGCACACACTTACAAATCATTACGTACTAAAATATTTATTTCATCCTTCGTCGTCTAATCAGACAGAAAAGTCAAATCAGAACACAGTTGTATTACATTAATAACAATGTCTCAGACTGTGTTAATGCTAAAATGAAAAAAAAATAGCATGTTGTGGGTTGCCAGCCTATATCCATACACTTTTGTAAACCATGACATTATTCAGTATGATGGCATTCTACAGATCGGAGCCTGAAATGTCAGAACCCTTAATCGGGCGGGTAGGCTAGAAAATTTAAAAAGGGAAATGGATAGGTCAAAGGTAGATATAGTGGGAATTAGAGAAGTTTGGTGGTAGGAGGAACAAGACTTCTGGTCAGGTGAATACAGGGTTATAAATACAAAATCAAATAGGGGTAATGCAGGAGTAGGTTTAATAATGAATAAAAAAATAGGAGTCTTCACATGGGTCAAATGGCTCAGAGCACTATGGGACTTAACATCTATGGTCATCAGTCCCCTAGAACTTAGAACTAGTTAAACCTAACTAACCTAAGGACATCACACAACACCCAGTCATCACGAGGCGGAGAAAATCCCTGACCCCGCCGGGAATCGAACCCGGGAAGCCCGGCGCGGGAAGCGAGAACGCTACTGCACGACCACGAGTTGCGGACAATAGGAGTGTGGGTAAGCTACTATAAACAGCATTGTGAATGCATTATTGTGGCCAAGATAGACACGAAGCCCACATGTACCACAGCAGTACACGTTTATATGCCAACTAGCTCCGCAGATAATTAATAGATTGATGAAATGTGTGATAAGATAAAAGAAATTATTCAGATAGTGAAGGGAGACGAAAATTTAATAGCCATGGGTGACTATTTCCATAGTAGGAAAAGGAAGAAAAGGTAACGTTGTAGGTGAATATGGAATGAGGGTAAGAAATGAAAGAAGAAGCTGCCTGGTAGAATTTTGCACACAGTATAACTTAATCATAGCTAAGACTTGGTTCAAGAATCATGAAAGAAGGTTGTATACATGGAAGAACCCTGGAGATACTGACAGGTTTCAGAAAGATTATATAATGGTAAGACAGAGATTTAGAAAGAACGTTTAAATTGTAAGACATTTCCAGGGGCATATGTGGACTCTGACCACAATCTATTGGTTATGAACTGTAGATTAAAACGGAAGAAACAAAAAGGTAGAAATTTAAGGTGGTGGGACCTGCATAAAGTGACAGAACCAGAGATTGTAGAGAGTTTCTGGGAGAGCATTAGGGAACGATTGACAAGAATGGGGAAAAGAAATACAGTAGAAGAAGAATGGGTAGCTTTGAGAGATGAAATAGTGAAGGCAGCAGAGGATCAAGTAGGTAAAAAGACAAGGGCTAGTAGGAAACCTTGGGAAACAGAAGATATATTGAATTTAATTGATGAAGGGAGAAAATATAAAACTACAGTAAATGAAGCAAGCAAAAAGGAATACAGATGTCTCAAAAATGAGAGTGAAGATAGATGTTGCCTGCAGGAAAATTAAAAAGACATTTGAAGAAAAGAGAACCATTTGTATGAATATCAAAAGCTCAGATGGAAACCCAGTTCTAAGCAAAGAAGGGAAAGCAGAAAGGTGGAAGGAGTAGACAGAGGGTCTATACAAGGGCGATTTACTTGAGAAAAATATTATGGAAATGGAAGAGGATCTAGATTAAGATGAAATGGGAGATACGATACTGCATGAAGAGTTTGACAGAGCACTGAAAGACCTAAGTCGAAACAAGGCCCTTGGAGTAGACAACATTCAATTAGAGCTACTGATAGACTTGGGAGAGCCAGCCCTGACAAAACTCTACCATCTGGTGAGCAAGATGTATGAGACAGGCGAAATACCCTCAGACTTCAAGAAGAATATAATAATTCCAATCCCAAAGAGAGCAGGTTTTGACAGATGTGAAATTTACCAAACTATCAGTTTAATAAGTCATGGCTGCAAAACACTAACTCGAATTCTTTGCAGACGAATGGAAAAACTGGTAGAAGCAGACCTCGGGGAAGATCAGTTTGGATTCCATAGAAATGTTGGAACACGTAAGGCAATACTGACCCTATGACTTATCTTAAAAGACATATTAAGGAAAGGCAAACCTACGTTTCTAGCAGTTGTAGACTTAAGGTGCGTCCACACTACTCGTGTACTTGTGAGACTTGCGAGTCTTACAAGTAATGTGGATGAAGGTAGGCTCTAAGGGCTCGCCGACAAACAGGCTTGTGAGCCGCCCGAACATTGGCTTGTCTGGCTCCAGCTATTGTTGGTACATCAAAGAGATGTGTGGGGAGATGCGCGAGTAGTGTGAACGGCAACAAGCACTGACCAGTTGGCTTGCTGCACTTGTACAGCCTGTTCTTGGCGTTATTCTTTTCTGTGTTGTGGACATGGTGGTGGTGGTTGTTGGGATGTTTAAGGGGGACTAAACAGCTAAGGTCATCAGTCCCCCATTCCAAAAAAAAAAACAGGCGAGACATAGTCACGAAGCAGGTAAAACCCCAAGGGGAAGGAGACTCCCCCCCAGGCACTAAAAGAACACAAATGCAGCAACGAACACTACAGACAAGAAGGGTACAGACAAACACCAGACAGAAAGACACAGAAGAAAAGAAGATGGCCGGAAACTGGTTGACTGATCACGAGAACAAACAAAAAAGGGAAAAAGTCAACCATCTGACGACACACTAAAAGCTGCAACCAAATATGAGAGACACGAGGACAAGAGACACAGAAAGGGAAAGGTGCAGGACCTCCCTAAATAGAACCATAAAAAGGACTACCACAGATAAAATTTAAAACGTCATCAGCCATGGAGGCATCGTCGGATAAAACCAAAGGCAAAGTGCCCGGGAGATTAAAAGACTGCTGGAGGGTGCGCAGTCGGGGACACTCCAATAAAATGTGGGCGACCGTCAGCTGGGACCCACACCGACACAGGGGGGGATCCTCCTGACGCAAAAGATGGCCGTGCATCAGGTAGGTATGGCCGATACGGAGCCGACACAGGATTACAGAGTCCCTGCGAGAAGCCCGCAGGGAGGAGCGCCACACATCGGTCCTCTCCTTAACAGCCCGCAGTTTATTCGGGGATGTGAGGCCACGCCACTCAGCAGCCCACATCCCAAGCACCTTACGGCGCAACACCAAGTGCTGATCTCGAGCTGGGAGGCCGATCTCCAAAGCTGGGGCGTCGATCGCCCCTTTGGCCAGCCTGTCGACACGTTCGTTCCCCGGGATGCCAACGTGACCTGGCGTCCAAACAAAGACCACTGAACTTCCAGAGCGGGTAATGGTGGAAACAGACTCCCGAATAGAGGACACCAGAGGAGAAGAGGGATAGCAGCGGTCGATGGCCTGGAGGCTGCTCAGGGAGTCACTACAGATGACGATGGACGTACCTGAGCAGGAACGCATATGCTCAAGAGCGCGCAATATGGCCACCAGCTCTGCAGTAAAAATACTGCAGCCAGCCGGCAAGGAGCGCTGTTCAACATGGGCATCGTGAGCAAAAGCGAAGGCAGTGTTACCATCAACCAGGGAACCATCAGTGTAGACAGTCTCACAGCCCGGAAATGAGGCGAGGAGCGCAAGAAAACGGCGACAGAGGGCCACAGGCGGAACCGAATCCTTGGGTCCAGACGGACGGACGGACGGGGCAAACACCAGGGAGGCATAGGTGCACGGACCCGGAATGGAGGCAGAAGAGGGAAGGAGCCCATTTCCGACAGCAGGGACTGGATGCGGACAGCTATGGAAAGCCCAGACCGAGGTCGCCGTTCGGGCAGATGGAGGACCGTGACAGGGAAAAGCAGGCGACGATTGGGATGGCCCGGCGAGCAATGCACGTGGACAGCATAGTCGGTGAGCAGTCTATGGCGGCGAATCCGCAGCGGGGGAACCCCGGCCTCCACCAGTAGACTATCCACGGGGGTTCGTACGAAAGGCGCCAGTGGTGTATGGGGTCTAACAACTTCAACACTGAGGGTGATGCAGACCCATAGGCCAGGCTCCCATAATCAAGCCTGGACTGCACAAGGGCTCTGTACAATCGCAACAGCGTGCAGCGATCCACACCCCAAGATGTGTGGCTGAGGCAGCGGAGGGCGTTGAGGTGCCGCCAGCACTTTTGCTTCAGCTGAGTAATATGAGGAACCCATGTGAGCCGGGCATCAAAGACGAGTCCTAAGAAGCGGTAAGTGTCCACAACGTCAAGCAGGTGGCCGTCGAGGTAAAGTTCAGGATGAGGGTGGACCGTCCGACGCCTGCAGAAGTGCATAACGCGAGTCTTGGCTGCAGAGAACTGAAAACCATGAGTCAGAGCCCATGATGCTGCCTTGCGAACAGCTACTTGCAGCCTGCGTTCGGCGACTCCCGTAGTGGTGGAGCCAAATGAGATGCAGAAGTCGTCGGCATACAAAGAAGGAGACACCGACGACCCACGGCTGCAGCCAGACCATTAATGGCCACTAGGAATAACGAGACGCTCAACACCGAGCCCTGCGGGACCCCATTTTCCTGTATATAAGATGAACTAGAGGCGGCACCCACTTGCATCCGGAAAGAGCGGCGCAATAAAAAGGTTTGAAGAAAAGCCGGGAGCCGACCACGAAGACCCCACTCATGCAATGTAGCAAGGAAGTGATGCCTCCATGTGGTGTCATACGCCTTCCGCAGATAAAAAAAGACAGCAACGAGATGCTGACGTCGGGCAAAGGCCGTACGGATAGCAGATTCCAGCCACACCAAATTGTCCGCTGCAGACCGGCCCTGACGGAAGCCACCCTGGGATGGAGCGAGGAGACCGCGCGACTCAAGGACCCAACACAAACGCCGTCCCTCCATATGTTCGAGCAATTTGCACAAAACGTTGGTGAGGGTAATGGGACGATAGCTGTCCACTGCCAATGGGTCCGCACCGGGTTTCAAGATGGGGACAATAACACCCTCTCGCCATTGCGACGGGAACACGCCCTCGCTCCAGATGCGGTTAAAGATGGTGAGGATGTGTCTCTGGCAGTCGCTGGACAGATGCTTCAGCATCTGCGCGTGGATGCAGTCTGGTCCTGGTGCTGTATCAGGGCAATCGGCGAGGGCAGCGAGGAATTCCCTCTCGCTGAAAGGAGCATTGTATTTTTCAGAACGACGTGTGTGGAATGATAATGGCGTCTGCTCGGCCTTCTCCTTGAGAGAGCGAAAGGTGGGGGGATAAGTTGCAGTCGCAGAGCTCTTAGCAAAGTGCGCAGCAAGGTGTTCAGCAATGGCGGCAGCGTCCGTGCAGACAACGCCGTCCAGGGAGATCCCAGGGACACCCATAGGGGTCTGGGATCCATAAATCCGCCGGATCCGGGACCACACGAGCGAGGGGGAGACACGGGAGCCCAGGGATGAGACGTACCTCTCCCAGCACCCCTGTTTACGCCGTGCAATAAGACGACGGGCGAAGGCACGGAGCCTCTTAAAGGCGATGAGGGTCTCCAGAGACGGGTGCCGCCTATGACGCTGGAAAGCCCGCCTACAGTCGCGAATAGCCTCAGCAATCTCCGGCGACCACCAGGGTACAGCCTTCCTCCGAGGGAGTCCAGAAGAGCGGGGGATGGCAGCCTCGGCCGCCGAAATAATTGACGTGGTGAAGACATGGACCACCTCGTCAATGTCACCCTGTGGGGAAGACTCGATGGCTGCAGCGGAAGTGAAAGCCGGCCAGTCAGCCCTGTGGAGAGCCCAGCGGGGCAGGCGCCCAGAAGAATGACATTGGGGCAGTGACAAATAGATGGGAAAATGGTCACTACCACACAGGTCAGGATGCACCCTCCAGTGGAGGGATGGGACAAGTCCTGGGCTGTAAACAGAGAGATCGATGGCCGAGAACGAGCCATGGGCCACACTGAAATGCGTGGGAGCACTGGTATTCAAGAGGCTAAGGTCGAGCTGAGCCAACAAATGCTCCACGGCCCGACCGCGGTCATCGGAGACAGTCCCACCCCACAGAGGGTTGTGGGCATTGAAATCGCCCAGAAGCAGCAATGGTGGCGGGAGTTGTGCCAGCAGCCCAGCCAAGACATGGCGGGGGAGCGCCCCATCCGGAGGAATGTAAACAGAGCAAACAGTAATAGCCGGCGAGAGCTCAACCCTGGCAGCGACTGTCTCTAAAGGCGTCTGAAGGGGTACTGGCGAGCTACAGACAGAGTGGTGAACAAAGAGGCAAACTCCACCTGATGCTCGGTGACAGGCAGCACGGTTCTTATAGTATCCCCGATAACCGCGAAGGGCGGGGGTCCGCATTGCAGGAAACCAAGTTTCCTGCAGAGCAATGCAGAGAACAGGGGAAACACTCAGAAGCATCCGGAGCTCAGGCAGGTGGCGGAAATAACCTCTGCAGTTCCACTGGAGAATGGAAGCAGGAAGGGACTGGGAGGGCGTGAATGCGACTAAGAGGCAGACGGCGCCTCAGAGCCAACTGCCGCCACCGGGGGAGAGTCAGCTGTGTCCATAGGAAAGGCCCCGAAGGGTTCCGTGAGGGCGAGATCCGCGGCAGAGGCGAGGATCTCCACCTCATCCCCAGAGCCAGGACTATGTACAGCAGGCGGTACTGAAACCGCCGGAACTTCCTTCTTCTTGGACACATTCTGTTCCTTCTTCTCGCGTCGGCCCTTAGGGTGAGAGGGCTGGGAGAGCTTCTCTGAAGGAGCATCGGAGGCTGACGACGACGCAGAAGCCCTACGACCAGCAGGTGGCGGAATCTTCAGCCACTGGCTGACATCCGGCTGGGTAGGAGAAGAAACGGAGGAAGGGAGAGCCCCGAGGGACCCCTTCCGCGAGAGAGGAACCGGCAGAGGCAACGCCGGCCGAGAAGGAGGGGGAGGGATCGAGCCCCCCGGTTTTGGAGGAGATGGCACCCCCGAAGTAAGCGTGGGGGGAGTGACAGAAGAGAGTTTGCCCCCAACCGCTAAGGGGGCAACAGAGGAAGGCTTGCCCCCAGACACGAGGGGGGCAGACAGAGATGCATGGCCCCGAGGGCCCACTGAAGGCGGCACAGAGGAGGCGACAACCGTCGCTCGCGAGGGCGACGATAATGTGGCTGCAGCATAAGATGGGCGAAGGGAAGCAGGATACAACCTTTCAAATTTCAGTTTTGCCTCTCTATAAGTAAGCCGGTCCAGGGTCTTAAATTCCATTATCTTCTGCTCCTTATGAATAACGGGGCAATCCGGCGAGCATGGAGAGTGGTGCTCCCCACAGTTGACACATACAGGCGGAGGCGCAGATGGAGAATCGGGATGAGAGGGGCGTCCGCAATCTCGACATGTAGCGCAGGATGGACCCATTCCTCATTTTAGACAACCCCGCCACTTCCCCAAACTTATCCTCCAGGTGTTCCACGAAAAACAGAGGCTTTGTCGTAAGAAAGGAGTCACCATCAGTCCTGCTGCAGACAAGGTATTGTGGTACATAAGGCTCCCGTTTGGCACTAGATCTACGTCCCTCCCATGGCGCAGCCAACGAGGGGAACGACTGAGTGTCATACTGTGCAGCATCAAAGTCTACTCTGCCTCGCTTAGAGACGCTGGTGGCTGTGCAACCACCAGCTGGGTGTGATTTATTGCGCTTCACTGCGCCACATCCGCCCAGATGCCACCTACTCCGAACGAGGGCTCTCCCCAAGGGCGCCACCCAGCCAAAGCAAAGGGTACCTGGCCGATATCCCGTTGGCCGGATTCCCCGTGCCCCAGACAAGATGGGCACATACTCCTTGGCATGCATGGGGAGGAAATGCTCTGGCATCTGTAGTGCGATCCCTGCGTGGTCAGGGGGCTACCACCAAGAGGGTACATGACGACCCCACCACAACGGACTGGCTACCGTGCTGGATTTTAGGTGTTGAAAGGGTCCACAGTTATCGTGGGCGCTAAGAAGGGGATTGCGCGCAAGACGAGAAGGAGGCCACCCAGAAGACGTTGGGTGTAAATCCCGCCACACGACAATAGGGAACATGCAAGATGGTGGTGCATGATGGACCAATAGAAAAACACCACGTAAGGCGTCCTTCCCCAAATGGCACACACTAACAACGGAAATTTGGAAAAAAGGAGGTCAAACCCAAGAGGGGACCATCACAGAAGGCCGAAACGTTTGAGACTCCTTTTAGTCGCCTCTTACGACAGGCAGGAATACCGCGGGCCTATTCTTACCCCCGAACCCGCAGGGGGGTGTGGACATCAGTTTTTCTTTTAAAATTGAGTGGACCGACGATTCTGCCATTAAATTCATAAATATTTACGAACAATATCCAGTGCTGTGAGATGCCACAAACTCGAAATATAAAATAAAATTAAAAAAAAGTGAAGAGTGTGATTCCATTGGCACAGAATTTTGGGTAGATGTGGCCGAGTTAAAAAAATAAAGAAAAAAACAACAACAGCTTATTAGCCACTTACAGGTAAGTTCACCGGGCAAAAATGAGCCTGGGCAGTTTGGTGCTGGGGTTGAGGAAGTGAAGGCTCCAAACTGGCCTGAATTTCTGCACTGCAAATATCAGCTGTAGAAGGCAATCAACACAGATATAAGTAAAAAATATTTATTTTTGGGAATGTATAAAAAATACCTATTAACAAACTTAATGGGGTTCGGTCCCTTTTGGGTTCTGTCTCCAAAGCTACTTAACTTTTTGTCTTTCTCAGCTTACATTTCGGTCCCCACTCAGTTGTTATTTTTATATTTTTGGGTGTTATTCCCTTATATACTATTAATCATCTCATATCTTAAGATTTCTTTTCATATTTATTTTAGCTTACTACCATTTCTATTAGGAATATATCTAGTAACTGCTTATAGTTGTGAAATTTAAAAATTTAAAAAAGTTTTAATTGTGATAAAATTATAGGGTTTATGGCCAAATAGGCTCTGAATGTCACAGAGGAGAAAGGAGGAAATGGGCTAATAGGATTGGATACATACTGGGGCAACGCTGGGTTCTCAGCTAGTAATAAATAAATAGTAATGAATAACATTTATTTTTCTAACACATATATTTAAGAACATGTACATTTATGTATATTTTTTGTATATTATGTTATTTGAGGATATAAAAATAATGAAATATGAATTAATGAAGGTAAAACTTCGCATATATAGGTAGCTGAAATGTGTGCAGTAAGGCAGACACTAGTATGTATGTAGCTAGTAGCTGAAAAAAATTCTGTAATATGTTATTGGTAATCATCTTGCCATGACAATCTTCCCTCTTCGGAAACGGAATAAGCAGCGAATTCATCTCCAATGTCTTGGGAAGTCTGCGTTGAACGTCATGGAATGATCACTAATCGTGTAAACGTTGCAGCAGGATTGATCTCATTTCTCCAAGTTCCTGGCTTTAATGCCCGTTCTCCTCATGATCCACTGCTCCAACAAGGGTATAAATTTGTATGGAAGCAGAACTTTTTCCCAAGAAATTATGGAGGTATATAAAAGTCATAACAACAGTTTGGGATTTCCAGGCTGTAGTAATACAGGTTTTCTTAGTATCTGGAATACATAAGAAAGTATTCCGAACACATTTTCCACAATCCGCCGTGCTCTGGAAGGTCTGTAGTTAAAAATTCTTTTCATTACCCTTTGAGGTTGTTGCACAATATATGGCTTCATGATATGACTGTTCAGGGGAAACGTGTCGTCTGCGACAGTAATATAGGGTACTTTTTCCTGTCTACCTGGGAGGGTACAAGCGTCAGGAAAAACGATAATATTACTCTCATTCTTATAAAAAGATGTGTTTCGAAAAACTCCGCCGACTATAGTTCGATCTTGGCAACTGACATCAGCAGATATCATCCACCACCTGCGTTTTCTTGGATCTTTGTAGCATCTTCTTTTATCTTCTTCTTCAGCTAAAAGGTGCATCAATTACTACAACCGCTTCGTCCATTTTTTAAATTAGGTAACTGACACTGGCCAGGACTGCGAGTACAGTGCGGATCCTCACGAGCCAAAGTCTGGCAAGCAACTGGAATAGTGTGGACGAAGATGGAAGTGCAAGTCAGACAAGCCTCCTGACAGACGAGTATGGCGAGCACAAGTCTGATGAGCAAAATCGGAGTAGGAATTAAAACCCATGGAGAAGAAATAAAATCTCTGAGGTTCGCTGATGACATTGTACTTCTATCAGAGAAAGCAAAGGACCTGGAAGAGCAGTTGGACGGAATGGACAGTGTTTTGAAAAGAGGATATAAGATGAACATCATCATAAGCAAAACGAGGATAATGGATTGTAGTCGAATTAAATCAGGTGATGCTGAGGGAATTAGGTTAGGAAATGAGACACTTAAAGTAGTAAATGAGTTTTGCTATTTTGGAAGCAAACTAAGTAATGATGGTCGAAGTAGGGAGGATCTAAAATGGAGACTGGCAATGGCAAGGAAAGCGTTTCTGAAGAAGAGAAATTTGTTAACATCGAGTATAGATTTAAGTGTCAGGAAGTCGTTTCCGAAAGTGTTTATATGGAGTGTATCCATGTATGGAAGTGAAACGTGGACGATAAATAGTTCAGACAAGAAGAGAATAGAAGCTTTCGAAATGTGGTGCTACAGAAGATTGCTGAAGATTAGATCACATAACTTATGAGGAGGCATTGAATAGAATTGGGGAGAAAAGAAATTTGTGGCACAACTTGACTAGAAGAAGGGATCGGTTGGTAGGACATGTTCTGAGGCATCAAGGGATCACCAATTTAGCACTGGAGGGAAGCGTGGACGGTAAAAACCATAGAGGGAGACCGAGAGATGAATACACTAAGCAGCTTCAGAAAGATGTAGGTTGCAGTAGGTACTGGGAGATGAAGAAGCTTGCAGAGGGTAGAGTAGCATGGAGATCTGCATCAAACCAGTCTCTAGACTGAAGACCACAACAACAATAACAAACTACAACTTACTCATGAAAGAAATATTTTTGAATGTGGGTATAGTTGCAGTTTATACCACTTAAATCAGACTATAAACATATATTTCATGTTGTTCTCTGTTCTAAATACGATAAGCACTTCTCTTGATACCTAATAATTTTTTGTGGAGTGAAATGATTCGCACATTATTGCACTTCACTCGACTTTCCAATGCATGGATATTTTTGTAAATGTAACTACTTTTCCTTCAAAAGCCTAAGTGTTGGAGATTCATCCTGTTTGTGGGTCAGATGTAGCAATAATGATGGAATGGTTTTTTTTTTAAGTTTTATGACTTTTGCCGTTTTATTACCGCGTCTGTGTGGTTTTCCCTTCAGCTACAGTTGTGCTAGCTTACTTGGTAGATTAAGTAGTGTAGCTATTACATTCCATACAGGGTTCTTGCGTTCTAGTCACCAATTTGACTGTAAATGTAGTGCACAAAACTTCACGCTGTCGAGTATATATATGAAGTCATTCTGCAAAAAGGTGATGTTTTCTGCTGTTTAATAGATATTTTTGTTCTTAAAACAAAACAATGTTCTTCGATAAATACCTCTAGATCACAAGAGAATTGTAAATTAACTGTTCAGCAATGTACCATTTCACACCTCCCACAGTCATTAGAAAACTAAGGAAAGACAAATATGGTATCATCTTTTAGATGTTGTGCATTTTTATGGCACCACAAACGATATCCATTCCAAAAACTATGTCACAAATCAATATAAACGATACTATTCGCACTTATTCGACATCGTATTCAGAAATGTAGTTTGCTGGCCACTTCATGCGCTGCTGTCGCAGAGTATAACAAAATGAGCACGAGTGCTGCGACTGTATAATTTAGAGGGTGACAGCCCTGGATCTACGATATTTCCGAACCAGAACAAAAACGAAGCGATTGAGACAGGATGTCAAACATTAAAAAAATTGGTTTTTTAAACTTTTTTCATTTTATAGCGCACGTCGTTCTGAAGTGCGTGACATATAAAACATAAAAGTTCGAGGAAATGTAAGACATGTTATTCGGTCTTAAGTGTGTCAAAGTGCAGTGTACCCATATTCAAGCAGCATTCTTCTATCGTACAAGACTGTATTTCGCGCTGTGGAATTAGACTACAGAAATTAAGATGTCCCACGGTGCCTCTCCTGCTCCCAGTAGATCGGTTTGGCATCCCATTTTTTAAAAAAAACTTACAATTAACACTGGGTGGGATTCTTTGCTACCAGGAGAATAACAAAATCTTCAGAAAATTTGTACTCTTTTTTTGTCGGTTAGCTAATAACTTACTCTTTTGTGGAACATAAAATTAAATATAGAAAACATGAAACAAGTGAAGTTACGAGAGAAGCAAGACAGCACATATTTCTTCAACCCTTAGGTCCCAGCATTTTTTCTCTGTATTCTTGCTACAGCTTTACAAGGTGTGCTTCCCTTTCTGCGAAAGAATTACCTCATCAAAGTTCGTCAAACGTTTTGCTACATGAAAAATCAAGATGTCGTTGTCTAAAACTAAAAAAGCTGTTAATACGAATAGTACCCGAGATTGGTGTTGTTTCTCGATTTGATTACATCTATTTTGTCATTGCCTACTAGGTAAGACGAAATAGGCCATTATAATATTGCAGCAGTTATAGCAAACTCCAAATAAGCGAGACTATTTCGGCACAAATGGTTATTTTTATGTACCTCATTTACTTAAATAGCACAACATAATATAATTCAAGTAGTACCAATACCAAAAGCCTATTATGCATTCTACAAGCAAAAAGTTTTACGTTAGGAAATAGTTTCACATTTTATTCACACACCCGAGTTTCTCAAGCATGAGGTCGAAAAGTAGTCTTAAGACATTTTAAATAAATTTGGAATTGTCATATTCCTCCATATAATTTGTTTGATGTCTCATTTTCTTCTCCTTCCTTGTACTAGCAAAAAATATTGTCATACGCACTTGGTAACTATTCCTGCCATTCTCAAAACTTATCCTCTGGTTGACCTCACTAACCCTGCCAGAGTCACAGGTACACTTATCCCGCGTTTATTCTCTGGCTAGGTGTTATTACAAGTTCGTACAACGCGCTTCCCGCGCTATTTCGAGAATAGAACTTACAGCGGCTACTAACCGGTGGCTGCACAACTGGTAGTGATCGACTTGGCAAAATTTTTGTTTGTCAAAATTTATTTTCTTGGATCCACAGAAAAGATAATATGTAATCTTTCTTACCTGTTATTCCTATTAGTCGTTTATTTCCACTCTGGTAATCTGAATCCATGAATTTAAAGTCACTTACTCTTGAACAGTGTTCATTAAAAAATATGACATCCATTCCACTTGGGACCTGTGGAAGGTACAGTCGTGCTCAAAAGTATCCGAACGACCTGAATTACATTTCACCTGATTCGCATGCAACCAACCTACCGCAGCTGTCTAGCGGGTCCTCTAATCGCTCCTTGGTAGAGTTGTTTGACCATTGAAAATGGTTCCAACGAGTCACCACTAGAAAACACTGCTCTGTATCGCAATAACTCAAGATGTAAAGTAATACCACGATGCTACAAATATCAGGGAACACCTTATCACAGATAAGACTGTCCTTAAGGCTTGTAAGCTCACATTTATTGCAATAAATGACATACCTGAAATGTTACCACTCCCATTATTACGTCAGATACGTAATGCACGTAGCAAGTTCGTCGTATTCATGATTTCCTCTTCAAAGTAACATACCGTACTTGTTATTTAACACAAAATGACATTAAAAATTTTAGATATTCGCGAGCAGCTAGTTGAGAATGTGTATGAACTTCAAATGACACGACGAACCGTCTCGTTCTGCATATGTATTCAAACCCAGGTCATGCAGACTAAGATTTCGTGACTAACGAAAACTAACAGTCATTCCTGACTAGGCATACAGAGGGTGGTATACCACGATTTTAGACAGTATCGGTTAGCAAATATCAACTTTAAATTACATAAAGTAAACATTTTTAACGGACACAAATTCCTGCCCAACATCTATTGTCCCTGTTAACGAACTACGGGAGATGTTAAATATTGCTTCTTCACAAGTAACTTACTTGAAATGCCGTGAGGTAAAGCTTTGTGTTGGACAGGGATTCGAACCCAGAACCTAATCGGATTGTTATCGAAGCACAATCAACTGTGACATATCGGATTTTCTCGGCAGTAGCTACATGTTTAACTGAAATGACGAGACGAAACATTAATTTTTTCCTTCCCAGGACTTCAAACCGGCACCTTTCGCTGTTATATTCCAGACAAAACTAACGTTAAATGTGGGTTTGTTACACCAGCAGCGACACGTGAGAAATAATATGACGAAGAGTTCAGTGCTGACTGGGAATCGAACCCCACACATATCGTTTCTACACACAAACAGACGTCAGCTACCGAATTTTTCTCCACCAGCAGCTCGGAATAACATCCTTGAACTTACAGTGATCTCGCAAATAGTTGTATGTCTCACTGGGAGTAAAAACGTCAGATGTCGTTAGTGTTGACAACGAATGAAAATACATTGAAAATGAAAATTATTATCCACCAGCAAATAGGTGTTCTCATGCTAGAGCTTGATAATTCATAATGGAAACCTTAGTGTCGGGCCAGGATTCGAACCAATTCACGCGCAACATGTAGAGATGTTGAAGGATCTGCAGTTTTGAACAAACAACAAATTGTAGTCGAGCTGTATTGTCACGAAGGGATCAAATTCCGCGTTAAGGGCGGTCTGAGTTGCATTCCCAGTTCAGAACCTATTTTATCGGCATACAGAAGCTCAAATAAAAGATGGAATAAGTGTCCTGTCACCCTACATAGCGTTTGTTTCGTCACTAGAAATAAATAACTAGTATAAGAAAGGATACTGGTGATAGAGTTTCTACATGTCGCCACTCCTGACTATTGTGGTTCATCCTAACGTCTACTTGAGAATAGAGAAGGAATATCATGTTTAATGTGAATTTCAGACTACAATGCCACTATACCTTCTTCATTTGGCGTAGCCAGAAGAGAATAGAATCTGTCTCTCCCTATCAAAAATCATGGGCAGAATATGGAATCGAACCCAGACCATAAGAATATGGACCAATCATCAAACCAACAGACCACCGAACCCCCGTGCTTTTGACTCATTTTCCTATCATAATATCATTGCGCCACACTGGATGAGACTTCTGACACACAGGCTCCTTATAGTGGTTTGCAGCATGTTCAGTACATTCATGTACTTGGTTGACCGAATCGCCATGAACTAGCTGCCTCGGCTATCCAGTGCATACATTCGACTCTATTTTGTAATCACCGAAATAAAATCACGTAACTGCCACCTACACAGAACTGCCAACAGTGTAGGATATAGAAATTTAAATAGGAAGTATTCCTTTCCATTTGAGCTTCTCTATCGCGCTTTTTGTTTGTTGAAACCGTCCTGCAGTGCAAAAGAAAGCTGTAACTGTCTGTCTCTCAGACGTCTAGATCCGGCCATATGTATTATCTCACAGCACTGTGGAATGCCGAAGTTCTGGAGGAACTATAGACTTCCGGAGCAGCTGTAGATACGTGGCAGCTAGTGGCGTAACAGTAAGCGTTGTGCACTGTAGATAAGATGTCGTGAGTTCGTATACATTCATTGCTACATTTTTTTTAAAACGCAATTCTGCTGTCTGCTGAAGTTATCAATTTAATGGAACTTTGAACATAATTCCCTTCAATTCTCAACCCAAAATAGTCGCATGTGGAAAAAGGGCTAACTTCTGCAACATTTTGTTCTTTTCAGGTTTAATAGACGGCCAGGCAGCAGATGCATCTCGAAGCTTTTGTATTATGTATGGGGAGAGCGCATTGTGCCAAAATAGAAAAGTATTTTCTACATTAGCTGTCGTGTGGTAGTGGCATTTTATTCTCCTTCAAACCCTGTTTGACAGCTTTAACTCAGAACAAGTTTTCTACGTGCATGTAATCAATAAACAGCATGTGCACGGTCGGACTGTTATAGATAACATCAGAGAATTCGCATATATCATTGATGATTAATTTCTCTCTCATGTTTAGTATTGTTTTAACAACACTAAAAGAAACATTACGAAAATTGTGCACTGTATTATAAGAAATGAAATGAAACTACCCATGATAACCTTACGACGAAAGTCTGTGTTAATACACCTGAATATCTGTACACTAGCGTGCCTCTATCGGCACGAATTTGTAAAATACTACTCACTTAGATTTCGATTGGGTCTGTGGTTAATTGGTATGCTGTGTTATACTCAACAGGTATGCAAATGTGGAATTTCATAAATAAAGTTATGTGTTCCTAGAAACCCAAAATTTGCTTGTCAGCAGCGGAAAGAGGCGTTACCTGTTGTGCAGCATTGTAAGTTTTTCACCATTGCACTATGAACTGAAAGTATTTTCTTGCGATGTGCTTATCGATGTATGATGTGACTGCTTGTAGCTGTTTCAGAGAAGGGATAAAAACGTCGCAGTCAGCGAGACTGCAAACGCGAACCATAACATACGTTTTTTCACAGGTCAGCACGTCACCACAGAGCTAGCGAAGAGGTGTGTGTTGTGCATTCCTCTTACAGGGTCAATAGTGCTAGAGCTCGTAAACCGCTGTTTAAAGGACGAGATTAGTTGCGATTTCCACGTGCAGCTACTTTCCTGGGCTGAAAACCGTACATTTACAATCTTCTGTTACACCTCAAGCGATAATAACTCAGATTATTCAATGGAAATGACAGGAAAAATTAAGTTAATTTTGAGGCTTAATTTCGTGCACACCAGGAAGTAACTCGTCGATCACAGTGTTGCCAGACATACCTTGCCTTGTTGCGAAATCTCAGTTACAGTACCAGCAGGAACAAGACGAATCGGTGTGATCCTACAACGGGCTGGGAAAGTGACCATAGCTGGCGTCTCAAAGACGCGGCTGCTACGGCCTGGAATACGTAATGCGTCTGATTCGCATTTCTGTAACTAGGTTTAGGGACTGGATCGTAGTTACTAATAATACTCAGAACTGACTGCTAACTAAGCATCATAAATCAGTAACTCTCATAGTTGTTTTTGTATTTCTTTCGTAACTACACTCAAAACTAAGAAACTCGTTAACGGACGTTTTCGTGCTTCGCCGATAATCGAGCACAACAAACAAATAAAAATAAAAAGAGAATGTGTGTGTGTGTGTGTGTGTGTGTGTGTGTGTGTGTGAGAGAGAGAGAGAGAGATAAAAATAAAAAATAGTTAGAGAGAGGATAAAAATTATTATAAAGTAATTCAATACTGCTATGTAAAGAAATCTTTCATTAAAATGACATGTTCCACATCATTACGAAATGTCGTATTCATGATCTATCGAACAAGTATTAATCTAATCTAATCATATCATATTGCTGACTAGTCATGAAGAGTAATTCAATACTACTATGTAAAGAAATCTTTCATTAAAATGACATGTTCCACATCATTACGAAATGTATTCATGATCTATGGAACAAGTATTAATCTAATCTAATCATATCATATTGATGACTAGTCATGAAGAGTCCTGAGTTACCGAAATTTTCGCCAATATCAGTAACCAAATCTAAACTTGAAAATAAAAGACGACAGTTTTTGTAATAAACCGGGACTCCTATCAAGACCCTTTCATCCCTGTTAACTAACCACGAAAGATGTCTGATATACCTCAATTCAGAAGTAACAAAGTGTGTATCCATTTAAAGATGAAGCGCATGATGTGAAGTTCTGTGACGAAGATACGAACCCAACACGTAATCCGATTGTTAACTAAGTAAAATAAAATGTTACGTATCGGTTTTTCGTACCAGCTGCTAGGTGTTTGAATCTAAAATAAGGATACAAATTTTTGTGCCCGAGCGACATTCGAATCGCACTCCTATCGTTCTTCTATATCGTCCACGAATATATCTTAAGTATCAATTGCTTACTCACCAACAGCAAGATGTGTGCGTGTTTGACCAGAAATTGTTGGCAACACATGAACAGACATTAAAAATGCACGTTAATTTTCACCAGCCGGCCGGTGTGCACGTGATAGGGCTAGAAATGAAATTATGGATATTTTTGTACTGGATCAGGATTCAGACCCTTATACTTACCTTTGGAGAAGACCTAGAAAAGATTGCAGTCTTGGGAAAAGGAACGAAATGATTGAACTATACTGTTCCGAGAAATTCAGATCCTCGAAAGAGGAGATACGAATTCGAATCACAGTCCAGCACCAAATTTTTCAACGTCTCTAGTTCAATCAAGTACAAGTAAAATAAGAGCCCTTTTCCTTTAAATGGCTATCGGTTAATCAAATAAAATAAAATTTTCTAGTGTAAGTAAGTTTACTGGCGACAGCATTTCTGTTTACCATTACCTCCACCTATGCCATTTCCCAACGTAAACCAGCCTTGCCCAGTTGGGAATGAAGGAATGTGATGTTTAATGAGGATTCTGGATTATAAAGTCTTTCTCTTGAGGTTACCAGAGGTAAAGTAAATCTGTTTGTGCCTCTTGAAAGTAAATGCCTGAACCCACGCATTCCGCTTGTGATAGTTAGTTCCACCAGACCATTGCAGCCAGGAGTGTTTTGTAACGGATGATGTGCTTAGCTTACAAAATTAGTTACGGTGGAAAAAATGCGAGTCTATTAAATGGTTAAGAAGAAGAAGCTTCTGAAGTGGAGATTATGCTATTCTCATCTCAGCAGAATGTGAAGACTCTTCTGGGCATCATAGCCTCGATGTGAACCTATTTTGAAATTTTCACTAATTCAGGAAATTTCTTAGTTCGAGAAAATCTACTGTGAAGTGTGAAGCTATCGTCATTATTACTATGATTTTCTTCATACTGCTGCTGGAACGCATGTGCTTGAAGATCATTAAAGCCTTTTGCTCATTATAGAAGTAGTTGCCCAAGAACAGGTTCTTTCTCTGTCTACGGAATCCTTTTCATGTTAATATCAAACATCAGCAATTACTTGTAGATCACATTAAAACTAAAGTAATTGATGAAAACGCTACTTGATAACAAAAACGCGCTGCCTTTCTTCATTTACTTGCGCCTAGAAATGGCTGCCGAATACTGCCAAACTAAAAGCCAAGGGATCATACTGCCTTCCGATATACGTCGCTGTCAGTTCTTCCATATGATTTGTTCGACGTGACCTGTTTCAAGTTGTGTATGACAGAGAATGTTTTAGAAAATCAATTGTTTTCCTTTGCAATAAACAGAAAGATTTTCATTCTAAGCTATCCAGGTCCATAATTTTCGCAATATTAGTTCAAATTTAATATTCGCTTCTATAATGTAGGAAAGTATTTCACAGTTGCAAAACCCGCATCCGACTCATTGTCCTTACACTAAGCCGCTGACCATAAATTCTAGCTCAGAGTGACACCAATTTAAGTAGCCTAATGTAGCGAAGACTGTTTGCCAGTGCTCTTTCTCACCGGAAAATACGCAATTCACTCATTGGGCTCCATAAGTACCCCGTAACAGTAATATTTGTGTATGCAATGCATACGGATTGTAGAATTTAGTGGTGCTCTCTCTTCCACTTCTGCATACAATATGCCTGACCTAAACGGGGCCTTTATCATTACAGGCCCTGGGCAGTGCAACATCATATTGACAACAGTAATGTGCTTATACTGACAACGTCACTGTTCGTTTTAGCTGATTTTGTAATCATTTAAATAAAACAACATGACCTTCCAGTGGGAGACATTTCGTCCCACTTTTCCTTCTGTGAAATTTGTCATTAAGCTTTTTGCCTCCCAACCTGCGAAACGCGGCAGAGCACGGCCGGTAAACGATTCACGAACCATGATTTAGTGCCCTTAAGACGATTTATTTAACCACTGGCGTAGCTGAAGGAATTTAGTTTCTTCTTAAATCGTCTTATGCAGCTACGTTCACAGATATCTCAAATAGGAAAAGCTCTATATCCAGGTACGAAGGTTGTAAAACAAGCTTCCCACAGTTTGTTCAAATGGCTCTGAGCACTATGGGACTTAACATCTTAGGTTATCAGTCCCCTAGGACTTAGAACTACTTAAACCTAACTAACCTAAGAACATCACACACATCCATGCCCGAAGCAGGATTCGAACCTGCGACCGTAGCAGTCCCGCGGTTCCGGACTGCAGCGCCTAGAACCGCAAGGCCACCTCGGCCGGCCCCACAGTTTGTGTCAGGTTGATCTTTTCGTCTGATATCACTGCGTAAGTATTTTGTCTAGGAGATATCACAAGCAGTGTTCCTGTAGCTGCGGGAATCATTGGTTGAAAACGAGTTTAACACCAATGGGTACAGTACTGCTAAATATTCAAAATGATTATCAACCTAAGTCTGCGTTCATCCACAAACTGAGGCGTATTTGTCTCCTAAGGGACTCGCAAGTGCCAACGCAGGCACAAACGAGAGATCCTAATTTTAATGCCAAGCAGAAACCACAGTGTTGGCTGCATGGTGGCAAGGTGATAAAGAGCAAGACTACGGATACGAAGGTCCGAGGTTCGACCCATCAACAGTCTCACAATTTTTATGTGCCATTTTCCACTCATTTCCGCTCGGGGAGTGTTTTTTGGTGTGAAAAATGCCGAGTTGCATTGTGGTCCGAAAGTCACGTTAAACTGTAGGTTCCGCAATTAACTGGCTAGGTAAGTCAACTCAAAGGTCGGAGGAAAGCAACGGCATACCACCTCCAACAAGACCGTGCCTATTAAAGCACTGTGGTGTTCAAACCACTCTTCTGACTGATGACTGCTTTACTTTACTATGGGTTCCAAAGTTAATGATCTTCGGGTTATTAACTTTTTTTGTTTTCATGCTGTAGCTTTGATACCAGTGTAACAGGCTGAGCACTGTCACCGATCGAGTTGTCAAGGTGGTAGACGACGATGCTGTCGACCCCAGTTACAATCTTGGTCACGGCTATGTTTCAGTTGAATACCTCTATGTCCCTTTCTGCGTATTTCAAGATATACTTTTGAACACCTGGTACACATCCAAATTGATATCTGATAGAGCTGTATTTAGAAACATGAATCAGATATGAAACTTCCTGGCAGATTAAAACTGTGTGCCGGACTGAGACACGAACTCGGGACCTTTGCCTTTCGTGGGCAAGTGCTCTACCAACTGAGCTACCCAAGCACGACTCACGCGCGGTCCTCACAGCTTTACTTCTGCCAGTATCTCGTCTCCTATCTTCCAAACTTTACAGAAGCTCTCCTGCGAACCTTGCAGAACTAGCACTCCTGAAAGAAAGGATATTGTGGAGACATGGCTTAGCCACAACCTGGGGGATGTTTCCAGAATGAGATTTTCACTCTGCAGCGGAGTGTTCGCTGATATGAGTCTCCGTCCGGCACACAGTTTTAATCTGCCAGGAAGTTTCATATCAGCGCACACTCCGCTGCAGAGTGAAAATCTCATTCATGAATCAGATATGTTTTCCGTGCAATATATCAGACAAGAAGTCAGTGCAGCGAGATTTCGTTTGTGTGTTGCACATGGTTCAAGAAATATTTGTGTTTTGCTTGCTTTTGCGATAGGTTTCACCCCACTGAATGCGAGCAAGCTCACGAATAGACTGTCAATAGGTGGAATTACGCAATAATACATCTAAAAGTTGTATTTTTCATTACGTATCCCAATAACTGTAAACAGGTTATATGCCTACTTGCTTATTATTCGCGCTTCTCGATGATTTCCTCAAAAAAGAAAAAGGGAGAGAGAGAAAACAGAAATGTATTTCAAATATGAGCTCGGTGACGCCATGTTCGTCTCGTCATGTAAAGCAAGAATAGTTGATAAGTAATATCTCGTTGTACTAGCAGTATGTATGGCTACAGGGTTCTTTCTTTTCTCTCTACAAACAACCAGAACAGAATTCAGTAACAAAATGGTAAGAACATCTTTGCAGTGCGCTAATTAAACACTCAGCCTTTCTTGGTTATTTTGTTAATCGTCTGTAATGCAGTAAACATCCTTGATTATTGATTTGTTATTACTACCATTGTTATTCGTCACCTCACAACAGCTTTCCTATCACTCACTGCCGCCGATGCACGTAACGAATGGATCAGGATGAATGGAATGTGGGGTGTTTCGTCACGGAGAATATACACATTTATCTCGGATTCTTGTGTTCAGGGCATAGAGTAGAAATATCTCTGGAGTGAGCATTCAGAAGCGCGGGAATTGATTTTGTGTTGTCAACATACGTTGTCACAATGGTCATGTGATCTCGGGACACCGTAGATTTGTCCGACATTTGTCCTATAAATTTTGAATGTTGTCATATCGCTAGTAAAGACAGATTCCCTTCGTAAGTGCTGTGGATTTAGTATAGACGTTTTGCAGGCACCATAGCAGTTTACGTCTGATATTTGAAATAAATTGTGCTCTTAGCTTTGAAGAGCAAAATGAACGAGCATGACGTCACAGAAGTTTCACGTCAGCATGTATTTACAATGTCTTTCATGTCACGTCTCGTCAAGTCGCTTAACACAGTACTGAACGGCAAAATTGGGGTTTTGAGTCACCATCCCTAATATGCATAAAATGTTAGAGTATAGTATCAGAACTGAGGAGCTAACAATGAGAGAAGTTTGTCAATGGCCAAAGCAAACTTCATAACCTATGTTCTTGAGCAGTTATGTTCGGTAAATTACTGAGAAGTGAGACAACGTTTCAAAACATCGACAATTATTTGCTAGGGAAAATATGTACATTCATACACATCAAAGAAAGCTTCAAACGAATTAGTGAAGCCTGTTAAACTTGTCCATTATGTTTTTTCTTACATATTTAATGATGTCATAAACAACTGTATTTTACTCCTTCATTAAAGCTGACTTTTTTGCTTAAAATGTCATATGGTGGAATTTGATTCGTCTACTTATGTTCTTATACATATACATTGTGGGCGTCAGCGCTGTTGTGTTATCGTAAAACCTAAATAAATTTTCGCCTAAAGATATACGACCTTGGTTGTGTAAGAAACTGGAAAAAATATCCCACTCGTCATGGAACATCTCCAATTTGTCACTAAAACAAAGCGCTATTATAAAATAAAGATTATGAAGATACAACAGTGCAAAATCCACTATTATAAGGAGAATGAGCGCGGCGAAAATAGGTCAACTTAAGATGTTAACAGACTGGTACCGTCAAAATTTTCTTCCCGAGAAACCTTGACGTACCGTGACATGACATGACGTTCCGTTGTCGACCTGTGCGAATGCCTCCATTCGAAAGGTGTTGTAGAATGTTTTGATGTTATGTGACAAGACGTGACGTCACCTGATGACGGACGTGAACTGGCGTTAAATAATCGACGTCGTCCCTAGATCACGTGTCAATTCCAGTTTAGTGTTGAAAACATGCGCAGGACGTAATGCTCACTCCAGAGATATTTCTGCTCTATGGTTCAGGGTAATATGAAAATCTCCTTAAGAGATGACGACAACGGGATGCCGGTGATGCAGGCAATAACACCCAACTATTTCTGTCGACTCATGTCGACCTAACACCATGACGACAGACAAATTGGCGTCTCTCTGTATTTTGATTATAATTCGTTAGCCTTCTTGCGACCTCGTTTTAATACCTCGTGGGAGCAAGCATAATATTCTGCTTTTTGAACACCGAACAATAACACACCAAGATAGTGGATGGAAGGATAAAAGGAACAATCAAACTCATGGGTGTCGATGCAGTTCATCATTAGAAGACTAAACAAGAGGGAAACATTACAAAAGCAATGAATACGCAGGTTAGTATACATTATTTGTGTAGATCTGAAGATGAAAAAGCACAGATCTGCAGTGCCCACATCTGCACTTTAGTTTCTGTCTTAATGGGCATAATTTTTATTTTCTTCTCTTCTGAATTTTCAAATGAACTGATTATTACGTGGTGTAGAATAATTAGTTAACTGTGTTTCTTACAGCTTACATTCACACCAAAATTTTTCTACATTCTCGTGCAGTTCATTAAATTCAACTTGTATCATCACAAGACTGCACATAGTTGCGATCGATTTCGAACTGCAAAGTGTTTGTTATCTTACTTTTCGCGACAGGTGGCAAAGTTGATTTCCAAAGACTTTTTATTGTTCTGAAATAATCTTTTGTCACAAAGTAAAAAGGTAAGTGTTTTATTCGTATATATTCTGTGGGAATCTGTAATCGTTATGGAAGATTACACACCTGAATGTTTGACACAACTGGTAGGAGAAAACGCTGCATATTAACCAAACCCCGCGCCTCCTCTCCGTATCCTCCTATGACACGAGCACTGGATTCTCCTCCTATAACGCTACAGAGCTGTTCCTAGCACAGCTGAGAATTGGCAACGTCGTCACAAACATTTGGCAACACTGTGGCAGTGCAATCACTTCCACGTATGGTACTGAATTGACTCGCTAAATTCACTTGATATTCCCTTTCCATTTGAACGACTCCTGCTATATAATCCTCATGTAAACTAAGATACTGACACAGAAAATTCAATTTTTTGGCTACAGAAATGCTATTCTTCACAGAAGTGACAACTTTTATTATCTTTCGCGATGCGTTATTAGTCGGAGCGACAAATAACGTGGTGAGAGTGGCGTACATCAAGCAGTGTGTCCATAGCCCCGGGGTACCGCCCGTATCTCATGTTGCAACGGACCAAGGAGACGTCAGTTTTAGCTATCGCAGGGACCAGCGTGTGCGAGCTTTCGTTTCTTTTTTTATTTTGTCCTCTATTTTATGGAGCTGCGAATTTCCAGAAAAAATTCTGTAACGAAATCAAAAGAAAACCTTCACACATCAAATCCTCTTGTCAGCTCGACTCAGTAAGTAGTGTTAATGGTCATAGATCTCGGCTTTCTGACTTCCAAGCTACTTCGCAATACATGCGTCTCTGAAGAAATTCGAACCGACCGTCAACGATACGAAATTCAATATTGTTCTTCACTTAAGACTCACATGCCAGGGTGATAAGTATGATGGAAATGAACTGATAAGCAAATTGCAAGAAAATACTTTAAGCTCATAGTGCAATGGTGAAAAACTTACAATGCTGCACAACAGGTAACGCCTCTTTCTGCTGCTGACAAGCAAATTTTGGGTTTCTAGGAACACACAACTTTATTTATGAAAGTCCACATTTGCATACCTGTTGAGCATAACACAGCATACCAATTAAACACAGACCCAATCGAGATCTAAGTGAGTAGTATTTTACAAATTCGTGCCGATAGAGGCACGCTAGTGTACAGATATTCAGGTGTATTAACACAGACTTTCGTCGTAAGGTTATCATGGGTAGTTTCATTTCATTTCTTATAATACAGTGCACAATTTTCGTAATGTTTCTTTTAGTGTTGTTAAAACAATACTAAACATGAGAGAGAAATTAATCATCAATAATATATGCGAATTCTCTGATATTATCTATAACAGTCCGACCGTGCACATGCTGTTTATTGATTACATGCACGTAGAAAACTTGTTCTGAGTTAAAGCTGTCAAACAAGGTTTGAAGGAGAATAAAATGCCACTACCACACGACAGCTAATGTAGAAAATACTTTTCTATTTTGGCACAATGCGCTCTCCCCATACATAATACAAAAGCTTCGAGATGCATCTGCTGCCTGGCCGTCTATTAAACCTGAAAAGAACAAAATGTTACAGAAGTTAGCCCTTTTTCCACATGCGACTATTTTGGGTTGAGAATTGAAGGGAATTATGTTCAAAGTTCCATTAAATTGATAACTTCAGCAGACAGCAGAATTGCGTTTTAAAAAAAATGTAGCAATGAATGTATACGAACTCACGACATCTTATCTACAGTGCACAACGCTTACTGTTACGCCACTAGCTGCCACGTATCTACAGCTGCTCCGGAAGTCTATAGTTCCTCCAGAACTTCGGCATTCCACAGTGCTGTGAGATAATACATATGGCCGGATCTAGACGTCTGAGAGACAGACAGTTACAGCTTTCTTTTGCACTGCAGGACGGTTTCAACAAACAAAAAGCGCGATAGAGAAGCTCAAATGGAAAGGAATACTTCCTATTTAAATTTCTACATCCTACACTGTTGGCAGTTCTGTGTAGGTGGCAGTTACGTGATTTTATTTCGGTGATTACAAAATAGAGTCGAATGTATGCACTGGATAGCCGAGGCAGCTAGTTCATGGCGATTTCGTCAACCAAGTACATGAATGTACTGAACATGCTGCAAACCACTATAAGGAGCCTGTGTGTCAGAAGTCTCATCCAGTGTGGCGCAATGATATTATGATAGGAAAATGAGTCAAAAGCACGGGGGTTCGGTGGTCTGTTGGTTTGATGATTGGTCCATATTCTTATGGTCTGGGTTCGATTCCATATTCTGCCCATGATTTTTGATAGGGAGAGACAGATTCTATTCTCTTCTGGCTACGCCAAATGAAGAAGGTATAGTGGCATTGTAGTCTGAAATTCACATTAAACATGATATTCCTTCTCTATTCTCAAGTAGACGTTAGGATGAACCACAATAGTCAGGAGTGGCGACATGTAGAAACTCTATCACCAGTATCCTTTCTTATACTAGTTATTTATTTCTAGTGACGAAACAAACGCTATGTAGGGTGACAGGACACTTATTCCATCTTTTATTTGAGCTTCTATATGCCGATAAAATAGGTTCTGAACTGGGAATGCAACTCAGACCGCCCTTAACGCGGAATTTGATCCCTTCGTGACAATACAGCTCGACTACAATTTGTTGTTTGTTCAAAACTGCAGATCCTTCAACATCTCTACATGTTGTGCGTGAATTGGTTCGAATCCTGGCCCGACACTAAGGTTTCCATTATGAATTATCAAGCTCTAGCATGAGAACACCTATTTGCTGGTGGATAATAATTTCATTTTTAATGTATTTTCATTCGTTGTCAACACTAAAGACATCTGACGTTTTTGCTCCCAGTGAGACATACAACTATTTGCGAGATCACTGTAAGTTCAAGGATGTTATTCCGAGCTGCTGGTGGAGAAAAAATCGGTAGCTGACGTCTGTTTGCGTGTAGAAACGATATGTGTGGGGTTCGATTCCCAGTCAGCACTGAACTCTTCGTCATATTATTTCTCACGTGTCGCTGCTGGTGTAACAAACCCACTTTTAACGTTAGTTTTGTCTGGAATATAACAGCGAAAGGTGCCGGTTTGAAGTCCTGGGAAGGAAAAAATTAGTGTTTCGTCTCGTCATTTCAGTTAAAACATGTAGCTACTGCCGAGAAAATCCGATATGTCACAGTTGATTGTGCTTCGATAACAATCCGATTAGGTTCTGGGTTCGAATCCCTGTCCAACACAAAGCTTTACCTCACGGCATTTCAAGTAAGTTACTTGTGAAGAAGCAATATTTAACATCTCCCGTAGTTCGTTAACAGGGACAATAGATGTTGGGTAGGAATTTGTGTCCGTTAAAAATGTTTACTTTATGTAATTTAAAGTTGATATTTGCTAACCGATACTGTCTAAAATCGTGGTATATCACCCTCTGTATGCCTAGTCAGGAATGACTGTTAGTTTTCGTTAGTCACGAAATCTTAGTCTGCATGACCTGGGTTTGAATACATATGCAGAACGAGACGGTTCGTCGTGTCATTTGAAGTTCATACACATTCTCAACTAGCTGCTCGCGAATATCTAAAATTTTTAATGTCATTTTGTGTTAAATAACAAGTACGGTATGTTACTTTGAAGAGGAAATCATGAATACGACGAACTTACTACGTGCATTACGTATCTGACGTAATAATGGGAGTGGTAACATTTCAGCAGTGTGCGATTTGCAGGGGCGGTGATTTCCCCCCCTCTGCATCAGACCATCCCCTCCTCTGGTTTTAGTTTATGCATCCCAACCTGGGATGTTTATTTCCCACGCAGTGGAGTAAACCTTTACATATAATTTACATTTGTGGAGCCGAACACTGAAAGTTTTTAATAAGTCTTACTATTAATACGTTTCAGTTTTCTATCATCAGAATAAGTACAACTTTCCACAAATGTGCCTCTACTTTTTGAATTCCCCTCGTATATCTGTACCCGTATGTAGATGCTATTGTAAATGAGCTTTACCTATAATGTACTTTTAAAGATATAACAAGGGATGGCTTTTCTGATAGTGCATACGCGTCAATAGTGAGTTTCAGCATTAACATCTATTTATAAATAGCTATTTAACCATGCGTAACGCCACGGTCCAAGCTAGTAACATATGTAATTCTACTAACCTCCTAAGACATTCCCCCCACTGGTAAAAGCACAAATCGCACCCTGCATTTCAGGTATGTCACTTATTGCAATAAATGTGAGCTTACAAGCCTTAAGGACAGTCTTATCTGTGATAAGATGTTCCCTGATATTTGTAGCATCGTGGTATTACTTTACATCTTGAGTTATTGCGACACAGAGCAGTGTTTTCTAGTGGTGACTCGTTGGAACCATTTTCAATGGTCAAACGACTGTACCAAGGAGCGATTAGAGGACCTGCTAGACAGCCTCGATAGGCTGGTTGCATGCGAATCAGGCGAAATGAAATTCAGGTCGTTCGGATACTTTTGAGCATGAGTGTACATTAGCTTATTTGTTTCAGTTGTAAATATGTCATTTATTATTGTTTTTCTGACATGTTCTACATCCTGGAGGACCTCCTCACTACGGATCAATTGGAATGAAAGTAAATCTAATCTAATCTGGATGTCGCTAACAATTACAACGACGCTGAATTCGCACACCCAATCAACAACATAAGCAAACAGCGATTGGCATTCATCCGTTCCGGTTTATTCGGCTGATCTCGGCTAGCCCCACAACTTTTTTTTTTTTTTTTTTTAGATGCAAGTATTCCCCTGGCAGAGACATGACGTACACCACGGACGCATTAAAAAATCAACTTATGATTCGTTCAGAAATCAACTTAGAATGCATTAAAAACGCAACTGGGATGCGTTTCGAAATCATATGAATAATCGATGGAGCAACATGCGCTGGATGCTAGGCACCTTGTTAAACAAGGTTTTTTCCTTTAAGAATACGAATTCAGTGCCCTTGTATTTGCCGCCCGGGGCAGATAGTAAGGGAATAATCGAAATGCACACAGAGGTCGCTCAGACGTGCCCGCAAAAGTCGATAGTCGAAAGCCTACTAGTGACGTCACATTTACAAAAAGTAGTAGTCTGCTGGTTCCTTGCGAAGTTATCGATATTTTGCTACTTTTTTCTGGAATAAATGCAATATGCGAAATTGCAAATTTCTGCCCGCAATTTTAATAAACCTTGACTGCTTTATTTAGGGTTAAATGCGACGAATGCGTTGGTTGGCCCGTGAGCAGTGGCTAAGCCAGCGTTCTGAAATCCTATCACACATTAGGAACAACGTTTCTCTTATTTTATTAAATTTTTTATTCGTGATGACGCAAGTAGTGGCTCACGAATTGAACTTTAAGGAGGAGGAGGAGATTAGTGTTTAACGTCCCGTCGACAACGAGGTCATTAGAGACGGAGCGCAACCATGGATTACACAAGGAATAAAGATTTCCTGTAAGACAAAAAGGAAAATGTATCTGTCGACCAAGAATAGCTCCAATTCTGATGATTTAGCTAAATACATGGAATACTGTAAAAAATTAAAAAAGTAATTCAGACGTCTAAACAAATGCACTACGAGAAGAAGATAGCAATGTCAGGGAAAAAAATAAAAACAATATGGGATATAGTGAAAGAGCAGACTGGTAGAACCAGAAAGGAACAGGAGCAAATAGCACTAAGGGTAGATGACACATTAGTAACTGATGGACATAGTGTGGCAAATCTATTTAACAAGTACTTTATATCCGTTACTGATAGAATGGGACTTTCAGGATCAGTAAATAATGCCCTTGAATATCTGAAACTAGCCTTCACAAATAGCTTTAAGTACATGAATATATCACTCACTTCACCAAAAGAAATATCTTCCATAATAAAATCTTTAAAAACAAAGCATTCTAGTGGGTACGATGAAATATCAACAAAGTTAATTAAGGCATGTTCTTGTGAGTTTAGTACAATTCTAAGTTACTTGTGTAACTAGTCAATTATAACTGGGACATTTCCTGACTGGCTAAAATATGCAGATGTTAAGCCTCTATTCAAGAAAGGGGATAAAGAGATACCATCAAACTACAGACCGATTTCACTTTTGCCAGCATTCTCAAAATTTTTAGAAAAAGTAATGTACAGGCAGCTGCTCAACCATCTGACCACAAATAACATATTATCAAGAACACAGTTTGGATTTCTGAAGGGTTCTGATATCGAGAAGGCTATTTACACCTATAGTGAAAATGTACTTAATTCATTAAATAACAAATTACAAGCAGCAGGTATTTTCTGTGATTTGTCAAAGGCATTTGATTGTATGAACCACAACATCCTTTTAAATAAATTAGAATTCTATGGTGTCACGGGCAGTGCTGCAAAATGGTTCAAGTCATACCTCACTAACAGGAAACAAACGGTGTCAGTGCAAGGGACTAGTGTATTAAGTCACCAGTCATCATCAGAATGGGAAGAAATTACATGTGGTGTCCCACAAGGATCCACCTTAGGGCCATTGCTTTTTCTTGTTTACATTAATGATCTCTCATCAGTTACACTGCCAGAAGCAGAGTTCGTTTGGTTTGCAGATGACACTAGTATTGCAATAAATAGTATGTCAAGTGTAGTTCTAGAAAGATCTGCTAATGATATTTTCATGGATATTAATAAATGGTTTAAAGCCAACTCACTGACATTATACTTCGATAAGACTCACTATATGCAATTCAGAACCTGTAAGAGGTTTCCACCCAGCATATGCATAAAATACGAAGAAGAGCAGATAGAAGAGGTTGACAGTCTTAAATTCCTGGAATTACAACTTGATAATAAATTCAGTTGCAGAAACGCCTTAACAAATCTGTATTTGCAATTCGAGTGTTAGCAGACATAGGCGACATAAAAATGAAAAAGCTTGCATACTTTGCCTACTTTCATTCCATAATGTCATATGGTATAATATTTTCGGGTAACTCTTCAAGTCAAACAAAAGTTTTCAGAGTCCAAAAGCGTGTAATACGTATTATTTGTGGAGTAAATTCACGGATGTCCTGTAGAAACCTCTTCAAAGAATTGGGTATACTAACTACTGCCTCTCAGTATATTTACTCATTAATGAAATTTGTCCTAAATAATATATCTCTTTCTCCAACAAACAGCTCAGTTCATACATACAATACCAGGAACAAAAATGATCTGCACAAGGACATAAAAGCACTTACTTTGGTTCAAAAAGGGGTCCAGTACTCAGGAACACTCATCTTCAATAATTTGCCAGTAAACATAAAAAATTTAGTTACAAATAAATATCAGTTTAAAAGGAGCCTGAAAGACTTACTAGTGGTCAACTCCTTCTACTCCATTGACGAGTATTGTTATTTCAGCTTAAAAAAAAAAAATAAATTGACATGTTCCACATGTTCCTCGGGTGAGGAAAGGATGGGGAAGGAAATCGGCCGTGCCCTTTTAAAGGAACCATCCCGGCATTTGCCTGTAGCGATTTAGGGAAATCATGGAAAACCTAAATCAGGATGGCCGGAGACGGGATTGAACCGTCGTCCTCCCGAATGCGAGTCCAGTGTGCTAACCACTGCACCACCTCGCTCGGTTTGAACTTTAAGCAACAATGAATAACTCAACCATTACTTCTCTATTAAGTAAACAGCATGAAGAATAGAACAGTAAAACAAACATTCTTTCCCCCAAATATTAGGCTACCAATGTTACGTCGGAACATACATGCCACTCTGTCTACTGTGAACCATATAACAATCGGGATAGGACCGACTTGCCCACTGAGCAGAAACAGATGTGGAAGGAGAGTGAAGTCGAGAGCCTGAAAAATGTTGCGAGACTTGTGAATCAATGATAATGAAGGTCGCACAACACCCAGTCCCCTGCCGGGAATCAAACCTGGGCCCCCTGCATGGTAGGCGGTAACGCTACCGCTACGCTACAGAGGCGGACACTCACCTACAGTGACCCACAATCACTACATCTCGCATGCCCTAAGACAACAGAGAAAGGGTGAAAGGTGCCATACCTATGTTTAAAACATAAAGAAAATGCAAAGGAACTAAAAGAACAACATAGGGAAATTGTACTGGCTGATTTCTTACAATAAACATTGATGAGCCAGTCTGTAAAATGCGATAAAGTGGTAAAACAGAAAGTAAAAGAAGGAATACAAATGAAGAGCTCCAATAGCAGCATAGGGAAACGTGAGTGGCTGACTACTTACAAAAAACATGGGTGAGGCAGTCACCCTATACACTAATATTTAGAACATCTTCCTAAAATTTTAGGAAATGAATTAGACACATTACAAAATCTAGACTCTAATCACATTTGGTTGACGTTCGCTTAAAATACAGAGATCTGATGTCGGCAGTTCTGCTGCTGTTGTCTGGTCTAAAAATAAAACATTGTCTAGTAAAATGCGGCACATAGGGATCAGGTGTTTTTTGGGCGCACGGCAGCAAGGTCTTCAGCGCACATAGGGATCAGTACACCACAAGCACCACATATTGGAGGCTCCTCTCGCTAGAGCAAGAAGCCATACATCTTAAGGCTGTTGCCCATGTCAAGATGAGCAACCAGACCTCACCCCATCTGCATGGCTAGAAGGCAGTACACCATGGCCCCATGGTGGACAATACTAGATGCAACTTATTGTCCGTCACTTCCAGCCACTCATCTTCCAATCGACGCATGACTCTTAGTTCAACAGCGAAGCGATAGCACAAAGAGGGATGGCTCACGGAACTAAATGAGAATCATGACACACATCCTTAGCTGCTCCATTCCCTGCAATACCCATGTGCCCTGGCATCCAGCAGAAAAACACCTTCTTCCACTTACTTTTTAGTTGGAGGAAGGTCTCCTGGATATTCTGGACTACTTTATATGTTGACTGCAAGTGTGGTAGATAGTGAAGGGCACTCACGGAATCAGAACCGACAAGGAAATTAGCACTCAAAACATGTCTCATCTGTTCCAGTGTTTGCAAGATTGTGTACAATTCCATGTCAAGGACAGTAAAGTGTTGGGGCAGTTGGATCTTGAGGACGGGATCAGGGAAAACAATAGAGGAACCAACAGAATCCCCCTGTTTAGACCCTTCTGTAAATACAGTTACATTCTCAGTTAAAATGTCATAAAATAATATATTAAACATTTATGTAGGAGTACAATGTCTCCTGTACTGTACTAAATCGAAAATTACTCTGAGCCTCTGCCCTAATTAGGTTGGCAGACAGTTCAAACCCTGGACTGGAGGTTGAACTTGCTCCACCAAGTGACTCCAGGACATGCCGCATGCAGATCCCAAATGGACTTGTTGCTTGTGAACAATGGGACAAAAGGCTTTCCAGAGATGGACGAGCAACAGTATGGCAAATGGGTAAAGTTGGTGCACCATAGAACTTAACAAGGAAATTTTGGAAATTTGTGGTAAGATCTTATGAGACCAAATTGTTGAAGTCATCGGCCCCTAAGCTTACATGCTACTTAATCTAACTTAAACTAACATATGCTAAAGATAACACACACACCCATGCCCAAGGCAGGACTTGAACCTCCGACGGAGGGAGCCGCATGAATCGTGACAAGACGCCCTAGACCGCACGGTATAGCCACGCGGCGAACTTAACAAGGTGTGGCTGTAAAATAATGGGATTGATGAGTCACAGAGTAAGTATGCATGCGCCAAAGGTGAATGACCAATTGCTGTGAAGTGTTCTCAGTCTAATGCGGCATCTCTGGTAGCTGCAGACAAATAAGTGGGGCGTCGCTTTCGTTTATGTAAGAGCTGTTATTTTGTTTCGCTAAAAAATGATAAGTGTAATAATAGACCAACAAACTGTCATGAATTTTCACATGAAACTTGGAAAAACTGTTCAGCATGGCTTTCGTTTATGTAACAGCTGTTATTTTGTTTTGCTAAAAAATGATAAGTATAATAATAGGCCAACAAATTGTCATGAACTTGGAAAAACTGCTACTGAAACCTATCTTTTACTAAAAACAAAAAAACGTATGGCAAAGACTGTTTACCAGGTATGTGAGTTTTTGAGGGGTTCAAGCATTTCCAAGACAGCCGAGATGACTCATGCCTGGGACGCCTTCCAACAACAAAAATGGATGAAAATATCGACAAAGTAGGTAATCTGATTCGATTTGAGTGTCAGTTGAGTATCTGATCAATCACTGAAACTGCAGGAATTGACAAAAGATGTGTAAATGTAGGAATTGAAAAAGAATGTGTAATTAGGCAAATTTTACATAACTAATTTAAAATGAGAAAAATGTGTGCAAAACTGGTGCAGAAAATTCTCATGACTGAACAAAAAGAAGATCACAAAAATGTCTGTGCTGAAACTTTGAATACTGAAGTTAAAATCTTCTGGGTTATTAGGCCGCATCATGTTTCTTCTAAAATGATCGACGTTTCGACCCCTCTGCTGGGATCTTCCTCAGGATCTTCTGGTGTCCACTACTGCTAGAACACAGTCAGAGACGCGTGTCGCGTCCTCTTACAAAGGGGGAGTTTTTACGTGTTCGTGCTGGAGAAGTAATAGTATTGGTTAAAATTCATATGGCTACGATTCATGGGCAAATAGTCATAGGCTAATATTCCCACTCTGATGCAGAAGCTGGTAGAAGATGGTAGCTCATCTCCTGTGGATACAATTGGCGGCCCATTGTCATTGGATAGAAACACACAATTCCACACTTATGCTAGTTGAAATGCCTGCTACCGCTATTGGTTGGTTGCCATCAGTGGCTAGATTCGAAACGGGCAGAGCAAGAGAGGGGGAATGTTTCTCCAAAATATTATTGTCCGCCGAAGCAACACTCATCTCTGACAGTGTTCTAGCAGTAGTGGACACCAGAAGATCCTAAGGAAGATCCCAGCAGAGGGGTCGAATCATTGATCATTTTAGAAGAAACATGACACGGCCTAATAACCCAGAAGATTTTAACTTCAGTGACAACGGCCACGAAAGCCTGCAGACTTACACTTTGAATACTATTGAAACTGATCCTAATTTCTTGAAAAGGGTTGTAACATGTGATGAAACTTTGTTTTTCACTTATGATTCAGAAACTAAGAGCCAAACCATGTTTTGGAAGGGCCCAACTTCACTGAGAGCAAATGAGCAAATCAAGATTCAAAGCAATGAGGATTGTTTTTTCCCATCATTCATGGAATTGTGCCTCTTCACTGGGTGCCTGAAGGTCAAACTATTAATTAACATTACTGTATTGATGTCCCTGCTCAAGTCCTTGGAGAGTGAGAAAAAACAATCTGAATTGTAGAACAAAAAGTTGGGCTCTGCATCAAGGCAACGCACCAGTTGATACCACACTGTCTGGTATGAGGTTTCTAGTGAAGTATGCTATCCCAGAGTTAGACCATCCACCTTACTATCTGATCCAGCACAATGTGACTTTTATCTATTGCCCAAGGTCAAATCTGCATTAAAAGAAACAAGATTTCAGTCCAATGAAGCAGTGGCATACGTCATCAAGGAGCTCACAGATGAAGACTTCCAGCTCTGTTTCCATTAATGGAAAATTCTCATGGAGAGTTGTGGGGATAGAGGAGGAGAGTATAGAGAAGGTGACAATAACTAAATAAGTATGTTTTTGAAATAAAGTGTTTTACAGCAACAGTCCCATTATTTTATGAGAACACCATGAAGTACAATGAGAAGCTGCTGCTGGATGGTGAGTGGTGGTTCCACAACTGGGTAGGTGCTGATCTGATAAGCACCTGTGGTATGCCTAATTCCATCATTGTGGATACAGTCAATGATCTTCAGATAAGAAAGCCTCACTGATCCAAACATTGTGCACCCATAGTTTAGCCATGATTGCACAAACCCTTGTAAAGCTGGAGCAGATGTGCCACGTCCGCTCCCCAAGACCTATGGCTAAGGCACTTTAAGATCTTAAGTGCCTTCTGGGTTCTGTTTTCAGGACTCTCTGGTGTGGCAAGCAACAACTGCAGGAATAGGATTTTTACGAGCAGAAGTGAACAATGTAGTGAACATTGAAGGTTGCATGGCCTTATGGATTTTTTTGGGTTTGATTTAAGCTGCTGGAGTTTCTTTTCTTCAAGTAAGACACTGCAGTACCTACTCCAGACAGGATGGTCCCCAGAGCAACTGACGCACTTTGGAGAACATGAACAACTGACTCCTTTGTGGGCAGCCTTACCATATTTAACACAAGTGGCGTCTCCTTTACTTCCTAGAGTGATGTGCCCAAAGTTGAAAAGCTCATTGGGTTTGGGACACAGGACCACATGCTTAAGTGAAGGAAACCTGCCTTGCTATGCTCCGGATGTTTGGTGCTATTGAAGGTAAGGATAAAGGAGTTAGATTTTACCAGATACCCATCCAACCATTTCATGACATTTTGTACATCTACAATATCTTCCTGGGTCCACTCATCTTTCAGTTTCTACTTGTGAATATTGATAATATATCTACAGGGCACAACTTCTTTGCTGTAGTCCAAGGTGTTGTGTAACTCCATTTCAATGGCATATTCCCCAATGCTTATAGCTTTCCGGAGGCTCATCGCTTGTTGGGAACTAAAAGTTTCAATCAAAAGTGTTCCATTAAACAATTGCTTGGCTACTTTTAAAGTGCTGGCAAAGCCCTCTAAACGGTTTTGAATGTAGAAATGCAAAACTTTCTCAAAGTTGCCCTCTTTTCTTTTAACTACCAAAAACGCATTCTGATTAGCAGCATGCTTTCTATTTCTAGAAACAATAGTTTTCAAACAAATTCTGGGTCAGGATGATTGGCCACAGGATCCCTCTTGTTGGATTAGGTCTTAGCATCTACAAGTGGCCCAGTCATTCTGATAGGAGGAGGAGAAAATTTTTAGGGTTCCATCTTGGTCCCACAAGCAGCTAAGGAAAGAAGGGTCCATCAGAAGACCCTGTGTGCCTAGGTAAGCCTTATATAACTGAGGAGTGGCAGGTTCCCCAGAGGATGGCTGCCAATGACTGTTCCACCTCCAATAGTCACACACCTCATCAGCGTGCAGCACACCTTGAGGGTTTTTACCACAATATCTATCAGGGCAGTCAAGCCAAGAATCCCATTCCCTGTGTCACACAAGTTCCACCATCACACCACATGCCTATCACTTGAGGCATGCCCAGATCTGATGACAAAGTACTGGCGGTGCTTACCAGTTCACAGCTCCTGGCGTCACCAAGTCCATACCCAGAAAACAAATGCTGTGCCCATGAGGGCTCCACAAGTGAGGTAGCACACTGTGTACACTTTAACCAACACTTGTGTGAGAGACCTTGCAAGTCGGTGACCCAGGTCACATATAACTGCTCAGGACACTTGTACTGCTGGTTAAACTGCAATCATGTTGTCACCACAGTGATTTGATGTGCAAAATACTGTGTAAGCAATTGACAGATTTCCCCTAAGTTAAGTTTCTTGGGCTCAGTAGAGAGCATCAAATTTTCCACAATTTCGTACAACCCTGCACTACTGGGCAATGACAAGGCGGCCGTATCAGTTGGATCAACAATACCCCTTATCTGGCAGTGCCGCAGGAACCAGCACAGTTAATTCTTCCACCTTTTCATAGACTTGTTCGAACCAGTGAATGGTGTCGGGGACGGTGGGGGAAAAGGCAGCATGTGAGAAGATCAAAGCAGCTCCTGCTGCAACTGCAATTATTGCTTCAGGAGGTGTAACTGTTCCTGCCAGCATTGCATCAATGCCATGTCCATGGTCGCCACAAATTAAAACTATGAGAAAAAAATAAAAGCTTCACACCACATGTAAGAATGTCCTTCATAATGAAGGACATTCTGAATGAATGACACTCTTTCTGAATGAAGGACACTCTGTATATGCACATTTGTGACAACACCGTTGCATCATCCTGGCAGCACTAAAGTCACTATTCTAGTCAATGGTGGGTACTTGATAGGGAACTGAACCACAGAAGTGGGAAAACTTGATGTGCAAGTCAGTCTACAGAGAGCGGAGAGTCCAAACATCGCTTATATATCAGGGCATGGAGAAAGCAAAAATGTGACCAACACGGATTATCAAAATAAGTAGCACATGGAAGCAAGAGCAACGCATGATGCGGAAACCAGGTCTGTGCTGATTGATCTGAACAATCTGGCCCAGCCTCTGGCCACTGACAAGTAAACACCTGGGTCAGTGAGTCTGCCCATTCTATGCTCTGAGTTGCCCATCTGTGATACCTTTTCGCATTACGCTGCTGAAAGAACCATGACAGCTTGTCTGTGTCCATACATGTGTGCACTGTCGAGAATACTGAAGACAAAATATAAAGCATGCTTCAGATCATTTCCCTAAATAAAACTATGGAGAGAAATAGAAATAAATTGTATGAGTTCATTAAAAGAATGGGACAAGAAAGACTTCCAATATGAACTGGAATTTTCAGAATGCGAAAGAAGATCAATCGAAAGACCACGAACAAGATGGAGAGACCAGGTGAAAACGATGAGAACCGAACAGGACTATGATGGAAGAAAATGCTGAATGACAGACTTAGTGGGGAAAGAGGAGATTCGATGAGGCTCTGTGAATGAGCTGCATACAGCAGAAATGTTTCAGAAGTAGTAGATCTGATTCCGTCAAGAACAGAACATTTGTTTTTGTTTTCAATGGCACTATCATATTCACAGTAGCACTCTACTGACACTAATTTGTGAAACACTAAGGTAAAAACCATTATGGTAAAATAGCCATGTATGAGTCACGAAAAGACAATTCTTTCATCAAATTTCAGTGCCAGTGATTGTAAAGAAGTTTGCTTTGTGGGTAGATGTCGATGACAGACCTACTCCAACAGACAAGTTGACGAGGTATTTCACTGAAACCTGTAAAATTAAAGAAAAAAGTAGCTTCTCACTAGAAAAGAAACAGGCAAAATTTTCCTACTTTCTTCAGAAGATCGCTAGAAAAATATTCTGGATACTTGCATTCCTCTCACCTTCTAAAAGAAATTTTAATTCTGCCAGTGTAATTCTCAACAAAAAATGGTCACTTTGAAATCTGGACAATATTGATGCTCTTTTTATTTATATCAACTCTACTATCTGAGACCAATGGGTAAAATAGTATACTAAAACTATTTTTGCACATTAAGTTTTGTTTTCTTTCGTTTGTACTTATGAAAAAGATTTTCCTTGCTGCATAAGCTTGTTGTATATGCTTGATTTACCTAAATTGTTTTTCAAATTACTTTTGATTTACTGAAGTGAAACAAGACTACATTTATTTCAAAATAAGTATTGAGCAGCAGGGGCAACACTGGCAGTTTTATTTCAAACTCGGATCATGTGCTATGGAGTTTACATGTAGGAAAATAGTAACTTTAGAGTAGCTAAAGACAGAACGCACATGCTCCATAGCAGGCGAACAGCATGGCGCATGCTGTTTGTGTTCTCTTGACAGGGTGTGGGATGCCTACTTGCTGTCGCCTGAGATGCACCCATCAAGTGGGTTTTAGTGCAATGGGATGGGGTAATCCAAAGCCATGGGTTGGCATGTGGCCACACTGAATGAGATGTACCAGGCCAGCTTCAAAGCCCATGGGCTCAGACTAAAAAAAAGTGCTCTGTTCAAACAACATATATACTGGAGTGAGAACAAGCTGTATTTGCAGTGTAGCACTGTATGACTGTGAAACATGAACAACAGTAGAAATGAAACTAATTCCCTTGAACCATTTGAGGTATGCCACTGGAGACACATGTTAAAGTGGACAGATAACACCACCAGTCAGGAAGTCCTATAAAGAATTGGTGAAGAAAGATCAACAAAACGAAGAAGACACGAGACATAACCAGTCCATTATAAATATCCTAGAAGATACATTACAAGGGAAGTTCAAGGAAGACTGTGACTGGCATTTTTAAGATAATGCAGAAGTCTAATTATGCAGAAATGAAATTAGCTTGTAATAAATCCAGGTGGAAGTCTGCCAACCAATCGAAAGATTGATGTTGAAGAAGACGATAGTTATATAAGGGAAGAGAGTTCAGTAAATACACTATATAATGAGGAGTGAAGTGGCTGACAGTTTTTATATTTGTGTTGAATTACTGGAGGAAACCAACAACATTAACACTGAAGTATACAACTTGCACTTTATGAGTTATGCTTGTTAATTTAATACATTCCTTTTTTTAATAGCCACACTTTTGTAAATAAATATATTCATATGGTTTTATTTCCTTTTACTTTGTTTTACTGTAATGAAACATCTATATACTTAAAGAATACTTTATCTTTCATAACTGACTTCGTAACTTATGCATATGGTTAGTTACTACATATCTGTTGTGTTATGCGATATGATGTAACATCAATGATACCGTCACATTTCTGTTCAGAAACATGCAAGCAATTTGGTGTAATAATGCAATGTATATATATTTTTAAGTCATAATTTAATAGTAACAATATCAACAATGAAACTTTGAAACTAAAATTGACACCAAATATAACAAATCCTGATAAACATATGTGTTTGAAGTGTGTAATGGACAGGTATTATTAGTTGGAACTAGACATTGCTGTTAGCATAGATACTTGCTTGACACAAGTGAGGGCTCTGTGAATTTTAAAACTAAATGAATGTGTGCAAGCAAGCTAGACAATAAGTTGCGACGAGTCTATCATCTGGACTCATTGCATATGATGCCCATGTCGTACAATTATGTCAAGAATTACTGATGGATTTAGCTAATAATATGAGGATAGAAGAATCTGATAACAACATCTGCATTACATCCACTCTCACAACACACAAGCATTATTAGAACCGTTGCTACTGCTATGTTGGAGTGTATAAATCTGAACCACCAGTTAAAAGTTAAGTTGAAGTGTATGGTACAATCTCAGTTACATTGTGTGTAAAGGCATTTTTGGTTGTTCAAAATCACATTTCCGTTCCCCTGTGCTGGGTTGTTAAAAAAATATGCCACTGTGTTAGCAAATAACACAAAAACCTGCAATTAGTAATACCAGCACTGTTCCTTACAGTTAATTAAACTTACTTGAATTGTTTCTATGCTGTATGCCTTAAAGTAGCTTGCCTTACCTGTTTTACTCTGTGTGTGTGTGTGTGTGTGTGTGTGTGTGTGTGTGTGTGTGTGTGTGATCTACATCTGCAGTCCACAAGCCATCACATGCTGTGCAGCTGATGTGCTACAGTCTCTACCGAATGCCATAGTATAACAATGAAAACAATCAATTTTTGACAAGAGGTAATGGAGTAGATTAAAAAGCTACTCACCAAATGGCAGCAGAACAAATGCATAACAGAAGACTATAATTAAGCAAGCTTCTGGAGCCAGTGGCTTCTTCTCCAGCACAGTTCTAGCTACACATTTCTGTCCCCATTAAAACTACTAACAAACAACAGTACTTATATTTTGACAGTTGCCATTCTTTCCATGTCAAATGTTCCCTCCCATACAGCCTTGCATTCGAAGCAAACATATTTGTTTGGATGCACATTTTCTACAGCAATACACCACCATTCTCATCACAGCTTTCACTGGATGTAATTACCCCACCAGCTTAGTTCAAAAACAGATTTCCCAGGCCATCACATCCAATTCTGGTACTGCTGATCCCTACAAAAAACAACTTCAGAGCACACCACTGGTCAATCAGTATTATCGTGGTCTGGAAAGTATTAGTCAGCTACTTCGACAAGGCCATGACTTCCTAAAATCATGCCCTGATATAAGATCCATTCTGTCTGAGATTTTGCCCATCACAGCTAGAATAGCTTTTAGTCGCCCTCCCAGTTTCCGCAATATTTTTGTCAGTCCCTATGCACCTTCTGCATCCATCTTCCTACCTATGGTTCCTACCAATTTGACTGTCCCTGCTGCAATACTTGTCCAATGCATCCTCCCACCACCACCCGTACCAGCCCGGCAACTGGTAAAACATATACTATCAAAGGGAGAGCCACCTGAGAAACGACATGTCGCATACCAGCTGTTATGTAAACACTGTTCAGCCTTTTGCATCAGCATGACTATCACCAAATTATCAGTTAGGATGAATGGGCATAGGCAAAGGGTGTATATTGGCAATATACAATATCCTGTTGCAGAGCAGGCTCTACAGCACGACAATCATGACCTCGGTGCCTATTTCACCAAATGTGCCATCTGGATTCTTCCCCTAGACATCAGTTTCTCAGAACTCCGCAGGTGGGAACTAGCACTATAACATGTCCTTGGTTCTCGCCACCTGTTCTTAATATATGTTAATTTCTTCCATCTCAGCATTTCTTCACAGTAACTACACCTTTTTCACTCCATTTTAGTTTTCTAAATCTTTCATTTTCTGACCTGTCTATTTTTAGCCGACGTCCTTCCATCTCTGTTACATATAATGCATTTAGCTTGTCACTCTTATTAACTCGTGCAAAATGTTTTATCAGAATGTCTGTCTTGCATATTACCCTGCCTTTCACATTTAAGCTCTCAGGTTTTCAAATCTCGTCCGTTGCAGTCCCCAACAATCAGTCTTTCTTTCTCATGACGTCCGGTAAGTCTCCCCTGACCTGCAGTTCTGGGTGACTTTTACGAAATCTACCCCTTTTGCTACATGTCTGCAGTACTTTTCCTGCATCCCTCTTCCTTCCCCTTCCACCCTTCTGCTTGAAGGAGGAGCCAGTGGCTTGAGAAGCTTGCCCAATTATAACCTTTTATGTGAGTGTTCTGCTGCCACTTGGTGAGTAGGTTTTTTATCCATCCAATTCTAATAGAATACCAACTTGTGTATTTTTTTGGAAGAGTGGGGATTAATTGTGTATAAATGTTGTTTATGGTAAAACTGGGAAGATCCAAGAGCTGCAGCTGAAATTTTTCGGCGTATTGCATTTGTCGGAGCAGCCACAGTATTACCATTTAGAAATGTCACACTTTGTACTATGTTTTATTTTCCTATTCTGTACTATTATACTTCTTGCACAGGTTAGCAGAGTTAGCTCTTATACACCAATTAACTGCAACGGATTAAAAAGGGAGCTGATGAAAGTGGAAAAACATAAAAAAAGAGATGTAAAAGTCTCCATCTGCACTACAAACCAGTCTTGAAATGTAAGATAAATAACATAGGTAACCCACCTGTTGCATCAAACGAGTTTTCTCACTGAAGACGGCAGCAACAACAACAATGTACTATTAATTAAATTCTTGATGTGACATGAACAACACCCTTTGAACGTACGTATTTTTTGTATGAATAATTTCGCAGGAACCTGTCAATCAGATGTTAAGAAAAAGCGCCAAGTGGAGATTTGTAGCTTTGTACTTTGAGACATCAAAATAACAGAACTTCTTCTCATCACATGTCAGGCCCACAGAAGAAGTATAAATAATGTAATTAAATATATTTGTATATCTAGAGTTCATCTGAAACAGCCACAGTCAAACAATAACAATCGCAACACTGCAGAAATTGACTAAATTGGACAGGAGTCATCCACAGGTAACGAAATGTTCACAAAATGATAAAAAGCAACAGAATCCGGCACAACAACAGCAAAAAGTAACGGTACATCATCTTTTAAATCCTTTAGTAAGAATGATATTTCTCCAGCACTTGGAACTTCCTCTTCACATCTGCAAAAACAGAAAATACACATTAGAATTCATAATGACGAATAGGTCATTGTGAAAGGAAAGGCTGTAGCCAGGAAGAGGAATTCTGATGGCAAGGCAGTTTGGGGATGGTGGTTCACATGGGATAAGCAGTAATGGAGGAACAATATATACGAGGGCGGTTCAGAAAGTAACCTCCGATTGGTCACAGTGCGGGTTGTGGGGGGAGTAGCGACGCCATCTGTGCGTTCACGCACTTAACAGGTCAGTCGGCATCAAGCCGTGGTCGAGTGAACGTCGTACCTGCGCTAGTTTAGTTTTTGTGGCAGTTTGAAATGTGTGCTGCAATAGAAAACCCTGCCAAATGTGAAGTGCGTGCTGTCATAAGGTTTTTTACAGCCAAAAGATATTCTGCAGCAGCTATTCATCGTGAGCTTTGTGCCGTGTACGGACCAAGAGTTATGAGTGAAGGAGTTGTCCGTGAATGGGTACGTTTATTTAAAAGTGGACGAGAAAATGTTCATGATGAAGAGAGGAGTGGTAGACCATCATTGGTGACTGACGAACTCGTTCAGACAGTTGATGCAAAAGTTCGTGAAAATCGACGTTTCTCAATGTCGGAGTTGTCTACTGGTTTTCCACAGATTTCTAAGACTCTCTTGTACGAGATAGTGACAGCAAGATTGGGTTACCGTAAGTTCTGTGCACGATGGGTGCCCAAAATTCTTACCGACCACCACAAAACTCAAAGAATGGCCTCTGCATTAGACTTTCCGTCACGTTATGAGGACAAAGGAGAACCATTGTTAAACAGAATCGTGACCGGTGACGAAACCTGGATTAAGTACGTGAACCCTGAGACAAAAGAACAATCAAAGATGTGGGCACATTCAAATTCGCCTACCAAACCAAGAAAAGCCTCGCAAGATTTTTCTGCCAGAAAACTGATGGCAACGGTGTTTTGGGATGCCAAAGGGGTGTTGTTGGTTGAATTCATGGAACGTGGTACGACCATTAATCAAGACGTGTACTGTGAAACAATAAAAAAGTTACGACAGGCTATACAGAACAAACGCCGCGGTATGCTGACTTCCGGTATCGTTTTTTTGCACGATAACGCCCGTCCTCACTCTACTCGCAGAACAACGGCCCTTCTTGAGTCCTTCAAGTGGGACGTTATCAACCATCCACCTTACAGCCCAGACCTGGTGCCAAGTGATTATCACCTCTTCATGCATTTGAAGAAATGGCTCGGGTCACAGCGGTTTGATGACGACGACGAAGAGCTCAAAGATGCGGTCACAGGCTGGCTCCAGGCACAAGCGGGTGATTTTTATGCAGAAGGAATTTCAAAGCTTGTGAAGAGATACGATAAGTGCCTCAATCGCTATGGAGACTATGTAGAAAAATAGTGCAAAGATGTAGTTGTAAGATGTATATATTAAAATATTTTTATTTAACTTGGTGTATTTTTTTAAATCAACCGGAGGTTACTTTCTGAACGGCCCTCGTAGAACCACATTTTCGTCAATGAGAGGAAAATAATCATTAAAATAAAATAAATGGCGACTACCAGAAAGGGAGCAATAAGTGAAAAGATACTAAGAAATAAAACAAACATGGAGATGACAATGTCACAAATAAGAGTCAAAAGTGACTTGGGGGGGGGGGGGTGGAAACAACAACAAAGTGGTTCAATAAGAAGGCCACTAAGATTGGGGTTATTTATCAAGGGTAAGTGGAGCACATAGAGGTGATAAGTTGGTATGGGACAGAGTTGGAGAGGGGTGGGGGTGGGAGGGAGGGGGAGAGGAGGGGGAGAGAGGGGGGAGGGGGAGAGAGATAGAGAGTGAGTGCGTGTGTGTTCTGAAGAAGGACATTGTCTAAAAGGTAAGCAATATTTCAGCATTTATATGTGCCTGTCCACAACTCAGTGCCTCCTCTACCTTGTGAGAACTAATTCTTCATAACTGTTTTATATAGTATAAGGAAACAATATTCCTCTTTTTACAAGAAAGGAAAGGCATTTTGGGCTGGCAAATATATTTAAAAACAAGTAAGATTAAATTTGTAAAAATGAAGAGCCATTTATTTGCAAGAACCAGAGGGTTACAGATGAAAAATTTTTATTAATGCCAGAATGCTATTGACTCTTTTATACTATCAGTCCATCAAAAAAAGAACCAACTTCTCATATATGGAGATGATTTGTCTTGAGGACTGTTATGACACTTGAGATGAGTTGTGAAAGATTAGGACCTCTCCCTACACTTATAGAAATGTAACACTGATAACTGTATTGTTGAAATTCAACAACAGCCACATATCTTTAGAGTTATAGACCATCAATTTTGGCAGTTGTATTGGTATGGAATGAGCCGTTGGCTGTTACAGGAAAAGTTAACATCTGAATGCAGTTTTTTTCAGATTACTTTAAGCACAGTAGCTTTCATGACACTTGTGGGACCTTTCCTTGAGTGTTATCTGTTTTCTTAAGAGTTGTTTTATATTTGGTTACACTGACTAATAAAAAGGAAAACGTTCAAAGATAAACTGCATAATTTGTGATATGTTTATTTTACTAGTAAAAGAATGTGACATTCTAACTTATCTCCTATTGGATATCAACATCTACACCTATGCTCCAAAAGCTACCTTACAGTGTGTGGCAGAGGGTGCTTTTGGTATCACTACCATTTTCCCGCCATTCTCTTTCTATTCATGAAACTAATGGGAAGTACAACTATCTGTAAGCCTCCATCTGAACTATAATTCCTCTGATTTGTCCTGTCATGGTCACTTAGTAAGATTTTTGTGGGCACCAGATACAATATATTGCTTTACTGTTTGTACAACATTCTCTTATAGTGTCAGCTACAGGAGTCTGTTGAGCATCTCTCACTAACTGAATAAATTTGTGATGAAACGTGTCACTCTTCAGTGGATCTTCTTTGTCTCCTCTGCAAATCCTACCCGGAAAGAGTCTAAGATTGATAAGTTAAGTGTAACAATATGAGAAGGAAAGTTGCTACTCACCATATAGCAGAGATGCTGAGTCGCAGATAGGCACCACAAAAAGGCTCTCACAATTAAAGCTTTCGGACATTAAGGCCTACATCAACAATACACACACACACACACACACACACACACACACACAACTGCAGTCTCAGGCAACTGAAACCACATGAGACTGCAGTTGTGTGTGTGTGTGAGTTACGTTTGTTTGTTTGTGTGTGTGTGTGTGTGTGTGTGTGTTTGTTGTTAACAAAGGTCTTAATAACCGAAAGCTTTAATTGTGAGGGTCTTTTTGTTGTACCTATCTGCAACTCAGAATCTCCGCTATATGGTGTGTAGCAACTTTCATTCTCATATTGTTACATTCCATGCTGGACTTTCCATTGTTTGATTTAAGATTGATAAGTTATATTCAACAAATGACTGAGCTTATGGTTTGTAAGTTAATTCTTTCATGGGTGAATTATATTTTATTTGGATTCTTCCAATGAATCTCAGTCTGACATTCACTAGATTTATGTGGTCATTCCACTTTAGGTAACTCCAGATGGGTGCTCTTACACAAACAGGGTGGTTATAATTAAACTTTCATTACTTTTGTAGGGGCCTCATGACAAATGAGTGATCACAGGACAGTGAAACATTTGTAAGGACATTCAAAAAAAAGAAATAATGAATAAAGCACTGAAAGAAACATTTAATTTCCACATGTGGGAGTAAAATTTGTTAATTGTGTACCATGTTTACATTCCAGGTTACGAAAATTGTTCAACATGACGACCATCTGCACTCATGACACTCTGAAACCACATAAGAGATTGCTTCACTGCTACCCGAAACAACAGTGGACTACGGAATGTTTAACTGTTGTGACACTGCTTGTGCACTGGTTGAAGACTGAGCACAGCGCAAACAGCATTCTCAGCCAAGGCAACAGTAACTTCTTCAATAATCTGCGGCACAACAGACTGTCAGCATCTCCCAGTAGTAATTCTCAAATCACCACTCAATTCAAACTTACGAATCATGTTCCCCAAACCCGATGAGGCACAAGGACTTCTCCATATTCCTTTAATGCACTAACACTCGTGAAGTGCAGCAGAACTATTGCTGTTGTTTAGATTAAACAGTTTTACAAGCAAAGCCCTGCTCATTCTGTCCATACCCATGCTTATTGTCTGCAACTGTAATGCACTCTCATGCTTGCATTTCAACCCTACACCATCATACCAATATTGGTGCCTAACAGTAAGTCATGACATTAACGAAAATCCTACAGTGTACAGTCTAAACATCATTCCGAACAGTATATAGTTTTCCGCTTACACTGGATCAAGTAATGAAAGTTTAATTATAGCTTCCCTGTGTTATGTTTGTTATGATTTCTATTACTTTATCACAAAAAGTTTAACTTAACAGTAATTGGTCTTTCTACTTATTTATGCAAAATATTTTAGATTGAATTACAGTTAGCCTCAACTGCCAATCCTTACACCAAACATGGTCAGAACTGCGAATCTTCTTGTGTATAGTTCTCTGCTGTTACAACCTTCTTTAATACAACAGTATCACCATAAATATAGTTAGGCATTTTGAATATCATGAAGTCATTTAACGTATTTGAGTGAATGTGCATACTGACACTTGATGAAAAGACTCAAAGTAGAATATCAACCAGCACTCAGTACACAGCTGCAACGGCTGAGTACCAATGCCTCACAATGTCAAATATGTCCACCTGCATGATACTCGCCATTAACTTACTTAACCCTTGCACGATCTGCCACAGATATCAAGCAACCTGCTACTGCTCTTACTACCTGACATGACTATCACAGAAGATTTTTTTTCCCCTAGGCTCTTGCCTTGGTGCTTTTTTTCCTCTGCCTTTTAAACCGCTATCCTTCGTTCAACTTTCAACCCAGTCGATCTTTAGATGAGCACATATTAATGGTTGATCATAGGCAGGTGTATGCAAACATCGCAGTACCCACATCTTACGATGACTTCACTTAGTGACAACCAATCACTTTGCAGCGATGGCAGTAGACCTATTGTGTTGGCCATCATGCTGGTGAGGGCGTGGAGGAGCTCCATATATGGGTATAGGAGAGGGGATACATGAAAGTGGGAGAAGGGTGTAAGAAGGAAAGGGGTGGGGACATAGGTGAAACAGAAGGGTAACAGCAAACTCTGCATCTACTTCTGTTTTCTGTGGTCAATTATGTAAAACTGGTAGGCAAGAATGCAAATACACACATAAAAAAAGTTTTGCATCACCTAGGTTCTGAGAGTTCTGGACCTGTACAGAAAACTGAAAAAGAGATCAACATAAACATCATTTCTGTCATTTTTATTGCTCATGAAAACCACAAATTGCATGTTGTATCACCATACAGCGAGACTTTCAGAGGTGGTGGTTCAGACTGCTGTACACACCGGTACCTTCTAATACCCAGTAGCACGTCCTCTTGCATTGATGCACGCCTGCATTCGTCGTAGCATACTATCCACAAGTTCATCAAAGCACTGTTGGTCCATATTGTCCCATTCCTCAACGGCGATTCAGCATAGATCCCTCAGAGTGGCTGGTGAGTCACGTCATCCATAAACAGCCCTTTTCAATCTATTCCAGGCATATTCGATACGGTTCATGTCTGAAGAACATGTTGGTCACTCTAGTCGAGCAATGTCATTATCCTGAAGGAAGTCATTCATAAGATGTGCACGATGGGGGTGCGAATTGTCATCCATGAAGACAAATGACTTGCCAATATGCTGCTGATATGGTTGCACTATTGGTCCGAGGATGGCGTTCACATATTGTACAGCCATTACGGCACCTTCCATGACCACCAGCGGCGTATGTCAGCCCCACATAATGCCACCCCAAAACAGCAGGGAACCTCCATCTTGCTGTACTCGCTGGACAGTGTGGCTAAGGTGACCAGCCTGACCATGTTGCCTCCAAACATGTCTCTGGCGATTGTCTGGTTGAAGGCATATGCGACACTCATCAGTGAAAAGAACGTGATGCCAATCCTGAGCGGTCCATTCGGCATGTTGCTGAGCACATGGTGTCGTGCTTGCAAAGATGGACCTCACAACAGGCATTGGGAGTGAAGTTAAGCATCATGCAGCCTACTGCGCACAGTTTGAGTCATAACACGACGTCCTCTAGCTGCACGAAAAGCATTATTCAACATGGTGGTGTTGCTGTCAGGGTTCCTCAGAACCATAATCCATAGGTAACGGTCATCCACTGCAGTAGTAGCCTTTGGGCAGCCTGAGCGAGGCTCATGAAAACCACAAATTGCATGTTGTATCACCATACAGCGAGACTTTCAGAGGTGGTGGTCCAGACTGCTGTACACACCGGTACCTTCTAATACCCAATAGCACGTCCTCTTGCACTATTGGTCCGAGGATGGCGTTCACATATCGTACAGCCATTACGGCACCTTCCATGACCACCAGCGGCGTATGTCAGCCCCACATAATGCCACCCCAAAACAGCAGGGAACCTCCATCTTGCTGTACTCGCTGGACAGTGTGGCTAAGGTGACCAGCCTGACCAGGTTGCCTCCAAACTAGAGGAAGAAGATACTTTCATTGAAGAAAAATTTAACCTCGCACCACAAAATAAAGTAGGTCCATTAAGAAGAACAAACTGAGTAGTTTTACCAACTCCTCTAGTTTCATTCTTTTTACCCTTCGCAGATGATGTCGAAGCACCAAGGGTGCCGTCCACATTGACAAGTGATTAGTAAACCAGCAATCACTTGTCAATGTGGACGGCACCCTTGGTGCTTCGACATCATCTGCGAAGGGTAAAAAGAATGAAACTAGAGGAGTTGGTAAAACTACTCAGTTTGTTCTTCTTAATGGACCTACTTTATTTTGTGGTGCGAGGTTAAATTTTTCTTTAATGAAAGTATCTTCTTCCTCTAGTTTGGGTAATGGATGGCTGACTGTAGCTTTCGTTGCTTGTAACAATGCAGGTAGAGCAGGTTTGGAATCGTTTGAAACTAGGGAAATCTTAGCATACTGTACTATACCTGTTTCTGAGATTATTATTGCTAGTGAGGGTTCCTACCTACTTCCGCACGGGAGTTTGTCTTTGTCTTGTCGTAGACGTTGTAAGATAAATTCTTTGCTGTCTCTCTGTATCTCCTCTCCATGTCCGAACAACATAGCTTTGGTTCACTCTGAGATGCCTGGACACTTCCCTTGTTGAGAGCCCTTCCAGGCACAAAGTAACAATGCGGACGCGATCAAACCGCGGTGTTGACCGTCTACGCATCGTTGAACTACCGACAACACAAACCCGGTACCTCCTTCCTGGTGGAATGACTGGAACTGATCAGCTGTCGGACCCCTCTGTCTCATAGGTGCTGCTCATGCATGGTTTGGGTGGGTTTAGTGACATCTCTGAACAGTCAAAGGGACTGTGTCTGTGATACAATGTCCACAGGTAATGTCTATCTTCAGGAGTTCTGGGAACCAGGGTGATGCAAAACTTTTTTTGATGTGTGTAATTAAAGTTACAAAACTTTAAAAATTTTACGAGAATAAAAAAGTTTAGAAACTAATATAAAAAATTGAACAGTTATGTGATGACTGTCATATTTGAAAAATCATAAAAAGTATATGACTCTTTTATACCTAAGTTAACATTCAAAACAAATTTTCTAGTAATGTGTTGCACTAAAGTAAGTGCTCATATTAAACTACATACATGTGTATAAATAAATGACTGACAGAACCATGATGAAGTGCATTTTATAAACAAATGTAATTAATGAAGAAAATAAGCACAGAACAGTCATTGCTAAAAGAATTTCAAATGTTATCTCTATTTGAGTGCAAACAACTATTGTTACATACTGTTAAAATGAAATTACAACAAAGTAAAATGATGTTAGGGTAGCAGTGCCCTATTCGGGGCCATTCGGTAGTGTTGCATTGCTGGTGCAAGCACCATAATTATGTTTACTTGCATGTTTTCAGCAGTGTGTGGTCACACATAGTCGGTGGTCACCACATTCCGCAACTGCAATCTCAGTATGCATTCTTTCACTGTTTGTGTGATGATCAAAAGTAGGAAACATATTACAAACTTAGTGTGATAGTTTTAAAAACTGTATTCAGTATTTTGGCCTGCTCTCTGTCATCTTGTGTTTTGGTACCTATATTTTATTTCAATGGTCATCTGTACCAATGATTTTGATAAATTTACTAACTTTAAGTGAGACCAAAATGTTTTTGGACTTTTCAGCAAATTAGTTGGCAAAATTTTACTTGCACTACTCTCCTTAAATTCTTTTTAGCTTCATTCAGCTTTGGTTTGCCTTTAACGTAATTAAAATCTCTTAGTTAAAGTAGCTTTTGTAGCAATTTTCTGATACTACTTCTGAACTATATTCCTTTTTACCTTGCTCAGCCCTTAGATGTCTAAAGCATGTTGTGCAATAATTCTAAATTTACTGATTTATATTCCACACCTCCATCCCCAGAGATCAAAGTTTGATGTTGATTGTTGAGATAAACTGCAATTTTATTCCTTTTTAACTTGCTGCTCAGAAATATTTTCCTACCTTTTTTAAAATTTATCTTAACATTTTTTGCCAATGATATTATGACAGCTGTATGATTCCCTCCTCTGCGATTACTTAACTGAAACCCGTCCCTATCCCTGGCACCTTTTTTAATATGTGAATCTCCTGATCTATAGATGCTAAGACGAAATTTGCCACTATTATATTATCATGATCAGGAAATTTCTTTCTTCTTTTTTGTGCTGGCCTTATCCCATACCTTCACGAGTTGGCATGTTAACCAGGATTTGGCAATGTTAGTGGTAGGGGTGGCCAGGTGCCCCTTCTGTTGTCACCGCTTCCCACCCGGGACACAATTTGTGTGCCCCATCTACCTGCACCTAGTATTATCCATGTGATAGTGTGAGAACTTTTTAAAGTGTCTGTGAACCATGTAACTGAGGTGTAACGTACGTGCCAGCCGAGTAGTCATGTAATTAGATGTGGCAAACTGCCTAACAACCACATTCATGCTGGCCAGCATACTGGGTGTTGTTGTTAATTCACTGGGCAGATTTGATTCTCAAATCCTGGAAGTATGTGCTAAGGGTTGTGGCTATCTGGGTGGGTTCTGGATAGGAAATTTATCTGTGGTATTCTCAAAGTTTTCTGCTATTACAGTTTTTGAGATGGGTGGTATACAAAAGCATTCAACTGTCATGTTTGAATTAGCGCTGGTGCTTACCTTCAGCCACACTTTCTCACTTTCAGCATCTTTCATAATATCATTAGATATTTATGACAACAAATATGCTGCCACCACCATCACCATCTAGCCTATCCTTGTAATAGATATTGCAACTGAAAATTAGGATTTTGTTGTTATTCAGTTCTGGTTTAAACCGGCTGAAGTTCATGATACAATGTGGACAATATTCTGTTTAACTCGAGAGACAGATTGTAGGACCTTAGTGTGAGCACTCTTGCAGGTATCTAATACATTTACATTTTTTCTTTGTGACCTGCAAGGACAAAAATTATATGTGACTGACTACTCTTTTCTCTGACTGCAGGAGTAAAATCACCGTAAAAGCATAAAAGGTGTGGAGCAGTTCCTCACCTTTTTTTTTTTTTTAAATAAAAAAGAGAGACCGCCATGGAAGGGAAGGGGGAAGGAGGGATACTGTTATGTGGTATCCTTTGTAAGAAATCATACTGAGTATAAATATAGAAGGAAAATACAAAATAGGTCTTTCATTCATGTCACATTATGAGACACAGATGATGTGACTATTAACTGTTTAGTTGACACCTGACTGTCATGTGAAAGTTGTGACTTAAAATAAAACAGTTCTCTGTAACAGTCACCTACTTATTACCCCTCTTTGTATTAGTTCACACTGTCACCATCAGGTGATAAAACTACTACTTTTTGTGCTAGGAGCAGCTAGACAAGAGACACAGACACTTACAATCTTGCAGTGATGATGAAAATTTTCCATCATGAAAAGCACTACCAAATATAAAAATTTACTTACAGAAGCAGAAGAGCAAACATAATGTTGAATCTGTGATGGAAAATGTCTTGTAATTCTGAAACGCAATAATACTGAGGGAGTATATTTTTTGCTGGATCACCTCATTTATCTGTCAATGCATCAGTTTCCACATCAGTAAAAATGATATTATGACTACATTTATACTAAAACAATCAATTTGAATGGTTTCATTCTGTTGCTAGTGCTTATTCTTGCAATACATGTTCCTAACAGCAGGATGTATTTCCCATTTGTGACTTTTTTAGCTGGTGATGATATGAATCTGACATTACATAAAAGGAAGACCCTGAGTGGACTAGTACCCAGACAGATTGGCCATTGATGATGATGTCAATGAGAATTGCTGATAGCTTCTTGATTGTCACCCATGGAGGATTTGTATCTGAGGCAGTCACACCTCCATAAGTGGTTGCTTCACTTAGTTTTTATGATGTTGGTGGCTAGGCAAATGGCTGGTATCTCTGTAAAGCAAAAGGGAATGGCTACAGCATGTTGGGGAGTGAATCATCCAGGGTCCCACAGGTCAATTACAATTGTTTTTAGTTGAATGGCTTGATTGTCTGGTGGTATAGCAGTTGTTGAAAACATGCCTTCTTTTTCTGCAGTAGCACACATATCCACACTGGCCTCTTGTTCTCTGTCCTCCAGGTGTCTATCGTTCTATGGCGGGTTATACTTGGTGTAGAAGTGTGTTGAACTTGCTTGGTTGAGTACTGGGTTGTCATTCTATTATTTCCTGACATACTGGGTCAACAGTCATGGCTGCTATCTCTTGCTTACTTGATGTGACAGCTTTGGTTGTCATAAAATGCTGTATCTTTTCTCTCGTTACGTGATGTAGGAGTGAGGTGAGATCGTTGTGGCCTTCTGCAGCTGCCAACGGGACCATATTTGAAAGTTGGTCATACTTCTTTTGTCTGATTCTTTTCTGTTGCATTTCCTCCATGTGCTGGTGTAACTTGATGAATTTCTTTACATATCTTCTGCAAAGCCTGCCATCAAATCTGAGATTTTAGCAGCCTCTGTCATATTTGGATTCACAGAATGGCATAGGGTCAAAACATTCTGTTTATAGGACTGTGTCATTTTACCATGGCGTTGGACCCTGTTCTTGGATTGTTCTTTCCCTAATCTGACTTGTTGGTGACTGTTGCAACATGGTTTTTTCAGTTCAACCTTGAATTTATCCAATTTATTGAGCTTCAATTTATTGTTATTGAACCACTGCTGGGCTGTGATATCCAAGTAAAAGTACACAGTTGTGAAACACATCATGTCATTCCACTTGTTGTATTGGTAACTTGGTTGAACCCTTTCAGCCATTTTGTCAGGTCTTGATCAGAATCTTCGGAGAACACTGATGGGTGCCCGATGTGCAGCTGACTTACTGCTGGATTTGAATCCATTGGTCTTCTGAATGCTTGTATCCTGGTTCCTTTCAGTGTAGGCAACACACTTTTATGTTGTCTAATTGGAGTCAAGGTGATACAGATATCTTGAAGTACCCAGCATCTTCACCAAACAATGTCACATTGTAACTACACTCAAGTGCAAAATCAGAAAGCAGAATGGCCAATGAGATACAACACTTAACACTGAAAGCATGTTTATTACGAACATCAACATGCAGCCAGAACAGAACTGATTTGAATGGAGAGTGCAGCTATTTGTACAAACAGTGAATATTCCAATGACACAAATCACTATGCAACACTGCATACACCACATCTCATGGCAATATTACCAATGCACTGAGTGTCAGTAAAGTAGAGTCACTAAACATGGTTTTCCGAGATTCCTTCATCAGAGAAGTTGCAGTAAATATCCCAGAATTTGAATCAAGAACAGCCGTCAACATGAGTAACTTAGAAGTAGATACCCTTTGAGGAGGAAAGCAATTTAAGTCACTTAACAAAGGTAAATCTCCAGGTCCAGTTTGTATATAATGGTGTTCCTTTCAGAGGATGCTCATATAACAGCTCCATATTTAACAATCATATACGACTGCTCACTTATGAAATTATTACCAGTACTAAATGTATCATTGTTAGCAATTCTACAATTATGATTACATCCAACAAAAACACAGGGTAAATCAATCAGAGAACGGGAACCAAGTCCTTTAAACTTTTTCTGGGCAGCATCTGGAGATGTACCAGTCTTCAACTCAATATTATCAATATCCTCAATACACAGGAAATGATGACTGTCTTCTGTAATGCCTCCTATAATGGCGTGGCATAGTTGTGGCTCCATTCAATGCAGTTGATTTTGCTGCAGCTCGCACAGACTGATATGGTGTGCACATTACATGCTCTTTTATATATTCCAGGCCAAAGTGGTTACAAAACAACATGGCCACTATACATAGCGTAATGCTTGCTAGTGGTCAGTGTCCTGGTAAATTTAGTGATGGTGGGGCCGTTGCACGAAATGCAGCTCTGTATTGCTTATGCAGTCAAGCTTGTGTGGATCCACTGTGAAAACCCAGTGGTGCCTCATGTAGAGGCTGTCCCACAGTAGCCCAGAGAGCCTGAAACACCTAGAAGAAATCTTTTTTCAGCTTTTCACAGTTTGTGTAGTTTTGTTTTCTTTAATTTAATGATGCCAAGACACAGTACAATCACCAGTTAGAGCAACAATTTCCAGTCTCATGTCCTTTAAACCATAACTGTACAGACTCCCCATTACAAATCTTACATTTACTAAGTGCATAAAGGGTAAGTGGCGTATTGAAAACATTACACGAGGGACCAAAGTCTTTATTAGCGACTTCACCAACATGGTGCATACGATAAGCAATAATATTATGGGGTTCAAAGCTCTCCAAACCAATAACAGTAGAAGTACCACTATTCCTTAGTCCTTTCAGCTTTTTCTTGGCAGCATCCAGAGATGTACTAGTCTTCAACTCGATATTGTTAGTATCCTTATAAACAGGAAATGACAAACATTTTCTGTAATGGTCCCAGCATCCCTAGATTTACCACAATGCTAGGCATTGCAGGCATGTTGTTATGCAACCACTTTGGCCTCGAACTTATAAGTGCGAATAAAATGTGGGAACCAAGTCACTCTGTGCACACTTAGCGCAGGCAACTGCACTGAATGAGCCACAACCACACCATGCCATTATAGGAGACTTTAAGACGATGTCTGTCATTTCCCATTTGTAATGATATTGATAATATCGAGCTGAAGACTGGTACACCTCTGGATGCTGCCGTGAAAAAGCTGAAAGGACTTGCTCCCCATTGTCTAACTGATAGAACCTGTTTTTCTTTAAGTAACCTTAATTTTAGTATTGCTAACAATGATACATTGAGCACTGGTAATGGTTAGCTGATAGTAGCAGTTGTAAGGAATAATGGTACTACTTCTGTTCTGGTTTGGAGAGTTTTGAACCCCGTAATGTTATTGCTTATTGAACCTATCATATTGGTGAAGATGCTAATAAAGATTTTGGTTCTTTGTATTATGTTTCCGATATGACATCTACCCTTTATTGACATAATAAATGTAAGATTTATATTGAGCCGTTACTACAGTTATGGTTTGAAGGATATGGGACTGCTGAAAGTGTTATTGTAACTGGCGACTGTACTGTACACTGGACTCATTAAATTAAAGAAAAGAAGACTACACACTGATTGAGCCAAAAGCTGAGAAGCTATTCCTTCTTGGTGTTGTAGTCATTCTGGGCTACTGTGGGACAGTCTCTATGTGAGGTACCTCTGGGTAATCACAGTGGCTCTGCCCAGGCTCAACTGCATAAGCAACAGACAGCTGCATATTTCACAATAGCCCCAGCATCCAATACATAAGAAAGCAAATAGAAGTAATACACTGAATTATAAAAATTATCACTGATGTCAATTTGCACTATGATTTTGGAACATGTACAGTGTTCTATCACTACTTCAAAGAAAATGATCTATTGACACTTAGTCACCATGGATTCAGAAAATGGTGTTCTAGTGAAACACAAATTTCTCTTTATTAACACAAAGTAATGAGTGCTACTGACAGGAGATCTCAAACTGATTCCATATTTCTAAATCTCCAGCAGGCTATGGACGCCTTTCTTCCCAAGCAGCTCCTAATCAAATTGTATGGAATATTGTCACATTTGTGTAACAGGATTTGTGATTTACTGCCAGAAAGGTGTCACAGTTTGTAGTAACTGATGGATTCTCCAAGGGCCTATTCCATGCCCTCTACTGTTCCCACAAAGCGAGGTGGACTTGACTCAAGGACAACAGTTCAAATCCCATCCAGGTAAACAGATACAGGTTCTCCGTGATTTCCCTAAATTGCATAAGGCAACTGCTGGGATGGCTCCTTTGAAAGGGGCACAGTTGATTTCCTTTCTCAATTCAAGCTTGCGCTCTGTCTCTAATTTAGCATATATTTTTGTTTTTCACATATACATGAAGATTTACAAAACATGAAGAAATATATCTGTTCTAAGGACTTAAGCTATAATGATACAAACACAGTTTATGGTACACAGTGAATCATTTTTCATTTCTCATAAATGTACACACATTGTTTAGTTGAGCATGGTATATTGTGATAAATTTGTCCACATGGAGAACAACTTTACATGTGTTACACTCGAAACAGGTTTCCCTATACCCTTGATCACCTTCTAACAGGAGCAGTTTTCATTTGAGCTGGCATTCTTTTCACAGAAAATGTCTCTTGCTTCTGGCTTGGAACTTTGTGGCTTTTCTGTCTTGCTTGATCATCCCTTACAACTGTAGAGAGGGAGAGTTACATTCTCAAGAGCTGCTCTGCCACATTGAACTGGAACATTGTTGACATCACCCTCTCGGGTCCTGGTTTTAGTATGTGGTAAATTATGCTTACATTTAGCATTACTATGTCCAGGAGCCAGAGAATATTCCTTGACATAAGTTCTCATAAGTCCACAGTGCACTTTGTTGCCACATTGGTACACATTTCTTGCACCACCACATTTTAACAAGTAATTCAAGTTATCCCATTAACCAAACTGCTAATGTTTCCATCTCTCAATGATGTATCACAGTAACATAGTCTGTACCATTACTCTAATCACTAAAATCACTTTCTTCTGCTTCATAGGATGAGCCACTCACTGAGTTCACAAAACACACACAAAATAAATTTAAGCTCGAATTAATGCATCAATTTCACAACTGTATAACTGGTGCCATCTAATGTATGGCTGCAGACCTATTACAGAAAGCAGCGAGTTGTAGAACAGTTGCATGTTGCGTCTGTAGTGCTGTGACTGGTATACCCACCACTGTACCGCAATACAAGCAACTGCTAGATGGGTGTAATTGTTATTGTAGGCAAATGGCTTAAACTCTGATATTCCTTCTTTTTCTGCTGTTTCTAGTCTACATAAATGATTTAGGAGACAATTTCAGCAGCTCTCTTAGACTGTTTGCAGATGGTGCTGTCATTTACCATCTATTGCAAAATGATTTACATCAGATACGAGGTGCGGCTAGAAAAAAATCGGACTGATGCTGCAAAAAACATTTATTTACAATTATTTACAATTTCATGTTATCTCCTTCAATGTACTCTCCTCCTCGGTCTCTACACCGCTCCATACGAATTTTCCACTGTTCATAGCAATGCTGCAGATCATTTTCGGTAAGTCCATACATTACTTCCATCGCTTTTTCTTTTACTGCTTCAACAGTCTCAAATCTAGTTCCTTTCAAAGCTGACTTGACTTTAGGGAAAAGAAAAAAGTCACAGGGGGCCAAAGCAGGTGAGTAGGGTGGATGATCTAAGATGGGAATGTTGTGTTTTGCCAAAAACGTCTTCACTGACAACGCACTGTGAGCTGGGGCATTGTCTTGGTGAAGGATCCATGACTTTTTTCTCCACAAATCGTTCCGTTTTCTCCATACTCGCTCACGTAGGGTAGCCAGGACGCTAATGTAGTAATGCTGATTCACTGTTTGTCCCTCTGGTACCCAATCAATGTGCACAATCCCTTTGATGTCAAAAAAAACAATCATCATTGCCTTGAATTTCGATTTTGACATTCGTGCTTTTTTTTGTCGTGGAGAACCAGGAGTTTTCCAATGCATCGATTGGCGTTTAGTTTCGGGATCGTAAGTAAAAAACCATGATTCATCGCAAGTAATAACATTTTGTAAGAAGGTGGGATCACTTTCAATGTTTTCCAGGATGTCAGAACAAATCATTCTTCGGCGTTCCTTCTGTTCAATTGTGAGACACTTTGGAACCATTTTTGAACACACTTTGTTCATGTTGAAACTTTCATGAAGAATCTGCCTAACACTTTCCTTGTCAACTCCTGTTAACTCAGACACTGCTCTGATTGTTAAACGGCGATCTTGTCGAACAAGTTTACCGATTTTTTCAATGTTTGCATCAGTTTTTGCTGACAATGGTCTGCCAGTGCGAGTGTCATCACTGGTGTCTTCGCGGCCATCTTTAAATCGTTTAAACCACTCAAACACTTGTGTTCGCGATAAACAATCATCGCCGTACACTTGTTGTAACATTACAAACGTTTCACTTGCAGATTTTCCTAGTTTGAAACAAAATTTGATGTTAACACGCTGTTCTTTCTGTACACTCAACATTTTCCGACGCACAGACAAAACGTCAACTACTTAAAACAGACGCCATGGGCAGACTGAGTGCAGGAGGCAGATGAAACTCGAGCAGTAAGCGGAGCAAGAGTCACATGACAGGCCACGCGACTTTCAGCCTTATTGCATTCGTTTTATTGTTTCACCAGTACTAGTCCGGTTTTTTTCTAGCCACACCTCGTATATGTATGGCGTGAAAAGTGTCAACTGACTCTAAACAATAAAAAGTGTGAGATCCTCCATATGAGTACTAAAATAAATCTTTTAAATTTTGGTTACGCAATGAATCTACATCTACACTCTGCAAATCACTGTGAAGCACATGACAGACAATACATTCCATTGTGCTGGTTATTATGGTTTCTTCCTATTCCACTCAAATACTGAGCATGGAAGATGATTGTTTAAATACTTCTGTGTGTGCTATAATTAACCTAATCTTGTATTAATGATTGCTATATGACCAATATGAAGGGGGTTGTAGTATATTCCTAAAGTAATCATTTAAAACTGTTTCTTGAAACTCTGTAAGTAGGCTTTCTCGGGAGAGTTTACATCTATCTTCAAAAGCCTTGTAGTTGTTTCTTCAGCATCTCTGTGACACTCACCCATGGCTCAAACAAACCTGTGACCATTCATGTTGCTCTTCTCCGTGTACATTTAATATCCCCAGTTAGTTCTGTTTGGTACAGGTCCCATGCACTTGAGAAATATTCTAGAATGATGATCTGTAAGCAATCTCCTTTCTTGACTGTTTGCATTTCCCCAGTATTTTATCAATAAATCAAAGTCTACCATCTGCTTTACCCACAACTGAACTGATCATTCCATTTCATATCCCTACAAAGTGTTACACACATATATTGTACAAACTGGTTGAGTCTGTAACTCATTGATATTACAGTCGTAGGATACTACATTTTTCCATTTTGTGAAGTGCACAGTTTTACATTTTTGAAAATTTAAAGCAAGATGCCAATCTTTGCACCACTTTGAAATCATCAGTATCTGACAAAATGTGTATGCTCCTTCTTTCAGACAGTATTTCATTATAGGTAACTGCATCACTGGCAAAAATTCTGAAGTCACTATTAATCACATATATTTAAAGGTTGTTAATTCAACTAAATACCTAAAGATTACAATTACAAATAACTTATATTGAACATTGTCTGAAGAACAGGTCAATCTTGCAGCTGTACTAGATTTAAGAAATTTATTTGCAATTGTGGAATCTCTGGCATTAGCTGCATTAAGCATGAAGATGTTGCTTATTAGTGACACATTAGAATCTGTGCTGTACCAGGGCTTAAACCTAGATTTCCTGCTTGTCAGGAACAGTCGCCTTAACTACTTCAGTTATCTGAGCATACTTCCAGCATAGCTCATGTTTCCATACGCTGCACTCTCTATGACAGTTTGTCTCTTTGATACCCTGTGGCAGGAATCAAAGTAAAGCTGTGAGCAATGGGGCCATAGATAGTATGACTTATGACAGGGGTCAGAGAGATATAGTCATAAGACACAATTTTTTCGTAATTCAGTTTTTCATGCTATGACATTCTTAGAAATGCCCTCTTCATATTCCATTGAAAAAGTTCAATTTTTCTGCATCAGATGGCAGAATATGACAGACTGCTGTTCTGTACTTTGCCATCTGGTGATATGTTCAGAAGACACAGATTCACAATCCACAGCAAAATTGCAGACAGTCTAGGAGTGTTTCCAGCTACTTCACATATTCAACAAATACTTGCAAGAGACAGTATTGAAAATGGAGGTTCTGATCTGTCTGATACTGACAGTAATGAATCTTGACATCCATTGAGTTACAGTTCCAGCTCAGATGATGTTTCAGTAAGTATATAAAAGTGTTCATTTCTGGTAACTATTGTGCAGTGGCTTGTGACTTCGTCTCTTGCTCACTCACTTGATCACCATTTTTTGTGATAATGGGAAAAATCTAAATGCATATTTCAATGACAGCTTAATGATGTAATAGTGCATCTCCACTGACAACAGACTTGTACAAATATTTTTCTTGTGCTCTGCAATTTTGTGTGAGGCTTATGACTATAATTCATGTGGGTACGGTGACTACTTTTCTCTTCATATTACCGCTTGAAATAAAGAGAGTAACTGAAGGATTGCCACAGAAGTAAAAACAAAAGAAAAAAAGGCTAAATACTGACTGGTGGGAAAAAAAGAAGGTGAAATGTCAGCGTAATGCTGCTCAGAAGTACATGTCTTCCAAACCCAACGAGACTGATCAGTCAGGAACCCTATGTGGAATGGATGTAGTGATTGCTAGGAAGCTTCCCTAAGGGTTCATGACTCATATAAACATGCGAGAAAGGTGAGGAATTTACAACAGCAAATGAAGCTGCGTTTTCATGTTCCTAAAGATGATGGAGCAGGTTTGTATGTAAATTTATACTATAAGACTCCCTTTTGCTCCATCTTTCTCACTCCATGAAACATGTATCCCTTATTAGATCCACCATCTTGAGTACCATAGTTACAAGTCCATAATTTCCTATTGTAAAATACTGGACCAACTGTTATTTTAGATGTGGGGATTGTTGCATTAAGATTCACTTCAGTCAGAGCAGTTAAAGATATTGTCATATTTTCCCCACTGCCAGTCTTTCTGAGATGCAGTTTGTATTGTTGTTTCTTTTCTGTAACTTCTATTGCACATAATAATGGGTTATTCATCACCATTAGAAACGCATCAAATTTTGAACAGCTGTTATTTTTGGCAGTCTGATGTCTATTTAGTTTCAGATACTGTAGGATCTTGCCTTTCTTTCCAGTGCATGCTGCCCCAACATGTAAAAGCCTCAACATGTAATATACCTGATTTAGAGATAGGAATGTCATCATTCTGTGTACCTGGAAAAGTGTGTTAGAATGAATTGTGCAGAATTTGATAAAATGTAATTGTCTGACTCTCTTTTTCATTATATAATGACTCTGGTGAAAAGGCCTGAAAGTGTACATGTCTGTTACATGGCTTAAAACAACTACAGCTATGTGACTACTCTGCAATTCACTCTTAAATGCTTGGCAGAGGGTTCATTGAACCACTTTTCAGTCTGTTTCTCTACCATTCCACTCTCGAATACACTCCAAATACAATTTTGTTGCAATATTTGAGTTAGGAATGAAAATATAAACTGAAATGCCTTTTTCCTTTGAGGAGTTTCAGACGAAGTTGGGACCTACTTGATAAATTACTTCAAGGTAGCTAATGCTCAAACAAAACATTTTCACATAATTACAGATAACTGCAAGGGACAGGCAGAGAACTGTGCTTTTATTGCTTTAGAAGGATCTTTGCTGCCAGAAGATCAGAATGTGTCCAGCATTTCCCTGTGGTAGGTCACATTAGAGTCCCTTGCAATCATGATTTTGGTTGCACTGAGTCTGTGCAAAAAACATACGTTTAATAGCATACACATCAGATGAATGACCAGAATAGTACAATCTGCTACTCCCAAAAATTTTATTGTGATCATTGTGAAAAGAGGTGTCTTCAGAAATTTGGATAACCTTAACACATTAATCTCGAAACCACCAGTATTCACACCCAGAGATCAAATTAGTTTCAGTGAAGCTACTCAATTTAAGTTTGGGTATGAGTATCGCTTCAAACAAAGTGTGAAGTACTGTTTTTAAGACACAGGAGCCCTCACGTCAGTGGATACTCACATCATGATGGAAGGAAGGCTTGCTGAACCAGATCCATTTCAACTGCCAGTAAAATACAGATAACCACTTTCAATTAACTAGAAAAATACTGATAACGTGCAGAAGATCAACACTTTGTTCGGTCATGTATTGGGAATAATGTGAACAATAATGAGACAGAGAAACTTCCTCAATGTATCTATCTCAATGTGAACTAATTTATTGGGGTGAGTGATATGTTATGTATACATAAATGTGTAAAAATTGTAAATACTAGTCACTGATTAGATGTGGTTCAAAACAAATACTCACAAATTAATATTTTGCATTCTAAATTATTTTCTGGGAGATACAGTGATAAGCCTATTGACAACATCATAATTAGAGTGACTCCAAAATTAATATCACACAGCATAAAAGGACTTGAGTATTTTACCACATGCGATGTGTTAAACTATAATTTGTGGTACAAAGAAGGTTTCTGTTTTGTGTTAAATATTTTTGGATTTCCATGAAACTTAAAAGGTGCTGTATCTCAAAACGAGCTAAAAAAGGCTTATGACTATATCTCTCCGACCCCAGTTAGAGTCAACACTGGAAATGTGCTCATATGGCTGAAGTTGTTAAGGCGACTGCTTCTGACAAGCAGGAAATACAGGTTCGAGTCCTGGTCTGGTACAAGTTTTTGTGCAACACCAATGAGTAATCTTCATACCTAATGTCACAAAGATTCCACAGTTGTGAATAAATCTCATAAATTAAGAACTACTTAAAACGGAACCATCAAACAGAAACTGTAGTGGGCAATGCGAACCAAAGATTATGTTTTATTGGCAGAAACCTCATAAGAAGCAACAAATGTACTAAAGAGACTGCATACCTGACTGTGTCACGCGCTACACTACTAATGGAGTATTCAAACATTACAGGATTCTTTTTCCTATTCATCTGCATTAATTTACATTTATCTATATTTAGAGTTAGCTGCCATTCTTTACACCAATCACAAATCCTGTCCAAGTCATCATGTATCCTCCTACAGTTACTCAACGACGACACTTTCCCGTACACCACAGCATCATCAGCAAACAGCCGCACATTGCTATCCACCCTACCCAGAAGATCATTTATGTAGATAGAAAACAACAGTGGACCTACCACACTTCCCTGGGGCACTCCAGATGATACCCTCACCTTCGATGAACACTCCCATTGAGGACAACGTACTGGGTTCTATTACTTAAGAAGTCTTCGAGCCACTAACATACTTGGGAACCAATACCATATGCTCGTACCTTAGTTAGGAGTCTGCAGTGGGGCACCGAGTCAAATGCTTTCCAGAAGCCAAGGAATATGGCATCCGTTTGATACCCTTCATTCATGACTCACAAGATATCATGTGAAAAAAGGGCGAGTTGCATTTCGCAGGAGCGATGCTTTCTAATGCCGTGCTGATGCATGGACAGCAACTTCTCAGTCTCAAGGAAATTCATTATATTCGAACTGAGAATATGTTCGAGAATCCTGCTACAAACCGATGTTAAGGATATTGGTCTGTAATTTTGAGGATCCATCCTTCTACCCTTCTTATATACAGGCGTCACCTGCGCTTTTTTCCAGTCGCTCGGGACTTTACGTTGGGCAAGAGATTCGCGATAAATGCAAGCTAAGTAAGGAGCCAATGCAGTAGAGTACTCTCTGCAAAACCAAATTGGAATCCCATCAGGACCTGGCGATTTATTTATTTTCAACTCATTCAGCTGCTTCACAACCCCAGGGATGTCTATCACTATGTCCTCCATACAGGAATCTGTACGAGACTCAAACTGCGGTATGTTTGTACAATCCTCCTGCGTGAAAGATTTCTCAAATGCTAAATTTAAAATTTCAGCTTTCGTTTTGCTGTCTTCCATTGCCAGGCCAGACTGATCAGTGAATGACTGGATGGAAGCCTTTGACCGCTTACCTTTTACATAAGACCAGAACTTCCTTGGGTTTTCAGCAAGATCTTTTGCTAAGGTATGACGGTGGTAGTGGTTGAATGCTTCGCACATTGCTCTTTTTACAGCAGCACGAATCTCTACTAACTTTTGCCTGTCCTCATTCTCCCGATCTTTCTTGAACCGCGAGTGCAACTGCCTTTGCTTCCTGAGCATTCTCCGAATTGCGCTGTTAAACCACGGTGGGTCTTTTCCATCCGTGACCCACTTTTTCGGCACATACTTGTCCAATGTGTGATTTACAATGTGTTTAAAATTCGCCCATAATTCTTCCACGTCCATCATACCGGAAGTACATGAAGTCGATTCATTTACTAAGTGGGATGCTAACAACTGCTTATCTGCTCTTTCTAGTAGGAATACTCTCCTAGCCTTCTTGACTGTCTTTTTAACTTTCGTAACCATAGTCGTAATGACAACATGATGATCACTAATCCCTATCTCAACACTGACACCGTCGATGACGTCTGATCTGTTCGTGGCTACCAGATCTAAAATATTTCCATTACGCGTTGGCTGTCGATTTCGCTGCTCAAGACAGTTTTCAGATAATGTGTTCAAAAGTAATTCATACGACAGCTTATCTGTACCACCTGTAATGAATCCATAGACATTCCAGTCTACTAGGTAGGTTGAAGTCGCCTCCGACTAATATAGCATGATCCGGGTACTTCTGCGATACAGAATGTAGACTCCCTTTGAATGATTCTAGAACTGTCACGGTGGAACCTGGTGGCCGGTAATAACACCCCACAATTAACTTTATTTCCCCTAGCCCTGTTAAACGTGTCCAGATAACTTCACAATCACACTCTACTTCGACCTCAGTAGACACAATATTTCTGTCAACTGCAATGAAGACACCACCTCCTACGGTGTCTAATCTGTCTTTCCGATATACGTTCCAACCCTCACTAAATATTTTAGAACTTCTTATCTCAGGGTTCAGCCAGGTCTCAGTCCCGAGAATAATTTGCGTGCCACACGCTTCCTGGAGGGCAGTAAATTCAGGAACTTTATTCCGAACACCCTGAAAATTTACTGCTAGGATCTTGATAGCTGAAGTGTCTTTACACTGAGCACGTCCTGATTTCCCTGCCTGCATGTCGACTGGTGAGTGTTCATCAGGACACCTCGCACTACTGCCTAGCCTAAAAAACCCTCATGTACACACCACAAGTACTCTGCTACCCGAGTAGCGGCTTCCTTTGTGTAGCGCACCCCTGACCTATCTAGGGGCGTCCTACAATTCCCCACCCAATAGCGCACATCTAGAAATCTGCAGCCAAGACCGTCACAGAGTCGACGAAGCCTCTGGTTGAGACCCTCCACTCGGCTCCAAACCAAAGGACCCCGATCCACTCAGGGAACGATGCTGCAAATAGAGAGCTCTGCTTGCACCCTGCGTACGAGGCCAGTGGTCTTCACCAAATCCGGCAGCCGCCTGTACGAACTGAGGATCGCCTCAGAATCCAAGCAACAGGCATCATTGGTGCTGATGTGAGCAACTACTTGCAGACGACTGCACCCCGTACACTCAATAGCCGCAGGCAGGCCGCCTCCACATCTTGGATGAGGCCCCCCGGCAGACAAACCGAGTGCACGTTGGATTTCTTTCCAGCCCTGTAAGCTTCTGTTGGTTCTTGGTAGAACAACATTATAATAAATGAAAAGCACAAGTTTGCTTTTGTTCTACAATACTACTTTTATTGTTAACCAGTTTTCAGCTTACAAGGCCATCTTAAGACATTATATAAATGTCTGAAGATGGTCTTGTAAGCTGAAAACCGACTAACAATAAAAGTAATATTGTAGAACAAAAGCAAACTGGTGCTTTTCATTTATTAAAAATTGTACCTTTGATGCTGCAGTAACAAATCAACAAGGCCTGCCTGCTGACAAAGGCTCCACCACTGTTGTTTTGAACTGCAGGTACTACCTCACAGAAGGACTCTGCCAGCTGTCAGATTCATCCACCAACAAACCCTGCCACAGTGACCCCATTCCAGAAATCCAACAGGATCTCCAGTCTCTCCTCAAATCCTCAGGCCCATCCCAGAACCTCTCCCCGCACTCCTACCTTCTACATGATTCCTAAAGTCCACAAACCCACCCAGGACGCCACCACCTCCCTTTGCACTAACATCCCTAATGCTCATGGCCTTAGTGCTATTGAACACTACCTTTCCCAATGCCCAATGGATTCCAAACCAATCATCTCCTTCCTAGTCGCTATGACCAACCATATCCTCACCCACAATTACTTCTCCTTTGAAGGCTTTACCTACAAACAAATCAAGGGTATGGCTATGGCACCACCCTATGCCAACCTGGGCCATCTAGAGAAATCCTTCCTAAACACCCGGAATCCCAAACCCTTCACCTGGTTCAGATTCACTGATGACATCTTCATGGTCTGGATCGAGGGTGAGGACACCCTACTGAGACGTCTCCTGGCAAGACATTTGTAAAATCGGTGTAATATATGTGGGGAAAAAAAAATCTGCGTTACTACATTTCATTTTTGTATGAACAGTTATTGATTATTTGGATACTGTAAAAAAGGAAATAATTATTTTTCATTTTTATGTTTGTGTAATATTATGTATGACCATTTTGCAAATAACATCTGTGGTCGGTGAGTGCGGAAACCGAAGCAGACAATGATAATTAAAAATATAACGAAGATATATATTAGCATATTAAATTGCTTGCATATACTGGAGGTTTAGACATTACTCTCTCTGTCATATTGTAGCCGTGAATGTTGTAAGAGCCTGTGACGCTCTCTCGAATGCTTAGTTAGCTTTCTTTTGTTCTTTTATCGAGAAAGACGCCATTGGATGCTGATGTATAAAAAAGCAAATTTAGAATTTTCTGTGATGCAGTGCTGTGCCACGATTGCGGAAGCCATTGCTGCGGCAAATTCAAACTATAATTGAATGAAAGCAGTTTTCTCGCAATTAAGCAGGCAGGTAGTGGTACATTAAAATTATTTCTTTCAGCTTCCCGGAGATCCTAGAGGAGAATTGTAGATTTCATTATGTTATTTTCAGATGGACGTGGGCAACTGCATGTACAATATCAGTGACGTGAATAATATACGTAAATCAGAGCGTTAAAACTTCACTTGTATGATATCGAAAACTGTTGTGTTGAAATCTGGTCCGGCTAATAACATTAAAATCAATTTTCATTTTTAGCTTCATGGTCTTGTGGTAATCAATAGTGTTCAAATATTAAAATATCCACTGCACCTTTTATGTTTGGCAAACACTGTATACTGTAACATGTTTAATTTCGTAATCAATTACAGTAATGATACAGTGTTCCATTTCTAACAAGCCAGATCAGAATTATGAGAACATAGTCCTGCAAATTAAAGATCAAACATTCACAGCAGGAAATCTTTTAGTGTTGTGTGTATCCCCACATAATAGATCAGTGGGCACAAAGTTAAAATTTTCAACTACAGAAACCAGTAGCGAGAACTACATTTTATCTTTTGTGGTCGCAACAATAATCAACATATAGTTTACTTAAAGTGCTATGCAACATAAACTGTATATAAAATCAAAGTGCATGGGGATACGCAACACTATCCACATTCCTCCCGAACCTCAACACCTTCTCCCCCATTCACTTCACCTGGTTCAACTCAAACCATCAAGCCACTTTCCTCGATGTTGACCTCCACCTCAAAGATCGCTATATGAGTACCTCTGTTCATATCAAACCTACCAACCATCCAACCACCCACCACAAATACCTCCGTTTTGACAGCTGGCACCCATTCCATACCAAGTCCCCTCCATACAGCCTAGCCACCTGTGGCCGTTACACCTGTAGTGACGAGCGGTCCCTCTTGAAATACACCGAGGGTCTGGCTAAGGACTTTACAGGTTGTAGTTACCCTCCCATCTCGTACACAAACAGATCTCACATACCTTATCTTTCCAGTCACACAACACCTTCCAAAACCCCATCATCCGGCCACAGAGGGGCATTCCACTCATGACTCAGTACCACCCAGGACTGGAGCAACTGAATTACATTGCCTGCCAGGGTTTCGACTACCTCTCTTCATTCCACTATCCTTCCCACCCCTCCCACAGTTGTATTCTGCTTCCCACCGAACCTACACATTATACTCATTCATCCCTACACAATTCTTGCTCCCAAACCCTTGCCTCATGACTCATATCCCTGTTACAGACCTAGATGACAGACCTGTCCCATACACCCTCCTGCAACTTCCTACTCCAGTCCAATCACAAACATCACCTATTCCGTCAAAGGCAGGGATACCTGTGAAACCAGTCATGTGATCTACAAGCTAAGCTGCAACTACTGTGCTGCATTCTATGTGGGCATGACAACCAACAAGCTGTCTGTCTGCATGAATGGCTACAGACAAACTGCGGCTAAAATACAACTGGACCACCCTGCTGCTAAGTATGTTTCCCAACAAGATGTCAATCACTTCAATGACTGCTTCACAGCCTGTGCCACCTGCATCCTTCCCACCAACACCAGCTTTTCTGAATTACACAGGAGGGAACTCTTCCTGCAATATATCCATATTCCCGAACCCTCTTGGCCTCAACCTTCATTAGTCATTGTCTTTACCCATCTAGCCCCTTCTCTGCTCCCATTCCAGCACTACACAGCTCTCTATTCCAACAACAAACACAGTTCTTTTACTTCTCTCCTTGCCAGACACCCCCCCCCCTTCTCCCCCGCTCCCCATCTAACTTCCTGACTCTGCCCTACTCTTCACCTCGTCTCCTTGCATGCCCCCAGCAGCACTTTACCATCCCCCCCCCCCCCCCCACCCTGCTATCCCTCTTCCTTACCCCCCACCCAGTTGCCTCTTCCATAATGCACTGCTACTTGTAGTCTGGCTCCAGCTGCCAGAGACTGTGATCATGTGTGTGAGAGTTGCGTTTGTGTGTATGTTGCATGATGGTCTGCTGTTCACATAATTTTTTTTTTAATGTAATCACTCACTTTGTTCATATGAAATGGGTATCTTCTTGTGGTGTGTTCAGTTACCTCCATTTCTACGATTTCATGGAACCACTCATTGTTCACAAATTTGCAAATAGCTATGGAGGTAACTGAACAAACCACAAAAAGACCGCCATTTCATATGAACCAAACAAGAGATTATTTAAATTTTTTATGTGAATTGCAAATCAACTTATTAAGTACATACTCCCTCTTGTTATGTTATCCTTCACTTTCTCCACAGGATAACCACAATACACCAAGATTTTACAAAACACTTTAATATCTATATGTACTTTTGTTAATTGTTTTTGTACTGCCAGTGTAGCCTGAATATAAGGTTTATACCTCAAACTATATTGCTTCAATAACTGATGTAAGTGTCAACACATTTTGTGGCTGGTAGTGGTCTCTGAAAAACCTTTTCATATTTCTGAAGCAATCATAGTCAATTAATGCTCAATATGGCCACCATAACATTAGAATCAGCTTTCTGGAAGAATGCTGTTTACAGGAGGCCAAGTAGAACAGTACAATATGTTCTGTGGGCATTGTGAGAACTACACAAAAGAAAGTTACTTCATTCATCTGCGCTTATTACAAATTATATTCTCCCACCATGTTTTTTCCTCAGGATTTTGATAAAGTTTTTATGAGGACGGTTTGTGTACATACTACATATTATAAACAAGGTTTCCGGCTATATATACTTAGTGCTATCCATGAGGGACCTCTGTGGATTGCTAGTACTCATCATTATTGAAGTGCACATTTTCATTCATTTTCAATACAGAAAATTAGGGTAATATCTTAACAAACAAATAGGTATCATGTGAGCTTAGGTTTAAAAAATTGAGTTGTATGAAAGTATACTCAAATAAGTACAACTAGCATAAAAAACTTAACTTACCCAATTATGCACAGCCTATAATCCGGTAAGCATGGTGAAGATTTCTTAAATTTTGTTGTTGGAAGATAAATGTCATAGTTTATTTTCAGTTTAGTATCAGAATGTGCACTTGGAACCGGGTCACATGGAATTTCCTTAAATATGTTTAGTTTTTGTAATATGGATCCTGTAAAGAGAAAAATGTAAATTATCAAAATTCATTCAAAATCAATATTTTCAAGGGCAATTTCTCAGTACTTTAACATTTTGTTCCTTAAATAATAAAGGAAGACTTTCGTCATTAAGCTCAAATTCAGAGTTTCCTCTCAAGCACATTTAGCACATATTACTTATAAGATCTCTGCATCTGGAAGACTGGATGATAAATTCCAAATCAAAAGCATCTTGAGTGCATAAATAAATTACAAAAACAGCAAGCCCTTTGAGAGCAAATATGAATGTGAATCCTGGATTAAAGTATTAGCTTCAATTTCATGCTCCAGATCCATGTATACACTGTCCATGAAAAGGCTACAAAAACTGGCAGTTAAATGACTGACAGCTAGTTGACAACAGTACAGGTACCATAGCAACAATCAGAGAATGACTATGGCCACATCATTTATTCCGTTCACAGCTGTCAAACTCTGTTACCTCAGTTGCAAACTATGCCCGCAACCGTAACATAGCAATTGCAATTAGTTTGTGTTGTTTCTCTGTGTGTTACATTCATTTTATGCAACGGAATGTCCTAAACTTACGAAAGTGTGCAGGAAAGTGATAAGACTATTACCACCCTGCAGTACTGCACATTAATAGGAAGCATGTGAATATACCCAGAATGGAAAGGCCCAAACAAACATGAACCAAAAACATCACCCTCTCCCATGCTCGAAAGTGTCTTTTCTTATTTTAATCAAGGTGTAAGTGGAGAAAGTGACCTTTATTTGAATGGCATAGTTTATTCATAGAAAGATGCGAACAGATTTGTTGTTATACATAAGGAGTTATTGACTGTAGGCTGTGCCATAAGTGTTCAGGAGCTAGTGGAAGTGATAGTATTACTTAGAGAACTCCACAGGGAGAATATACACATATGCTTACTAGTGCCCGATTTGTAGATTTTACCAATTTTTTCTCTGCAAAAGGCATACTTCATAAAATAATAGCTTCAATACATATACCAGCATAGCCTAGGACCAACTGTTGTAAAAAGAAAAGGGGGTATCATTCTTGAATGCATGATTAAAAAAAAAGTTATCAGCATGCTGCCTTGTATGGCTGTTTGTGTCCTGTTTTTCTTTTTCAATTAATCCTATCCAGAATTTGACCAAAGTAATTTAGGAACACCACAGGAGATCTAAACCTGCATAACCAGGCTTGTATTTGAGCTCTACTTCACTTGATTTGAGTTTAGTGTCAGTGCTTCCCTTGCATGGGATGCTTCCATTGGACAGTGGCATTTAGAGAATAGATACACACGATTGCATTACAGTTCCAAAGCAGGAGATGGAGAACAAAGGAGTTGTTGGATGAAGTCCATAAATCATCAGCTTAAAAGATCATGAAACATTCTATGAAGAGAACACACTATTATATTACGTGTACATAACTGTATAACAGATCATCCTTCCTCACAGGCTACAACATCTTAACATTGGGTATGCAGTGGTTTAAGATCAGTATCTTTTATACACAGGCGAGGGGAGCTTGTCTGTGTCTGAAAGTTTAGTTCCCCAATTGCATAACGTAAGAGATATTTACTACTGAAGGAGTGCACATCCCTTTCCAGCTGCCTCAGCACTAATAGGTTCTGCTCTACATATTCATTTTATAATTTAATTTCTGTTATAGCTTGGCCTCTTAGAGATTTTATGGGTGTAGGAAAATAAGAATGCAGATCAATTTTGACCATAGTTCAGAAAATGAACCTGATTGATAAATTTGTTTTATTAGGCAATATTAAAATTGGAACAATGAATGAGATTCTGAGTTGATTGAAATTAGCATGAAACATATTGGGCAATACCATTAAATCAGCTATTGATAAGACTATTGCACTCTGGCCAAAAATATCAATTGTATGTTGTAGATACATAATATTTATCATTAATGGTTTCACATTGTAAAAATAGAGGTATGTAATCAGAAGAAAGTGCACTCTTCATATGTCTCCATAGCAGGAAAAGATTTACACCTAGAAATCGTATGGCGTGAGTTTCAGGACGTAACTGAAAGTGGAAAAACTGTTAAGGTTACTTTGGCCAACAAAGAAAAGGCATGTAAAGAAGTCATCGTTAACTTTAATTCATGAAACATGAGAACAAATCATGACTGGTAAATTTCAAAAAGGGTTGCATAAAGAAAAACATTGAAGAAGGATTTCATGCATGGTAAGGTACAGTTTTATAATGCTCTTTACAATACAGAGAAATTCTCCAGCTGATAAATCATGGACAGCAGCTAAAGCATTTATCTGCAATGAATTACTATCTGAAAAAAAAAACTGCACAAATATTCATCATTTCTTGATAACATTTCAAATTGGGAAACTGTCAATTTACAAAAATATCAGGGAGTAACCATTTGTGAGGGTATGAAATGGAACCATAACAAAGATTCAGTCATGGTAAGCAGGTGATAGAGTTTGGTTCATTGGTAGTATACCAGGAAAATGTAGTTAATCTACAAAGCAGACTAATAAGGCCCATCCTAGAATATTGCTCAACTATGTGGGACCTATAGTGAAGAAGTCTAACACGGATATTGAACATATAAGAAGGACAGCATTAATAGTCACAAGTTTGTTTGACCTATAGGATAAACACCAAGTACTCTATGAAAGCCTATTTTTGAAGCTTTCAGAATCAGCATTAATTGAGGAATCTAAGGATATGCAACAACTTTCACAAGGACAGCAAAGATAACAATCACTGTGTACACAGGGGCATTTAAGCATCCACTCCCATGCATAAATGGAATGGGAAGAAACGCTAATAATGGGAGCTCCTCTGTGCCATGCACTTCACAGTTGTTTGCAAAGTATGGATGTAGATGTAGAAAACAATTAGCACGTACTCTGAGGTGTGCATGAATCTCCATATGCTCATATGTGGCCATGCTACAGATCACTTGAGAAGAACCTGTGTCAAGATTAAATTTATTGTAATGCCTCATTAAGGCCAAGGCAACTTTAAAGTGACTGAACATTGAAACTATGTATTGGGTCAAAAGTGCCATGTAAAAAAAAAAAAAGAGAGAGAGAGAGAGAGAGAGAGAGAGAGAGAGAAAGAAAGACTCCTTTTTATTAGTCTGAAACTGAGTTGTTTATTATGTTCATCATTATGCAGGTTCCCATATTCTTTGATTCTTTCTCTAAGTCAATGACTGAGATGTTTGTGAGTTCCTGCACAAGGGGGATTATACACTGACATTACATGTTCCCACCTCTCATCATAAGAGGGTATGCAGTGTGCCCAGGAACATTCTGAAAGATGGTCATTTTGGTAATCCAGGTGTGGATAGGCATAATGATGCACAGGTTGATCTCCAAATCTTTGAATATGGTTCACCCATTAGTCAACAGTATTGCAATACTGTATTCCTTTCCCACGTGCATCTTTTCTGGGATGCCTTTGACCCTGACTTCATTTTTATGGATGACAAAGCGCAACTGCATCGAACAGTGTAGTTGGAGGAGCTGTTGGAAAAAGAGGATATTTGGTGAATGGACTGCCCTTCTCATCCCCCCAACTTAAATCCCATCAAGCAAAAAGTGTGGGATGCATTGGGCAGATATGCTGCAGCACGTCCAAATGCCCCACTTAGCAATCTTTTGGCCAGCATGGAAGCATGTTAAGAAGCGTGCCATCCATAACGAATCACACACCCTATTAAGAACTATGCCTTGCCTTTTTTAATGCACATGGGACCATAGTGATTCACACTGACTTCAGTGTAATTATTTTCTTTGAATGAAAGTGTCATTTCTGTTAGCCTTACCTTCTGTACTATACTGTAGCAGTTCTTTCTACGTACGACCCAAGTCTCATAGATCTATGCTGCATGGCAGTACACATCATGTTAAATTTACTTTCGTCCTCAAGTTTTGCACAGCACTGTGGTAAGCAGACACAAACTTCAGAGTTCATCACTTCTGACCCTTACTGTTCATACCTAGGATGGGGCAGGAGTTCTCAACTGTTCGCCCAGTGGTTTTTTCAAAAGTAAAGGTAATGGCATCATTATTTAGCTGAAAATACAGTCAGCAGTATTAGCCTTCCATATAGCCATATCAGCTGGGTGTTCAAGCCTAGCAGAGAATACAGTCAGCAGTATTAGCATTCCATATGGCCTTATCAGCTGGGTGTTCTAGCTTTCACTGACTGACTGACTGAAAGGAGTTTCATTGTTTAGATTATTAAGGATACTCTCATGCAGTTGACGGAAAAAAAAAAAAAAATTTCTGAGGGGCAAAAGGGTTAAAATTGTTTCACTCGTGAGACTACATTATTTTTAAAAGATTATTATTATTATTATCATCATCATCATCACTAATTCATAGGACTGTAATACTGGCATTAATGTATGACACAATGTGGTGGAGGTTACAGCTTGTGAAATGAATGTACCGATACCTTCCTTGCACCATCTAGGCAGTACAACATAATTTGTACTATGGAACTATGACAATAAAATTGAGACATATACATCACATATGCTTATCTCATGAAAATGTTTTTCCAAGTTGTAGGTAGATCTGGTGAGAGACTAGAAACTGCTTCATTATCCACTTCGCAACAATATAAAACCTAGCTGACAGCACAAAACAACAGCCACTATGTATTGGTCATTACACCACAGTAGAGCCTACACAGTTCGTCACATTCTTCCTTAGTTTCGGCCAACAGAGACCTCGAGAATTCAGCTCTCTTTTTTTTTTCTGAGCTTTAGCTGCCGCCCAATGCTTAACCATTTCTTTTCGATGTTGTTCTTTTCTCTGTTGGATCCACACCTTTCTTGTCTTCAGCTTCAGGTTTCCTTGGAAAACTTTGTGTGTTAAAAAGTTTTCCTTAAACGGATCACATTCTGGGATATCTTTAGGAGAAATTTTTGCTCTTGTAGATCTTTTTCAACTTTCTGAACCATGCCCCTTTGGTTTTCTTATGTTGAAAGTGGAATAATATCCTGGGGTCATTCAGGTCAAGTGGGCAAAAAAGGCAATCTTTCTTTTCCAAATTGTGTCCCTTATCTTCTTCCATACATTTATATAGTTCACAGTTGTGAAGCCTTCTGTACTTGCTGGTTTCTTTGATGGACCCAAGATTTTCCTCAAACTCTTTCTTTCTTTGGCCTCGGATTTCTCCTTTAGACCTTTCTTGCTCATTGTGAATCTTTCCACATGTAGAACCTTTGGTATAATAACAGTGGAGTAGTGTCTAATTCTGACATATAAAGATATTAACCTCTTATTGTAGATGCCTGTAGTTAGTCTATAGGCCATTTCTATTTTGTAAATGGGTGATATGAAGTCTTCTTTCACTAACAGGTCAGACGTTAACCATTCATATAGATATTTAAATTTTACTACCAGCTTAATTTTTCCTTGTCCGAACTCTCATTCTCTTGGTGCTGGTTTTATGTTTGTTGATGGTGCATATGTAGGCAAGGGAAAAAATTTCAGGATTTCCCAGTTAAAAATACATTTTCTCCCAGGTGAAAATACACTTTTTCCATGTTAAATGCCAGTATACTTTCCCTTGGAACTGTGAAAGTTATCAGTCCTTTGAATGGCTATGGTTTTATACAACGGCGTAGAATTTCTCGGCACTTTAGAAAATGAAACTGAGGCAGGGGAAGGGGATGGGAGGGGGGGGGGGTGGGGGGCAACACGTTTTGAAAAGATCTTTGCTGTGCAGCAACATGTACACTGCATATTTTTGTATTACGAAAGTATAATTGGGAATTCCACCAAAATACTGCATGTTACTTTCCAAAGCATGGGAATTGAGACTGCAGTGCTCTTTTATAAGCCAGTCACAGCTCATGTCATGTGATCTCGCCAGCTGAGAGCAGCGATTATTCAGAGTATGGGATACATGATGTAGTCAGTCAATTAGCAATATCACAATTAAGTAGCGCGAACACACAAATAGGAAAAGTTAATGGTTTAAATTAAAATACATAGTGTTGCTACAAGAAAAGCAACGCTTTCATATATAATATTGGTCTCGAAGATTTGTGGGGACGTAGAACCACTGGTTCACCCCCCAATAATAACACTACCCTACCGCAGCGAAAACAACCGTATCTTTGCCAGATCAGTTCTCTGTAGTACGTGCTCCATGCTACATACATTGTGTATACAATGTGAGAATAAAAGTGTTCAATAGTAATTGACGGAAGTGCGAGTGATTATTTATCATTGTAATTACCACACCCGCTCTCCACTACTTATATATTAATAAGCTGCAAGAGAAGCTAAGCTTTCACATATAATGTTGATTTTTTTGCTTATGTTACCCTTTAAGATACATCACACAAATGAGCCAGTAAAATGCTTAATAACAACATAAATGTTTGATCTTCTGGGCTCGAAATTCTTCTAAATGGCTCGTCCTCAAAGAATTTATTTTTAAATGAGAGTCAAATGCTCTTTGATTTAAAAAATTCATCGTACATTCTCGCACATAGCTAATCTTGTGTAAAAGGAAATTTACTTTGAAAGTATAACGCTTTTCAAACCATCATTTGCAATAATTTCCCGCAACCTGTTAAAAATAGGTTCATTTCAGCAGTTAGCAGGGAGCGCCAGATAACAAGTGTCACCACGCTTGCGCAGCTACGATGATGTAGGAAACCCGTACGTTCATACATTAAAAGATCTTACATTATGTCCTAAAAGACATCAGAGGATACTCCAAGAGCATCGGAATTTCATGAAGCATACTAAAATGCATAATTCGGCTTGCAGTGCACATTCGTGTGTCCAGATTCCCAAAGAAGTAGCCCTTTATTATGGCATAATGACATACGTGCTAGAAGGTGAAAACGAGCACTTGAAATTCAGTGAACAGTTGAAACTATCCAAAAGTTTGGAATTAAACACTTCGTTTTAAATAAATTGACTGTCTCAGCAGCAAAGATTAATAAAAGCCCAATTTCTTTAGTAAACCGACAAAAATAACTTCATTGTTCTGCAAGGCGATTAATGCTTGACTGACAGAAAGGTGGAAATAAAATAAGATCTGAAACTAATAACATTTCAGCCCTTCATAATTATTGAATGTATTTTAATTCACTTGATAGCTCCCGGCCATAGAAATCTGTATTGTTTTAATTTGACACGAGCAGGGGCAACAAAAAAATCTCTAAACGTAAACAAGGGTCATATGGAGACTACCCACCTCCCCACTACAATCAGACTGCTCTGCGCATCTGGCCCAGATCTACGATATTTATGAACCCCCCCCTCAAGCGTTTGAGACAGGACGCTAAAAATTAAAAAAAAAAAAAACTGTCTTTTCAAAAAATGTTCATATTGTAGTGCACACCTTTCTGAACAGTTTGATACATAAAGCAAACATGTTCAAGAAAATGTAAGACATGTTATTTGGTCTTATGTGTGCCAAAGTGCAGTGCCACGCATCTTCACACAGCATTCTTCTATCGCACATCACTGTATTACCCTCTTGGAATTCAAACGTGTACAATTATATTCACGACAGTGGAAATTGAAATGTCCTGTGGTGGCTCCCCTGCTCCCAGTCAGCTGGTTTGACATCCTGCACCTCTTTAAAAAAACTCACAATTAATACTAGAGAGATTTTTGTAACCGGGAGAACAAGAACTTTTCAGAAAATTTACATTCTTTATTGTATTTTGTCTAAATTTGGAATTGTCACATTCTTCCATAATTTGTGTGATGCCCCCATTTCTTCTTCTTCCTCATTCTAACAAACAATCTCGTCATCACTAATTCTGTAACTATTTCTGCCAGTGTCAAGACTCATTCTCCGGTTAATTTCACCAACCCCGCCACAATCATCAGTTTAGTTATCACACATTTATTCTCTGGTCAGGCGTTTGTTATTACGTGTTCGTACAACGCGTTTTCTGCATTACTCCCACAAAAAACGTCAGCGGCTGCTAGCCGGAGACTGTACAACTGGCCCTTACTAGGGTAGCGATCTGGCCAAAACTTTTCTGTCAAAATTTCTTTTTCTTGGAGACACCGAGAAGATAATATGTGATCTCTCTTATCTGTTATTCCTGTTTGCATTTATTTCCACTCTGGTAGTCTAAATCTATGGATTTTGCTACTAATTATAACAAAGCTGATCATGTGCAAATCCAGTCAACCACACAAAAACAGCGATTGGCATTCATCTGTTTGGCTAAATTCCACTCAGCTTGTACAGTCCCGTCCCCTTTGGTCTGCAGGAAAGTTTATTTCTAGATGCAACCGGGGTTCCTTTGGCAGAGACATCATGTACACTATGCACCCATTCAAAAATCAAATTATGATTCATTCGCAAATCAACAAGGAATGTGTTCAAAAATGTTAAAAAAGTCAACAGGGATGCGTTTCAAAATCATATGAATAATCGCTAGACCAATGTGTGCTGGATGCTAGGCGCTTTGTGAAACAAGGTTTTTATCCTCAAGAATACGAATCTGTAGCCCCCCCTCCCTCGTGAAATTGCCACCCGTGGCTATCAGCCCGGGTCCCCCCACCCCTCCTCCTCCTACCTCTACATCCCAGCCTGTTGTGCATGCATGAATCTGGCAGCTTGGGCGCGCCAGTAAAATTTTTCCATCTAGCATCCGGCTGCTTGCTGCTACTGCTTATACAGCTAACAGCCAAACTTCTGCGGGGGAGAAGGTACTACTCATACGCAACTCAACTGCGCATGTGTATGAGCCCGGTCACAACTGCTTGAATGAATTTAACGTAAACAGTTGTGACGTCGCACTCATCGTCGGCAATTTGTTATGAACCATTGCATAGTGTTCCTAAAGCCTCTTGACACTTTTTGCTGCTGGCAGACGCTTCTATGAGCACTGTGTTTTGTTGCTGTATGTAGCGCATTTCCTTTTCAACTGAAGTTTTATTTTCGTTCTTTTTTTCTTCCTTCAAGGATACAAATTTGTAGCCCCTCCCCTGTGAAGTTGCCACCCGTGGCTGACAGCCCGGGTCCCCCACCCATGAACATCGTTCATGTTTTATTCTGCAGTAGAGGGACACAGTAATATCCTTTGTTGGAGTATCGATTCTTATCAGCCAAAATTACAAAAATTTAACTGAAAACTAAAACAATGAAAAATTCCCGGAATTCTAAAAAATTCCCGGTTTTCTCCCGTATGAAAAAATTCCCGGGTTTTTCCGGGATCTCCCGTGTCGTATACACCCTGTTGTCACAAAGTGCCTTGTAAAAGAAGATCTGAAGCCCAGCCTTCATTGCTTATGCCTTCAGTTGGTTAAAATGTTTTGTTGCTGTATTCAGGGAGTCTGAAAAGATCATCTGCAAAGCCTAGACAGTGAACTGTAAGATTCATGTACTTGTAGCATAAAGTAAGGTAAGGTAAGGTTAAGCTCTGCATTCTGGCCCTAAACAGGAAAGTCTGGCCCAACCGACCATTGTAATATGTGTGGTCCTTCAGCGCTTGGATGATCTTCCTGACATCCTCCTTTGTAGGAGGAGTGAACCAGAGTGGATGTATGGACTGTTTTTATAAATGAATGTGGTCTTTGAGACCTCACAGTCGAGGAGACATTCAAAGTAAATAACTAGAAACTAGCAATCATCTTCATCGCTGACGGTTAGTTTCCCTTTGGAATCTTTGAGCTGTAGGATGGCTCGGGGGGTGGAGGCAGGGGGATATTTGTTCAGATTGTGCTTGAAGATTTTATAGAAGTTAGGAATGTTATTTTCTCATGTTTTGAAGTTGACCTAGTTGCTTCATTTTTATGGCAACTCAATTTCTGCCAAACATCTTGTCTTAGCTGTTGGGACAGTCTCCTTAGCTGCTCTGACTATGGTCTCTTGTAGTTGTTCCCATTTCTCTGGATTTGAAGTTTCCAACTTGTTGGTAAATTCTTGGTTGCTCCTTACCTTGTCTCCGTCAAACTTATAATTTTTTTCTGGGAGTAACCTTCTTGGCATTTCTTGGAATTAGTCTAACTTCAATATTTAGAAGGTAGTGATATAAATTGGCATTTATCAGAACATTTACATTCTGCATCTCCTGTTCCACCTTCTGTGCAAAGGCGACATGGCCAATTTGGAAAACACCGAGGTTTGAATCTGGAGATGTCCGGCTCTCCTGTTTTTTGGGAAAGTGCTTGAAAGCAGTTGGCTGATTACATAACTCCACTAGTCCCTCTCCACTGCAGTTAGTTCTCCTTTGAGCTGTGTAGTATACAATAATAATTAATATTTTCTTTGCTTACCAACTGGGCATCGAAATTCCCCAGGTGTGTTTGCTGGGTACCTTTGAGAGGATATCTTCTAGCTCCTCCCAGAATGTGTCTGTTCCTTCTGTGTCCTCCCTGATTGATTGGTGCATGTATGTTCAGCAGTGTGTGAAGTCTATTTGGATACAACAAATAGAAAGAATAGAGTCTTGGCTGTTAGGGAAGGTGAAGTCCGTGATCAAGCACAAAAACTTCCTGCAGGCAATTAATCCTGTGCCTACGAGTGGGATAGTTTTTACTACACTGTATTATTATTATTATTATTACTGGCAAGTGGTTAGGTACAAAGCATTGGCAGCCTATAGGCTTCCAATTTCTGTCAGCTCAGAAGTAAGGACACCGGCAAACAAGTGATTTACAAATATTAGGCCTAAGTGTAGTGCACACATTTTAATTTGTTCTGATTTAATTGGGGTGCAACATGTGGGTGAAGCATGCGCCAGCAAGGAGGGGAGTGGCGCAGAGAAAACATTCTGTAACAAGTATCTACCTTTAACGTGAAGAGTTAACTTATTTCCTCAGGAGGAGTTGTAGTTAGCACTCACACTGCACTGGGTAATGCTTCCTTATTTTACAAAAAAGGGTTGTTGGAAATATGCAGTACAATTGACTCATCAGTTCATGGTTTAATAAAAGAACTACAAAAAATAAATATAAATTATCTTTCATCATTTTAAAAATGAAAGTGTTCAAGCGAAATTCTTTTCTCATTCTAAAGTTTAGTTAAATGCTGATGGTAATTGTGGCAGTGGGGAGGGGATTACTAGCTGAATCTGACTGCACACAGGGGTAATGGTCTTGAAAAAGTTGGGAACCACTGTTCTAATGAGAACCAAGGGGAATAACAGTCCTCTCAACCAGATCCCCACACGTACGGTTAAGTCTAATACAAGTAAGATGTAACAAATAAGATGAGGCAGACACCCAACGTATTGCATACTAGTCGTGTGTGTGTGTGTGTGTGTGTGTGTGTGTGTTTAACCAAATCCTTTTCATTTCTCTAGTATTTTGCTACACATGAGCTGATGATACATATAATTAAGCCAAAATAACTACTCTTTATATACAATATTATGAAAACATAAACTGCTACTCACCACACACACACACACACACACACACACACACACACACACACAAAGTAAGAAAACCACACACATACATGACCACTATCTCTAGCCAGAAGGCAATGTCTGGCCAGAACGCAACTCCGTTCTAACGGCGGGAGCAATCCGGAATGGGAAGGGGAGGGGGCAGAAATAGCGGGGTGGGGGGGAGGGGGAGAAGTGAGCAATGCCTGGCAGAGCGTGCAGGGACTAGATGCTAGCAAGACAAGGCTCCAAGGTGCGGCATTGGGAGGCCTTGAAGGAGGGATGGGGAGCAGAAAAGGAGAAAAGACTAGTGGTTGTGTTGGCAGACAGTGGTGCACAATGAGGGTGAGGGGATGTGAACTGGGAGGAGCTAATAGCACTAAGGTGGCGGATACTATTGGGTGGAGGGTGTGGGGACAGTAGGTTGACGCCGAATGATTTTGGGTGCAGAGAACTGTAACCTACTGTGCCCACACCCACCCTCCAAAAAGTTCTGATCCCTCTGACCTGTCAGCTACTCTCAGTTTGTGACCCCTCATCATCCAGTGAGCCCCACTCTGTGCCAACGCACCCACCAGTCTTTTCCACTTCTCTGCTCCTCTACACTCTGACAGACAGTGCTCATTTCTCCCCCTCCCCCCCCCCCCCCTACACACACACACACACACACACACACACACACACACACACCTTCATTCTATGTGACAGTTGCATTCTGGTCCGAGCTGTCAGAGATAGTGGTCATGTATGTGCTTGCTTTTGTGTGTGTGTGTGTGTGTGTGTGTGTGTGTGTGTGTGTGTGTGTGTGTACTCTTTTCTGACGACGGCTTTGGCTGGAAGCTAAATGTTATGCCTGTCTGTGGCCCAATGTGTCACCTTTCCCAATATTGCTGAGATTCCAATGTTAGATGGATCAAACCCACCTATAACAAATACAGTAAATTTGTTTGGATTATTAAAGGTGCAGTTAGTGATGCATTCCTACAGGATACCACATATCAAAAAGAGTAGATCTCTGGTTGGAGTGCAGAGGATGAGAAATATCTAAGAGAATATGAGTAACATCCGAACTCTGACAAAGCAATAGGTCTTCTCCAATTCTTGGATCAGGGTCAAAGAAGGACCTGTCAGAGAACAGCAGAATCCTTAGAATACACCCACTCTAGCAAAAAAGCCTGGTCTATTATTAGGCAACTACTTTCATCAAATCCTGCAATCAAAAGATCAGAAATTGCCATCAGTTTGAATGATTTTGCTGTACATCTAGTATCAGTTTCCAAGCATACAAAAGACAAGTAATTCAAAAGGGTTATCAAATTTTAATTGAAGACCAAGAGAAGAGCTGCTATACATACTTCTAAATTCTCCAATGCATTCTAAGAAGATGAAACCAAAGCTGCAATGAAAAGTGTGAAACTTAGAAAAGCAGATGGATTTGATGGAATACACCCTGGATTTGTATTTCACAATAAACTAGCTACAGTAGAATGGCTTACCGACTCCTCCTCAAACACCCTACAAACAGGAAACCTTACGCTTCTGATAACAAAAACGAAAGTATCAGCCACACTGAAACCAAATAAAGACACACAAAAGTTGAGAACTACTGTCCAAAAGCACTTCTAAGTGTTACAAACAAACTCCTTGAGCTTCTGATCTATTACGGTGATGCATAAGTTTGTAGCATTTTTATATTGCATGTTGATACAGTTGCTCTTGGTTTATTTATCAAATGTCATTTTTTATTCACAATTCACTGTTGTTATTTCAGTTTACATAGTATCATTAGGAGATAATGAATGGAGCTGTGGACACTAGAAAATGGGGTGAAAAGTCGAGAAATTGAAACATTTCCAACATATTCTTCTTCTTGAGTTCAATTTACGGGAGACAGCAGCAGCAGAGGCAAATAGACACATTTGTGCCACGTATGGGGATAATGCCACTGGGCAAAGTATGGTAAGAAAATGACTTTTTCATTTTAAGGAGGATTGTTTTGACAGTAGTGATTCTCTATGTTAAGAAGACCTTTGGTGTTTGATGCAGATCCTTAAACGCATTAATCCAGAATGATTCGTGTCAGTATACTCGAGAACTGGCAAATGTAATGAACTGTGGTCATTCCACCATTGTTCGACATTTGTGTGCAATGGGGAAGGTTCAAAAATTGGGTGTATAGGTACCACAAGCTCTAAGCCAAACTCACAAAAATCAGTGGGAAGCCATATGTGCATCTCTGCTAGCTCCTCATCACCTGTATAGTTCCTGGTGACAAGGAATGTTGTCTCTATGCTAACATAAGGAAAATAAAGGAATAGTTGAGCCCAAACAAAGCAGCAACTCCCCATACAAAGATCTGCACGCATCCACAGAAGATAATGTAATGCATCTTGTGGAACAGCGATGGTGTTGTGCTTCCCCGTGGTGTAACCATCATTGCTGACATTTACTGACAACAACTGAGATGTCTTGCAGATGCAATCCCAGAACAATGTTCAGGAAGATTGCATGAAGTGATAACACCCATCACAATTTTGCCAGACTGACAAAAAACACCATACAGAGGTTGTGATGAGAAGTCATCTCACTCCCTATCTTATTCACCTGACCTCAACGAGTTCTTCACCACAAAACCACACAGTTTCTACATTCAGAGAATCAAAACCTCACCCCAGTGTTGGCAGACTGTTGTAAATAGTGAAGGAGAATATACCACTGATGACTCAAGCCTCTGTTATGTGTATGTGTTGTGTTCATTCAACTTACGAAAAAAAGTCAATGATCTTATGCACCACCTTAAAACAATAGAATTTTTGAAGTAATCAACAAACACGTCCCTACAGAAGCAACATTCAGACTACAGAGAAGTTGTAATGATCACCACTAATATTGAAAATAGGTATGAAAAGAAATCAGTAGCTCGGATCTATCAGCTGCTTACGACACTGTTTGGCAGTAAGGATTTCTTTTGAAATTCACGAGTGTTATCCCACGCTGTAAACTTACAGATCTACTTAATAAGATGCTAAGCAATATATACTTTGAGACCTATTCTTACAATGACAGAAGAAGAGTATTTAAACTAAATGATGGTTTACATCAAGCATCTTGTCTGTACACATGCAAATGACCTAAAACATCCCAACTTGCTGAAACCACTTCTACCACTGACAAGGGAGCCTTTGATGTACGTTTCAAGAAATGGTGTCTCCACGTAAATCTCAGAAAAAAGTTATATCTGAATTTCACCCACACAACAGATAGGTCAATTATAAACTAGAACTCAGATTCAGAGGCTTGTCTTGCTGTACAGCAGTTCACCAAAACACCTAGGAATAACACCAGATAGAACTCTAACTTTCAAGCAGGATCTCTCAAGTACAATAGCTGAAGTCAAAATGACAAATAACAGTGTACATAAACTAGCTGGTACCTCATGGGGAGCCAATGCTCATGTTTTAAGCTACACAGCCTTAGCCCTATCATAATCTGTTGCTGAATACTGATGCTTGATCTGGATCAGTAGCACTCACACTAAGAAGATAGATGTGCAACTCAATTGGCAGTACGAATAATTACGGGATGTATTTAGTGTACAAACACCTTACGGCTTTCTGTTCCCAGCAATATCTCACCTGCAACTTTAAGATCAGAGCTCTCCTGGAGGTCTGGAACACTTTGAGGAATAAACTTTTGAGGTGTTCTGACTCGCCGATCATTCAAAGCGCCGCCGCGCAATTACGCGCGTCCTCTACGTGCGGCGCTGTCGGCCAGCCATGCAGCAGCTGCGCCACCTAAGCGGCCAGCCGAGCAGCGGCCGCTAGACTGGGACTCAGTGCTCATTCGAATGCTAACGTGTACACATGTCTTGCTTGTCAACTTACTCTGTGACTTATATGTGTTGTGTCGTTCTGAAATATATTTGTTAAACTTGACGTTATAACAACTGGTGACGAGGTAGTGGATTTTTCCTTTTCACCGTTGACCCACAGGGTTCCATGGCTACTGTCGAGCAACTACTGCAAAACCTCCTTGAACAGCAAACGCTTCTAACAGCGGCGATTCGCAATTTCATCGCGGTGTCAAATGCGGGGCGTTTCTCGTCGTTGGCTGTACCTCCTTTTCCTCCTTACGACGAGACGGCGGAAGACTGGTCTGATTATGAAAAACGTCTTAGACAGCACTTCTTGGCATTTCATGTCACGGACGAACAAACATGTAAGTCTCTGCTCCTTTCCTGGATTTCACCTCAAATGTATCGGTTGTTGTCGCAATTGGCTCCTTTGAAGGATCCTGCATCTTTGTCCTTTGCTGAAATGTGCTCACTTCTGTCTGCCTATTTTCAAAAGCAAACGCATGTGGTAGCCTCTAGTGTTGCCTTTCATCGTTGTCAAAACCGGCCACATCAATCCTATCGCGCTTGGGCTGCTGAACTTCACGGCCTCAGTCGAAAGTGTCAATTTGTTACTGACGTTCACAAAGAATTCATGCCAATTCCATGGTAAGGGATGCTATTATCCTGTCGGCGCCCGACAAAGAAGTTCGGCAACGGGCTCTTCAGTTGGCGAATCCGACTCTAGATGACGTTCTTTCCATTGCGCAGTCTTTTGAAATTTCTCGCGCCGCTGGGGCGCAAATAGAGGCGTGGGGTGATGTCGGGGAAATACAACCTCTGTGCGCTGTTGACGACGCGTGCGGCGCGTCCCCGCCGGCCGACGTGGCCGCAGTGCGCTCCCACGCGCAGCCTCGGCCTAGCCGTAAACAACCCGCTAAGAAACTGCAGCAAAACTTCCCTCCTGTCCGCGGTGTTTTAGGAAACATTCACGTGAGGATTGTCCCCAACGTTGGGCTGTGTGTCACAATTGTAAAAAGAAAGGTCATGTGTCTTCCGTTTGCAAATCCGACCGCATACATGATGTTCATGAACATGACGCTGATTCTGTGTTGTCTGTCAATTGCACTTCTTCCCTTTCAGGGAAGTTATTCCTCACTGTCCAAATCCTTGGTCGAGATGTTCCCATGCAAGTGGATACTGGTTCTGCTGCCACTATAATTAATTCTCAGACGTATCTTCAGTTGGGTTCTCCACTCCTGTGACCTGTCACTCGCCAATTACGGACATACAATAAACAGAAGATTTCTCTCTTGGGACAGTTTAATGCTGAGGTATCTTACAAAGCCGTCGTTCACACTGTTCCCATATTTGTGGTCGACCAGAGCAATGCAGAAAATCTTTTCGGTTTCGATGCCTTTCGCGTTTTTGGGTTCTCCATAGATGACTCTGTCAATATTGTCTCTGATGCTGTTCCTTATGCTCAACTGGATTCCTTGTCGACGACATTTTCGTCCCTTTTTTCTCCTGGGTTAGGCCGTGCAAACGACTTTGAAGCTCATATAACGCTCAAACCCACTGCTCAGCCTAAGTTTTTACGGGCTCGGCCCATTCCTGTGGCCCTTCGTGATCAGGTAAAACGGGAGCTGGATCGTCTCACTACTTCAGGGGTCTTGCTTCCTGTCACTTCCAGTGAGTGGTCCTCTCCTGTCGTTGTCGTTGCTAAGCCAAAGGGTGATATTCGTCTCTGTGGCGATTTCAAAGCCACTGTAAATGCTCAATGCCTCATCGAAACTTACCCTATGCCCCGTCCTGAAGAACTATTCACTAAACTTGCTGGATGCCAGTATTTTTCTAAAATTGACCTGTCCGAAGCTTATCATCAACTTCCTCTCGATACTGCTTCCTGGCAGTTTCTGGTCCTTAACACACCTTTCGGCCTCTATCAATACCAACGCTTTCCATTCGGAGTTGCTAGCGCCCCTGCTCTCTTGCAGCGATTCTTGCAACAATTATTGCTCCCTGTCCCTGGGTGTATCAATTACATGGACGACATTGTTGTCACTGGCTCCACCACTGAAGAACATCTTCAAAATCTCCGCACACTTTTTCATGTCTTACAGACAGCCGGTCTTAAGTGTAATCTTCAAAAATCACAATTTTTTCAGGCCCCTATCACGTACTTGGGGTTTCAACTCTCTCGGGATGGTATTCATCCACTTCAGCAAACTGTCGCTGCGATCGATGCCCTTCCTCGCCCTACATCTGTTAAGGAACTGCAGGCCTTCTTGGGGAAAATAGCATACTATCACAAGTTTTACCGTCCGCGGCTTCGGTGGCTCAGCCGTTGCATCGCCTATTGCATAAAAACGTGCCTTTTCACTGGTCCGCGTCATGCGATGCGGCTTTCCAGAAATTGAAGACTATGCTGAAACAGGCCCCGTGCCTGGCTACTTATCGACCTGGCCAACATCTCGTTCTTGCCACAGATGCCTCTCAATACGGGGTCGGTGCAGTCCTTGCGCACCGTTTTTCTGACGGTTCGGAACAACCCATTGCTTATGCCTCCAAAACGCTCACGGATGCCCAGCAAAAGTACTCTCAAATTGAGAAAGAAGCTTTGGCCATTATTTATGCTCTTCATAAGTTTGGTGTTTTTCTCTATAGCTCAAAATTTCATCTTGTTACGGATCACAAACCACTTGTTTCCTTGTTTCATCCATCAACGTCACTTCCCGACAAGGCTGCACACCGCCTCCAGTGTTGGGCTCTTTACTTGTCTCGTTTCAATTATGAGATTCATTTCCGGCCAACGGCTCAACATGCAAATGCTGATGCTCTGTCTCGCCTTCCCATGGGTCCTGATCAGGCATTCGATAGGGACGAACTTTTGTGTTTCCACCTGGATTTTGCCGAGCAGCGGGTTGTGGACGGGTTTCCCATCACTGGGGACAGGCTGGCGGCTGCTACGGGTTCTGACCCTACCCTCTCCAGGGTTTTACGCTGTATTCAGAAGGGTTGGCCAGATCGCCCGTCCGCTAAGACTTCTGATCCGTTGTGGAACTACTACGCTTTGCGCTACCGCCTCACGGCTAGGGATGGTGTTATCCTCCTTTCCACTGACAATGCTTCGCCGCGTGTTGTGGTATCTGCGTCTTTGCGTGCTTCGGTCTTGCGCCTCCTTCACCAAGGGCACTGGGGTGTCTCTCGCACAAAATCTCTGGCGTGCCGTCATGTGTACTGGCCCAGCATCGACTCTGAAATAGCACACATGGTCGCTGCCTGCGGCCCTTGTGCGTCACAGGCTGCTGCCCCGAAGTCATCTTTGTCACCGTGGCCTTCGCCTGAGAAGCCCTGGGAGTGCATTCATGCTGACTTTGCGGGACCTTTTTTAGGTACTTATTGGCTCCTCATAATTGATGCCTACTCTAACTTTCCTTTCATTGTACGTTGCACGTCGCCTACCACCGCGGCAACCACCAGTGCTCTCGCCTACATTTTTTCTTTGGAAGGCCTCCCCTCTACTCTTGTTACTGATAATGGTCCGCAATTTGCCTCTTCCGAATTTGCGGATTTTTGTGCTCGTCACGGCGTTATGCATGTCACGGCCCCGCCGTTCCATCCACAATCAAACGGTGAGGCTGAAAGACTGGTCCGCACATTTAAGGCTTAGATGCGGAAACTTCTGACTTCTTCTGCTGCGCTTCTCCAGTTTCTGGCGTCTTACCGTTTCACCCCCATGGGCGACCACAGCGCAGCTGAGCTCTTACATGGCCGACAGCCCGGCATGCTACTTCATCTTCTGCGGCCTTCCACCTCACCGCCGCGGGTGCCTTCACTTGGCCGGTTCACCGCCGACGACCTCGTCTGGGTACGGGGATATGGCAGGCGGCCAAAATGGAGCCCAGGCCGCATCTTACGACACCGTGGCAGATGCCTGTATGAAATCCAGGCAGACACGGGTGTTGCAGTGCGTCATTTGGATCAGCTTCGGCCTCGTGTGTGCCGGCAATGCCTGTTCCGAATGCCGCTACACCAACTTCGGCTCTACCTGACGCTCGGGATCTTGGCATCTCTCAATACTCACAACACAGCCCTCTCCCCGTCATCACGATACCAGCACAAGAACGGACGCCACCAGGAGACGTGCCCATGCAGGAACTGGATGACCATCCTCTGTCAGAGCAAATCTACTCGCCTCCTCCTCCAACGGACGCCGACACATCGCCCATGTCTCCTGTCATATTAACTGGACTTGCCGCAACGGGCAGACTGGTGCATGGGGTCCCAGCAGATTCGACCCCTACGTCTCCTGTCATCTCGACCCGTTATCATCGGGGACACTTCCGTCCTTACGGGAAGCCTCCTCCTCGAGACTTTACGGTGAGTCAAACAACGCCTATGGACATTAGCCATCTCCAGGACACCTCCATCAGGACCAGTGCAACAATTTCAAAGGGGGGGAAAAGTGTTGTGACTCACCGATCATTCAAAGCGCCGCCGCGCAATTACGTGCGTCCTCTATGTGCGGCGCTGTCTGCCAGCCATGCAGTAGCTGCGCCACCTAAGCGGCCAGCCGAGCAGCGGCCGCTAGACTCGGTCTCAGTGCTCATTCGAATGCTAACGTGTACACATGTCTTGCTTGTCAACTTACTCTGTGACTTATATGTGTTGTGTCGTTCTGAAATATATTTGTTAAACTTGACGTTATAACATGAGGATGTATGTGTGGAGCACAGCACTATATGAGAGTCAACCATGGACTGTGAGAAAACTGGAAAAGAAGAGAATTGAAGTGCTTGAGATGTGGTGATGGAAAATTAAGTGAACTGATAAGAAATAAGGAGGTTCTCATCAGAATCGGCAAGGAAAGGAATATATGGAAAACACTGACAAAAGGAAGGGACAGGGTGATAGGACATGTTAAGACATCATGGATTAACTTCCATAGTACTAGAGGGAGCTGAGGAGGCTAAAAAACTGTGCTGAAAACAAGAGTTTGGAATATACCCAAGAAATAACTGAGGTGGTTTGTTGCAAGAGCTGCTATGAGATCAAGAGGTCACCACATGTGAGGAATTCATGGTGGGCCACATCAAACCAGTCAGAAGATTGGTTAGGGAGGGGAAAAAAATTAAAGACTCATGATGCTATAGGAAATATGTTGTGCATCACAAGGAAGAGTATGTTTCAAGAAGAGCCAAGCAACATATTTTCTCCCACATATATCTCGTAAAATAGCAATGACATTATATCAGAATTCACATTGAGACTAATGGACAGTTGTTGTTCTCCACACCATTCTTGAATAGAAAGAGGAATAACAAAATGGTAGTGGCATTAGACATACTCTCTAGCAAAGATTCTGAAGAGGCTTTTGGAGTATGGATGAAGTATACAAAATAAAACATTTATTCACTCACTCGCATATATTTGCCAGTTCATGCAGATTTTAGGTTCATATGCCAATATTTACCAAAATAATTATCAAGCAATACCAATGCAATAGCCAAGGCTCAGTGCACTCACATAGTGTCAGGTGTATAAATATTCACTACGGAGTCATGACAGGAATGTAATTTATTTATTAACACAAGAAAGCTAGCAGAGTGTGTGTTCAGCAATATAGCCAAAAACTGTTTAGCGGGTAATACCAAACCATTTACCTCACATCAACTAAGAAAATATAAATGACACTTATATATTTACCGACTAGGTGGAATTTGATAGACTAATACTTATGCCAAGTGTCTGACATTTTTAATATTACTATCAACCTCAATATCATATATAATTTCCCTTCTTGTCTCTGGCACGGTATGAGCTTTAATTTTCTTTGCGTTGGGAAAAAACTGACTTTTTATTTTACCTATGTCTGTACAGTCTGAAGGCTGAAGTAATGGTTTCCATTCAACTTCTTCCTCTTCAGCTTCCTCATCCAAAGACTCCACTTGTTCCTCCTCCTGCTCCTCTTCTTCCACCTCATCATCACCATCTTCTGCTTTCACTGATGTTTCTAATTTTGATTCCACTGAAGACTCTTCGCAATTTCTGCCACCAAGCAGCTTCTTAAAATCTGACCAACTTTCAGCATTTTCAGACACATTACGAAGATTTTGCCAATTATATTCTGTGGTTTCTTCCTGGAAGCTGGCTGTTCTGGATGTGTGTCTGTGTTGTGCAGGATGATGGAATGATCTGAACTTTGACCTACCACTTGGATTTCTCCTGTTAGTTGGGTTTCTGTGATATCTCCTGTTCCACCTGAAACAGACATGTAAATATATAATTATGTCAGGAATTGCCACAAAAACTAAAAATAAAATAAACAATACTACTGTGAAAAAAAGGAAGAATGAGTTTCTAAGAGAATAAGAAGAAATGTTACTGAACATCCTATAACTAACTCTAGTTGTACAACAAAGACTACCCATATCTAGGTTTTATGTAGTTTCCTTAAACCAATCAAGGTAAATACCAGTATTGTATCCTTGAAAAGGACACACTCAATACTCTTCCCCACTCTCATCCAATCAAAGATTTTGCTCTGTCTCTAATGATTTCATTGTCAAAAGGATCACCTTACTTATTTCTTTCCATTCTTAGACAATTATATGTTCTCTTGATAAGAGCAGCTGGTACTGCTCAGTGTGCCAGACATAAATAGTGGAATTAATCAAATAGGAAATGCAAATTAGGACTTGATGCTTGAATTTGTACACACTGCAAAGGATTAACAAGGTAACAATTTCAAAGTTTTAGCTCCAGACCCAAAATATAAAAGAATATTCACAGATCCGTAGGTGGTATGAGCACGATTCAACTTTTTGTTTACCAAGTCTCCAAAATTGCACTCTGAAATGCTAGATGATCACATGTTGTGCAGTCCTGCAAACTCTCCCTGGATGAAGAATTAAAGTGAGTAACTTAAGTTGAAAATGCTAATAGATATTCAGATCAATTCAGTTATGGTTCAGAATAGTGGTGAGCAATAAAAAGCGAAGGAACACATTTGTAACTTAGGCCTGCTGAGCTTGTTTGTGTTTGAATGACAACTAATGAAGTCTTTACACTCTCTGAGGATCATTCCAGCATAACAGACAAAATGCTTGGTGCAGACACATGCCGTAGATGATGGCCTATTGCTCAAACAAGTAAAATCACCAACAATGGACATGCCACTGCTGAGATCTGTACATAACAATGGATGGTACAAGCAGAGAATTGTCAAAAGGGAGTGATGAATCCACAGTTAGGCCAATGTCTGTCAGGAAACAACGATTGAACAAAAACCTTGATTCTTTGGAAATGCGCTGTGGAATTCGAAACTTCTATTTTCGAAATGTATCGGTAAAAAGAAGTTCTTGCTGTAGACTGTAACTAATAGATGCCCAAATACCACAAATTGTCATAGTATAGCTCTATAAGCTGAGGGGCCAAGAAAAGCACTGACAGTTCTTCGGCCAAGAAAATATTTTCCCACATCTATACGTCCTACAAAAAGGAAACAATATTGCACAAGGCACTATGCAATGAACAGACACGTGTGTGATGCTAATGGGAAGAAAATCCACAGACAGTCAATATTACTGTGCTGATTGCAATACTATCTCATTCCAAGTATGTCATATTTAAAAAACGATCATGTTGTACACAGGCACAATTGAAAGACACTTACAAATTAGGTTTCAGCTACAGCCTTCATCGTGAAAGGAAAAAGAAACACACAAGCAAGCACACCTCACGCACACATGTACGCCGTCTCTGGCAGTTCGGACCTGAAGGCAACTGTGAAGTGGAATGGAAGCAACAATCTGGAGGGGGCAGGAAAGAGGAAGGATTAGCAGTGTATGGATAGGGGAGAGAAAAGCGCTATCTGGCAGAGTGTCTTGTCTGCCAAGAGGCGATGCCTCGGGAGGCTGTGAGGCGGAGGGGTGGGTGAGAGGGCCAGAACAGAAAATGGAGAGGAGCAGGGGAAGAGGGGCTGGTGTATTGGCAAAAGGCAGCACATAATGGGGGTGGGAAACGAGAATTGGGAGGAGGTGATAGGACAAAGAGGATGGAAACTGTTGGGTGGAGGATGCGGGGACAGTATGTTACCATAGGTTGAGGCCAGGATAATTACAGAAGCAGAGAATGTATTGTAAGAATAACTCCCATCTGCACAGTTCAGAAAAGCTAGTGGTGGAGGGAAGGGTCCAGATGGCTCGAGTAATGAAGCAGCCATTGAAATCAAGTCTGTTATGTTCAGCTGCATGTTGTGCCACAGGATGACCTACTTTGCTCTAGGGCACAGTTTGACGTGGCCGTTCATCCTGGTGGACAGCTGGTTGGTAGTCATGCCAATATAAAAAAACTGTGCAATGATTGCAGCAGAGCTGGTAAATGACATGGCTGCTTTCACAGGTGGCCTGGCCACTGATGTGGCAGGATAAGCCTGTGACACAACTGGAATAGGAAGAGCTGGGTGGGTGGATTGGGCAGGTCTTGCACTTGGGTCTAAGCAGGGAGATGATCCTTATGGCAAGAGATTGGATGAGAGTGACATAGAAATGGACTAGGATGATTTGGAGGTTGAGTGGGTAATGGAACACCACTTTAGGAGGGTTGGGAAGGATGTTGGATAGAATGTCTCTTATTTCAGAGCATGATGATGGCAATCAACACCCTGGTGAAGGATGTGGTTCTGTTGTTCCAGTCCGGGGTGTCGCTGAGTGGCAAACAGGGCACTCCTTTGTGGCTGGTTCTTTGGGGTGGTGCGAGGAGAAATGGTACAAGAAATATGTTTACTGACTAAGTCTGGGGGACAATGCTTGTCTGTGAAACCCTTGGAGACCCTCAGCATATTGGGCAAGGGAGTTCTTGTCACTGCAGATACGCCATCCCCCGGGTTGCCAGGAATTTTTTGCTGTGAAAGGGATAACAGCTGTCACATACATGTGCTGTTTGTGGTTGGTGGGTTTAATATGGACAGAGGGGTGGTGGAGAAGTCAAAGAGGAGGACGTAAATGTCCAGGAAGGTGGCATGGCAGATTGAAGAGGACCAGGTGAAGAAGATGGGAGAGAAGGTGTTCTGGTTGTGAAGGAGTGAAGATAGAGTGTCATAGCCTTGAGTCCAGATCATGAGTACATCATCAATGAACATGATTGTTGTGGTGTCGATAGCAACAATGCCACCGCATATTAAAGTTATTAGGTTGGCACTACAACAGACACCGACGACAGTGCCCTCTAGTCGGTACTGTGCAGATCTAAGAGCTCCGCTCCAGATTCTCCCCATTTGATCAAGAGCAGATGGCCAGGACACTTCGCTTCAGCTTCGCACCTCAGGGCAAAGATATGTATTACTCTACTTGCTAAAGTAAAGGTGATTTTAATTCACAATGCAGTACAGAGAGATTTTCACCTTAGACTGCTCACACACACGCGCCGCCTTCCAGGTGGGATACAAAAGTTGGCAACGAGGACTCCCCTTTACCCTCCTAACAGCACCTTTTTGCTCGGTACTGCTTTCTTTTCGTGCTAGCCTCAGTATAAGACTTTCATTTGTGTAAACCATGGCTTCGCCACAGGAACAGGCTTCGCTGTCGATTCTTGCACGTTTTCAGGCTCAGTAAATAACGCAGCTGCTTGCTGCCATAAATGGACTGGTCACACTACAAACTGCAGCTACTTCGGTACCTCCAATGCCACCGCCTGTACCGATGCCGTCGCTGATGGCACCGCCATTTCGTGCCTTCAATCCTGATGTTGAACGCTGGCCAGAATACATCATCCAGATTGAGGCACACTTCACAGCATACAACATACCAGGTACAGAGCACCTTGCCTTTTTCATTGCCAATGCAGGTGTTGTGTTATACCGTGTGCTCATCAAGTTGTTTCCCACCACACGCCCAGACACTAAAACTTACGATGAAGTGATCAACGCTTTGAATTCCCACTTCCGTGACAGTGTAAATGTGGTAGCCACACGCTACAAATTCTTTCATCTCTGGTGTGGCCCTACTTAGTCGAATAAATCTTGGTTAGCAGACCTTCTGGGGCTAACTTCTGACTATGACTTTAATTGCTCATGTGGATGCTCATATGCGGATATAATGATTAGAGACGCTATTGCGCAGATTCTGGCGGATCACCGCATCCGCGAACAAATCCTCAGATTTAAAAACCCGTCTTTGCACGACGTAGTGGACTTGCTAGATAGACAGGATACATTAGACATGGCTCCTTCCGCGTTCGACGTGACCCCAGGTGTGTGTACTGTTAGTGCAGCACAACACATGCCCTTTCGCCCGGCCCCAACTAGCCAGCCAAGCCACGCCGCTCGCGCACTCGTGAACACGTTTCAAACCAGGCACCCTGTAAGAAACTAAAATCATATCCGAACTGCTTTCGTGCCCACCCACGGGACAGTTTCCCATCCTGCCAATCACAGTGTTATGTTTGTAATAAGAAAGGACATATGCAAGCTGTGTGTAATAAGAGAAACTCTAATTCACAACTTGTCTCCCGTTCACGTGGGTGTCACCGCAACGGAAATTGCCATGATCATGATTCACATCAGCCTATGAATGTTAATGCCGTTTATTCACAGCCTTCTGCTTCACGTGCTTTGACAGCTCGTTGTGTGAATCAAGTTTTGCCAGACACTTCCTCTCGCATTCAGCACGATGTGCGGAAACTTTTTGTTACTTTGAACATTTGTGGATGTTCTGTTCGCCTGCAACCGGACACTGGTGCATCAGTTTCTTTACTGAACAAATCAACGTATGACTTGCTCGGTTCGCCCCCACTTCGTCGTTCGCATTCCACACTGACTGCATTTACTGGACAGGAAATCTCAGTGCTCAGAGTGTGTAGTTTGCAAGCCATGTATGGAGCAACAACCCGTACAGTGTCTTTCCATGTGCTCCGCTCTAGTGATGCTACGAACATTTTTGGCATGGACACATTTGAACATTTTGGTCTCACAATTCAGGACAATGTACTTTGTATCAACGCTAGTGACCATGCAGACAGTGTTGCCGCACTATACGATGATTTTGCTGAACCCCTTTGTGATGGCCTTGGTTGTGCCACGGACTTTGCAGCACATGTTGTAGTTAAAGACAATGCCATGCCTGTTTTCTGGCGCGCACGCCCAGTTCCATACACACTGTGTGACGCTGTAGCTGCTGAACTTACACATTTGCAAGACTGTGGTGTCACTGAACCTGTTTCTGCTTCACTATGGGCTTTGCCCATAGTGTGTGTGACGAAACCAAACGGTTGTCTACATATTTGTGGTGATTTTAAGTCTACAGGAAATCCCCAGACAGTGGTAGCTACATTTCCCTTACCGCGTCCTGATGACATTTTTGATAAGCTAGGTGAAGGAAAATTCTTTTCCACGATTGACTTGTGGGACGCATACTTTCAGATTCAATCGACGAACAGTTGCAGCGCTATTCTGTGATCAACACCCAACTTGGCTTGTTCCAGTTTTGCCGCCTTCCGTTCAGTTGTGATTTGGCTCCTGCTATTTTTCAGTCTTACTTGCAGCAGTTGTGTGCCACTGTCCCTGGTTGCTCAAATTATCTGGACGATATACGAGGGCCGTTCAGAAAGTAACCTCCGGTTGATTTAAAAAAATACACCAAGTTAAATAAAAATATTTTAATATATACATCTTACAACTACATCTTTGCACTATTTTTCTACATAGTCTCCATAGCGATTGAGGCACTTATCGTATCTCTTCACAAGCTTTGAAATTCCTTCTGCATAAAAATCACCCGCTTGTGCCTGGAGCCAGCCTGTGACCGCATCTTTGAGCTCTTCGTCGTCGTCATCAAACCGCTGTGACCCGAGCCATTTCTTCAAATGCATGAAGAGGTGATAATCACTTGGCACCAGGTCTGGGCTGTAAGGTGGATGGTTGATAACGTCCCACTTGAAGGACTCAAGAAGGGCCGTTGTTCTGCGAGTAGAGTGAGGACGGGCGTTATCGTGCAAAAAAACGATACCGGAAGTCAGCATACCGCGGCGTTTGTTCTGTATAGCCTGTCGTAACTTTTTTATTGTTTCACAGTACACGTCTTGATTAATGGTCGTACCACGTTCCATGAATTCAACCAACAACACCCCTTTGGCATCCCAAAACACCGTTGCCATCAGTTTTCTGGCAGAAAAATCTTGCGAGGCTTTTCTTGGTTTGGTAGGCGAATTTGAATGTGCCCACATCTTTGATTGTTCTTTTGTCTCAGGGTTCACGTACTTAATCCAGGTTTCGTCACCGGTCACGATTCTGTTTAACAATGGTTCTCCTTCGTCCTCATAACGTGACAGAAAGTCTAATGCAGAGGCCATTCTTTGAGTTTTGTGGTGGTCGGTAAGAATTTTGGGCACCCATCGTGCACAGAACTTACGGTAACCCAATCTTGCTGTCACTATATCGTACAAGAGAGTCTTAGAAATCTGTGGAAAACCAGTAGACAACTCCGACATTGAGTAACGTCGATTTTCACGAACTTTTGCATCAACTGTCTGAACGAGTTCGTCAGTCACCAATGATGGTCTACCACTCCTCTCTTCATCATGAATGTTTTCTCGTCCACTTTTAAATAAACGTACCCATTCACGGACAACTCCTTCACTCATAACTCTTGGTCCGTACACGGCAGAAAGCTCACGATGAATAGCTGCTGCAGAATATCCTTTGGCTGTAAAAAACCTTATGACAGCACGCACTTCACATTTGGCGGGGTTTTCTATTGCAGCACACATTTCAAACTGCCACAAAAACTAAACTAGCGCAGGTACGACGTTCACTCGACCACGGCTTGATGCCGACTGACCTGTTGAGTGCGTGAACGCACAGATGGCGTCGCTTCTCCCCCCACAACCCGCACTGTGACCAATCGGAGGTTACTTTCTGAACCGCCCTCGTAGTTGATTCAGGTCGCACTCCTGACGAACATTTGCAGAATTTGCGTGCCTTATTTACCGTACTTTTGCAGGCAGGACTAAAGTGTAACAGAGACAAGTGCAAATTTTTTCAAACTGAGATTCAGTATTTAGGACATATGAGTAACAGACAGGGTGTCCACCCCTCACCGTCACATCTCAGTGCGATTAGAGACTTGCCAGCACCCAGGAACTTGAAAGAACTTCAGTCTGTGTTGGGCAAAATTACTTATTATATTCGGTTTATGCCAAATGCAGCACAGACTGCAGCGCCTTTGCATCGTCTTCGGCGTAAGAACGTTCCTTTTGTTTGGTCTTTGAAATGTGAAGCTGCTTTCCACAAGCTCAAATCTGCTTTGTTGAATTATTGCTGTCTGATTCCTTTCAATCCCTCCAAACCGCTTGTTTTGGCTGTCAATGCATCTTCTCACAGCATCGGAGCGGTTCTCTCGCACCGCATTAATTGTGTCGATCGCCTGATCGCTTTTGCATCTAAGTTGCTCAATTCTGCCCAGCAAAACTATTCTCAAATCGAGAAAGAAGCTTTAGCTATTGTATAGGGAGTGACTAAGTTTCATGATTTTTTGTACGGTTGTAAGTTCTATTTGGTCACCGACCAGAGATAAATTCTGCCGAAATTTTTACAAAGGTACAGACTGTGTTTAGAAAGGATAGATTGCATGCAACCGGTGGTGGAGTGTTCGTCACTGTTAGTAGTAGTTTATCCTGTAGTGAAGTAGAAGTGGATAGTTCCTGTGAATTATTATGGGTGGAGGTTACACTCAACAACCGAGCTAGGTTAATAATTGGCTCCTTTTACCGACCTCCCGACTCAGCAGCATTAGTGTCAGAACAACTGAGAGAAAATTTGGAATACATTTCACATAAATTTTCTCAGCATGTTATAGTCTTAGGTGGAGATTTCAATTTACCAGATTTAGACTGGGACACTCAGATGTTTAGGACGGGTGACATTATACTGAGTGCACTATCCGAAAATTACCTCGAGAAATTAAACAGAGAACCGACTCGTGGAGATAACATCTTGGACCTACTGATAACAAACAGACCTGAACTTTTCGACTCTGTATGTGCAGAACAGGGAATCAGTGATCATAAGGCCGTTGCAGCATCCCTGAATATGGAAGTTAATAGGAATATAAAAAAAGGGAGGAAGGTTTATCTGTTTAGCAAGAGTAATAGAAGGCAGATTTCAGACTACCTAACAGATCAAAACGAAAATTTCTGTTCCGACACTGACAATGTTGAGTGTTTATGGAAAAAGTTCAAGGCAATCGTAACATGCGTTTTAGACAGGTACGTGCCGAGTAAAACTGTGAGGGACGGGAAAAACCCACCGTGGTACAACAACAAAGTTAGGAAACTACTGCGAAAGCAAAGAGAGCTTCACTCTAAGTTTAAACACAGCCTAAACCTCTCAGACAAACAGAAGCTAAACGATGTCAAAGTTAGCGTAAGGAGGGCTATGCGTGAAGCGTTCAGTGAATTCGAAAGTAAAATTCTATTTACCGACTTGACAGAAAATCCTAGGGAGTTCTGGTCTTACGTTAAATCAGTAAGTGGCTCGAAACAGCATATCCAGACACTCCGGGATAATGATGGCACTGAAACAGAGGATGATACGCGTAAAGCTGAAATACTAAACACCTTTCTCCAATGCTGTTTCACAGAGGAAGACCGCACTGCAGTTCCTTCTCTAAATCCTCGCACAAACGAGAAAATGGCTGACATCGAAATAAGTGTCCAAGGAATGAAAAAGCAACTGAAATCACTCAACAGAGGAAAGTCCACTGGACCTGACGGGATACCAATTCGATTCTACACAGAGTACGCGAAAGAACTTGCCCCTCTTCTAACAGTCGTGTACCGCAAGTCTCTAGAGGAACGGAGGGTTCCAAATGATTGTAAAACAGACAGGTAGTCCCAGTCTTCAAGAAGGGTCGTCGAGCAGATGCGCAAAACTATAGACCTATATCTCTGACATCGATCTGTTGTTGAATTTTGGAACATGTTTTTTGCTCGCGTATCATCTCATTTCTGGAAACCCAGAATCTACCCTGTAGGAATCAACATGGATTCCGGAAACAGCGATCGTGTGAGACCCAACTCGCTTTATTTGTTCATGACACCCAGAAAATATTAGATACAGGCTCCCAGGTAGATGCTATTTTTCTTGACTTCCGGAAGGCGTTCGATACAGTTCCGCACTGTCGCCTGATAAACAAAGTAAGAGCCTACGGAATATCAGACCAGCTGTGTGGCTGGATTGAAGAGTTTTTAGCAAACAGAACACAGCATGTTGTTATCAATGCAGAGACGTCTACAGACGTTAAAGTAACCTCTGGCGTGCCACAGGGGAGTGTTATGGGACCATTGCTTTTCACAATATATATAAATGACCTAGTAGATAGTGTCGGAAGTTCCATGCGGCTTTTCGCGGATGATGCTGCAGTATACAGAGAAGTTGCAGCATTAGAAAATTGTAGCAAAATGCAGGAAAATCTGCAGCGGATAGGCACTTGGTGCAGGGAGTGGCAACTGTCCCTTAACATAGACAAATGTAATGTATTGCGAATACATAGAAAGAAGGATCATTTATTGTATGATTATATGATAGCGGAACAAACACTGGTAGCAGTTACTTCTGTAAAATATCTGGGAGTATGCGTACGGAACGATTTGAAGTGGAATGATCATATAAAATTAATTGTTGGTAAGGCGGGTACCAGGTTGAGATTCATTGTGAGAGTGCTTAGAAAATGTAGTCCATCAACAAAGGAGGTGGCTTACAAAACACTCGTTTGACCTATACTTGAGTATTGCTCATCAGTGTGGGATCCGTACCAGATCGGGTTGACGGAGGAGATACAGAAGATCCAAAGAAGAGCGGCGCGTTTCGTCACTGGGTTATTTGGTAACTGTGATAGCATTACGGAGATGTTTAGCAAACTCAAGTGGCAGACTCTGCAAGAGAGGCGCTCTGCATCGCGGTGTAGCTTGCTCGCCAGGTTTCGAGAGGGTGCGTTTCTGGATGAGGTATCGAATATATTGCTTCCCCCTACTTATACCTCCCGAGGAGATCACGAATGTAAAATTAGAGAGATTAGAGCGCGCACGGAGGCTTTCAGACAGTCGTTCTTCCCGCGAACCATACGCGACTGGAACAGGAAAGGGAGGTAATGACAGTGGCACGTAAAGTGCCCTCCGCCACACACCGTTGGGTGGCTTGCGGAGTATAAATGTAGATGTAGATATGCCTTTCACATCATTGATCAACCCGTCAAAGCCAGTTCCGGCCCATACTACACAAAAGTTTCAAAGTTGGTCTTTGTTTTTGTCTAACTACAATTACGAAATTTTGTTTCGGACTATGGCCCTGCATGGCAATGCTGACACTTTGCCTTGTCTACCTATCGGTCCTGACACAGTGTTTGATTCTTCTGAATTGTCATGCGTGTTTATTGATTCGCAAGATAAGGAATTAGCTGATGGATTTCCAGTAGATTTTTGTCACATTGCTGCCGCAACAGCCGCCAATGCTTCTTTGCAGAATCTTTTGCAGTATCTTCCTACTCAATGGCCTCCATCTGCTACGCAAATTCGTGATCCACTTGTTCGACGTTACTTTGCACAACGTCACAATTTGTCTGTACACCACGGTGTTATCTTGTTACAAACTGACAATGATCAGTCTCGTGTGGATGTACCTTGTTCGTTGCAGTCGGAAATCCTTAGATTGCTGCATGCTGGTCATTGGGGTATAGTGCGGACGAAGCAATTAGCGCGTCGTCATTGCACTTGGGTTGGCATTGATAAACAAATTGAGGATTTGCTTGCTAACTGTTGCTCTTCCGCAGAGCACCAATCTGCTCCCTGCCAGCGCTTCTTTGCGTTGCCAACTCCTACTGCGCCTTGGCAGCGTGATCATATTGATTTTGCAGGTTCTTTCTGGGACACCCGCTGGTTGATAGTTATTGATGCGTACAGCAACTTTCCTTTTGTTGTACCTATGTCTTCTACTACATCTGCCAGTACTATTCGGGCTTTGACGTCTATTTTTTTGCATTGAGGGCCTTCCTGAAGTCATTGTCTCGGACAATGGCCCGCAATTTGTGTCCTCAGAGTTTGAAGCGTTCTGTGCTACTAATAGCATTCGCCATCTGACCTCAGCCCCGTTCCACCCCCAGTCAAATGGCGAGGCTGAACACTTTGTGCATACATTTAAGTTGCAGATGAGCAAGTTGCGCGCCACGCACTCTCACGAGCGTGCGCTCTGGACTTTCCTTGTTTCCTATCGCTCTCAGCCGCGCGGCACCCGTTCCCCAGCCAAATTGCTTCATGGCTGTGCCCATCGGTCGCTCCTGCAGCTTTTGCACCTGCTGCTGTGTGCTCCTGCCGCTTCGCCTCATTCTGGCTTGGCGCTGCATGATTTGGCGTTCTATCGCATTTTCTCTGGCAGGCAGCGCTAGGAGCAGGGGTGCATTCTTCGTCAGCTTGGCCGTGCCTTATTTGTCTGTTTTGGTCCCTCCGGTACTGTCAAGCGACACTGAAACCAGATATGTTTGTGCTGTCCTCAGTTTTCTGCCGTTGGTTGTTTTCTGGCAGAACTGGAGGCTTCACAGCTTCCACCGCCTCAGCCCACAACTCCACCGACGGCACTTCCGCCGCTCACGCCTCCGCGGGCACGCCTGCCGTCGTCACCGCTGCCGGTCTGGTCACCTGCATTGGATGGGCACCTGTCGCCGCCAGCACGGCCCCACCTCCAGCCACTGCCGTGTTCCTCTGCAGTGCCGGAACTAATGGACACTGAGGCTGCCATCATGCCACCGCCACCTTCGCCCATTGAGGTCGCTGCTCTACCTCGTCCGAGCATACCCAGTAGCGGTGGACGGCCTGGCAAGTTTTCCACGGGGCGTTTTCCTCGCCCACTCACGAGCAATTCGGGGTTATGGGTGGACAGCATGCGCCGGCAGTTCCGCTGTCCGCCCCCTCAGCTGCGCCGCCCCTGGGTCCCTCCACCCGCCGGCGGAAGCCCTACTCAATGATGGTGCGTCGTTTCAAGGGGGAGGCGTGGTATCGATAGCAATGAAGCCACGGCGTATTAAAGTTATTAGGTTAGCACTATGACAGGCACTGATGACAGCACCCTCTAGTCAGTGCTGTGCAGATATAAGGAGATTTTCACCTTAGCCTGCTCCTACCCACGCGCCACCTTCTAGGCTGGATACAAAAATTATATCAACCACTTCCTTCACTGAATCTCCACTATCTCCACCCCTTTACCTCCTGGATCCCTACTCATCACTGTTGGTGCCACCTCCCTATATACTAACATCCCTCATGCCCATGGACTTACTACTATTGCACACTGCCTTTCCCAACATCCGTCAGACTCCAGACCCACAACCTCATTCCTGATGTATCTTATTAAGCTTATCCTAACTCACAACTACTTCTCTTTTAAAGGCAAGGTATACAAACAAATCCGCAACACAGCCATGGGTAACCGCATGGCACCCTCTTATGCCAAACTGTTTATAGCCATCTAGAGGAGACCTTCCTAGCCTCCTAAAACACCAAACCCCTAGTCTGGTTCAGGTTCATTGATGATATCTTCATCATCTGTACTCAGGGCCAAGACCCCCTATCTTCCTTCCTTTACAACCTCAACACCTTCTCTCCCATCTGCTTCACCTGGTCCTCTTCAATCCAGTGTGCCACTTTCCTGGACATTGACCTCCTCCTCTCTGATTGTTCTATCCACACTTCTATCCATATTAAACCCACCAACAACAAACAGTACCCATACTTTAACAGCTGTCATCCCTTCCCCACCAAAAAGTCCCTCCCATACAGACTGGCACCTGAGGATGGTGTATCTTAAGTGAGAAGAGCTCTCTCCTGTGTAATTTCCCCTCACATCCTCAAACCTCCCACCACCTCCAAGAACCAGCCACAGAGAGTGCCCCCCTTGTCACCCAATACCACACCGGACTGGAATAACTGAACTACATCCTTCAATAGGGCTTTGATTACCTATGCCCTGAAATGAGGGATATTCTATCCGGGATCCTTACTTTCCACCCTAAAGTGGTGTTCCTCATCTTCCCACCCTCCACAACTTCATATGCCACTCCCAAACCCATTACCTTGCCACAAGGATCATATCTTTGTGGAAGACTCAGGTGCAAGACCTGCCCAATCCATCCATCCAGCACTTCCTATGCCAGGCCTATCACAGAATTATCCTACCATATCAGTGACCAGGCCACTTCTGAAAGCAGCCATATCAATACCAGCTCTGCTGCAGTTATTGCTCAGCTTTTCATATTGGTATGACAGCCAACCAGCTCTCCACCAGGATGAATGGCCATCACCAAACTGTGGCCAAGAGCAAAGTAGATCACCCTGTGGCACAACATGCAGCTGAACATAACACGCTTGATCACAATGGCTACTTCACTACCCAAGCCATCTGGATCCTCACCTCCACCAACAGCTTTTGACCTGTGCAGATAGGAGTTATCCTTACATCACATTCTCTGCTCCTGAAATTATCCCAGCTTCGATCTGCTGTAATGCACTGTCGCCACAGCCTCCTGACACTGCACCTGTTGGCAAGGGCAGGCTAGTCCCTGCATACTCTGCCAGACAGTGCTCTTCCAACCCCCCCCCTCCCACCCCACCCCCCACCAGTACATTTCAATCCCTTTCCCTTCCCCTTCCCCATCCCCATCCCCTCCAGGTTGCTGCTTCCATTCCACATGACAGCTGCACTGTGGTCCGAACTGTGAGAGATGGTGATTACGTGTGATAGAGGTGTGTTTGCTCATGTGAATGAATGTATGAGTGTTTCTTTTTCTTTTAGTGAAGAAAGTTATGGAGGTAAGCCAATATGTTAGTGTGTTTTAATTGTGCCCATCTACAACTTAACGTGTCGTCTTTACGGTAAATAGCAATCTATCTCTTTCTTACATTTCTGATATTGAAACCTGGAGTTCCCATTGTTTGATGTTACAAAAACTTTTAGAGAAATATTTTCTGTGTGTATAGAGTCGTCAATTGAACCAAGACTCACATTTCAATCAACAAACATGACATCTAGTACCAGAATGAATCTTTCTCTCTGCAGTGAAGTACCTACCATTTTGAAACATCATGACAGAGTAAAAGTGTGCGTTTGACATGTGAAGCTAGCACTTAAGTTTGCAAATTAGAGAGAGAGAGAGAGAGAGAGAGAGAGAGAGAGAGAGAGAGAGAGAGAGAGAGAGAGAGATTGGTACAACTAAAACTGTGAGGACAGGTCAAGAGTCATGCCCAGATGGCTCAATTAGTGAGAGCATTGCCTGTGAAAGGCAAGGTACCAAGTTCAATTCCTGGGCTCACACGCAGTTTTAATCTGTCAGAATGTTTCAAAATAGAGCATACTATGCTGCAGAGAGAAATATTCCTTCTGGAAACAAATCAATAGCCCCTTAGTCCAACAACATACACAAGAGAGCTGTTGTAAAGTTTTGGAAAGCTGGAAAAGGCTACTGGCTGAACTGAAGGACTGAGAATGCCTAATTAGTTGTGCCTGGACAGCTCAGTTCGTATGATTGTCGCTCATAAAAGGCACGGTTTCA